>NC_091249.1:103152500-103765000 GCF_042477335.2 Ovis canadensis
CCAGTCTCCTAGTGATGAAGTTCTGGTTATTTCCAGTTACTTTATAAACAAGGTTTCCTTGAACATCCTTGGACTCTGAATATTTATTTACTTATAGAATATCCATGGAATAAATTCCTAGAACTAATGTCTTTGCTCTTAACATCTACATGAAACATGTTACCAGATGGGTGGCCAGACCATGAGTTAATCTTTGCAGGAAATAAATCACAAGTAAATTATTTGAGATATAAATATATAATATAGGTAAGTAGGAACTTAATTTTGCCTGTGTATTCATTTGGCCCAGTGTTAGGATCATTTCCTATCACCAAGTTAAATTGTATTAAAAAATGCTTCAGTTAATATCCGCGCCTGGATTGTTCTTGCAATCTCTTTATTTCATGCTGAGGGACACAGCTTAATCAAAAATATAATGTTTTATTTTGAAACTAAAGCTTACTTGAAGAACATGTTTAAATAGCAGAATAAAGTTAGAAATCATTTCACAGTTGTTCTTGAGCATTCACCTCTTGTACTTTAATTTCTCTGTAAAATCAGGTTATGACGAACCAAATGTACATAGATTTATTCCTTGGTAGAAAGACTACTTAGTGCCAGAACATAACAACAGGAAGGGAAAAGCTAATATTAGCTGTGTTTTTCCTTCATCATTGATTTAATTTGAGGGAACATCAAAGGTATTAAGGGCAACAGGCTGGTAATTATCAAGATAAAATGACATACCCAGGAAATTCTGAATTCTCCAGTCTTCACAAAGCCTTGTAAAAACTGTTAAAAGGAAGGATAACTGGAACAAGGACACATGATAACATTTCTCAGATTCTCGTCCGAAAAGAATGACTAAGAACCAATGGTAATAACAAAATCAATAGCACCCATGATCTGTGACAAAACTTGATGTTATATATCAATGCAAGGTTTCTGGTGACAAAATTAATCAAATATTAAACAACAGGCTGACCCTTCTCATTAGGAGTTCAAGTCAATCCTACAGTTCTTTCTGGGAAGGTAGCGTATAAATGAGTAAACTCAATACTCAACCAAATTATGAAGTTTTTACTGAATTCAGTGATAATTGTTAAATATTGAAATTGTATATATCTTCATTTATTTTATGCTTCTCAATAAAGATTGTATGCAAAGCATTTTACTAGGTACTACAAGGTATACACCAATTAATTTTCCATGGCTCACAGGTATGTTTCAGCCATTCTATTCTGAATGTCCTTTGTAAATTCTCATTTAGTTTTGGCAAATGAGAGAGTGGGTTATCTCCAAGCTTGAACAAGGAGTATGCATCTCCACTAACACATACAGCTGGGCGGGGAGGAATGAAGACAAAATATAAGCCTTGTGTAAATAATAAGTCATCAGTATTTGTATGACTTTCTATGGAAATAAATTTTAACCTTAGTCTTCACAAGATGCTTTGTTCTATAACCCATATATGAAAAAGTTATGCTTTTCTCTAACCACCTCAGCTTCCTTATCTCTAAATAAGATGTCCTGAAATGGTCCGTTAGATGGTTCTAACAAAATATTTAAAACTAGAGCTAGAAATGTAATTGGAGACCTAGATACTGACGTTGCAATTCACAGTTAGTCTTTAGCAGGAAATAGGTATGTGCGGTAAGCTGTTCTCCGTCAGTATGAAGCATGTTGGTGAGAATAACACCTCTAACTTATATTGAATTTTCATAACATTTTTGTTCTAACATTGGTTAAACTGAGGCACATGTGCTGTATATCTGTCAACATAAAGATATCATGCAAAGGTAATGGTCTCTTGATACTCTTTCGAATACAATGGAGGAGCCATGATTACAAGGAAAGGAATATATCTCAAATGTTCCCCTCCCACCTTATTGTGGAGAATGGAAGTAACTGGAAATTTTAGCACAAATGCTCCAGAAAACCAACACGTATCTCAAATTGTTAGAACAATGAAGGAACCTAAATTTAAGCAAACATTCAAATCACAGAAGGGAGAGTAAGCATATAGGCTAGCTCACTGAACCCATGCTGTGTGAGTACCGTTGGACCTCAGGGAGCTGTGAGCAGGCATGGACGGCATTGTCCGTTCTTCTCTACACTCTCTCCACTGTGCTTTTTGCTACTCTCACCTCTAAAGTTCATATGTTTTCTTTTTTTTAAGTCAGCCAGCTTAGACTCTCACAAAATTTCAGGGCATTCAATGCCAGAGAAGTGGTCCAGCCTGGGTCAGGCTTCTCCGGATCCACAGCTTTGGCAGAAGGGCAGGGTCATGAGCATACCCTGCGTGTGTTGGCGGCGGGTGGGAGGATGTGAGGAGAGAGACAGGGTTCAGAGAGAGAGGGCTGATGACCTGGGCAGACTTTCCAGAGCGTACCTCCCATACATACCATATTAAAATATTTAAAATTCAAGGAAAACTGAAAGTGAGTTAGTCAAAACAACTCTTAGATTTAGGCCATGTACTATGTCCCAGAATAATTAAATGTTGTTTCATGACATAATGTTTCCACTCTTTAACCGCAATAAATAAAAAGTCACACAATGGTAAATACTGTCCTTCGAGTAGACCTTAATGATTGGATTCTTTCAAGAAAGAAAGGGATTTTTTTAAATAATTGACAAAAGCTCATGACATTCGGAGCTGGATTTGCTTAACTGAGTATTCAAGAATTCTGTTCTTGTATTCTGTTCTGAATTCTTGTATTCTGTTCTGAATTCTTGTATTCTTGAATTCTGTCCGGAGTATTCAAGAACACTGTTCCTTGAGCTCTTTGGAGCAGAAGCGTTGTGTGTATAAATCTGACAACGCAATTGCATTTGTCTCAGGTAAAGGTCAGACAGCTGCTGAAAGGTTCAGTGATTCTAACTGATGAACTAATGTTCATCTGTGTAAAAGTGGACATTTTGGAAATGCCCTGATCTTTATCATGATGAATTAACTCAAAAGTCATTTACCGGTCTGTACTCCCTTTCCTGAATCTTCTGCCAACTGCACCACCGAGTTACCCTGTTATAAGGATATATACAATGTCTGTTTAAAGTAAATGACCCATACTTTTATTTTGGGAATGGGTTAGTCATCCTTCCCTGGTGGCTAAGAGGTTAAAGCATCTGCCTCTAATGCGGGAGACCTGGGTTCCATCCCTGGGTTGGGAAGATCCCCTGGAGAAGGAAATGGCAACCCGATCCAGTATTCTTGCCTGGAGAATCCCATGGACGGAGGAGCCTGGTGGGCTAGTCCATGGGGTCGCAAAGAGTCAGACACGACTGAGCAACTTCACCAACTGTAGTCATCCTTACTTGGCATGAATTTTCATTCTTTAAACAGACAGTGTCGACCACTCTAGCCTCAGACACTTGGTCCAGTCCCACCTGTTTGGGTCATGTCCCTTCACTAAGGACTTCCTTCGTAGCTCAGTTGGTAAAGAAATCTGCCTGTCATATAGGAGACCCGTGTTTGATTCCTGGGTCAGGAAGATCCTCTGAAGAAGGAAATGGCAACCCATGCCAGTTCTTGCCTGGAGAATCCCATGGACAGATGAGCCTGGCAGGCTACACGACTTAGGGAGTAAACCACCACCACCTAACTAATAATAGAAAGGAGGAAAAAAGCCTCTTGGACCATTAAAAAAAAAACAAAAAACTCAGAACAAATTTACATAAGCAACAACTCAAAACAGGCTTCATACTTACAGATATAAGCAGATGTACACAAAGATACGGAGTGCTGACAGGAAATAAAATTCAGACACAAAAATCTGCAAGTAACCAAACATTTTTATCCTTTCCTGCTTTAGGCCAGTCAATACTAATCCCCCACGGCTAATTTGTTCCAGATAGAATCTTACTTGGAAGCCTCAGTAAAACATCTGAAAACCTTCCCAGGAACATTAGGCATGTTGTTTTTCACATAGAACAGTTTCCATTGTATCACTGCGTACTTTTGTTCTTTAACTATTTATCTTTTGTCTTTCACACCGTTCTGACATCTTAATGGGGGATTTAAGTGAGGCGATCACATTTTCCGGTGATGACTATGTGCTTAGCACTTTGTATATAGTGTCTTATGTAATCTTTATAACTTTGTTGCGTACATAAAGAAACTGAAGCACTGGGATTGTCGTCACTTGCCCAAGTTACTCCTTTAACATATAAAAACGTATATATATGATTAGTCTGTACCCACACTCTCTGCCATATGAAGTTGAGCAAGGGGGTTTAGCTAGTGGATAAGTGTCATTGGGTGAAATACGTATGATATGACTTTCAATATTGTTTCTGTAATAAATGATAATTTAACATAAGTATTCTCATGGAAAAAGAACACTAGAAGGCAGAATATATAAGTTCAAGATTTGACTTTCATACATGGCTAGGTGTGATTTGGAACTAAGAGTAACATTTCTAGGCCTCAGATTCCTTCTGTCTGGAAAGGAAGATTCAAGAAGGTAAACACCTTTGTCATCTCTGCTGCTGTTATAGTCCCAGTGCCTTTGAAATTTAGTATGCTCTCAGTAATGTTTATCAAGTGAATGAATGAAAAAGAGAGTATAAATTGAGAAAGAAAAATGGCCATAAAACCTAGCCCATCACAGTACATTTTTCTCTGTGCAAACTTTCCTTGTTTACTTGTCTGTCTTCCACTGGGGACTGAGACCTGGGGCTGTGATCACATTTCCCCATTCCCTGGAATGGTGTCTGATTCTACCACCTGATCAGCTCTCAATAAGTAAAAAATTGTTTAAAAGTCTGGAACAAAGGACCGTTTACTTCATCATCCTCATGAGGCCGTTCACATGGAAAGTAGGTTTGAACATCAGCGTGGGTTTCTTCAAGCACACATTTAGAGAACAATGACAGTTGATTATAACTGAGAGTAAATAAAAACAAATGAAGCAAAATATAAAGTAACATAAAAACACTAAGTATTTCCTAACATTTGCAGACTTTGGGGATACCTTGAATTTCTTGTATGGAAAAAAATGAATGTGTGATTAAAAAATTAAAAAATTAATTAAAATTAAATAATTAATTAATTAATTAAAAAATCAAGTCAGAACTTTAATCATTGAGTAGATCCCGGCACTTTGTTGGTCAGTAACTCTTCACGTCTAAGCCATGTGAGCGTGTGTCCTGCGCCATCAGACCTGCTCATTTTATGTTTTCTTTTCTTCCTTAGTCTGTGAATTTCTGGTACGTGCTGGTGATGAATGATGAACACACAGAAAGGCGCTATCTGCTTTTCCTCCTTCTGAGCTGGGGACTCCCAGCTTTAGTGGTGATCCTCCTCATAGTTGTTTTGAGAGCAGTCTATCATCAGAGCATGCCACAGATCTATGGACTCATCCACGGTGACCTGTAAGTACATCCAGGGAGCACACACTGCCTCCTCAGCCTTTGTGTACCCCGGCAACTCTACTGATAGATGGTGGGAGCCAGTGACTGGGGGTTCCGACTGAAGAAGGACCACTAAGACCTTTGTCTTCCTGCCACATCATCTATATCTCTCCTTCCTCTAATTCTCTCTTTAAATAAAGAACTGTTGCCTCTTGAGTCCCTTCGATAGATGCCGTTTTCTCACATGGGTTGATATATCAAACAGTTCATGGCCATTTATATTGATACCTTACTATAGGTTAGTTTGTTAGATTGTGACAAACTAAAGATACCCAGTGCAATCAGGGAACTATGAAAATTTTGATCAGGAATTTAATCAGTGGAAAATTTGGAAAGTGGCGCATTGTCTAAGGAGTCTGATGCTTTTGGGAGGGGGAGCAGAGTTTGGCAGGTACCATCATCCATAAGATGCCTAAATACAAAAAGACTATGTCAGAGTGAATGGAGAGTGGCTGCAAGAGTACATGGGAAAGAGCCCTGGTCAACTAGGTCCTTCTGATAGATTCTTATTAAAGTTCAGTGTAGTTTTGAAATCTAACAGATCTTTATACATGCATGTGTATGCATGTCTTAATCCTGAATCTGGTATCTCACAACTTTGAGGACCACTCAACCCCTTCCAAAAAACCTTTGTGATAATAAAGGTTAGTCAGCTCCCTTGGTGTCATGAAGATTCAGAGGATAAAGTAACATTTGTAAATGAGAAAGAATTAGCCTAGTTGCAATCTTATGAAGACAGTAGTAACCTCTTTATCTCACAGGTTATCGTGAAGAAAATAATTAGGTGATAGATGTGAAAATTCTTTTAAAGTGAAAGTACTATATAAGCAGAAGTTATTTAATGTTATTTTTGCCTATGATCAGTTGTAATCATCCATTATATACGTAATCAATGCTTGTTATCCACGTGTGCAGATACACTTCACACATGAGTAGTCACACACTGATATCCTGCACCCCATTTGACCAAAGGATATTAACTATGTAATACACACATATTTATTGAGATACAATATATAGTAATTTTGTCTTTTTATTTAAATTCAGTAAGATTCCTTTATGCTCATTAATTTGTAGTATTACAACAATTTATTAAAATATAGTAGTATATTCTGTACATATACAATTCTTAAAGCCTAATCTTCTAGAAAGGAGTAGTTGTGTCTTTTCCCAATTATATCATGACATATAAAAATTTTTTATTGGAGGGACTTCCCTGGTGGTCCAGTGGCTAAGACTTCATGCTCCCAATGCAGAGGGCCTGGGTTCAATCCCCAGTCAGGGAAGTAGATCCCACCTCTCCCAACTAAGAGTTCACATGCTGCAGCTACAGATTCCATACGCCACAACTAAGACCCAACACAGCCAAATATATAACTAAATGTTTTTAAAATATAAAATAAATAGATTGGAATATAGTTGATTTGCCATGTTGTATTAGTTTCAGGTGTACAGCCAAGTGAATCAGTTATACATGTATATATATGCCCTCTTTTTTTAAAAAATTCTTTTTCTGGATAGAGCATTACAGAGTATTGAGTAGAGTTTCCTGTTCTGTACAGCAGGTTCTTATTAGTTATCTGCTTTATATACAGCAGTGTGTGTATGTCAGTCCCAGTCGCCCAGTTTAACCCTCCCCTCCCCCACCCCCTTGTGACCAAGTTTGTTTTCTACATCTGTGACTCTCCCTCTGGTTTGTAAATAAGTTCATTATGACCTTTACTACTCCTGACATTAATTTAAATCTTGGACTGCCAGGATTAATTTCAGAAAGTCCTGCATCTTTCTTTGTCAAATGCAGCGTAACCATGAGACAAGTCCTGGGGGCCGGCAGCCTCTCTTTCATGAGCTCCCTGGTGAGACGGGGTTATTTGGTGGCAGTTCTAGCATCACATGTGGATACACCCGCCTGGATAAAGGGGACCCAATGCAAGAGATGTTAATTAGAAGAAACTCCCTCTTGATGCTTCTAAAAGGATTTTTAAAGAGCAAGATAAACTGTTTATACAAGAATGTCCAAATCAACTGAGTCTTAAAATATTTGCCTCTGAGGCTTTTGCAGAAAATTCTTTATTACCAACTCAGCTATAATAAATGAAATGTAAAATATATTAAACTTTTATGCAATCTTAATATTATAGGATTATTGAAACTTTGTTTGGTTAGTATAGGTTATTTAGCTTCTTCATTCACATAATATTCATGTGAATTTATTCCAGATTTTAAAAAATTTGTATTTTTAATATTACTTTAATCTCAATGTAGAAAGAATTATTACTATATTATTTTCAAAAAATATTTATGTAAAATATTTTATGCTTATATAATCATTTAAAAACATGCCTTTCCTCTGGGGATGATAGGATTTGTGGTTGTAAAATAGTAGGACATCTGTTGTGCAGTTGTTCGTAGTAATAAAACATTTTTAGTTAAGAATTTTCCCTAAGTAGATCTCTAATGCATTGATGTATTCAAGTTGTTACAAGGCTTTTGTCAAATCTTGGAACCAAGATTATGATAATTACATAAAACCAGGAAGTGATCTCTCTTTTCCTATTAGCTGAAAAAGTTTACAAGTTTAGTGTTATTTCTTCTTTATTATTTTTGAAGAAGTCACACATGAAGCCAGATAGGCCTTGTGTTTTCTTTGCAGAAAGACTTTTAATTACAGATTCATTTTCTTTTAAACATATAGAACTATTCATATTTTCTGTATGCAGTTCTTTCTGGGTCAGTTTGATAAATTGTCTTTTATTCTAGGAATGTTTCTGTTTCATCTACCTATTCAAATTTTTTAGTGTTTGTAGGAATGAATCTTTTTTCATTCTTGATATTAATAATTAGTATCTTCTCTCACTTTTTATCTGTTGATCAGTCTCCTGTGAATATTGTTGTTTTTTCCCGAGTTCAACTTTTGACTTCTTGATATTCTCAATTGTGCTTTTATTTGCGATCTCATTGCTCATTTTATTTTTATTTTTAGGTTTCATCTAATTTTTCTTTTTTTATTTACTCTGTTTATCTTATTTGCTTTGTTTACTATGTGCTAGGTACTATGTATTTATTTTATTTATTTAAAATAAATTTCCACAGCTTTATGGAGATATAGTTCACATATATAATTTTATAAGTTTAAGGTATCCAATGTGATGATTTGATACTCACATCTGTTGTGAATTAATTATCACAATAAGATTGGTTAACATGTCCATCACCTCACATAATTACTTGTGTGTGTGTGTGTGTGGTAAGAACATTTAAGATTTTTTCTTTTAACAACTTGCAAGTATATAACATATTATTGTTAAATATAGCCACCATGCTATGTATTGGATCCCCAGAACTTATTTATAACTAGCAGTTTGTGCCTTTTGACCAACATCTCTCCGCTTTTCCCATCCTTAGGTCATAGCAGCCACCATCCTAATCTCTGTTTCTATCAGTTCAACTTTTTTAACATTCCTCATATAAATACGGTTATATATCCTCTGTCTAAATTATTTCACTTATCATAATGCCCCCAAGATCTATCCGTGTTGTTGCACATGGAGGATTTCCTTTCTTGTGACTGAATAATATTGTAGTGTATTGTATATATTGCAATATATATCTCACATATTTATCCATTCATAGACAGATTCTTAGGTTGTTTCTGTATCTTTGCTACTGTGAATAACACTGCTATGAACATGGGGGTGCAGATATCTCTTCACAGTCCTGATTTCTTCAGGAAATCTGTGTGTATACCCAGAGGTGGGATTGGATCTTATAATAGTTCTATTTTTAACTTTATGAGGAACCTCCATACCATTTTCTATAGTGATTGTAACAATTTGCATTCCCACCAACAGTTTGTGACCTTTATTATTTCCTTCCTTCTGCTAACTTTGGGCTTCTAGCTCCTTGAGGTTTAGACTGTTTATTTGAGATCTTTCTTTTTTCCTCATGTAAGCTTTTATCACTATAAACTTTATCTTAGAATTGCTTTTACAGCATCCCATGAGTTTGGTATATGGTTTTCCATTTTTAAGATTTTTTTTAAAATTTCCCTTTTGATTTCTTCTTTGACTCATTGGTTGCTTAGGAATGTATTGTTTAATTTCCACATATTTGCGAATTTTCCAATTTTATTCCTGTAGTTGATTTCTAGTTTCATGCTATAGTGGTTAGCAAACATGCTTGATATGGTTTGAGTATTTTTAAATCTGTTGACTGATTTTGTGGAGGATGTTCTAGGTGCACTTGAGAAGAGCAGATATTCTACTGCTGTTGGATGGCATGTTCTGTATGCCTTTTAGGTCCATTTGGTCTAAAAAATAGCTCAAGTCCAGCATTCCCTTACTGATTATTTGACTGGGTGATATATCCATTGTTGACAGTGGGATGTTGAAGTCCCCTACTATTGCTGTATTTTTGTCCACTTCTCCTTTTAGATTGGTTAGTATTTGCTTAATATATTTGGGTTCTCTGATGTTGGGTACATATATTTCTGATTATTGTATCCTCTTGATTAATTCACCCTTTATCGTTGTATTATGACTGTCTTTATCTCTCGCTACACCTTTTGAGTTAGTCTGCTGCTGCTGCTGTTGGCTGCTAAGTTGCTTCAGTCGTGTCCGACTCTCTGCAATCCCACAGACGGCAGCACATTGGGCTCCGCCATCCCTGGGATTCTCCAGGCAAGAACACTGGAGTGGGTTGCCATTTCCTTCACCAGTGCATGAAAGTGAAAAGTGAAAGTGAAGTCACTCAGTCATGTCTGACTCAGCGACCCATGGACTGCAGCCTATCAGGCTCCTCTGCCCATGGGATTTTCCAGGCAAGAGTACTGGAGAGGGATGCCATTGCCTTCTCCACTGAGTTAGTCTAGTTGTATGATATAAATATAGCTACCTTTACCAGTATGTTGTATATTTTCATGTGAGTAACCAGTGTCCTTTCTTTTCAGCCTGAGAAACTCCTTTCAGCTTTTCTTGTAAGGTGAGCCTAGTAATGAGGACTTCCTTTGCTCTTTGTCTTTTCTAACTGACAGCTTTGCCAAGTAGGAGGGTATTGTTGGTTGGAAGGTTTCTCTTTCAGCACTTTGAATATATTACTCCACTCTCTACTGGGATATCTCTAAGGTCTCTGCTGAGAAATCCACAGATGGCATTATAGAGATTCCCTTGTAGGTTACAAGCTTTTTTCTTTTTTTTATTTTTTAAATTTTAATATCTTTAATTCTTGCTTTTTTCTCTCTTGCTGCTTTTTAAGATTCTTTCTTTGTCTTTGATTTTTGATAGCTTTATTATGTGTTTTTTTGGAGAAGGTCTCTATAAATGTAGTTTGGGAACATCTATTATTTGCCCCCAAATAATATTGTCCCCATCTATTATTTACTTAGAAGTCCAATAAACATCTTTACTGGATGACACATGGCTATCTTATATTCAGCAAGGTTAAAATTAATTTCTTAAATATGTGCTTTGACCTACAGTCTCTATGAAAAGTCCACCATCTTCCAGGGTTCTCAAGCTGTGAACTTAAGAGTTTTTCTGCTTTTCCCCCCTCTTCCATTTCACATCCTGTTAATCACAAATTGTTTCCTCGCCCAACTCTTCAATGTTTTCCTAATCTACTTCATCATTTTCATTTCTTATTTCTCACCATCTCTTCAGTTCATCTCTGTCATCTTTGTCTAGTCTGTTGGATTACCTTTTAACTTATGTTCTTATCTCTTAATTTCTTCCTTTTATAACCCATCTACTAAATTTTGAAATATGGAAATGATTATATAACTCTGATGCTTAAAATCCAAGTTATTTTTCATCGCCTCAAGGTCATGGATATTAGGTTATCCACAGCTGACGCTAAACTATTGAACCAGCTTCTTTCAGCACCCTTCCCACCCATCCTTTCTGGTTGCCCTTTGTAACTAAAGTCAAGTCAAGTCAAGTCAAGTCACTCAGTAGTGTCCAACTCTTTGCGACCCCATAGACTGTAGCTTACTAGTCCATGGAATTTTCCAGGCAAGAATACTGGAGTGAGTTGCCATTTCCTTCTCCAGGGGATCTTCCCAACCCAGGGATCGAACCGAGGTCTCCTGTATTGCAGGCAGACGCTTTACCGTCTGAGCCACCAGGGAAGCCCCTTTGTAACTAAGTCACTTGATATTTCCCATGGTCTCTTATGCCTGTACCTTTACCTATATCTTCATCGCAAATGCTTTCCTTATGTCTGCCCCCCAAATACCTGTTTTTCCCTCTAAACATCAGCTTAAATATCAGCTGTTTGAAGTATCTATTTTCAGATTAAAGCACTACCGCATATATACTCTTGGTAGAGTCAGAACTTTTCATAAATCCTGTGATTGTACCAATCATACTATATTATGAGTATTTGATGAAGTTGTCTATGCAAATTGAAATTCAGCCTAGAGGTCAGTGATTAATGCCAAAATATACGGTAAAAACAATATATTTATGAAGAATGTAAGGTTTCATTTTTCCCTTGATGGAAGTAACTGAACCAGAAAAAAGAAAAGCCTTAACAACCAAGGTAAGTGTATACAAATGTGGGTTTAGAGGAAACTTTCATGCTTTCTCTATGCAATAATGTATGTATTATAAAATTTTATAGACTGTAGGCCACTGGGCTCCTCTGTCCGTGGAATACTCCAGGCAGAAGTACTGGAGTGGGTTGCCATGCCCACGCACACACAGAGAAATGCATGGATAGAAATAGCAGCGTTCTGCTAGCATTTTTTCATTTATTCAGAACTCCAAAATAAAGAAATATTGAGTGTATGCTTCCCCACAAGGTCCTAGAATCATAGAACCAAAGGGTTGGAAAATCTCCAGCTTGCCTTAATAAACTTCCAGTCATGTCCTCAAAAGCATATCATGATTCAAGCTTCTGTTCAAAGACTCATTCGCTTCTTGAACTTTTTATTCTAAACATACTCAGTTTATCTGACCTTTTATAGCTGCTGATTATACAACTCATTCTACCTCCCTTACCTCATTCTTTTAGCTCATGTTAGCTTTAGCTCCCCTAACACCAGCTCCAGCTTTTCTGACTATTGCTGCATCTCCATGAGAAAAATTCCAACTGGTGCTTTGTCTTATATCCTTCATGGCTTCTCTTAAGTCCCTGGATTCTCTTCTTCACAGAGAAAGGGGAATGTTCGTGAAATGGAAACTTGATAAAGCATTGAATCCAGTGTCCATCCAATCCTTGAATAATCTTCACAGCATCACTGACAAATGTTCATTCACTTTATATTTGAACTGCTCTGTGAGAAGGCATGTATTTCCTCTCAGGACTTTTCATACAGAGTAGAAATCTTTTAGATTCTGGCTCAAAATCTAATTGCCAGACTCACACCAAAAAAAAATCCCTAAACATTTCAATTTAATAATCCTCCAGTTTGTCCCTATTCTTTTGCTTCCAAGCTAAACATTTCCGATTTGTTCAAATATTTCCACATAAAGCATGCTTTTGTGTGTCTTTTCATTATCTTAGTAGCTCTCCTTTATACTTGTTCTATCTATCTATTTTTATACATTTTATTTCTGAAAGAATTTTAAACACAGACAAGTTGAAAAAAACCATCAAGTTCACATATACCCTTCACTCAAGGACATATATATACATACTTATATAACCGTAGTACAATGTTCAAAACCAGGAAATTAACTATGAGAAAACACACTTAACTACATTGCAAACATTCTTCAAATTTCACCAGTTTTCGTCATCTTTGGAAACAAGAGTGTGGTTTTGTTAATGTATGTCAGTATACTAACATGATGTATGATATTTATTAGATGGAGCATACTCCTGATCCATTAACCTACTGTTCCTGGAAGACATCCATCTTGCTCATTATATTATTTCTTAATGTGGAGTTGGATTCTCTTTATTTTTCATTTAGTGTTATTTTATCACTGTTCAAGAGTGATGCTGATCTATTGTTTTTTCCCCCTTTGGACCACCTTTATTTGGTTTAGGTAACAGTGTCTGTGAATGTGTCACATATGAAGTAATAATTGCATGCAATCTATCAGACAAGCCTGACTAAATGTTATTGACCTCATGAATTCCTGAAGGGCAGCTTATCATTTTACTACCTCCAGTTATTCTGAAACTACTATTTCAATTATTTCTATCCTTTTGTTTTGTATCTTTGACACTAGGATTGCAAATAATACACTCTCTAATATTTATGAAATTCAACTTTTATCAACCTAAAGTAGGATTAGGTTTGTTTTGCTTTCTTTTTTTGTCATAAATGAGAAAAAAAATACCTCTAAAGCTTGCAATTTTCTATGATACTCTCATTTAGTTTAGACTGATATAACAGAATACCATTGACTACTGGTGACTTGGAGAGGGAAATGGCAACCCACTCCAGTATTCCATTGAGCTATTTCCATTTTTCCTTTGTAACATAGTCGTAATTAACTCCCCTACATAGGTATCTTTGTATACTTGTGTTATTGTTTGCCATAGGATGAATTTTGAACAGTGACATGACTCATTCAAAGAAGACAAAAAATTTTGTACTTTAAAAGATAGTACTAAAGTGTTTTCCAAAAATGACACACACAAAATATGACAGAGCCTGTTACAGCACATTCTTGACAACTCTGGGAATTATAAAATATTTTTCAGTACTTGCCAACATGAGATACATATGTTTATATATACATGTATGGATAGATATGTTTTATGTGTTTATGCGCATAGATGTTTTTATCTATCTGTTCACCACTCAACAGGCTCTGGTGCTTTGGCTTAGTCACTCAATTGTGTTGTTGCAATTGTTGTGTGTTGTGACTTGTTGCAACTCATTGAGTTGCAGGCTCCTCTCTCCATGGGATTTTTCCAACAGGAATACTGGAATGGGTTATCATTTCCTTCTCCAGGGGACCTTCCCAACCCAGGGATCGAACCTAGGTCTCCTACGTTACACTCGGATTCGTTACCAAGTGAGCCACTAGGGAAGCCCCTATGTTATATATATATATCGGAAAAGGCAATGGCACCCCACTCCAGTACTCTTGCCTGGAAAATCCCATGGACAGAGGACCCTGGTAGGCTGCAGTCCATGGGGTCGCGAAGAGTCAGACACGACTGAGCGACTTCACTTTCACTTTTCACTTTGATGCATTGGAGAAGGAAATGGCAACCCACTCCAGTGTTCTTGCCTGGAGAATCCCAGGGACAGGGAGCCTGGTGGGCTGCCGTCTATGGGGTTGCACAGAGTCAGACACAACTGAAGCGATTTAGCAGCATACACACACACACGTATACTTTAATAGCTTCATTTGTTATGTATCAGATGTTATACTGAGTACATGTGTACGTTTATATATCATTTGTATATTTATTTAACATTTTATTTATTTTGTTGTTCGTCTCTCTCCATTAATTTTTCTGATTGTTCATGTTTTCCAATAATTTGAAGAGTTTTTTTTGGTCTTGTTTTCTTTTTCAGTTTTTTTGGAGGTGAGATGCACTATATTAGGGCTATTAGCTCTTGTCTCCCTTGAATTTTTATTTCTCTATTAACGCATCTATCTGTTTGAAGGAAAATTTACATTTTAATGTATGAGATAAGCTTTTGTGTGATATCAGACTGTTTCAGAGAATTATTTTAAGTGTTTTGTGTGCTAATTAAATTTTCCAAGTACAATAACAGTACAGTTAACAGGTTGGGAACATTTAAAGTGATTTACTCAGGGTCACAATGGTGAAAACGTGTTGCCACAAGACTCTCAGTCTGTGTTCCTCCTAATTTATTAACTAAAGGCAGAATCAGGAAGACTAATGATTACTTTTTAATGCAGAGTGCTAGGAATTTAGGCGTCTGAAATATCAAACTGAATAAAGTGTTAGGAAAGAAGTAGTTGTAAAACTGCAGGAGATGGAGTTGTAATGAGAGATCCTTGTGAATTGCATTTCATACTTGCTTATTTCCTTTAAAAATTTTACATATAAAATGGAAGAGTTGATCAACTTTCATTTTCAGATGCTCTGTGTTACAGGGTATCTTATGATGTATCAACAAGTCTCATTTGGAAGACTAAGAAAGCTCATACAACCACAAATGGTCAAGCCTGTATTAGTTCAGGAAACAAATCAATTATTTATAGAGGAAGTTTTGTTGACGTCTCTAATGAAAAAGGAAATGCCCACAAATACAAACTATTTGTCCAACAGGATATTTGGTGACTAAAGGAAGCTATTCCTGGCTCAAAAGAATATTTTGACAGTTGATTTTGGGATTGTATTTTCTAGCTTTTAGCTTTTTAAGAGCAAGGAATCTGCTTGCTATTTTTTTCCTTAAAATAACATTTTTTATTGTAAAATTAATCATTGTTTTAGAAACTATAGAAAACTTAGAAATTGTAATTTTAAAAAGTCAGATCATTCCTATCATTCAAATATTAGCACTTCTAGTTGTATGTGTGTTTCTCTAATTTATAGATTTTTGTTTTTAAACTGTAAAATTGAGGTCACACAGTTTTATCTCCTCTTATCTCTTCACTTAATATTACATCGTTAGATTTTCCTATGCCATTGGTATAGTGTGTTAGTTGCTCAGTCATATCCAACTCTTTGTGATCCCATGGACTGTAGCCCATCAGGCTCCCCTATCCATGGGATGCTCCAGGCAAGAATACTGGAGTGGGTTGCCATTTCCTTCTCCAGCCATTGGTTATACCTCCACATTTTAGTGGCATCATACAATATCTGTCTCAAGATAGACTTTATCATAGTGCATTTACCAGAAGGAAAATGGCAACCCACTCCAGTACTCTTGCCTGGAGAATCCCATGGAGGGAGGAGCCTGGTAGGCTACAGTCCATGGGGTCGCAAAGAGTCGGACACGACTGAGCGACTTCACTTCAGTATTGGACATTTCTTTCCTTCCCGCCTTTTTAATATTTAAAAGATCTGCAGGAAGTGTGCTGTGTCACATTTCTACATCACCGATTTCTTGAAATTACTGGATTAAAAAATATGAAATTTTAAGAAATATTGCCAAACAGTCATCCAGAAAGGTTGAAAATTTAATCTTACTGATACTTCTGGAGAATACCAGTCTCCCAACAACAGTGCTAGTCTTGATTATGAGCTTTATGGTTTTAATAGGTAAATGCAGTTCATTAAATTTTCCCAGAGAAACAGAATCAGTAGGGTATAGACAGGTGATAGATAAAAAAAGAAAGAAATTTACCGTTAGGAATTGACTCATGACATTACAGAGGATAGCAGTTACCAAGATCTGCAGGCAAAGTCAGCAAGTTGGAGACCTAGAAGGGCTGATGGTGTAATTCCACTTCAGAGGCCGGCAGGCTTGAGACCTCAGAAGAGGTGATGTTTCAGTTGGTGTCTGAAGGCAGGAAAAAAGCCAGTGTCCCAGTTCAAAGACCATCAGGTAGGAAGAATTCTCATAAGGAAAAACAGTCTACTTTGCTCTGTTTATCTACCAGTTTAAATACTAATCCCATCCAGAAACACACTCATAAACACAGGCAGAATAATATTTGACCAAATATCTGGGCATCCCATGGCCCAGTCAAGTTGACGAGTAAAATTAGCCATCACATGCAGTGACTTATTATTGTTTCTGTTGCTGGTTCCTTAATGAAACCAGAGTTTGAATACATTTTTATATACTTGACCATTCTTACTTCTCTTATAAATTATTCATGTTCTTTGTTTTTCTGTTTGTTTTTTTTTCATAGATTTGTGAGAGCTTTGTTCCTATTAAAGATATTATCCTCTATAGTATTTGATGAAATTATTTGTCACAATGTCATATGATTTGCATTTTTAATTTGTAGTAAAACCTATCTATATTTTCCTGAAATATGCATCTTGTATGCTTAGAAAAGTTTTGTGTTCTTTGAACATGAATATTTATTTCTTCCTTAATTTCAGAAAATTTTTCTTCAGTTGCATCCTTAATGCCTCTCTGTTTCTTTCCATTTAGAGAGGTTATTTCCTAAATACCACCTAACTTATTGGATCCTCGTATCTCCCATATATATTCTCCCTAATTTCTTTTCCCTTTGTATTTTTTGGTCTCAAATATTTTCTACTTTTTGATAATTTAGTTGCTTGCTGTATTTTTTATGTTCTTAAATAATTTATTATTTTTGCCAGATATTATTTTTCACACCAGAACTCTGGAAATAATTTATTATTATCATCTAACATTTTGTATTACAGAGATTAGCCTGATACTGTTTTTCCACTCAGGTACATTTATTCTTCACCTTGGATGCTTGTAGATCTTTATTTCTGTAATGTAAAAATTGGGGCTGAATAGATATATAGTTATAACTATTTTTCTCCTTTAAATGTGTTACTTGGATTCTTAACTCCACAGACAGTGTGCTCTGCTTCTCTGAGTTTCCCAATCATATGTATTTTCCTTGCTATTTTCCCATTGTTTTCAAATCAGAGATACCACAGTATTATGAGTACGGATCTCTGTACCTTGTCTTCTGTGATCACAAGAATCCCACTTTTTTCACTGTTTTAGTTCGTTGACTTTTTCCCATGCGTTCTGCCACAGCTTCTCATGTTTGAAGGCCCTGTCAGTCAGTTGAGTTTCAGCATTGTCATTCTGCTCATCAGTTACATATTTTCCCCATTTCTTTTGCTTCTTTGACAGTTCCTTTAGACAACATTCTTCTGGGCCTTATTTTACTTTTTTTCCTTAGGCTTTGCCTTCCTTCTTCATTCCCTTTAAGTTTTAAGAAATTTAAAAAATATTTTTTTCTGGCCTCTCAGTAATTTTCAAAATCAGTATCTTTTTAAAGAGGTTTCACTGTTTCTCCTTATGTATCCTGTATTGATGCTTCAAAAATTATTTACTCATCCTGGAATGAGATTTCTCTGGAGCCTTGGGTTGTCCAATACATGAAGCTGTGAAGGTTTGCTCTGCTTGCTTTGTTCTTAGTTAGAATTTTCTTTTCAAGTATAGAGTCTGATTTAAGGTCCAGGTACATACTAGCATCCCAATTAACAATAATGTGTAGCATATATCCATTGCAGGCCTATGGGATAGCATGCCATTTTCATCTACCTACATAGCCTAGTTGTCTGCCACTTTAAGTGAATAGAATACATGAAAAATGTCAGCCCCCAATAGGCGTTGTTGTCAAGGTTTTTCCTGACTCTATACCTGTGAAATATATCTTTCCTAGGAATCATACTTCTCAGACTACCACACCCAATACAGTCCCCTTTATTTCTATTGCTGCCGTAGATTTGTTGAACTGCAGGCTTGGAAATGATGGCTCAAGGTCATTAGTAGCAACTGGATTGGTGGACTGATGGCAAGAGGAAAAGGACTCTGGCTATCTTACAAGGAAATTCTGTGAGATGCTTAGCTTGCTAGTGATAGAGACCCTGGCTCTTATTAGCTAAATTAATGCCATGTAGCTCATGGCATGGGTAACTTGTTTCTTCAAGTTGCAGAGAAATTAAGGTGCAAAGCCTGAAAAAATTATGGATAGTGCAGCTGGGATTACACCCAGTGGCTCTACTTATCCATAACTCCATAGCTGCTCTCTCATACTGGAAACCCTGTTCTGCTTAAAAGAGAGTAACTGAGGATATTGTATATGGAATACCTGATAATTTCTCAGAAGATAGAGGAAGCAGTAAGGCAAACGTGACATAATTCTGTTCTAGAAACAGGAACAGTAAGATCCTGCCGCTGCTGCTGCTAAGTCGCTTCAGTCGTGTCTGACTCTGCGCGACCCCATAGACGGCAGCCCACCAGGCTCCCCCGTCCCTGGGATTCTCCAGGCAAGAGCACTGCAGTGGGTTGCCATTTCTTTCTCCAATGTACGAAAGTGAAAAGTGAAAGTGAAGTTGCTTAGTCGTGTCCAACTCTTCGCGACCCCATGGACTGCAGCCTACCAGGGTCCTCTGTCCATGGGATTTTCCAGGCAAGAGTACTGGGGTGGGGTGCCATTGCCTTCTCCACAATAAGATCCAGCAGATAGCAGCCTTTGCCAGATGGAGCCCTTGATAAACAGAAAAGGAAAGCCTGAACATAATCAGATATGTGTGCACACTAAAATTTAGGAAGCTCAATTTTGAAACACTCAGACAAAAATTAGATAATATTTCATGACCAGACTCTGAACGGAAATACAGTATTAGAGGAATTAAAGTTTTTTAAAAAATTAAATGGAGTGGTTACAATAATTTTAAAGGGGAAGAAGGGAAAGAAAGTCATCACAATCAATAGGGTGTGTGTATTCTTTCTGGCGGACTCAGGTGTAACATGGACAGGCATAGTGAAAAAAGTAGGAAAGCATCATTAATAGAAAAAGAATGGCCAGTGTAAGAAAAAGGGAAGGGTAAACTTCAAGTGACATGAGAAAAAAATGATAAAATGACAACTGGAGGGAGAGAGGGGCCATTTAAAGTTATTGTTCTGGTTAAAGATACACTCAACAGTGGGGAAAACATCTACTATAGGAAAGCATTTAATATTAGAAAAAGAAAACATGGTTAAGGTAGTTTGGTTTTAACTTTCTCTGTCAAGTAGAAAGAATCTCTAGAGGGAGAAAAAAAGACTACTGGTAAAAGACTTGAAGTCCCAAAGAAGTAAACTGATTGGAAGAGCACCAAAGTGTTCTAAAAAACTTCACATTTCTCTTCCTGCATTGATGGTGACATTTAAATACGAGAGAATTTGCTCAGTGGACACTGAGTGATACAGGACAGTTAGGTAACAGAAAACAAATGGAGAATATGCAGATATTTCCCCCAGTTTCATAAATTGGACTCTGCATCTTCCTGGTCCTGAAAAAAGTTACTAAAATATCTTTTCTTTCTTTTTCATTTTAAAGTACTTTTTTAAAATTACTTTACACAGATAAAATTTCTTAAATCTAGGTAGACAGATATATTTTGCTCCCTGTTTTTAAAATCTATATAGCTAGTTGATTTTTATCTGATTACAGTCATCATACTTTTCAAGAAAACGGTTTCAGCACCATATTGCCAATAATCAGTAATTGTATGTTCTTCACTGTAATGAGAATATCACTAGATTTTCATCATTAAGCATAATTGCTGCTCAGTGATGCATGAGTGAAAACACTCAAACATAAATATACACATTCCTTTATCAGAATGTTAACTCTATTCATTGGAATGTTCAACTCTACTCATTATGCACTAAAATCTGGGTTTATGGCTAAAATTCAGGGGATTTCTCCTTTCCACCATCCTATTTTTTTTCTTTTTGACAGAAATAAAGCTAGGGGAATTTCTTACCTACAGATAAGTATTTCTTCAAAACATCTTCTTAAATTGATTCCTTAGGAGCACTTAGAAAACAAAGTGATGATAAGCTATGTATACTCTTAGACCGGTTTCCTTTATAAAGGATGTGTCTATACATCAGGAGACTGCTACAAACATTGTCAACTAGGACATGTATTCCTATTACTTTGTTGAGGACATTGTAGTAAAATATGGCGGAGGAGGCAATGGCACCCCACTCCAGTGTTCTTGCCTGGAGAATCCCAGGGACGGGGGAGACTGGTGGGCTGCCGTCTATGGGGTCGCACAGAGTCAGACACGACTGAAGCGACTTAGCAGCAGCAGCAGCAGTAAAATATGGACTGGATATGGTTAAGTTGTTTTACGCCTGCTTAAATAAATGTGTCTGAAGGGTATTGATTTAATAATTTGTGTTGAATTCTGAAGTTAAAGTGAAATTCAAAAACCGGCCTGTCAGGAGAAGAATGGCGATGATGCCTAGGAGGATGTCAGGAGAAGAATGGCGATGATGGTTAGGAGGGTGTCAGGTGACATTAAGTAGGGGTTTATGAACAGAAGCAGGGCCTTGTTATGAAAGAAAACTGTTATGGGACACAACAGAGCTTTCTTCAAATATGTGAAGAACTGACATAACAAAAAGGGAGACCAAGAGAGTCAAGCTTTGATGGAAAGCTAATTAAATGACCTCTAGAGTTCTTCTACCCTCAATGGTTTATAATCTGATTCTTCTTCATAAATCTGAAATACTGATTTGGTTTCTTTAATTGCTTTTAAATATAACACACTGCAGTCAACTCTACACTAAAAAGCAGACTTTGTATACGTTTTCAGAATTCATTTTAAACTTAAATCTTATCTATGTGCCAGTTTTAGAGTTAATTCTCAGTATTAATACTGAGAGTGAGAGTTAATACTCAGTAGATAAATTTGGCTGGCTGATTTACTTTTAGATTCTGCTTGTTGCTAAAAGGTCACTCAGGATATAATTCATAACCCCCAAATTGACATTTCCTATGGGGAAAAAGACATGCCAAGATACTCATAAAGGAGAAGTTTAGCAGTAATTTTTGAAAAGTCCATTTTCAAAGCATTCAGACTTTGTTTTATTGAAGCTTCGTATTTTTTATTGGGGAACAGCCGATTAACAATGTTGTGACAGTTTTAGGTGAACAGTGAAGGGACTCAGCCATGCATACACGTGAAAGTATATAAAACTTTTTTAAGGCAACAGTTTCAATTCGTTTGCCACTGATATTTATGTTGTGAAAATCTGCTTATGCTGCATTCGCCAACTAATTATCAGCTATATGATTTCTCTAGGTGCTCAGGCAAGAGTATTTGGCAGCTTCCTCTCACCTACTTTCCACATCCTCTTAGTCACAGGGCTATCGATCCTTTTGATAACACTTGAGACCTGTTCCCTCCTGTCCTTTTCTATTTCATAGATCTAATTCTAGTCCCTGTAGTCCTGAACAAAGCCTACAATAGCTTCACAGTCAGTTATCATATTATTTACTCCCCAGTTTAATCCTTTCCTTGTACTCTCACAGAGTTCATTCTAAAACAAGATCTGCTTAAAACCCTTCAACAACTCTCTGGAAATAAAATTCAAACTCCTATAAACAGCAGGCAGCGCCATTAATGCACTGGCCCCAACCTATAATTTTTTTCAGCTGTTCATATCCACTTGTGTATGCTAAGCCCTGGATCTATACTTTTCAAACTAGAAAACTAATAAAATGCCCCAGAGCTATAGACAGAGCCTCAGAGTAGACCTGGTTTATCTTCCTGCAGTTTAACTTTTTTAAAAAAAGATACAATAGCTTAGTTGATAAATAAAATGCTAGTTTTATGCTAAATGTAATATTATGCCCTGTGACATTTGAGTGGGAATATAGGCACTTGGCCTTATAGGGGCAGATCCAGATTTCAGGCCAACTATGGAGAGACTAAAAAGATCTCTGGTGTTCCAAGGGACTGCGGAAGGGAGGAGCGTCGAGGGGGCACAGAGGATCTGTTCAGCCTAGTGAAATACTCTGTATTATACTACAGTGACAGAGATTTCATTGTACATTTGTCCAAACCCGTAAAATGCACAACACCAAGAATGAGTTGTAATGTAAACTGTGGACTTTGGGTGATTATGATGTGTCAATGTAAGTTTATCAGTTATAACCCATGGGCCACTCCTATGCAGGAGGCTAGGTGTGAATAAGGGCAGGAGATGTGGGAGATCTCAGGACCTTCCCCTCAGTTTTGCTGTGAACCTAAAACTGCTCTAAAAACTATGAAGTCTTAGTAAAAAAAAAAAAAAACCCCAACTATATGTGTGTGTGTGTGTATATATATATAAGTATATAGAGCATCATCTTATTCATTGGATATATTTCTGACAGAAGAGAAATAGGGGCCTGATAATAATCTGAAGCATTTTCCACAGGCCAACTTTCGAGACTGTACGTTCTAAACCTTGTTCCTCCTCCATGCTCGTCTCAGGCTGGACTCAATTGCATGTTTTCATATTTCAGTATAATCCCTGACCCTGCACGTCCTCGTCATTGATGCCCAGCGAGGTAGTACAATGGGTGATGTCGAACAATCAGTTCACTTTAGTTCAGTCACTCAGTCGTGTCCAACTCTTTGTGACCCCATGAACTACAGCACGCCAGGCCTCCCTGTCCATCACCAACTCCTGGAGCTTACTTCAATTTGTGTCCATCGAGTCAGTGATGCCATCCAACCATCTCATCCTCTGTCATCCCCTTCTCCTCCTGCCCTCAATCTTTCCCAGCATCAGGGTCTTTTCAGATGAGTCAGCTCTTGGTATCAGGTGGCCAAAGTACCAGAGTTTCAGCTTCAACATCAGTCCTTCCAATGAACACCCAGGACTGATCTCCTTTAGGATGGACTGGTTGGATCTCCTTACAGTCCAAGGGACTCTCAAGAGTCTTCTCCAACACCACAATTCAAAAGCATCAATTCTCCTGCGCTCAGCTTTCTTTATAGTCCAACTCTCACATCCATACATGACTACAGGAAAAACCATGGCCTTGACTAGACGGACCTTTGTCGGCAAAGTAATGTCTCCACTTTTTAATATGCTGTCTAGGTTGATCTTAACTTTCCTTCCAAGGAGTGTCTTTTAATTTCATGGCTGGAGTCACTATCTCCAGTGATTTTAGTGATGTCTAACAATATGTCATGATAAATGGAAGTGACTCTAAGCCACGCAAATATAACCATCAGATGCCAGCAGAATTGATCCCCTCTGAATTTCCCCTTAGCCACACTGCCATTCATTCTGCCATCACCTAACACAAGAGGCAGTGGGACAGAAGAGAAGTTGGGATTGAAAAGACAGCAGTCTTAACTGATTTCAATGAAAATATCTTAGTTTTATAAATTTTTCAAAAACTCATGCCCAGGTGAACGTATTTCTGGGGCCACTCCCAAACCCCTGAAAAGGGTGTATTCAAGTGAGTGGCCATGAAGCTTAAACTTCATTCACCAGGTATACCCACCTCTAGTTCATTTTAAGAAAGACTGCAGTCTACTGATACCTGGTCATATATATATTGGGAGTCTAGGGGATGATGAGAAAGCGTGTCCCGCCAGTGTAGCTTAGGACATTCTAAGAAGCTTTCTCTCCTTGATCTCTCTACTTCTTTTTGTCTCCTTGGCCCTGCTCCATCTTGCTGCTGTGTCTTTTCCCATTTCTCTCTCCTTCCTGGGAGATTAGTGTCCTTGCACCCTCAGAGCATAGCATATACAAGAAATACAATTGCTTCTCTCGGTAGTACTGATTTTCCTTCATGCCTTTAAACACTTGATATACTGAAAGACCTTTCCCTCCCTCTTGGAGAGGTTGAGATGGGACAAAGAAGATGAAGACAAGTGACAGTGAACATACATACAGATAATGGAAAGTTCTGACAAATTTTTGCAGCCAAATAGATGAAGACATTTCTCTAGGCAGTGAGTCTTTTCAAGCTGCAACTTCAAATCACCAGAATAACCCATTCATTCTTTGCCATGATTATATGTGGTGAAGTCTAAGAAGCACTGCCCTTGACATATTCAATTATTTGCCCTTTCCAAAACATGCCAAGGCATTTCATGCTTTACCCTTTGTTCTTTTTTGGAAGCACATTTCCCTTCTTCTCTGCTAGTGAACTTTCGCTCAATGACTAAGGTCTAGTCAAAGGTTGTTTACTCTATGAGACCTTCTAAGAACACCTCAAGCACAGTTCATTGTGTCGCTTTCTTTTCCTGTCACGTCTTTAACTCCTGTTTTCTCACTTAAAAGACAAGTCTCACAGTTAAGTATTTACCTATCTCCCAATTAGGTCATAATTTTTATGAAGACAAGGAAGGTCTTATTATTCTTTGTAATCCTGGAACCCACCCTGCCAGGATAGGGCTGGTTAATGTTTAAAGTGCCTCGTGGGAGCAGGACACAACTGATCTGCAGCCTTAGTTTCCAGGTTGTAGATGCTCCCACCATGGCTAGGTTCAAACTACCGGTGTGACTGCCCTGAAAGGAGAGGTGGGAAGAGATGCATAATAGCATACCATTATATGATATTTCTACCTGCACATATATAATAGCTATATGGGTAATAATAAAATGTAGTCAAATATTGCATTGATCCAGAACTTTGTTCAGGTTTTTCTGTACGATGTTATAGAAAAATCCAAATGTACTTTTTGTCCAACCCACTAATTAGAAGATGATAAGTTTTGAGTTAGTGATGGACAGGGAGGCCTGGCGGGCTGCAGTCCATGGGGTCGCAAAGAGTCGGACACGACTGAGTGACTGAAGTTTTAAGTATTTATTGGTTTTTCTTTTAATATAGTTAACTGTAAGCCTGTATAATTTCATTTTTAATAATAGCTCTATTTGACAACTGTCTTAAAAATTTAATAGTCCGTTCTCATGAGCTCGTACAAGCCAGCATGAGCACAGCACTGTGTGTAGCTCCTTAGAAGCAAATGTTGACAGATCATAATGATCATTTTCAGAGGATTCTGGTAAAATATCATGTTGAAAGTGGAACAGGGACACTAATGTTTCCCCCAAGTCGATAATGATGTTGTTGTTCTGTCACTGAGTTGTGTCTGACTCTTTGTGACCCCATGAACTGCAGCACGCCAGGCTTCCCTGTCCTTCACTATCTCCGGGAGCCTGCTCAAACTCATGTCCATTGAGTCCGTGATGCCATCCAACCATCTCATCCTCTGTTGCCCCCCTCTCCTGCCTTTGAGCTTAGGATCAGAGTCTTTTCCATGAGTCAACTCTCTGCATCAGGTGGCCAAAGTATTGGAGTTTCAGCTTCAGCACCAGTCCTGACAAAAAATATTCAGGGTTGATTTCCTTTAGAATTGACTGGTTTGATCTCTAACAAAAAATATTCAGGGTTGATTTCCTTTAGGATTGACTGGTTTGATCTCCTTGCTGTCCATGGGACTCTCAAGAGTCTTCTCCAGCATCACAGTTTGAAAGCATCAATTTTTCAGTGCTCAATGGTCGAATTTTCACATCTATATTTTCACTACTGGAAAAGCCATAGTTTTGCCTGTATGGACCTTTTAGCCTCATAATCTGTTGTGTTTGTATGTGACTTGCTATTTTTTCTTCAATTCATAAAAGTCTTCCAAATGTGTAGTCCAGAGAGGCTGATTGCAGGGTAAATAATGTAAAGACTTAACATTTCCTAAGTTTCCTCCAAGTGTAACTTAAAGGAGGCATCTATGACCTTCCACTCTCCGAATCTCTGGAAAATGATCTTTCATCAAGGAAATGATGGGGAGAGTAGATGTGGTATCCAGAACTGTCAGTATTTCCCCTGATAAGGTTTTACTAGCCCAGCATTGTAATCCTGCCACGTGTCCTCAGATTCTAGGTACCTCTAGGTTCTGTTGGACAGAACTGAAACAAGACAAGGAGAATCATACAGGCCTGGCAGCTTCCAAGAATGACTTACTGCTGATTTCCCTTGACTTGAAATAAGATATTCCTGGAAGATTTCAGAATGATTTTTTTTTTTTTTTACATCCAGATGTTCACACCTCTGATGTTTGCTTTGCTCAGTCTCAATGGTGTCCGACTCTCTGAGACCCCATGGACTGTAGCCTGCCAGGCTCCTCTGTCCATGGAATTTTCCAGGCAAGAGTACTGGAGTGGATTGCCAGATGTTTGTTTTGTCATATAATAAATATCTGTCTGTGACAGACAATTAGAACCAAGTAATGAAAAATAATTGCAAATTTTCTTTTGCTAAAGCTGTAACTTTTGAGTATGATTTTAATAAAAAGAATCCCACTTAAGTTTTCTTTTTCCATTTTGCAATGGTGAGAGGCAAATCGGTCGGCATAAACTAAAGTTATTTAATATGTATTAAATTGTGCTGTCATGCCTGTGGCACTAAATTCAGTGGATTTCAAAACACTCTGTCATAGCTCTTCAGGTATTTGGAGTGAAGGAGGACGAGAGACTAAAAGAATCAGAAAATTAAGGCCATATATTTAAGTTATGTTTCAGTAATTTAAGGATAGTTATATGAATTATAAGTATACACTCCATGTGTCTTTAAGACACTGACAGTTGCTTTTATTTCTGACCTCCACTAAGGTGTTACAGAAACAAAGGGGCATGGACTGGATCAGAGCCACTCTGGTAATCCTGCCATCATCTTAGCAGCTCGTTCACAAAAATTTGTCTATGATAGGTCACAAACAAAATAGTCTTTAAATGCAAGTTAGTGAAAGCTGGCTGGGGTGAGACATAGATCTTAGTAGGGGTACCAAATGAATGGGAATGTTTAAAAGCTAAATTCAGCATGACACACGGGCTTCCTAAGTAATGAATAATGATCTCATTCAGTGTTTCTGAGAAGCGGTAGTTTCATACAAAGTTCCTAGGGTGGATCAAAGAAACACCTAAATACAAGCACATCTGTCCATCTTCTAAAAGAGGAGGAAATGCTTGAGTGAACACAAAGACTGAGTTAAAACGCCAATTTTGTTCTCAGAGACCAGATGATCTCTGAGGCACTTTCCATTGACTCTTGTTTGCCCTTGTACAGACATCGTCACGAATAGTAAGTCTTTTTTTTTTTTTTTTTGCCTCTGAGTTCTAACATATTTGGATATAGAAAAATCAGTGTTCACAGTTGTTCAGATTGATTTTTGATAGGGCAAAAATAAACTGAAAAAATTTAGGTCAAAGATATTTTTAGTTATTAAAACCACTGGAGAATGAACATCTAAGTGATAGTCACTCCATAATATAAAGAAACTTTGCCTAACTTATCTGAAAATGCCTGGCTAAATAACTTAGGTAATACTTGAATTAGAAACCTGAAAATCTAGATTTGTCTCCTAGAAATCACTTTTCATTCAACTGAAATATATCAATTTTAATTTCTAGAAAAATTTCTGAAAGTTTTGAAATATTCAGTATGCATTAGACAAAGTAATGATTCTCAGATGACTAAGTTCTGTATCATAATAATTGACTTCTCTGTTTCCCAATAGATAGTAAATTCCCTGCAAATAAAATCCATACATTACTTGACTTTAGATTCTCAGCATAGCACAGAATTAAACTATTTGATAAATGAATAATTTCTTGGAGAGGGAAACACATTGAATAGAGTTTATATTGCAGATGTTAACATGCATAGAGCAAGTCTGTACAGTGTACAGCAAACCACTAATATTTGTTTTCTCTAGGGAAGGAAATGGGGAAATGGTCAGGAGGCCTTGACTTTCTGCTTTGGATTATTCTGATTGTGTTTATCACAGACTCGCTGTACTGTTTTCTTATTAATAATGTTTAAGACCAGGAATAAATGGCTCCTAAAAGGTTTGCAGAAAGGAAAACTTCGCAACTATCTAACAACTCTCCTACATTTATACTGGCGTCTTCACAAACTTCTGTTACTATTTATTTTGTTTCCAAAGGAAGAAAATTTTTACTTGAACTTCTTTGTGATTATGAGCATGTCTGTTCTAGTTCCTTTCTGATTTCTGGGATTCAGCATATTTTCATAGCTCTGTGTCCTCTTCCTTTTCTTCCAGTGTCCTCATTTAGTCATCATCCCATTTGCAAGTGGCAAAAAAACACCAGCCTAAATCCTAGGAGATTTCACTCTGCGGTTTTCCTCATTCTTTTAGAGCACTATTAACTTCAAAGTATTTACTTTTATGGACTCTTTATATGTATTAGTATATTAGCATATTGTATAATATACAGCATTACTCAGGGCTTCCCACACGATGCTAGTGGTAAAGAACCTACCTGCCAATGCAGGAGACGTAAGAGACTCAGGTTTGATCCCTGGCTCGGGAAGATCCCCTGGAGAAGGGCACGGCAACCCACTCCAGTATTCTTGCCTGGAGAATCCCATGGACAGAGGAGCCTTGTGGGCTACAGTCCACGGGGTCGCAAAGAGCTGGACACAACTGAAGTGTCTGAGCACACATACTTGCAAAGCATTACCCATCTATAAAACTAGAATATAATGAATTTTAAATTTCTCTATTCTTCCTCTTACTATCCCCTTATCATTGTCAATTTATCTTTTAATAACATGTTTATATTTTCCTTTTACAAAGGCTTTCATGGATTAGTTTTAGTAAGGCAAGAGAAAAATGTGGTACTAGAAAGACATTGTTTCACACCTAATAAAAGCTACTTTATTAGCTTCAAATGGCCTTCCATTGATAATAGTAGCAATTAGTTGATCTATCCATTTAAGCTAATGCACTTTCCTGCTTGGGAAATGAGCCATGATTTCCTTCAATTCTGAGACTTCTCCCAGGTATCTGAACTTACCTTGACTCCATTCCCCGCCTCCATTCTTCACAGCAAATAAAATCTCCCCTTCTTTTCTATTCTTCCTTTGCAGAACATCTCACATCTGACCTTTCTTTCCATCCCCACTGTGCTTAGTTGTTCAGTCATGACTCTTTGCAACCCCATGGACTATAGCCTGCCAGGCTCCTCTGTCCATGGGGATTCTTCAGCTAGAATACTGGAATGGGTTGCCGCACCCTCCTCCAGGGGATCTTCCCCACCCAGGGATCAAACCCAGGTCTCCCACATTGCAGGGAAATTCTTTAAGGTCTGAACCACCAGGAGAGCCCTCCATCCCACTGCTGCTGCTGCTGCTGCTGCTGCTAAGTCACTTCAGTCGTGTCCGACCTTGTGCGATCCTATAGACAGCAGCCCACCAGACTCCCCCATCCCTGGGATTCTCCAGGCAAGAACACTGGAGTGGGTTGCCATTTCCTTCTCTATTGCATCAAAGTGAAGTCGCTCAGTCATGTCTGACTCAGCGACCCCATGAACTGCAGCCCACCAGGCTCCTCCGTCCATGGGATTTTCCAGGCAAGAGTATTACTACCACTTAAATCCATGATCTAAAATTCTGAAATAAAATCAACCTCAATAGCTCACTGGTAGCCCTCAATCTCTCTTTACATGGGGGTCAGGTTGGTCTGTCTTCCCCTGCTGCCATCCTTCTCCTGATTGGTTTCCTATTTATGCTTAAATAAAATTTGATTTCCCTTTGCCCAGCTTTCAGTGTCCCTGGACGCCGTTTCAGCTTGGTCTGTAACTGTTAGACGTTCCATTTGTTCTGGTCTAGTTGCAATCCTTGTTATTCCCCTTCGAATAACTGACTCTTTCCTTTCTCCACTCCTTTGCTTATACCATTTGTTTTAATGAATTGCCTTCAGTTAAAATACATGCTTTGGGGTTAAATTCCATGGCTTGCTGGAAGCCTCGCTTCATTTTCATCATAGGCAGACTCTCTCTTTTGAATAGCTTCCTATTTATTTAAATACTCTTCATGGTACTTATCACATATCTTCTTGTATCATTTATGTAATTTTTTCTCTCCTTATTAATTTACTCACCTACTGCGTGTCAACCAGTGTGCTGATATGGATGTTTTCCATGAAAGACAAGAAACCATTACTCGTTGCCTAACAAATGTTAGTGATAAAGTATATTCACAGATGATGAAAACATGTTCAAAATTGAAATGGCCCAAATATACATCTATTTGTAAATTTTAATCAGCCTTTTATTGACTGATTTGGGCCATCCTTTGCCTTTATAACAACAAAATCTATTCTATTCATTCAGCAAAGATTTACTCGTATCTGTTTGGACCCAGGCATTATGTGGTGGGAATTTCTTCAGAAATTACTAAAACCTGGAGAACTGTTGCTCTTACGTCATCTAGTCACTGTCTCAGTTCTCAGCCCTTGTAAGTTTCACACAGAAATGCAGACAGATGCAGACTTGTGACCCAGGTCTCTTTTTTGAGCTCTGTTTCTATCTGAATTTCCTTAAACTGACTGTTGATTAAAGGAGAGAAAACTTTGGGACTTTGAAGGAAAGGGAAATGCTGGCCAGTATTCTCTAAAAACTATTCCGTGTCCTTTGGCTTTTTTAGTTGAGAAGTAGACATCAGTCCCATAAGCTTGCCAAAGGCAAGGTTGATGGATTTTAGGTATCCTGTGGCAAATGATATTAAAAAGGATAAGAAATTACTCTCACTCATTCCACCTTGAGTAGATGACTGAGTAAAGTTAAGATGGAATAAAAGACAATGTGACCAGAGGGGAAAAACCATTTAATTAATTTATTCATTCATTTGTTCATTCGTTCAAGAGATATTTGTTAAGTCTTTTTATGTACCAAGCAGTCTAGTAGATTGGAGGTTGAGAGGGGGAAGGTAAAGAAAGCAGGGAAGAAGACGGTTGATATTACTCAAGACTATCACATGGTGTAAAACCTAGGGATGTTTAGGCTGTCATTTGAAGAGTTAGGATGGGAAAACCATTTATGAAACTGCTGCTCTGTTGCACTCAGTGGTACCCAGAAGCCTCCAAGAATTCATTAATTAATGCATGATCAATACATTTCAAACATGCCTTACTTTAAGTGTGATGTTCAAAATGAATATATACGACTCATGAAGATCCTTGTTCTATATGCTGTTTGCTTTCAGTTTTACAGACATAGTTTTTCTCACTAAGGGATCTTCTCACTTGCCGTAGTGATTGACCAGCTACCAAGCCATGTAAACCACATTTAGACCACAACTGGCAGAATCTGTTCTGATGTAAAGTAGAAAACGCCAGGTACTTTCCTAGAATTCTGTGTTAAAAATTGGAGTGAAAAATAAGCCCCCCTCATAATGTTAGCTTTTCAAATTAAAATGTATCAGTGGATCCACAGGCATCTATGAAATGCCTTTTGCTTTGTCTCCTGAAAGAGAACTGAAGCTGTCTGTTTATATGGCGATGCCACTTCCACTATGAGTCAGAAACACTTTATCCTCCCATGGCATGAATATAGGAGGTGATTTCAGACAAAATAACCAGTTGGAGCAATATTGCACTCAAAATTTTAACTCTGTGGCTCTTGATAAGTAAGATTTTATGCTAAAACCATCAAGTTGAAGACATGGCACCAGTGACGTGAATTGCTATTAGAGTTACAGAGACAGATGAATACAAAGTACAAATGACTCTGTGCCCTTGAATGTGAATTTGCCCCCAGGATAATGTTTCTCAGTGTGTGGTTCTCAGGCGACTTGCCTCACCTGAAAATTCAGATTTCTAGGCTCTACCTCCAGTCATTCAGGTTTCTCAGGGCTGGTGGGTAGGCCCTAGGGGATTACCCTTTTAACAAGTCCTCAAAGGATTCTGTTGTAATTTGAAATCTGAAAGCTAGGGACCTAGAAGGAAAAGAATCTTTTCCTGTCAATCAATATACAAAATTGTTAATAGAAACAAAAATATAATTATTACCTGTTCAAAAGAAGAGACTAATACATCAAGCACTGGAAGAAAGTGTAAAACAAATCTGTTTCACTGCTGCTGCTGCTAAGTCGCTTCAGTCATGTCTAACTCTGTGCGACCCCATAGAGGGCAGCCCACCAGGCTCCCCCGTCCCTGGGATTCTCCAGGCAAGAACACTGGAGTGGGTTGCCATTTCCTTCTCCAATGCATGAAAGTGACAAGTGAAGGCGAAGTCACTCAGTCATATCCGACTGTTCGCGACCCCATGGACTGCAGCCTACCAGGTTCCTCTGCCCATGGGGTTTTCCAGGCAAGAGTGAAAGTATTCATAATCAGCCCTTCCCAGCTTTTATCAAGCACATGCTAGGTTTTCCATATTTATTTACAGAAAGAAAGCAACAGCCAGAGACCCAATAAAGAGTCTCTTCCTGAAAGAGGAAGGATAACGTTTTCTGTAAGCCTCTGAACATCACCAGCCCCTGCTGACCTTGTCTGTTTGAAGAGCTGGTGCCCTGCAGGAAGTCCCGGTGAGCTTCCTGGATTGCAGTGCCATACTCTGCCAGCTCTCCCTGCCCTTAACTAGGATGCTTGGAGTTAACTGAAGCTCCAGACAGCTCTGGTAGCCAGCTGGGTTTCGCAAACAGTTCTCTCTGCTGTCCGAGGGCCTGGACAGAGATTCATGCGAGATGCCATCGGTAAACTTGATATGGGAGATTTACATAGTTTGTGGGACAGAGTTTTTGACAGAGCCTCTTCGAGAGGGGTGTTGATAGAAAAGTTGAGATTCATGTTACTCAACATCTTGACCTCAAACAGTGTTTTGGGTTTTGAGGTATGAAAGTCAACTTTTGCCGTTGTAAGAGGTAACAAACGTGCTAAGTCTTGCATCTCATGTTTGCTTTAAATCAGCTAATAGAAAAAAATGTACATTCATGCAAATAGATTCTGATGTCCTTTTATGCAATATTCCCACTGATACTCCTTTCCAAAAGCTGTGTTCTAAAGTACACTGGTACTGATTCAATAAAAGTCCCAACATATGAAGCATGATCATAGTACTCAGAATTCATGTTAATAAAAAAGGCAGAAACTCAGTGCTGACTGGCAGGACATAAACCTTAATGATTATTTATGTTAATCGATGTGCTATTTTTGAATGGCTTTAAGCATTGCTGAATCCAGGGGTTTAAGGTGTCGTAGCACTGTGGCTTCCGCCATCCAGGGGCTGAACCCATGTCAACAGCAATCAAGTCTTTTAGTCATTTTATCTCTGCAAGGTCTTTCTCTCAAAGTGATAGCTGGTGGCTTCAGACTAGATGAAAGAGGTTTTTCTTTTCAAGAGTTCTAGCAAAAGTCCTAAATGTGAGTCTTATTGGCTTCATGAAGTCAGTGTCCGGCTCTGAACTTACCCCTGTGGATAGGGTAGCAGATGAACTAATTGGCCAGGTCATAGGCCCATTCTTACAGAAGGAAGATGACATCAGCTGTGAACAAATCACATGGATCTCAAAGGAAATGCTGAAGTGCTGTTACCAGTAGAGGAAGAAATAAATGCTGAGCAGGTAACTAGCAACTGTGTCTATTACATAGGTATCAATACATCATAAGTAATAGTATGTAAAAATCTTTAGGAAATTAGTCATAGGACTAGGAAATGTGAGAGAAGTACTGGTGTGCTTTTTGATATCCACTCTTCTGATTGGGTTGCTATCTACTTTGATCTGGTGTAGATGACCTTTCTTAGCTAGAATACTTTTAATCACCTCTTCTTCCCTTAAACTGTTGAGTAGGCATGTTGCTCTTTAGTGTAAAATGAAAGCTCCTTAAGATTGCTCTTTGTACTCTTGTCTAATGGTAATAGATTGTAATAGCTTGACCATTGCTATGTCTCATTAATGTACTTAGTTTTTTTCTCATTTTCTGGGGAAACCTTGGAAATGATACTATTAGATTTTTGCCTTTTTTCACAGGAGTCTGATGATTAGGAAACTTCATTATTTTTTTTTAAATATAAAATACCTAGACTCTTTGTGGTAGATGCCATCCAAATAAAATGGTTGTTAGTGAAAATACTGTCATCCAAGCACATTTTTTGGTAATGTTCTTCACATTTTAACTCTTTAGATTTGCAAGACTATTTATATGGAGAGAAATACAATTCTTTCTCAGAAAATTTCCTGAAGCATTTGTCTAGCTGTTTCCTACTCTCTGCATCTCTCACTCCCAGATTTCCCATACTTTTTCCCCGTATAATTATCATTTGAGCATCTGGAACTTGAAAATTCTCATCAAATAATTGGGCTTGTCTAAGCCTTGGTGATCAAAATAGGTCATGTTTGAGAAAAATTTTAAGAAAATCTGATAGTGTTTTCAACTCTCATTTCATTGTGGCTTATAGTTACAGCAGAATGACCGTGGTTTCCTCCCCATAGATTGCATATGAGACATTACATATCTGTGTAATGTTTGCTGGTTTATATTCTTTCTGGGCAGGTCCCAGTAATCATTCTTATCAGGCTGCCGTGGGTGTGTGCTTCTGGAGGCCAGCTTTCATCCTAAGGAGTGGGACTGGGGATCCTACATGTGTCCGGTTCTGCTCTCAGCCCCCTAAACTTTCTTAGTATTGACATTGGCACTGCATTTACCTAAGCAGTGAATTACAGAAAAAAGAACTTTCCAGACTGCTTCTATTTGGTTTGTGACTTTCCATTTTAGAAACTGTTTTCACGTGCATTGTCCCACGTGAGTCTCACAATATATGAGGCATCGTTATCCTGAGTTTTCAGGTAGACTAGAGCTTGAGGACGTTTAGTAACTCATGCCAGGTTTTTATCCGTAAGAAATGACAGTCAGGGCTTTGACTCTGGATTGAATATGTATTCTTTGTATCATGCCATTGGCAGGAATCCCTTCTGGCATCTACAGACTGTGAGACAGCTAAGCATGTGTAGAAGACTCTCTGCCATTGTGCATGTCCATCAGAAAGGCTGCAAGGCTGAGGAATTTCAGCTGGAAACCATAGGGGCTTGACAGAAATTGAGACTGTCAGTTGGGAAGAGAATGAACCAATAGGAGACACTGTAAACGACATGAAACCTACTGAATGTCATTTCCTTGCCATCTAAATTTCTGAAACATTAAGAGATACTGACCTTGGGTATAAGTCAGTTCTTACACTGCTTATATCACAGTTCAAATAAAAGAGATACTTTTATTGAACATCACTTGTTTTGTAATAAGTAATATTTAACTTGGAATTCTTTCAAATTTATTCCATTTACTGATATACAACAGAAAAAAAAAAAGCAAACTTTTTCTTTAAGTCCTTTTTAAAAATATTTTCAACTTTTAATGTAAATTTAAAGCAAATATTCCCATGTCAGAAAGAGACAAAAAGCAATGCTTTAGATCCCTAAGGGCAGTTATTTTATATCAGTTAATTTATTGTTGGGAGAGTGAATTGCAAAAAGAAAATATTTTCTCTAATCTCATTTCTATCTTGTTTGAAGAATGTCAATAACCACTGTCACAAATGATTTTTTTGAAGCACTATAATCCAGAATGGCATGAAGTTGTCAGTTTAATTCATCAGTAAGTAAGATCTGACTTGAATTCTAACTGAGGGCTACTGTCTTTCCTTGGGTGGTATTATTTTTCTCTCGATTTCCTCACAATGTTGTATTTACAAGGTTAAGTACATAAAATCCAATTTGAGTGGCTGGAAGCAGATCAAATGGTTTAATGAACTCAGCTTTATTTCTATTAGGTGGGGAAATCAAAGCTGAGTCTGATAATTTCTGTGCCCACAAAATAATCAGAGACCTAATTAAGCCCACACAGAGAGCCACGTTAGAGACTGCTTAGCTTCCACCCTTCCTGTATAGCATAATCCTGTACTGTCTCATCAGCTTTTACATGAATGTTTACCAAGGAAGCACAGAACCGAGGTGAGCATAAATCACATTGGCGCTTGACAAAGGCTGGCAGCAGGTAGGTTTAGTGTGCTTTTACGGCACCAGTCCATCCTAAAGGAAGTCAACCCTGAGTATTCATTGGGAGGACTGATGGTGAAGCTGAAGCTCCAAAACTTTGGCCACCTGATGCAAAGAACTGACTCATTGGAAAAGGCCCTGATGCTGGGAAAGATTGAAGGCAGGAGGAGAAGGGGACGACAGGACGAGATGGTTGGATGGCATCACCGACTCGATGGACATGAGTTTAAGCAGGTTCTGGAAGTTGGTGATGGACAGGGAAGCTTAGCGTGCTGTAGTCCATGGGGTCATGAAGAGTCAGACACGATATAGTGACTGAACAACAACATCAACAGCTATGAGCATTGGGCAGCACTGTTATTAGTGTCTGCTTCAGTCAGCACAATGGCAATTAAGGAGGTGAATATGGTGACTGATTCAAAAATTATGCCAGCAGTTGTATAGCATGCAATGTAAAACATTTTGAAATAAAAATAAAAAACAGAACAGCCCGTAGAGTAATCACGCACCACCTTCAAAACAATTCCATTTTGAACTAGTTAAAATAGCATAATCATTATCTTTCCTCTAACCTTGTGTGTCTGCTTCAGCTATCTACAGTGCATCATCGCACCCTCAGCTTGGATAACAGATCTTTAAGAGCAGAGTTTATAAGCAAGTAAACATATTTCTGCTGAAGCTAGGCTTCAGCTTAGACACATCCAACTGCTTTAGAATGTCCATGGAGCTCAGGTGAGAAGAACCACCGAAATTACCATCAAGGAGAGCTGAATAGTTGAAAATACAAAATACGAACATTTTGTATGGCTTCTAAAAACTTTTATTTCCCCCTGCCATGAAAATAGGCAGCAGGAGGAAAAAAAAATCTGAGTGAAAGATTTGATTCAGATGCTCAACATAGAGGACCCCCTGTACTTTAAGATTTATGGAAAGGAAAGCCTCTAAGCAATTTTCTAAGTTCTGGATACGTTTGGGTTCTTATTTGTATAACCCTTGTAATCAAAGCTAAATACAGACAGCTAAGAGTTTTGGCTTGGCCTGTGTTTTCTTGAAATGGCTAACATCCATTTAAAGGCTCATAAATCCTTCAAGTGTTTCCATTGTGGGGTTTGTGGAACCCCACCCCCCGTTTATGAGCCACTGGAACTGGGTCACAGATAAGCTTGATTACTGGTGAAGATACAGTTTGAGGTAGATGAATACAGTGATTTAGTTTCCCTTAATATGAGGACTAGATTTGTTCCAACAGGTTTTCAAGTCATAGTTTTAGCCTACAGTTTTCAGTATTGCTGTTTTAAGATGTTACATTTAAAGACGAAAGAGCCAACATAACTGAATTTAGGTGTGAAAGCTTGGGATGTTTGAAAAGAAACTTGGGATCCTAGGACTATTTCTGACATTTTTAAGCTCCGTGTTGTCTCAGGCCTTTGTGCGAGTTAAATTAGAAGTGATTTCTTTTTCCCCATTGAAGATCCTGCAGATAGACTTAAGATCTAATGATTTTAAAGGGGGGTTGATGCTTAAACAGAAACCATACAAGCAGACTTACATGTTACAGTTTTACAGTTAATAAGGCCACTGTTTAATTAATAACAGTCTTATGACGGTAACACTGTAACATGTAGTTAGACTTTGACTTTACTATAAGCACTAGGTACTCAGAGCATTAAGGTTAATATGCAGACGTTCATAGGCTGAATTAAGGGTGGGTAATCAGAGCTCAGGGGGAGTATGTGATTGTCTAAAGAAGTGGTAAAGGTGAGGTGATGGAGATCTTACTTAGAGACACAGTGGGAATGGAATGGAGAATAAGGACCTGACACCAGAAATACAATTGCTGCTGTATATTCAAATGAAGAGCTTCCCGGGTGGCGCTAGTGGTAAAGAACCTTCATACCAGTGCAGGAGACTTAAGAAACACCGCTTTGATCCCTGGGTCAGGAAGATCCCCTGAAGGAGGGTATAACAACCCACTCCAGTATTCTTACCTGGAGAATCCCATGGACAGAAGAGCCTGGCAGGCTACAGTCCATGGTTTCTGAAAAAGTCAGACAGGACTAAAGCGACTTAGCACACAAGCATGCATTCAGATTAAAAGGTGTTTGTTTCCTCTCCCTATCTTTTGTTTTTGAGTTAGGGTTGTTAATTTTCCTGAACTGTTTCAGGTTTTAGTTGCCTAAGAATAGTGAATGAAAGATATTTGGAAATGCATTCCAGTATCTGGTTCAAAAATACAAATCATATCCCCACCCATGGTTTCTATCTCATAATTTCAAAAGGATCCTGGACCATCCCCAAACCCCAGGGGTAACACAGGGGACAGGGGACCCAGAGTCCTAGCAAAGCTTCCCACTGAAGCCCTGAGCAAGGCTGTTGAAACTACATTTCCTTTTTAGAAAATGCAAGTGTTTATATGACAGAGATGGGTCGGAAAACACAGAATGCTACTTCAGTTCAGTTGCTTAGTCATGTCCAACTCTTTGCGACCCCATGGACTGCAGCATGCTAGGCCTTCCTGTCCATCACCAACTCCTGGAGTTTACTCAAACTCATGTCCATTGAGTTGGTGATGCCATCCAACCATCTCATCCTTTGTCATCCCCTTCTCCTCCTGCCCTCAATCTTTCCCAGCATCAGGGTCCTTTCAAATGAGTCAGCTCTTCGCATCAGATGGCCAGAGTATTGGAGTTTTAGCTTCAACATCAGTCCTTCCAATGAGCACCCAGGACTGATCTCCTTTAGGATGGACTGGTTGGATCTCCTTGCCATCCAAGGGACTCTCAAGTCTTCTCCAACACTACAGTTCAAAAGCATCAATTCTTTGGTTCTCAGCTTTCTTTATAGTCCAACTCTCACATCCATACATGACTACTGGAATGTTACTTAAATGCTTTTGACATGCTGTTTTTACTTTTAGAACCTAAATTTAATAATATATAGAAACTAGTAACTGGGCTCCCCAGGTGGCTCAGTGGTAAAGAATCCATTTGCCAATGCAGGAGATGTGGGTTATATCCCTGGGTTGGGAAGATCCACTGGAGAAGGAAACCCACTCCAAGATTTTGCCTGGAGAATCCCATGGACCAAGGAGCATGGTGGGCTACTGTCCAGGGGGTCACAAAGAGCTGGACATGATTGAGCACACACACAACTAGCAACTACCCATACTTAAACTTCAACATTAAAGTTTATCCCTTCATGTTTTTCATCTTATAGATCCATGTACATTTGACTGTACGTTGGAATCACATGAAAGCTTTTTGAAACTAGAGTTAAACCAGTTTCTGTACCTAAGGCGTAGGGCACAGGTGTGAGTAAGTTCTAAAGACTCCTCCCCTGGTGATTTGAATGTACAACCAGCGTTGAATTCCTCATCTCTGGATGGCCAACCACATAGCCTCACTTTGTCTCAGCTGTTATTCTCTTGATGATCTTAGTCATTTCCCTCATTGTATCACTAGCCTCATCTACTCTGTGACAATTTTGAGACAGAAAAGAAGGGCAGTGTAATGGAAAGGTTTGAGCATTTTCACTCTAGATGAAGAAAGGAAATTCATGTTGATAATATCCTATTTGGGAATGGGAAGCAATCTCTGTATGCTCTGAATTATTTTATTGTTGTTGTTGTTCAGTTGCTAAGTTGTATCTGACTCTTTGTGACCCCATAGACTGGAGCCTGACTGGAGCCTGCAGTTCTCCAGGCAAGAGTACTAGAGTGGGTTGCCATTTCCTTCTCCAGGCGATCTTCCCAGGTCCAGGGTTAAACCCATGGCTCCTATATTGCAGGTGGACTCTTTGATCAGTAAACTTTAAAGTTAATGCTTTATCATCTACCCTTTTTGCTCTGCTAAGATTTAGGATTTGGAAACATTAAACGTTTGTTTACATATTCTGTAAGTCAGCACTGATTTGTTTGTCTCCTGGGATTAAACTAAAAGCAGTGCTCAGTTACACACAAATTTTTAAAAATTGAACAACTATACAAAATGATTAAAAGATATAAAATTAAGTTCCTAATCCCTCAAATATGCCTCTGCATGTTTCATAATGAGGGGAACTTGGTTCTACTAAAACTTTTCCTTTTTGGTTAAAAAAGAAAATCGGTATGTTCTCATAGACACAAACAAAAGCATGACCATTTCTTTAGGGGTTTAGAACCGTGCTTATTGCATAATGCGCTAAAGAGGTTAAATCTTTCATTTAAGGAGAAACCATGCTCTTTAAATTTCTTTCCAGGCTAAGTGACAGATGAGACAATTTACATCCACTAAGATTTCAGTAACTTGATGCAATAGCCTTGGCAACAGAATTCTACCAAATGAAAAGTGTCAAATTGCACAGAATGGTGTTTGTAGCCAGTGGGTCTCCACGTAGACCTCCCTGGGAAATGTGCCAAAATAAAAGGCTTTAAAGTTCCCATTGCTACTTCTGAGTTATAAACTGCGGCTTCTTGAGCCCTCATTAGACTCGGGAAGTTGAATGCCTATCACAACCTTCTCTGACCAGCCCTGTCAACCTTGAGACCATTCCAGTCCATCGAAGTAGGAAGCCTATTACACACTGAGTAATGAATCCCCGTTCTGCATAATTCTCCCTCTCTTCTCTGTAACATCCCCTTGCTTTTCTGTTCTGTTTGCTTTTGCTCCTCCCATTCACAGTTCCCCACCTCCTCCCCTGTGTAGAACTTAGCTAACTTAGGTAGAAATCCCACAATTAGTCAGCAACTAGATCAGGAGCTAGTATATTGCAAAAACAATAAAGTTGCCCAAGGGTAGAAGGAAGACTTTTGAGGCCGCATCTTACCTAAGCCTGAGTATTAAGCATTTTAATACCAGTTATCAAAATGGATGCATACATGTCTTTAAAAGAACCTGGGATTGATTTAGGATAAAAATGATCTACCTTTGCGGACAGAGCTGAAGCAATGGATATAATTACTTTTGAATATGTAGGATCTTTTCAAAAGGCCTTGAGAAAAGACAGGTTCTCAGATAAGATGGTTTATTTCCACTGATCTCTCAATAGACTGCCACAGGCAAAAGACAAAGCCAGTGGTGTACCGTTCCCCTCCCTTCTGCCACAACGTTCGGCTTGTAAACCACGGCCATCGCCAGTCGGCAGCAGTGAAAAGAGACCACACAAATCTTAAATTCCGTTTCCATGAGTGGCCATTGCATTTATGCCAGTACCTCCACTGGCAGCCCAAACAGGGAATGGAAACAACACTGTTTTGGCGCTGTAATTCCACTGTGGTTGGCCCAGGAACCCTGGATATACTGGTAAAAAAATAAATAAAAGTAAGGCCTAGTATGTAGAAAAGCTCAGTGGGTGAGCTTTGACACATGAAAGCACCTCAATTCTCAGCAAGACAGAGGTGACAGATTTGAAGAACTGGGGATATTATAGTGATGAGATGATTACCTAGAAAGGGCCACCTAATAATAATATACTTTCTGAGTACTTAAGATAAAGTGCTACTATGAAGTATGTATTAATATTATCATTTCTGTTTTAGAAATGAGAAAACTGAGGCACAAAGTAATGATGTAAAATTTGTACAAGTCACCTAGCTCTCAAGTGGGTTAGCTGGGATGCAGACTTGCTCCGAGGTCAGTGCTTTAAACCCTGAGCCTACCGTTGTGTTAGCTTTTAGGAAACTTCTGTGACTTACAGAAAAGATTGTTGTCTTTTAGTTGATAAGTTGTATCCGATTCTTTGCAACACCATGGACTGTAACCCACCAGGCTTCTCCATCCATGGGGTTTCCCAGGCAGGAAGACGGGAATGGGTTGCCATTTCCTTCTCCAGGGGGGTCTTCCTGATGCAGGGGCTGAACCTGGGTCTCCTGCATTGGCAGGTGGGTTCTTTACCACTGAGCCATCAGGGAAGCCCAGTAAAAGAAAAAAACTAGAATGCTATAAAAATACAGCAATTTTGAAAAGCTACATTCAAAGCAGTAAAGAAAACATGTAAGAAAAATTTTAAATTTTTTTTGAAAAATGCAGCAACTTCTAGAAAGTCCCAGGTATGGAGACTCCTGGAATTCACAGTTTCACTGGGGCTTCTGTGACATCCTCCATGGTTAAGACCTCATTTTTGTCACCTTTTCCCATTTCATGTATAAACTTCTCCCAGACAGGATTAAATGTTTGCAAATGCTTTAAAGTGGAATTGGGACAATATCAGCAAATGAAATATAAGCTGTTTCATTGGAGCAGGGCATAGAACAATGCCATTTAAAAAGAAAGCAGTCAAAGATCATTTGACTACCAATATGTGTCACTTGGGAAACATTAACCAAACTAAGAATCCTGCAATTTAATTATTACATAATATATATTTTTTCTATCTTGGTACAATTCCCTTTCTCTAGGTTGCAACACAAGTTTTGAAAAATGGAAAATGTCAAGATTAAATCTCTATTAGGAAAATACGTTTATGCTATTAACTGGGGATGACTTTGGAGTGGCGCCTCCTTGGATTTCAGTGAATAGAAGGAATTTGTTCAGTGTTGAAGCTCTTAGGGAGATTTAATAGCACTTTGAATGTGAACATTCCTGAACTCATAGGTGACACAGCCATCTGTGCTCTGAGTGAGTTTTAGAGGCATGCCAAAAAGACCTGGCAGGTGAGAGATGGGAATACCGAAAGCCTCAGTCAAATGCCTCATCTATCAGTAAGAATGAATGTTTTCTTTCATAAAGACAATTTAACCTCAGTTCTTCTAGTGTAATGAACATAGGACCAAAAGTCCACAGGACTCTAAACCAATCCTCTCTCTGCCATTAATGAGCTGCCTAACTGGAGGAAAAAACAATCTCTGTTATTCATTATCCAATCCATAAAATAATTAATGGACTAAATCATGGTTGCTAACCTCTTGGTAATCTAATGAAAACCCAGAACTCTTCTCTCTTGAGAAACGTGCAAGTATAAATTCAGTGGTGTTCTTGGGCTCCTAAATCTCATCTTATGCTATTAACTAGGGATAACTTTGGAGTGGTGCCTCCTTGGATTTCAGTGAATAGAAGGAATTTAATCAGGACTAAAAAGACTAGAAAGACAGATTTATGAGCAAAGAATAGAGTTATATATCCCTGCTTCTGAATCTGTTTTGAGGCTGCCTGGATCATGATGTGGGGAAGGATGCCTACCAAAATACCTCCCAGGTTAAAAACATATAGATGAACTCTCTCACATTCTTTACAATGCCTGCATTGGTGTGGTGCTGAGAAGTTGAGATACAGTGGGTGTGATTCCTTGTTTGGCAACAGGGCAAGGCCAGCCCAGAGTATGGAAAGATACAGGAACAGCATGAGAAAGGCCATCAAGCACATTATTGGGTCAGTTAGGACAGGCAGTGAGTGAAAAGAGGGAGGTCACTGAAGTTAGAAGGCTCAGCTCTGTGCTGAGGATAAACTGGAGTGACTTGGTGGTGCTGGCAGGGGAGGGGGAGACAGAGATTTTCATTTCCTTCTACTGCTTTGGTATATACTGTGCTTTATACCTTGGTCCAGACTGTCTAATCAGGATCTCATTAAGGAAAAGCTTAGCATTGTTTGAGTTCTCTTTCCCACAGCAGAGCTAAAAGTAAACAGCAGCCAAAGATAAACAAGGAACATTGCTCTTTTCCTGTGTTGTACAATAGTGAGTCTAATTTATTGACAATGTTGGTGGTGGTGTAAATACTGCATCTTACAATGAACTTTTTAAAGAGCCTGCTGGTTTCTAAGCCTTACCAGGCGAGCAGACTTTCTTTTGTTGTTAGTGGAATTTGTTTTCTAAATCAGGATTTGTTAAATAACAGGCTTTGGGTACTAGAAGACACTGGAGACCACTTGTTATTCAGGTCCATGGTTTGTTTTGTTTTGAATTCTTTAAACCAATGGATGGCTGGATTTCAACTTTTCTCTGCTTTTATTTCTTATAAAAAGACTAGAAAGACAGATTTATGAGCAAAGAATAGAATTATATATCCCTGCTTCTGAATCTGTTTTGAGGCTGCCTGGATCATGATGTGGGGAAGGATGCCTACCAAAATACCTCCTCATCACCCTCAAACCCAGTTATATACATAAACCTAGATAGACCTGACCTCAGAGAACCTACAGTTCTAAATAGAGACAAGGCTGGCCTCAGTGACAGGCCGGGTTTTATGCCAGAAAATTATATTTACTGAGGCCTGCTTCACCATTCATTTTTGCTTGCTTGCTTATTTACTTTTGGCTATATTTTCAAGAGAATTTAAGCTGACTTTGATATTCTTAAGGTTGATTTTGATATCCTTTTTATTTTGTACTTTGTTTGTCTGATCCAGCTTGCGTCCTGCCCCTAACCAGATTCTCCCAGCAATAATACCCTTTTAAACATGACTGGACTTACCTAACACACTAGAAACACCCTAATCTTGCGGTGATGCCTTGCACTGCCCCAGTGTTAAGGCATCTATACTATCAAGGAACAGCCCCTTTGAATACAGCCTGTCCCAGACTTACCAGACTCCTTGAACACGACTGAGCCAAAATCCAACAAGTGAAAACGTAAAAGACATACTCCACAGGTACCGTTCAACTTCTTTCTATCCTCTGTATTATGAAGGTTACTGTATATCCTGTCTACCCATGTTTTATATTCTTCGTGAACTATATAGAATATTAATTTATTTAAAGGAACCTATCCTTCTGCCATTTGCTTGTTTAATCAATGTAATGTTTTAGAGGCTTTTCCAACATGGTCCATATACCTTTAGTTCCCCTATTTAAACTGTTCTCCTATATGCCATGATGTGAATAGAATGTGATTTATCTTTCCAACTTGATAGCTATCAATAGATAGACATGTGGATTTTCCCTGATTTTTTGTTGTTATAAATAGTGGTTCAGTGACTCTAATGCATATGCAAAATATGCATGTGCAGAAAATAAAACTTTCTCTGGGATTTAGAACTAGAAATAGATGGAGGCACATCTCAAATATTAACGAAAATTGACAAGTTGCTCTTGAAGTTGACTGCAGCCATTTATACCCCACCAGACATCTAGGAGCATATCCCCACAGCTCTACCATTGGTAACTGGTCCTTTCAAATAATTGCCCACTCTTCCAGTAGATGGTTTGTCCTTTAGTTATTGATTTGTAGGCATTTAAATGACTTTTTTCATGATAATAGCAACTTGTCCAATAAATATGTTGCAAATATCTGCTTCTCTCTGTCCCTTGTCTTTTTAATTCTGTGTAGCTAATGAATATTCAAGTTGGTGTAGTCTATTAAACACTGTTTTCCTTTAACACTTATATTTTTTTACTTCACTTAAGAAAAAATGTATTCTGATACCATGAATAATCTCTTACATTGTCTTCTAAGATATTTGAAGTTTTAATTTTTACAGTTAAGCATTTATCAGGAATGTATTTTTGTGAGTGGTGTCAAGTAGGGTTTTTTAAAAAAAATAGCCACCAATTGTCTCAATACAATTTATTAGGCAATTTATTCTTCCCCCATTTATTTCTTTTATACTAAAATTCCCCAGCACTTGTGAGTAGACTCTTTCTCTGTTCCTTTTGCTTATCCTTATACTAAGACCATGCTTTTCATATTGCTGGATAGTATTTCTCCTATAATCTGTGAGTGATAAGATTATATTTATGGATATCCTTTTATGAAGCTGTCTTTGAAATCCTTGGATAAACCCTACTTTGTTTTGGTCTACTCTTGGATTCAAATTACTAATATTTTAGATATTTTTGCATTTATCTCCATGAGCAGGACTGGTTTATTATGATTCTTTTCATATATTTCTGACCTTTTGATATCTAAGTTATAGTAGTATCAAGAAATGAGGTAGAGAAGTTTCTGTTTTGTAATATTATTTATATGGTAATGTATGGTGATTTTATTTATTTTTATGGTATTTATGTGCGGCCATGAAATTAAAAGACGCTTACTCCTTGGAAGGAAATTATGACCAACCTAGACAGCATATTAAAAAGCAGAGATGTTACTTTGCCGACAAAGGTCTGTCTAGTCAAGGCTATGGTTTTTCCAGTGGTCATGTATGGATATGAGAGTTGGACCTTGAAGAAAGCTGAGCACCAAAGAATTGATGCTTTTGAACTGTGGTGTTGGAGAAGACTCTTGAGAGTCCCTTGGACTGCAAGGTGATCCAACAAGTCCATCCTAAAGGAGATCAGTCCTGGGTGTTCATTGAAAGGTCTGATGTTGAAGCTGAAACTCCAATAATTTGGCCACCTCATGCGAAGACTTGGCTCGTTGGAAAAGACCCTGATGCTGGGAAAGATTCAGGCAGGAGGGGAAGGGGATGACAGAGGATGAGATGGTTGGATGGCATCACAGACTCGATGGATATGGGTTTGGGTGGACTCCGGGAGTTGGTGATGGACAGGGAGGCCTGGCGTGCTGCGGTTCATGGGGTCGCAAAGAATCAGACATGACTGGGTTTGAGGGGGCATGTGGGTTGCACTTTTAAAGAAGGTGAATAGGGGAGATGTCACTGAGAAGAAGAGAATTGAACACCCCCTTTAAAAAGGGGTGGGGTAGTTAGCTATGCAAGTATCTGGGGAGAAATTCCTGGCAGAAGGAACAGCCAGGGCAAAAGCTCTAAGGCAAGAGAATCCCCAGTATTAAGAGACTGCAAAGAGACCCACGTGGCCCAAGTAGAGTGACTGAGAGAAAGAGAAAAGAAATTAGGGAAAGAGGGAAGTATAATCACTCTGGGTTTATACTGAGACAGCGATGGAGGGAATGGCAGGATCTGATTACAAATGTGAAGGAAGCAGGGTGAAGTTAACAGGCTTTTGCCATAATAGAGGCAAGAGGTAATGGCCGCTTAGCCCAAGGTGGTAGCCGAGCAGTGGGAATGCAGAGGTGAATCATCTCTGCTGTTTTGGTTATTCATTTCTTTTTCACCAGTGTTGGCTGGTATCTTTATTACAGTCTTCTACTGTCTTGAGTAACTAGCCACCTTTTCTTAACTGTTTTGTCCTACTAATTATAATTAAGCATTGTCTTTGATCAAATCCCTTCATTATATATTATATATTATATATTATATATTCTTTCACTGTTTTTCTAATTTTCTGTTCTTGTCAATTTGATCTATCAGTTTTGGCAAAAAAAAAAAGAAATTTCCCAATTAGATTGTAGTTTTGTTGACTTTATATCAGTGTTTGCGATATGTTATTTCAAGACTGTCTTGCTAAGTGCATATAAATTTCAAATTATTATCTCTTCCAGGGAGAACTGTTCTTTTATCATTAAATAGGATATCTTTTTGTCTCTATCAGTGCTTATAAGGTTTCTCTTCTGTTGGGTTTTGTGTTAGTATTACTGTGCTAGCTTTCTGTTTTCCTGTGGCATTTCCTGACCTCTATTTTAACTTTATGGGTATTATATGGATTTGGTTAAGTCAAATCTAGGCTTTATTAGCTAGTGGGTTTAATACAGTTGTGGTTGTTGCTCAGTCACTAAGACATGCCTGACTCTTTGCGACCCCATGAACTGTAGCACACTAGGCTTCCCTGTCCTTCGCAGTCTCCCTAAGTTTGTTCAAACTCATGTCCAATGAGTTGGTGATGCCATCTCATCCTCTGTTGCCCCCTTCTCCTCCTGCCCTCAATCTTTCTCAGCATCAGAGTCTTTTCCAGTGAGTCTGCTCTTTGCATCAGGTGGCCAAAGTATTGGAGCTTCAGCTTCAGCATCTGTCCTTCCAATGAATATTCAGGGTTCATTTCCTTTAGGATTTCAGGTTTGATCTCCTTGCTGTCCAAGGAACTCTCAAGAGTCTTCTCCAGTACCACAGTTTGAAAACATCATTCTCTGATGCTCAGCCTTCTTTATGGTCCAGCTCACATGACTACTGGACCTTTGTTGGCAAAGTAATGTCTCTGCTTTTTAATATGCTGTCTAGGTTTGTCATAACTTTTTTTCCAAGGAGCAAGTGTCTTTTAATTTCATGGCTGCAGTCACCGTCCACAGTGATTTTGGAGCCCCAAAAAATAAAATCTGCCACTGTTTCTACTTTCCCCTCCCCCCATCTATTTGTCATGAAGTGATGGGACCAGATGCTGTGATCTTAGTTTTTTGAATGTTGAGTTTTAAGCCAGCTTTTTCACTCTCTTCTTTCACCTTCATCAAGAGGCTCTTTAGTTCCTCTTTGCTTTCTGCCATTAAGGTGGTATCATCTACATGTCTGAGGTTGTTGATATTTCTGGCAATCTTGATTCCAGCTTGTGCTTTAGGCATATAAGTTAAATAAGCTGGATGACAATATATACCCTTGACATTCTCCTTTCCCAATTTGTTGGTAAACTTTGAATTATTTCTACTAATTTTGCATATTCTATGGATCTGAGCTTTCTGTTTAGCTTTTCTTTTTGCTATTCTTTCATTGGTTTAATTAAGCAATTCAATTTTTTGCCTCCAAGTTTGTGTAGTTTTTATATATTTACTCAGCACATTTTTAAAAGTTAATAATGTCTTTAACATTTTCTTGAATGAATCAAGGACCTTCATTTCCTTGTATGGTCTATGATTTTTTTTTTTTAAGTTTAACTAGACACAGATTGTTTTCGATAGGAATTTTTTGTGCTCTTTATTGAGTCCTATACTGTTAGCATGTTCCAAACAAGTTTTATTTTAATTTTTCAGCTTGAGGTTCCTGATTATCCAAATGTTCGAATTTGGATGTCACATCTACATAAGTTAGAGGTTAGAGTTCAGATTCCCGGCTAGCACCTATTTTTCACTTCTTCAGGGCAGTGAGCAATGATTTCTCTGATTCCCTTTCATGATCTTGGCAGCCATTCACGGCTCCTAGATTTCTTCATGGAACTCAGTTCTATAACTTGCAGGCACAGCCCTGCCACCTCTAGACAGGCATTAAACTCAGATCTCCCTGGTTCTAATTGCTCTGAGTCTTAAGACTGTAGCCTCCATTGGCCAATGTGTGGCTTTCTTTTTGGCATTTAAGGATTTGTTGTTTTATATGTTGAGTTAGACTGTACATTTACATTTTTATTATTCTTGTTCATTTTTTAAGTAGTTAATTTTGAGCAAAGGGGAATTCAGTATATTCAACTGTACTGATTTGAGGTCCACCTCCACATTTTTGCTTTAAACTGATATTCAGAATATTAGTGACATTGTTTCATATTTCTGTCACCTTTTTCAAATACATTGTTCATTTAAAGTTTATTTTTTTTATTCTTTCAGGTCACCAAATATTTTAATATTTATATAAGATAAATGAAATTCACTCCATAGAAATTCTCAACCACCTGCTATTTTTTGACAACTTATATGTGGATTTAAAATTTTTAAACTTTTAAGTTAATGTGTGGTTGAGTACTTATAAGAATGTGGAAACAGCGATTGCTTTTTCTAAATCTTCCAAACTGTAGCTGAAAGACTGAGACCAGGGTAGGTTAGGAGGTTACCCACACAGTTTTCTGAGACTTGTGAAAGTGAGTCAAGGCCAGTCTAAATACAAAACACAGGGGCTTCCCTGGCGGTCTAGTGGTTAAGATTCCGCACTTCCACCGCAGGAGGTGAGGGTTTGATCCCAGGTCAAGGAATTAAGATCCCACATGCCTCATGGCCAAAAGGATAAATAATAAAGTAATAACCTTTAAAATAAATAAATACAAAACACATTGCATTTCAATCCAGTAAGACCTGGATGCAAACTTTAAGCAGGTTAAAATCTAACATGAAACTCAGGGAAGAATAGCACAAAAGCTCATAGCTGACAGCACTGCAGCAGGCTTTTCTGAACACCTGAAGAGAGATTCAGGAGCGGTGCCATTATTAATAATCTGTTTTGTTTTAGAAAAAGGATCCTTTGGGGATTTTTATTTATCAAGTACTCCATCCTCTTGGGGTCACCTTCCATTTTATGATTTTGAGAGCTCAGTCTGATTCCCCGTCATGGGAAATGTGGGGAGTCCAGTGTTCTCACCTGTATCTCCGTGAATGCTTGGTTTGGATTCCTGCATTTCTTGTATTCCCCGACTCTACTCTGCATCTAGCGCCTTTCATGAACTTTCTTCTCCCATTCTCTTATCAATAAAGACAGAGGAAACATAGACTTCTTGCTTTTTTGTACCCTGTCAAATTCTGCAAGCATAAGTGAGGGTAAAGTGAGAAACCAGTGTAAAAAACCCCCTGCTTGACATCCCTCTTTTTAGTTCTTCTCCTGTCTTCTCTAACATAGAGACTTTCTCAGTGGCTCTATCTTCCGGCTTGGTTCTTCCATCATCTAGCTTGTCACGTCTTCTCTTTCATGCACCCTCTTTTGTGTCCTAAGCTTTTACTACCTCTCTCTTTGCCTCCCTCTGGAAAGGAACCAATTTTTTCTCACTTTCTTTGAAGAACAAATCAACCTTCCCTTGGTCTCACCTTTTCTTTCTCTTGAATCCCATGCATTTACCTCCCAGTGGCCTATTAAGTTTTGCTCACCAAATTAGACCCGTAAGAAAAATTCTGTTTATCAGATTTTAATAGCAGATTTTTTTCTGCCCCAACATGTGTTTTAGAATCATATTTGTTTAGCCTCAGTTTTCTGAAATGCTTCAGTTAACTTTGATTTTGTCAAGTAATAAAATTTATGAGTGTATGTTTCAAGAATGTGACTGGTTAGTGATTATCTTTTTAGTTATATTATTACTTAGCCCAACTTAGCTAAATCGAGTGGCACACGTAGGCCAATCCATAACAGCAAAAAGAATCCAAAAAGATCCTGAATTTTTAATCAAATTGAAAAGCCAACATAGCTTATATGTAAGGTCATATTTATTTATTTATTTATTGGAGGGGGAGTGTTTCGTTTTTCTTTTTTGTAAATTAATTTATTTATTTTAATTGGAGGCTAATTACTTTACAATATTGTGGTGGTTTTTGCCATACGTTGGCATGAATCAGCCATGGGTATACATACATGTGTCCCCCATCCTGATCCCCCCTCTTCACCTCCCTCCCCATCCCATCCCTCAGGGTCATCCCAGGGCAGCGGCCCTGCACACCCTGTCTCAGGCATCAAACCTAGACTGCCGATCTAGTTCACATATGGTAATATACATGTTTCAATGCTGTTCTCTCAAATCATCCCACCCTCGCCTTCTCCCCCAGAGTCCAAAAGTCTGTTCTTTACATCTGTGTCTCTAATTCATATATTTTCCAGTCTGGTTTCAAATCTTCAATCACTTTCTAGCTATGTGACTTTGTATAAGGGATTTAACTTCCTTGCTCTTCAATTTTCTCAACTGTAACATCTAATAATAATAGTACCTGCTTCATATGGATGCTGTAACAGACAAGTTAATACACGTAAAGCTCTTAGAACAATGCCAGGCACCACATTAGCTAAGATTCACACATTCACACCACGTCCTGTATTTCAAGTCGTTAAGAACAAAAATATGATTAAAGAAAGAGGTTGGCCAATTGAAATTTAGATTAAGTATCACAGGTATCTGACATTTAAAATATACTTAATGGGGCTTCCCTGGTGGCTTAGAGAATAAGAACCTGCCTGCCAGTCAGGAGACACAGGTTCAATCCCTGGTCCGGGAAGATTCTGCAATGCGCTAGGGCAACTGGGCTCGTGCGCCACAAATACTGAGCCTACACTCCATAGCCCGCAAGCAGCAACTACCTAGCCCACATTCCACAACTACTGAAGCCTGCACACCCAGGAGCCCGCATGTCACAACTGGTGAGCTCCCATGCTGCAGGTGCTAGCTGGGCTCCACTGCCAGAGAAGCCACCACAATGGGCAGCCCACGTACCACAGCAAAGAGTAGCCCCTACTTGCCCCAACCAGAGAAAGTCCACACAAAGCAATGAAGACCCAGCACAACCAAAAGTAAATAAAAATAAATATATACAGATACTCCCTGAATAGATTGCTGTTTTTTCACCTGATTCTAATATATCATGCTTGCATGCTACGTGGCTTCAGTTGTCTGACTCTCTGTGACCCTATGGTCTGTAGCCCACCAGGCTCCTCTGTTCATTGGATTCTCCAGGAAACAATACTGGAGTGGGTTGCCGTTTCCTTCTTCAGAGGATCTTCCCCATCTAGGAATCAAACTTGCATCTCTTTTAGTTTCCCACATGGGCAGTCGGGTTCTTTACCACTAGTGCCACGTGGGAAGTCCTTAATATATCTTAAATCGAAAATATTCGTAAAGAGGTAAGACATACACCCTTAAATGATTCTTTATATTTTTCTGGCCTTTTGGAAAATACGACAAAAGCAATTTATTCTTTTCAAGAGCTATGTTAAAACAGTAATGCTGATATATTCAGAGAAGGTAATGGCACCCCACTGCAGTACTCTTGCCTGGAAAATCCCATGGACTGAGAAGCCTAGTGGGCTACAGTCTATGGGGTTGCTGAGGGTCGGATCCAACTGAGCGACATCACTTTCACTTTTTACTTTCATGCATTGGAGAAGGAAATGGCAACCCACTCTAGTGTTTTTGCCTGGAGAATCCCAGGGACGGGGGTGCCTGGTGGGCTACCGTCTATGGGGTTGCACAGAGTCGGACACGACTGAAGTGACTTAGCTTAGCTTAGCTGATATATTGGATTCACTGTTCTCATGAAGCCCATCCTGGTACCTCAGCTTAAGAATTCATGGCTTAAATATTTTCTTAGATCAGTCTCCTAAGGCAAAAAAATAAAATAAAAAGCAAAAATAAGTGGGATCTAATTAAACTTGAAAGCTTTTGCACATCAAAGGAAACCATCAACAAAATGAGAAGACAGCCTATGGAATGGGAGAAGATATCTGCAGTTGGTGCAACTGACAAGGGTTTACTTTCCAAAATATACAGATAGCCATACAGCTCAGCCACAAAAAAACAAACAACCCAATGGAAAAACAGGCAGTTCTAAATAGACATCTCTCCAAAAACAGCATACAGATGGCTAACAAGCACATGAAAAGATGTTCAACATTGCTAATTACTAGAGAATGCAAATCAAAACCACAGTGACATATCACCTCACAGAATGGCTATTATCAAGAAGTCTATAAATAGCAGATGTTGGAGAGGATGTAGAGAAAAGGTAACCCTCCTACACTGTTGGTAAAAATATAATTTGGTCCAGTCGCTATGGAAAGCAGTGTAGCAGTGCCTTAAAAATCTAAAGATAGAACGACTGGATGACCCAGCAGTTCTACTGGATCAGTCGTGTCCGACTCTTTGCGACACCATGAATCGCAGCATGCCAGGCCTCCTGTCCATCACCAATTCCTGGAGTTCACTCAAACTCATGTCCACCGGCTCCTGGGTATCCCCGACTCCTAGGTATATATCTGGAAAAAAACAGAAACACTAACAAAAAGATACATACACCCCAGTGTTCATAGCAGCATTATATACAATAGCCAAGACATGAAAGCAACCCAAGCACCTGTCGCCAGATGATTGGATTAAGAAAATGTGATATACACATTTACCATAGGTATTACTCAGGCATAAAGGAGAATGAAGTACTGCCATTTGCAGAATGTGGATGAACCTAGAGAATATTATGCTTAGTGAAATAAGTCAGGCAGAGGAAAACGAACACTATATGATATTACTGATAGGGGGACTCTAAAGAATAGTACATATAAATTTATATGTAAAACAGAAACAGATTCACAGATATAGAAACAGATGTGGGGGAGGGAAGGACAAATTAGGAGTATGGGCTTAATAAACTACTATACATAAACAGATAAGCAACAAGAGTAGGATATATTGCATAGCACAGGAAATTATACCCATTATCTTGTAATAACCTGTAATGGAGTATAATCTGCAAAAATACTGAATCACTATGCTGTCTACCTGAAATCAACATGATATTCTAAATCAGCTATACTTCAGTAAAAAAAAAAAAATTATGGCTTAAAGAGTTTTTAGTATAATCAGATGCCCTGAAAAGTTTTTAAATTTTTTTTAATGTTAAGGATTACAAAAAATAGATAATCTCCTGTGGTCAGAAATTCAAGATCTAAAAGTTTGCCCTCCTTGTTTGCTGGTAAATTATAGCCTGCCACAGTTCATGGGTATTGGCAGATATGAGAATTCTGGGTCAAGACATGACAACTTTAACACTCCTAACACATACAACAGCTCAGCTCTTTATACCATCAGGTCCCCTTGCCCTGCCTGATACCCCTAGATGCCCGGGACAATGCAGGGCAGCCTAGCTGGATGCTGTGCCTGGAATGGATTTGCATCCCAGCTAAAGATCCATAAGGTTAGGAAACCCCGATTGTTTTATAATAGGCTGCAGGCAAACCTGTCTGATCTTTGCACAGGAAGGACAAATATTTATTATACAAGACAGTAACTAAATCTGCCTTCTGCTCCTGAGGGAAGCACTATCTTTTCTTTCCAAATCTGTCCATACATTCTTAAAAAGATAGTCTAGGACAAAAACTTATAGTGCCTCTGGATGCCATCCAGAGAGAGAGAGACCCATGGAGAACTATCTCCCAGTATTTGTCCCATCAAGTCATGGAGAAAGGTATTATCATATGTTCACTGGGGGAAGGAGAGTAAAGTTAGTTATATGGATAGTTAATCCATGATCTCTTCACTGTAATAGGAGGAATTTGAAGGGAACAAGATACTTAGAGTGTTTGCCTTCAGGAAGCTTCCAGGTTTTAAACAGATAGGCCTTAAATTGACTCATTGCAATTTGGATAGATTCCACCAAAGAAAATTAAATTATAAAATTACATACTGGGGGGGACATGGTCTAGTTCGTGATGTCAAAGAATGTGTCCCTGAGGAAGTAACAGGTGAAAATAGGACCTAGCAGAGTAGTTAAGAATCATAGGTTAAGAGGAGGGAATACAGTCTTCTGGATGGAAGGAAGATTATGCTGGATGAAGGAAGCCTAGGTTATTTGATGAACCACAAGAAGTCCAGAGTTATTAAATCAGAGTAAACTAAGCAGGGGCTAGATTGGAGTTTGGGCTTGATCCAAGTGATACTAAGTCAGTCACTGAAGGGTTAAGAGAGAGTGCCATTATTTGCATTTTTAAAAAGCCTCCCATTCACTACCATGTTGTGTAAGGAACATGTTGTAGGGGACTAGGTGACTGCAGACAGTGGAGCTGAAGGCTTATTTCTGTAAGCCAGACAGGAGGCAATAGTGATCTGGTCTGTAGACAGTGGCAATGTAGATGAAAAGAAATGAATGGATTCAAGAAATACTTACAAAGTACAGTTGTGAGACCCAAGTGATTGATTTGATTTAGAAAGAGAAAAATAAAATCATGGATGATTCTCAGATTTCTGGCATGGGCAACTGCACAGGCAGAGTGCCTAGAAAGAATTAACTAGCCTCTTGAGGATTTATCTCATAAATTCACTTCTATTTCAATGACAGCAAGCATTTTAGATATATATACATAAGGAACCTGATTCTCTCCAGGGCTCTAAGAACTGACTTCAGTGCAGATGAAAGATGAGCTGTAGGGAACTGAGATGTTACATATACCTCCTAACCTCAATATATAGTATTAGTTGTTTGTTTGTTTGTTTTTGCTTAGATTCATTGAAGAATGCATATCCTTATGCTATCAGTTGATGTAAAATTATGCCTCACATTTTCCTACCAGTGTGATTGATCCCTTCCAAACTTCTACAATTTAAATTAGGGTATAATGCCATCATTAACGCTCCCAATTTCCTAGTTTGTTAATTCTGAGGCTTATGTCCTTTTCTCATACTGTCTTACAGCTCACAGACTGAATATATAATTGATATGCAATTATATCAAATATGTATTGAGCCTGATGTTCACAGTAGGTAAATAATTTTTTAGGATTTAGGACCCCAACTCAAGCTTGCATAAGAAAATATATGCCTCATGTATGTAACATCCTTCGGAGCAGAGTAGGCTTCAGGCAGCTCTGAATACAGATGTCCTCAGGATTCTGTCTTACTCCCTGACTCACCTCGGGATTCCTTTGTTACTTTCACTCTTTCTCCATGAGACAGGAAAAGAGGCCACTGGCACTTCCTAGCCTATGTGGTCCTTCTGGTTTCCCAATAGAAAAGTGTATTGTTTTCCCACCATGAAGACAGGGAAGACGCTGAGTCACATATCTGTCTCTGAACCATTCTTTGTGGCCAGAGAATGAAGTACTGAGTGTCCAACTCAAGTCACCTGTTTGCCTTAGTCAGTCTAACCACAATTTTAGGTAATCTGCTCTCCACAAGCAAAGGGAAATGTGATCTCAGAACACCAGTACAGGGGCGATGGATGGGCATGCAAACTAACAAACAGTATGTCATTTCAGGAAGGAACATTAGGACAGTGTAGAAACATCGCTTGAATTGAATGACTTCAATAAGGACAGAAGCAGAAACAGGCCTGAAAGATTAAAGCAAAGCAATAGATGTAAGATGAAGAGATAATTATACAAAATATAGATCAGTTCAGTTCAGTGCAGTTGCTCAGTCGTATCCGACTCTGCAACCCCATGGACACGCCAGGCCTCCCGGTCTATCACCAACTCCTGAAGTTCACTCAAACTCAGGTCCACTGAGTCGGTGATGCCATCGAACTATCTCATCCTCTGTCGTCCTCTTGTCCTCCCGCCTTCAATCTTTCCCAGCATCAGGGTCTTTTCCAGTGAGTCAGTTCTTTGCATCAGGTGGCCAAAGTATTGGACTTTCAGCTTCAGCATCAGTCCTTCCAATGAATATTCAGAAGTGATTTCCTTTAGGATGGACTGGTTGGATCTCTTTGCAATCCAAGGGACTCTCAAGAGTCTTCTCCAACACCACAGTTCAAAAGCATCAATTATTCTGTGCTCAGCTTTCTTTATAGTCCAACTCTCACATCCCATACATGACTACTGGAAAAACCAAAGCTTTGACTAGATGGACGTTTGTTGGCAAAGTAATGTCTCTGCTTTTTAATATGCTGTCTAGGTTGGCCATAACTTTTCTTCCAAGAAACAAGCGTCTTTCAATTTCATGGCTGCAATCACCATCTGCAGTGATTTTGGAGCCCCCCCAAAATAAAGTCTGTTGCTGTTTCCACTGTTTTCCAATCTATTTGCCATGGAATGATGGGACCAGATGCCATGATCTTAGTTTTCTGAATGTTGAGCTTTAAGGCAACCTTTTCACTCTTCTGTTTCACTTTCATTAAGAGGCTCTTCAGTTCCTCTTCACTTTCTGCCATAAGGGTGGTGTCATCTGCGTATCTGAGGTTCTTGATATTTCTTCCAGCAGTCTTGATTCCAGCTTGTGCTTCCTCCAGCCCAGCATTTTTCATGATGTACTCTGCATAGAAGTTAAATAAGCAGGGTGACAATATACAGCCTTGACGTACTCCTTTCACAATTTGAAACCAGTCTGTTGTTTCATGTCCAGTTCTAACTATTGCTTCCTGACCTGCATACAGGTTTCTCAAGAGGCAGGTCAGGTGGTCTGGTATTCCCATTTCTTTAAGAATTTTCCACAGTTTGTTGTGATCCACACAGTGAAAGGCTTTGGCATAGTCAATAAAGCAGAAATAGATATTTTTCTGGAACTCTCTTGCTTTTTTGATGGTCCAACGGATGTTGGCAATTTGATCTTTGGTTCCTCTGCCTTTTCAAAAACCAGCTTGAACATCTGGAAGTTCACAGTTCACATACTGTTGACGCCTGACTTGGAGAATTTTGAGCATTATTTTACTAGCGTGTGAGATGAGTGCAGTTGTGCGGTAGTTTGAGCATTCGCTGGCATTGCCTTTCTTTGGGATTGGAATGAAAACTGGGTCAGTTTTCCATTCCTGTGGCTGCTGCTAAGTTTTCCAAGTTTGCTGGCATATTGAGAGCAACACTTTCACAGCTTCATCTTTTAAGATTTGAAATAGCTCAGCTGGAATGCCATCACCTCACTAGCTTTGTTTGTAGTGATGCTTCCTAAGGCCCACTTGACTTCAGATTCCAGGATGTCTGGCTCTAGGTGATTATCTGGGTCATGAAGATCTTTTTTGTATAGTTCTTCTGTATATCCTTGCCACCTCTTCTTAATATCTTCATAATATAAATAAAAGGTTGAAAAGACTGTACTGTGTTGCTTGTGAATTAGTAGGTGCCAAAGTTTTAAAATCAAGAAAATAGGAAGATGAATAAAAACTGTGTATAGAGTATAGAAATAGTGATTTAGTCTTACCATTTTACTACCCTTAAACAAGATACTTATATCCAAGCTGGTACTCTTCAACTAAAAATATAGACTGAAAACAAATTGGAAAAGATTCAGAAGAGTTCTACAAAGATGCATGATGGGTAGAAAATGAAATTTAAATATCAATAAGCATGGCTTTGTCTCTGCAAAATAAAACCTTTTGAGATAGATAAAAGGTACAAAATTATTGCAATAATAAAAGAGAAGTGGAATACTTTTATATATCTGTGGTTCTAATTGAGAAAAAAATTACTCTTTCTGCATCTATACTCAAGATAAAACTGAATAAAAGAAGTTTAAGAAGAAGCACGAAACATTTGGATTTGAGATAGAGAAATTTTCAGCTGGTAGTTAATAAGCATTGGAATGCATGAAAAGCCTGTCTGAAATCTTTTAAAATAGAGTTCCTTCTTATATGTTTGACTGCGGGGGCCCCTGTGTTGCTTGGAATCAGAGTAAAGAGGTAAATGAGTATAGGCTTCATGAGGGCAAGAATCACGTTATGCAAGTTTGCATCTTAGGGGCTGGAACATAATAGACCCTAAAATATTTGCTGTATAAATGTGCATTAATGCCAGTTGTATAATAAACTCAATTCTTAATTATCTGTGTATGGAATCTGTTTTGTGGATCCACCAAAAAATATTTTATTTATGCTGGTGTTGTCATCATACACAGCAGACTTCTAGCCTGCCAATTTTCTAGCTATTGTGTTCTCAATGAATAGAGGCTGGGTATGCTATTAATCCAAGTAAAAGATTAATGACAATGTGAAACTGATATAATTTCCAGTTATCTGCAATCTTGGATCATCTGGTCCATTGTCTCCTTCTATTAGTGTCATCAACTAAGAGTTCCTTGTAACAGTAATTATGAAAGATGGAGTTTGTTAACATCATAAATTATACTAATTAAAAGCAAATGTTCATAGCACCTTTATAAGTAGACTGTATATTGAACCCAGGTTAAAGTGAAATTGGATGATAGAATGTAGGTTGTGCAAAGAAACTGAAGTAAGTTCTCTGGTCATCTCATTGTTTACATGATAATGAGATTGAAGCCTGTGTTAAATGACCTTCCCAATGTAGTTGAACTTGGACTAGAACCTGCTGAGAAGATAGTTTTCACAGCCAGAAAAAAGTTTTCACAGGCTGTATCTTAACTGAAATATTGTTTCAATTGGTTAATCTCTGCCTTAATACCATTATGAGATTTCATTGATTTATAATTTCCTTTTTTCCCAATGTTCTGAAAACAAATTCCATACAGGCAGATAAATACAGGTTCAGTATGTTTTCCTTTCTCTTTATGTATAAGGTACGTCTTAGATTTGAGAATTGTGTATTTAAAAAATTAACTATCCGTTAGGAGGTAGTTTTAAGGATAGAGAAATGAGGAAGTTATTTAACTGCATTTAATCTTGAGGTTCTTCATCAGTTTTACTGGTTTCCTTCAATCTGATTACTCCAGTCCAAACACCATTGGCCCAGGAAGACTTGCTCATTCAGTTCAAAGATCTCCTTAAACTCTTATCTAAACTTTTCTAAAATCAATTAAGTAGTTGATGCATCATGAAAAGATCGTGCTTTTGCTACAGACAATCACTTTTATTTTGAATAATATGCAATTCAGTAATCATGGTGTTGGCTGCTAAGTCACTTCAGTCGTGTCGGACTCTGTGACCCCATAGATGGCAGCCCACCAGGCTCCCTCATCCCTGGGATTCTCCAGGCAAGAACACTGGAGTGGGTTGCCATTTCCTTCTCCAGTGCATGAAAGTGGAAAGTGAAAGGGAAGTCACTCAGTTGTGTCCAACTCTTAGCGACTCCATGGACTGCAGCCCAGCAGGCTCCTCTGTCCATGGGATTTGCCAGGCAAGAGTACTAGAGTGGGGTGCCATTGCCTTCGGGAGTTATCATAAATGATAATGGATTCTAATAAGCATCACAGTCAAGTTGGTATGTAAAAAAAATAACACCTTTCTTACAGCCACAAAGTAAACTGTTTTATATCATCCACAGTTGGGCCAGAGCTGTGCCTTTGGACATCATAAGACATGTCTACCACCTTGGACGTTAGAACAAATGTTACACTGCTTCAGCATAATACGTTTTGGGTTTTTGCCAGTCACACTGTCGAGAACTATCTTTTAAATCAGGGTAATTTAATATGAATAAAATGTCAGTATTGGAAAATACAGGAGACTTTAAAAAATAAGACCCTATACATTAGCAAACAATCTCTGTCCTATTTCCTTTATGCATTTCTAAAGTTATGTATGTCAGGCGTTAAATTTCTGCTTCTAGACCCATAAATAGGAAGCACCCTAGAAGGCCGCGTATGTTTTTTTCCTTTTACGTGGAGTTCCTAGTGCTGAAAGCATTCACTGTTTTGCTCCAACTCTTTGTTGAGATCCTTAAAACTTGATTTCTGGGTTTTTTTTCCCCTTCCCAAGAGAACAAACAAGCTATAGTTTGAACCAATAGTAACCCCCAAGCATTTTTATTAATCTGTATTCAGCAACAGTCTGGGGCCTTCTATGGTTACTTTATCCAGAGTCCAGTGTTTATCTGCAATTTCCTGTTCACCATCTGGGAAAACCAGATGTAACTCTTGAGAAGAAGCACTGAAGTCCCATCTCTGCTTCATTATTTCAGATGTAATCAAAGAAGCAAACCTGTGGAGTGCTGTTGATTCTTAATACAGTAGAGTTGTCCATAGCCTGGACAAAATTCCATCTGTTATTCTTCTTCTAGAGGCATTTCTGTTCCAGATATAGTTACATTAAGTATTATGTTGGTTCAAGCTGACGAATCTTAATTTCATAAATTAAAACCAGTATCTTACATCTTGATGGCAGTACTCTTTGAAGCTCTGGAAATTCTTGCTACAACTGTTTAAGGAGGCTTCACTCAATACCCATCCCCCGCAGCCCCATTGTTTGGAGAGGGAGTGTTGTGCAGTGGTTAGAGAAGAGCCACTGGCGCCAAAGCAACTGTTTAGGTTTAAACACTGAATCTGCCTCCTCCTGGTGTTTAACCTGGAACAAGTTATTTAACTTTTCTATGCCTTGATTCCTCCATCTGTAGAATGGAGATGATAATACTAGCACTTCCTCCTAAGACTGTTGTGAGAATTAAATGTTATTCCACTCATTCTACCCTTCTCTTACCGAGATGCGTACCTGGCATTCAGTAAATAACCCTTTGTGTGTTACATATTTTTACAGCTGTTCCTGTCTCAAAACTTTCGCCTGATGTTCCTTCTGTCCGTAATGTTCTTCTCTCAGATGTTCACATGGCATGCTCTTTGACTTCAAATATCACACTTCAGAGAAGCCTTTCCTGACCATCTTTTTTACTCTCTATTTGCTGCTTTATTTTATTAGAGCCCTGATCACCACCCAGTGTTATATTTTATATTTATTTCATCTTTCTAACTCTTTGTTTCTTTAAAAAATGACATTATCTCAGGAAGGATTTTGTGTAATTCTATACTGCTTGAGTCTAGAATGGATCTGATATATAATATATAGTAGGTACTCAGCAACTATTTGGTAACTGAGTAAATGAAGACATTGTAATGAAAGGAAATTTATATTAGAGTTCATTTCTGTAGATACCTGGATCTTTCTATCAAAACTCCCAAAAGCACAAAATAATCACAAGTACTCTAAAATGAAGTAAATTAAATAATTAAATACATGCATACTACATCAAATGGCCACACATGGATACTTGTTACCCTAACTAATAATGCACACTGGTAATAAATAATATTATTCAGTGTATTTACTGGATAGCTTGTATTTAGGCAAATACTCTGATTTAAGGGATGACTATAATCAAACGAATTGAATTCTTACAGGACAGAAAAAAATGTAACCCTCAGACAAATTTAAGGTTTGAATCACCAGTGTCCTTTGATCATTTTTGAAGAGAGAATGCTTTAGGCAAAAAAAGAAACTGTGAGAAAAACAATATAGTGTATGAGGTCTAGAAATACTTCATATAAATCCAGAACTTATGAGCTACTCATTGCAATTATTTTACTAATGTGGGTCACGTTCTGCCCTTCCAGGGAGAATTCTAGGTGTCCTCCTCCAGATCCTGCTGATAAAGAATTAGAAAACTAATTAACCATGCCTATTTGTGTGCATTTGGTGACAATGAGGATCTTTATGTTTTAGAAATGAAATGATAGGATTTTTATTTCCAGTAGAGTAAGGTATTCATTGGGTGATATTCTGCCATTTCAAGACTTAGCATTAATCTGTTAGGGACAACAGGGTGTTGGTAAGAATACCGTCAGTTACCAGCTTTTCCTGTTGTTTGAAAGAGACTAGTTCCAGTTCACTGATCACTAGTGTGGTTCACTTACTTGTTTATCAAAAGATCTCATATCTCAGTTAAGATATATCTCTCTGACTCTTTGATATAACATTAGCAATTGTCAGAACTTCATAGTGACTTTATCCTATTTTATTTTCCATCACGGCAGTTATCACCATCAGATGTAATATCTATTTATTTGAATGTGGGTTTTTAAAATATTTTCTTTTCTCTCAGGCCTCCATATCAGATTCCAATTGTGGTCTAAGAGGAAGTTTTTACTTTTTAATTTCTTCCTAACAATTTAGTTTAGGACGAGTTTAGATTACAAAGAATTAAGAAAAAGCAGTATTCACTAGAAAGTAAGCCCCAGGAGGGCAGGACCTTTTGGTGATGGTAGTTTTTCACTGCTCTAGCCCTGGAGCCTTGAACAGTCTCTTGCGTTTAACAGGTGTTTGGTAAATATTCTTTAAGTGAAAGAATGGAGAAAACAATGTCTTATGGATTTGTCTTGAGGATTAAACTAAAAATTGTGTGCAAAATTACCTCATATGACACCTAGAACAAGAAATGGAAACTAAAAGCCCTGAAAGGACCCATATGGAACCCATAAATGCCAAGCCTGACTTAGATATAAGAGTATCAACCCTTTAACTGGGAGGTACTGACTAAATGCATGTTTTAAATAAATTTGACTTCTGAAAATTATATTCAGCATCCTTATTTTTATAATGAATGAATGCTGAGAAGCTCATTGTGATTTCCATTAGCAGTTGGCTATTTGTTTGGCTTATAAAGCTTCTTATATAAAAGATGTAATGATAGCCTAAACATTTTAACAAAGCATAGACTGAGAACTCTTTGGTATCTTGGCACTGATCATTTGATAAAGATTATACCTAAACTGTAAAAGGAACTTTCTGACTTTGCTTTTCCTTCTTTTTAAATTAGTATCAAAGTGCTCCACTTGGAACTCTAAGCAAATACAAATATTAACCTCAGGAAGTCTGCAGTGAGATTTTGCAAAGATTAAAAGAAAGGGAGTTACAAAGAACAAGATATCTGATATTAGTGTGTTTGATAGCCTGATAGCCTCTTTATTTTCTTGATCCATTCTCCTCAGGAATATGCATCTTAGAATCTAACTTTCCAAAACGGCACTGTAATAGCACTTCTTAGATGGATTGCAATGTTTTGTGCTCTGTTTTGGTGGAAAGCATTGAAATAGAAGCTCTGCAGTGTTTCTTTACATGCTGACGGCGACCCTGCTCTTAGATTACAGGAGAGTCTAGCTTTTAGACCTAGTGTTGTAAGTATCTTGTGTCTTGTTAAAAATGTTTATGTCAGATTCCAGTTATAGTTTAGGAAGAATTTTTATTTATCAAGAAAGGACAGATTTACATTGAAAAGATATGAGCGGAAAGCAGCGTCAAAGGCTCTTCTTCCAGAAATCTTGCTTCTTCAGTGTTTTTCAGTTTGCTACTTTAGCTAACTAAAGAAAGTAGAATTTTTCAAGGAGTGGTTAATTATACTTTTAATCCACTCCCCAAGCCCCCTTCACTCGGTTTTTATCTTATAGGTCACATCTGGTCATGTTCATTGGGTTGAATGGTCTTGAGACGAGAGCATTGGTTTAGTAACTTTCCTTTCTGAGGGCATCCATGGTAACTGGGTTGTCTGATTGTTCTTTTTTTTATATAAATTTATTTATTTTAATTGGAGGTTAATTACTTTACAGTATTGTATTGGTTTTGCCATCAATCAACATGAATCTGCCACAGGTATACACGTGTTCCCCATCCTGAACCCCCCTCCTTCCTCCCTCCTCGTACCATCCCTCTGGGTCATCCCAGTGCACCAGCCCCGAGCATCCTGTATCCTGCATCGAACCTGGACTGTCGATTCATTTCATATATGATATTATACATGTTTCAATGCCATTCTCCCAAATCATCCTACCCTCACCCTCTCCCACAGAGTCCAAAAGACTGTTCTGTACATCTGTGTCTCTTTTGCTGTCTCGCATACAAGGTTATCATTACCATCTTTCTAAATTCCATATATATGCGTTAGTATACTGCCTTGGTGTTTTTCTTTCTGGCTTACTTCACTCTGTATAATAGGCTCCAGTTTCATCCACCTCATTAGAACTGATTCACATGTATTCTTTTTAATGGCTGAGTAATACTCCATTGTGTATATGTACCACAGTTTTCTTATCCATTCATCTGCTGATGGACATCTAGGTTGCTTCCATGTCCTGGCTATTATAAACAGTGCTGTGATGAACATTGAGGTACACTTGTCTCTTTCAATTCTGGTTTCCTCAGTGTGTATGCCCAGCAGTGGGATTGCTGGGTCATAAGGCAGTTCTATTTCCAGATTGTTCTTTTAAAATTCTTATATGGCAGCTCTCTTGAAACTTCCTCCAAAATTATCCATCATGCAGACTATATTAGAGGGGTTTTAAAATAACAGGTCTCTCTTTTACTCTGGGCCTTCTTTCTAAAATTAGTAAAATACATAATCTGTGTGTCTTTGGACCAATCAAACCTGGATTTTAATTCTACGTGGTTATTGATTATGGTCCTTGCCTGAAGTCATATACCAAGAATCAGGGTATATACACAAATCCTTGCCCTTGAAAGCTTTATAGCCCCAAAGGAACAAAGATTAATCATAATTCTGTTATCTTCCTGAAAATCTCAGACCATACTTCCTTTTTAAGAGCACAGATGATTCCTGAAGCAACAGGAAACAGAGCTGACAAATTTTTTGAGCATTGCCTTTTCTTTGCCGTTTTCCAGGAAAGGGAGTATGGCCCACCCAAGACTGTCCAAATCATTTTCCTATCAGGTCACTTAAGTAGCAAATGTCCTTCTTGATTCTCACCTCGTTTCTTTCTTGGCAAATATGGTTTCACTCTCCAGCTCCCCAGCACACAATAACCCATGGCTTCCTTTGAGGTCTCCCTACACTCCAGGTGGCCGTGCTATCACACTTAACACATTGAACTAAGATTTGGCACGAGCCTCACCTCCTCTGTGGACTCTGATCTTCTCCAGGTCAAGAGGCATGTGTTATTTATCGCTAATGAATGGCAAATAGCACGCACGTAGTTCTTACTTGGTAGATGTATGTTGAATGAATGAATAGCGGCCGTGTAAAAATCAAACTGAATTTCCCATTAAAGTAAGATCCAGAACATTGTCCATTGTATGACACAGTAACCATGTTGCTCTCGTATTAGAAAGAGTTATACTTCTCTTGAACTACTATATATGTGTGTGTATGGGTGTGTGTGCCTGCCTCTGAAACACCTACTAGAAAAAGCACACTGGAATGAATGCATAGCCTATTTTTAGCAATGAGCACTCTGCTACCCCACTCCTGATACAGTCTTAATTTATTTTTTTATTTACCTCATTTCTCTCATTTTTATTTTATCTTACGTAGATTATATAAACTACTTAAAACCCTTTTAGGAACATTAGTTAAGCTTTAGTATTTTATAGAAATAATAAAGAAGCATAAATAGGGTCCAGTATCTGTTTGCTGAAGAGGAAAGTAGGGGGAAAGCACCCCAAGGATGCTATTTACTATTACCCCGGTATTGAAATAACATGATGGAACCTGTAACAATGCTGCCTCAACTGCCAAAGAACACGTCTTCCAAGGACAAGTAACATAGCTGTGAAAATAACGGCTTAGTCATAGTGAAGGAAACCACTATGATGCCATATATCCCTTTACCCTTCAAACACAGCAATCGTAGGGAAACATCCCAGAGCAGTTAGGCAAAGGGCATCTCAACATGAAGACTTCATCACAGTGCACCTTTTTGTGGCTTTAAATCTAGGATTTAGTGTATACACTTTTAGGTTACCTTGGCAAAACCTAATGAAGATTTAAACATGTATTTTTAAAGATTATTTGTCTTTTTAGCTTTCAGTGACTAATGTTGACGCAGAGCCTTAACATTTTTTGTTGAAGTATAATCGACGTACACTATTGTATTAGTTTCAGGAATACTGCATGGTGACTTGATGTTTTTATACATTACAAAATGATCACCACAATAACTCTGATAACCATCTGCCGCCATACAAAATTATTGCAGTACTATTGAGTATATTTCCTCTGCTGTACATTTCCTCTCCTTGACTTATTTTACAACTGGAGTTTTTAACCTCTTAATTCTCTTCCCTTGCTTCACCTACACGTTCCCTCTTCCTGCCAGCTATGAGTTTTTTCTTCATATCTATGAGTCTGTTTCTGTCTTATTATGATTGTTCATTTGCTTTGTTTTTAAGATTCTCTGTATGAGTGAAATCATGTGGTGTTTGTCTTTCTCTGTCTTATTTCTCTTAACATAATACCCTCTAGGTCCATTCATGTTGTCATAAACGGCAAGATTTCTTTCTTTTTTATAGTTGAATAATATTTCTTTGTGAATATGTGTGTGTGTGTGTGTGTGTGTGTGTGTGTGTAAAGTGAGAGTGTTAGTCGCTCCTTCATGTCTGACTCTTTAAACCCCACAGACCGTAACCCTCCAGGCTCCTCTGTCCATGGAATTCTCCAGGCAAGAATACTGGAGTGAGTAGCTGCTCCCTTCTCCAAGGGATCTTCCCCCCCTCAGGGATCAAACCCAGGTCTCATGCATTGCAGATAGATTCTTTACTGTCTGAGCCATCAGGGAAACCCTTGTACACACACACACACACACACACACACACACACACACCCATGTCTTCTTTATCCATTCATCTGTCAATAGACGCTTAGGTTGCTTCCATGACTTACCTACTGTAGATAATGCTGTGGTGAACATTAGGGTGCATATATCTTTTTGAATTGCTGTTTTCATTTTCTTGGGATAAATAGCCAGAAGTGGAATTGTTGCTGGGTTACATGGTAGCACTATTTATTAATTTTTTGATTCAAGTCACTGCTGTGGGTGCTAAAGGAAATGCTTGCTCTTCTGAGAAATGGTGTTGGACACTAGATTAGAGGTGGTGATGACTTTGTGGCTAAGCTTGATGTTACAAAAAAATCAATGATATTAGCAAAGTATATGAAATAGACTCTGAATACAGTTAAATGCCACATATAATTTCTATTCACCAGTTTACATTACTGTGTTTCAGCAAAGTAATTAGACCAATTCACATGCTAAAGTAAATAACAACTGTCCTTTATTGAGTCTTTACCACATGCTAGGCATTGTGCTAAACATTTTAATCATGTTAATCTAATTCTCACTACCCATTTATGAAAAATAATAATGTTTTTATTCACATTTTATAAACAAGGATACTGATGCTCAGAGAGGTAACTTCCCTTGCCCATAGTCACATTGCCATGAGATAGCAGTGTCAAGGTTCAAAGCCAGGCCCATCTGATTCACAGTCCCCGTCTGTAAGCACTTCACTTTCTTACTCCCTGTTGTGAAATCATCATCTTCTTCCTCTCTTCCATTTAGAATGTCCCAGACAGGAGTGTGTGTTGATGCATTTTCACCCAAAATCAAGCCCAGTTGGATTAGTCTCTGTTCTTGTTGATAACAGGCAGCAGAATCTTCAAGCAAGTGTTTGATTTAGAGGAGATGATATCTCCTGACTCCTCTCAACACACCTGAGTAATAGACTTTCAAATGAATTATGAAAACAGTCTTGACACATGCTTGGTAAGATTTTATCACAGAAGTACAATGATACCCTCCCAGTCAGCATGCATATCACACACTTGCATTTTCAGCAAGTTTTTTAAATTATTTTCACTTTGTAGCACATGGAACTTTCATTTGAAGAAAGAGAGCAAAATAAAGAGCACACTAGTGTACCATCAGAAAGGAAAGTTTTTGAAGACTTTGGCTGGCTCAGCTCTACATTTAAAAAGTTTGGCTACAATTAAAATGTTAAGAACTTTAGCCAAAAAAAAATTACTGCATGTTAGAGCATGACATTTTTTTAATTAAAAGAAACTCAGAAAATTCATGAAGAAGATAGCCTTAATTGTTTTGAGACAGGATTTTGGACTATTTGTGCTTTTCTCACACATTCATGATTGTGCTCAGAGATGAATATTGCTCTGCTGTTCCCATTTCATCTCACTGCCCTGAAATCCTGTTGTTGAAATTACAGGGCTAGAAAATAACAGGAACATCCTGTTGTCAAAAATAAATTCCTTCAGATAAAGTATTAATTCAACTGGAGCCAATTTTTTTTAGAGGGTGAGAAGGACCTCAGCGGGAGGGGAGTTTATGAATGACGGTGTGCCATCTTGGATCCACTGCCCTTTCTTTATATCTTTGCTGTCTATCTGACTAAATGAAATTTATTCTTCCGTGTGAATTTTTGTATTTTGCAAAAATTTAATATGTGGTATCATTAAAAACTTTCATGAAAGAGCTAAGTCAGGTCTAATGTTCTTGGGTCATTACTATTGAGTATTATATTCAGAAATATGCATGTTTATTGTTTCATTCTGTTATTTATTTAGCAGTCCCCTAGCCCCTAGGAATTCATATCCAAAGTAAAATAAAACACTGGGAACCTTTCCATAAAAGGAATTTTTAGATTATTAGCCAAATATGCCCCTGAAAACTTTCAAGTTTTGTTTTGTTTTTTAATGTGGATCATTTTTTTTTTGAAGTATTTATTGAATTTGTAACAATCTTGCTTCTGTTTTATGTTTTGGTTTTTTTGGCCACAAGGCCTGTGGGGTCTTAGCTCCCCAACCAGGGATCGAACCTGCACATTGGAAGTTGAACTTTTAACTACTGGACCACCAGGGAAGTCCCTGGGTTATTTTCTTGAGTCTGACTTATGCTTCAGACCCTCATTTGGAACACTTGACTTAGGAGCTCAGACAGTCAGGTTCTGGGCAGACCTCAGAAGCCTTTTGGTCCTGGGTTCTTCACCCACAAAGCTGGAGGGAGGGCAGAATGTCCTTTACTATTCTTTCTAGTTTGAAGATTCTACAGAGAAAAAAATGTCTTCATGAAAGGAGGAAGTACAGTTCTCTTTCTGGTGGGCAGCTCGGGTTGATGGGACATTCACAATGCCTTGCTTTCTGATAGTCAATATTGGGGGCCCTCCAGCAGTCAGCCCATCCAGAGTGCGGACTTTCCAGAGGCTTGAATCTCTCCGTCTTCTGGAACACCCATCAGCCCCTCCCGCATCTTGTGCCTCCTTCTTGGCAGCTGGAGGGGCAGGGGGAATAGGAGGACAGCAGGTAAGAGACCATCTGCTCAAATGCCTAGAGAAGCCATGAACCCAGCTCTTCCCCTACTGCTGGCACTTCCGGGCCAGGCCTGCTCATCAGCCCGTGTGGTGCCATAACGTTCGGTTGGACTTCCTTGAGGATTACCTGCCTCTTTTAGAATGACCCTTAATTACCTTGACTTTTCAAGTTGGAATCAAGTTTCCTCAACTGGTTTTGCAGAAACACAGATGAGTCATGGGGGAAAGCTGCGAAGGGAAACTTCTCCTCCTTCCCCCTCTCTCAGATTCTCTGTGGACACAGGCAGATCATCTTCTTTGCATGACTAAATCACACTCAGTATCTGCTGATTGGCAAGGAATTCTGGAGGGAAAAAAGCTGCTATCAAACCCCACCTCTTCCATGAAGCATTCCCTCACTACCCCAACTTAAAGACTTTTCCATCTTTAAATTCATACTATTTGACTTTTCCCAAACAGATAAAAATGGTCCTAGATGTTCATCCTTCCTTCTAACCTGTACTTTTTTATTCAGACACAGGTTAAGTCTTGTGTAGACATAAGAGGATTTGGGCTTAGTAATAGATGATGATAATCATCATAGATATCTTTACTGAGTACCTACACTGTGTCAGGCTCTGATCCAAGAGATTTACATTCAGTTCTCGTTCCACTCTTACGAAGCAGTTGCTATTGTTCACTCCATTTTATTTTTTTAGGAAACTGAAGTATGGAGAAGCTCATTACTGGCCCAGGTCACAGAGTTAATAAAAGGGATACCAAGGATTGACTCAGACAGTCTGATTCCAGAGCCTTCATGCCTTCATTCTTAACAGTACAGTCTTTTTTCTTTTTTGTAAGCAGTATTATCCTGTTCCAATAAAGAGACTTTTACCCACTCTGTCCATCTCCCTACATGTAAATTGTCAGTAGCAAGATCAGTTTCTTTTGAGAAAATTATTTACATAAATCATAAAGGAAACCATTTTATATCTCTATATCTGGTATCTAGGTTAGGACTTTCCTACTTGGGACTTTCAAATGTTGCTTCTACATCCATGTGAACTAATCCTGAAGATTTCAAAACTTCAAAGCAAGTGAAATGTGTCATTTCCCATCAAAGCTGGGGATTCCCCATAGCGTGGTTGGAACTTTGGTCTCCATTTGCTTCCAGTTTTACTTTCCTTTTCTGAAATTGATCTATGAACTCTGCTTATTTTCTCCAGGTATTTTGTCCCGTATTTCTTATCCATTTAAGCATTTATTAGACATCTCTCACAGGTTGGCAGTATTTTATGGGATTTTATCACATTCGCTCATTGTTATATTGTATTTTCTTGCTCCAAGACTCTTCCGGGAAGAAGTTATACCTTTTACATTTGCTAAGTTTCCAGGTGAAACTGTAGTATTGCAGCACATATAAAAATACTCAATAAATACTCATTAATTGTAGTGTCATAGATGAGCTTTAACAACTGCCTCGTATGAACATATTAAGGGTGTTTAGATATCTTATACCCAACTGAATGCAGAGTTCCAAAGAATAGCAAGGAGAGATAAGAAAGCCTTCTTCAGTGATAAATGCAAAGAAATAGAGGAAAACAATAGAATGGGAAGGACTAGAGATCTCTTCAAGAACATTAGATATACCAAGGTAAATACCAAAATATTTACCAATATTTTGTGTAAAGTGAAATGAAGTCACTCAGTCATGTCCGACTCTTTGTGACCTCATGGACTGTGGCCTACCAGGCTCCTCTGTCCATGGGATTTTCCAGGCAAGAGTACTGGAGTGGGTTGCAATTTCCTTCTCCAATTTTGTGCAAAGATGGGCTCAACAGAGGGCAGAAGCGGCAAGGACCTAACAGAAGTGGAAGAGATTAAGAAGAGGTGGCAAGAATATATAGAAGAACTGTACAAAAAAGGTGTTAATCATCCAGGTAACCTTAATGATGTGGTCAGTCACCTGGAGCCAGACATCTTGGAGTGCAAAGTCAAGTGGACCTTAGGAAGCATAACTACAAACAAAAGCTAATGGAGGTGATGGAATTCCAGCTGAGCCACTTCATATCCTAAAAGATGATGCTGTTAAAGTGCTGCACTCAATATGCCAGCAAATTTGGAAAACTCAGCAATGGCCACAGGACTGGAAAAGGTCACTTTCATTCCAATCCCAAAGAAGGGCAATGCCAAAGAATGTTCAAACTACTACACAATTGCACTTATTTCACATGCCAGCAAGTTAATGCTCAAAATCCTTCAAGCTAGGCTTCAACAGTACGTGAACTGAGAACTTCCAGAAGTACAAGCTGGATTTAGAAAAGGCAGAGGAACCATAGATCAAATTGCCAACATCTGTTAGATCATTAAAAAAGCAAGGGAATTCCAGAAACATCTGCTTCATTGACTGCATGAAAGCCTCTGACTGTGTGGATCACAACAAACTGTGGAAAATCCTGAAAGAGATGGGAATACCAGACCACCTTACCTGCCTCCTGTAAGCAGGTCAAGAAGCAACAGTTAGAACCAGACATGGAAAAAACGGGAAATTGGGAAAGGAGTACGTCAAGGCTGTATATTGTCGCCTTGCTTATTTAACCTATATGCAGAATATATCATGTGAATTGCCAGACTGGATGCATCACAAGCTGGAGTCAAGATTGCCAGGAGAAATCTCAACAACTGCAGATATGCAGATGACACCACCCTTATGGCAGAAAGTGAAGAAGAAGTAAAGAGCCTCCTGAAGGTGAGAGAGAACAGCAAAAAAGCTGACTGAAAACTCAGCATTGAACAAATGAAGATCACAGCATCTGGTCCATCAGTTCATGGCAAAGAGAAGGAGAAAAAAATGGACACAATGACAGTTTTTATTTTCTTGGTCTCCAAAATTGCTGCAGACAGTGACTGCAGCCATGAAATTAAAAGATGCTTGCTCATTGGAAGGAAAATATGACAAACCTAGACAGTATATTAAAAAGCAGAGATATCACTTTGCTGACAAAAGTCCATATAGTTAAAACTATGGTTTTTCCAGTAGCCATGTATGAATGTGAGAGTTGGGCCATGAAGAAGGCTGAGTGCTGAAGAACTGATGCTTTCAAATTTTGATGCTGGAGAAGACTCTTGAGAGAGTCCAAGGAGATCCAACCAGTCCATCCTAAAGGACATCAGTCCTGAATATTCATCAGAAGGATTGACGCTGAAGCTGAAGCCCCAGTACTTTGGTCACTTGATGCCAATAACCAACTCATTGGAAAAGAACTCAGTGCAGGGAAAGATTGAGGGTAAGAGGAGAAATGGGTGACAGAGGATGAGATAGTTGGGTCGCATCACCGACTCAATGGACATGAGTTTGAGCAAATTCAGGGAGATAGTGAAGGACAGGGAAGCCTGGTGTGCCGCAGTTCATGGGATCGCAAAGAATTGGACACGACTTAGCGACTGAACCAAGATATCTTAAAAGACTTCTTTGATATGCTAACACAATACTCTGAAGACCAACATCCTTAAAAATTTCTTCAATAAAAATTCAGCACATCAAGTTGAATTGGACTCAGCAGTAGAGTATTGGAGTTGAGAGAGAACTCTGTTATCTACAAGTTGATGTGACCTTGAAATAATTGACATATCACCTCATCTATTTACATTATCTTTGTTTACTCAATAGTTCAATGTTACCACTGTTGTTTTCAGAATTAAAATTTTATAGAAAGCACAAGGAAATGTATAGTGTGTTTTAAACAGGGTCTGACTAACTTTGATTAACAATTTCATAGTGATTTTAAGTCAACATTTAGGAACATTACTGATTAAAATGTGCTGTGAATATTAGCAAGAGTATAGATAATAAAAGGTGGGCTTTAACTGAGCATTCACTCCTATAGGGAATATGCTGGGCATTTTTTTCTTGGAGTATTTGCAACTTTCACATAAAGGCAGAAAAATCTGTGGACCTAATCTTCAGGACAGTGTAATTTGGTCATTGTTCAGTAGTAAGTCTGTGTGTTCAGTCGCTTTAGTCATGTCCAACTCTTTGCGATCCCATGGTTGGTAGCCTGCCAGGCTCCTCTGTTCATGGGATTCTCCAGGCAAGAATACTATAGTGGGTTGTCATGCCCTCCTCCAGGGGATCTTCCCAACCCAGGAATCAAAACTGCATCTCTTATGTCTCTTTTATTGGCAAGCAGGTTCTTTATCACTGGTGCCACCTGGGAAGCCCTGAATGAAGATGGGAGGTGGTGCAAAAAGATTAATATTTTTTAGACTTTAATCTTGTATTCCCATGGTCACCTGTGTAAATTTTTTTTTATGAACTTAAAAAACTTTATGATTTTTCTATTTTAAGATACAGGAAAGTAATAGGATTAATTAAGGGGGAAAAAACTTTTTTAGCCATTCATTAAGAGGCTTGGTTAGCAAGGAATAAAGATGGGATGCCTTTGAAGGCTCTAGGGCAATGATGTTTCTAGTACCAAACAATTTTGTTTTATGAGAACATAGAGCATTATTAGTACATGCAAAAAAGAACAAGTCAGCCTGACCTTATTCTGATTAAATTCTGAAAGGGCTTGATTCACTGGAACCTACCTGGAGTACAGTTGGCAAGCACTGACCACTAGACATATTTCAACAGTTTCACCAAGTTGTTCAGGGAACAGACTGCTCAGATTTGAGTTTCTTGTTGGGTGAGGGAAAAGGTCATTTGAAGGTATCATGATTTTCAGACTGTTTTTCATCAAATCTAATGTTAATATTAGATTTTAATTATTAAAATTTAATTAATTATTAATATTTTGAGTTTTAAATGAGCTGGGGTGGGGGCAGGTGTCTCATTCATCAGAAGCTAATTATGTACAGTATAAGACTGCATTTATAATATGTCTGACTACTTCAAAATTCAAGGCAGTTTAATACTCAGTGAGGACTTTCCTGGGGCTCAGATGGTAAAGCGTCTGTCTACAATGTGGGAGACCCAGGTTCGACCCCTGGGTCGGGAAGATCCGCTGGAGAAGGAAATGGCAATCCACTCCAGTACTATTGCCTGGAAAATCCCATGGACAGAGGAGCCTGGTAGGCTACAGTCCATGGGGTCGCAAAGAGTCGGACATGACTGAGCAACATGGTCTGGTCTTAATATTCAGAGAATCAAGATATCTGTTCCTTTTGAAGTAAGTGAGATAGGAGTACTCCAATATGTCTTCATTTTTCTTTGCTCAGTCATTTCAAGTAATATAAGCATATGGACAAGTTTTAGGTACTAAAAGGTGAGACTGATTCTTATTCTTTGGTCCCTTGTCAATGCACAGAATTCGATGACAATGCTAACAGCCCAGTAGATTTGAGCTCTGAAACTGGTCAACATGGCAGTGATACCCTAGTGTGTCTTCAAGAGCAACACACTCAAAAAACAGTGTGTTTAAGGAATAGATGTGCGTTCACTTCTTTCTCTCATTATCATTTACTAGCTCTTTTTTTTTTAACTATGGCCATTATCAGTTCAGTTCAGTTCAGTCACTCAGTCCTGTCTGACTCTGCGACCCCATGAATCGCAGCACGCCAGGCCTCCCTGTCCATCACCAACTCCCGGAGTTCACTCAGACTCACATCCAAGGAGTCCGTGATGCCATCCAGCCATCTCATCCTCTGTCGTCTCCTTCTCCTCCTGCCCCCAATCCTTCCTAGCATCAAAGTCTTTTCCAATGAGTCAACTCTTCGCATGAGGTGGCCAAAGTACTGGAGCTTCAGCTTTAGCATCATTCCTTCCAAAGAAATCCCAGGGCTAATCTCCTTCAGAATGGACTGGTTGGATCCCCTTGCAGTCCAAGGGACTCTCAAGAGTCTTCTCCAACACCACACTTCAAAAGCATCAATTCTTCGGCGTTCAGCTTTCTTCACAGTCCAACTCTCACATCCATACATGACCACAGGAAAAACCATAGCCTTGACTAGACAGACCTTAGTCAGCAAGTAATGCCTCTGCTTTTGAATATACTATCTAGGTTGGTCATAACTTTTCTTCCAAGGAGTAAGCATCTTTTAATTTCATGGCTGCAGTCACCATCTGCAGTGATTTTGAAGCCCAAAAAAGTAAAGTCTAACACTGTTTCCACTGTTTACCCATCTATTTCCCATGAAGTGATGGGACCGGATGCCATGATCTTAGTTTTCTGAATGTTGAACTTTAAGCCAACTTTTTCACTCTCCTCTCTCACTTTCATCAAGAGGCTTTTTAGTTCCTCCTCACTTTCTGCCATAAGTTGCATGTAGAAACCCACTAAAACTACTTTAATTAAAGAAGTGGGGTTATAGAAGTGTGTGTACCCCACAGGCATTCCCACAGACATTCAAAAGCAGGAAATGAGGTCTGTGTGGACCTCAGAGGACCTGGAATCAGAATGCTGAAAACCAGACCTCACTCTTCATCTCTCAGGGACCACAGAGTCCCTCAGTGCTTGTGGTGAGCATCTCAACGCTCCTGCAACCACCACCCCTCAATTTCTCCATCCCTTATTCTGTATCTGCGTTGTGTGCTTCCTCCAGCATGGCTGTTTGCCATGAATTTATAATGGCTCTAGCACCCACTGCTGCTGCTGCTGCTGCTGCTAAGTCACTTCAGTCATGTCTGACTCTGTGCAACCCCACAGACAGCAACCCACCAGGCTCCTCTGTCCCTGGGATTCTCCAGGCAAGAACACTGGAGTGGGTTGCCATTTCCTCTTCCCTAGCACCCACTACTACCTGGCAATTGTCCATGTCACGTGCTCAAGAGCAGAAAGCTGATTGGCTTAGCTGAGTGTTTGGAGCAGTCACCAAGTTATAAATCGTGGGCACGCCAGAAGAATGGCTGTCTTTGGGCCAGGTATCCATCTCAGAGCTGGTCACCTGCACTTGAGTGGTCTGTGGCTGTGGTGTGAGGATGGAGTCATAGGGCACCCGGGAGCACCTCTTTCAGAACCCATGAGCAGTATGGGCAGTTACAGAGCATGTCTGTTGCTCTTAGAGCTGCCAGAATCCTTATTCCTTCAAGGGTGTTTGGAGGCAGCAGGGTTAAGTGTTTACCTCCTCCCACACCTGTCGCAACCCAGCACTCCCCTTCTTGTTTCTTTCCACCATCAGCAGATCTGTTGTGTTTCTCTCACTTTATTTGCTGTCTATCTCTCTTTTCCTGTAATGAGAATGCTCGGGTTGCTAATCCCAGCTTCCGAAATATGGCAGAAACTAATTCCCAGGCTTCTAAATATGACAGATTTCTGCTTCTCTATCCCCTTTTTTTTGCCACTTTATTTTTTTTAATTGCAGGATACTTGCTTTACAGAATTTTGTGCTTTTCTGTCAAACATCAACAAGAATCAGCCATAGGTACACCCATGTCCCCTCCGCCCCAGCTTCCCTCCCCTCTCCCTCCCCATCCCACCCTTCTGGATTGTCAGAGAGCTCCTGTTTGAGTTCCCTGAGTCACACAGCAAATTCCCATTGGCTATCTATTTTACATATGCTATTGTAAATTTCCGTGTTACTTTCTCCATACATCTCACCAGCTCCCTCCTCCACTGCCCCCATGTCCATAGGTCTGCTCTCTATGTCTGTTTCTCTATTGCTGCCCTGAATAAATTCATCAGAACCATCTTTCTAGATTCCATATATATGCATCATTTTGTTGCAGCACTATTTATAATAGCTGGAACATGGAGGCAACCTAGATGTCCATTGACAGATGAATGGATAAAGAAGCTATGGTAAATATAGACAATGGAATACTACTCAGCCATGAAAAGAATGCATTTGAGTCAGTTCTCTGTCCCTTTTACTTCCTACTGTTTTTCTCTCTCTGGTTCTTCAGGCTGCTATGACCACCCAGTGCAGCAAAGTCTCTGGGCCTGATTCTCCTTGAGGTTACATAGTCCCTTGGCTTCACAGCCAAAAAGAAGTAAAGATCAGTGAATTCATTAATTCCATTAAGCTACTTTATGCCCCAGGAGTGTGCTAGAAGAGCGCTTCTCCAGCTTTCAGCGAACACATGAAACGCCTGGGGATCTTGTTAAAATGTAGCTTCAGGAGCTATGTTATGGGGTGTGAGAACCTACATCTTTAACAGACTCCCAGGGAGTATGGATGATGCTGATGAAATAACAGTGCTTTGAGTCAAAGACTAGAATCATTTATTCAACTATGATCTTCTTGATGGAATGGACCATGTTTTAGGAATCTTTATCTGTCTTTCCATGGCCAGCACTGTACCTGGAATGTGAGAGATATTCAGAAGTTGCTTGGATTATGATTAAACTGAACACACAGGAAATATAGGCCTTTCTATGCCTACTTTTTTTAAGTGGGTGGTTTTCAAACATTGCTAGAAATCAGTGAAAATTTCTTAAGGGTCTGATTATGCAAAGGACTAGGAAAAATATTTTTAAAATTACAATCTCAGTCTTCAAGGAAAACACTGGCATCTTTTCTGCTAACTCTACTATGTCTTTGCTGGAAATGTGAGATAATTTTAGAATTACGGGGGTAGCAGAATGAGCCTATTTATGCTACTAGCATTTGACCTCAAATATTTTTTATGTCATTTTCATGTGTACAGTGAGGCTAATGTGACTGTTGTGGTGTTAATGTGTAATGAGCCATGTAAGGGTTGAGTTTCGTGCCTGGAACAGGGTAAATGATCACTGCTAATCCAGTTAGTAATGGTAGTAGAAGTAGAAACAATGGTAGTAGTATTTAAGATTATCTTATCCTGCTAACTCAGCTTAGGAAAATACTTTGTTCTCCCTCTTCTTCTCTAAGTCCATACATTATCCCAATAAGAGATTTCACTTTGTAGGGCTTACCTACAATTTAGTCTTAATATCATCCTTGTTTGGAGTTTAAAGTTAAAGGAAAGTGAATTTTAGAACTCTTAACTGTGTGCACTACAGCAGAAGGACAGAAAGAAGACTCTATTTTTGTACCTTGCAGCTAGTTAAATGGTTCTTTTCACTCCAATGTCTTCATAAATTGATTCGTGAGAAAAAATTAATGTGCTTAACAGGGTCTCCCTAAACCTCTCCAACCATTTTGAATGGGACTGAAAATACAGACACATACACAAAAATATATGCATACACACATATATACATACACAAATTCACAGGTAAATTTACAAGTGTATGTTTGATAATATCATCTTTGGAAAGGAGGTAAATTGAGCAGGCAAGGAAAGGACTGTTGAATGCATAAGTATTGGCTTAGATATTAGTTATAAATGATAAACATCTACGTAATGAATAACATCTGTATTCTTCAACTAATAGGGCCAGTAAACTGATGTACTTTCTGCACAAAGCAGAAAACATTTGGTGATGAAGGAACAGTTCTTGATTCATCATACATTTCAAAATTTCTAGAATAAAATTGGCAGACCATCTCTTTTTTTTCCCATATAAAGAAGGGCATCACCATGATTGTCCATGTGGGAAAGGAAAGGCTGATTGGAGCAGCAATGTAACCGTGACATAGGTGCCATCATTGAAGAAATCTCCCCTCCTGGGGAAGGTTGGCATATGAGCCTGTGAATCATAACTATTATCGTTGTCTTGTTGAGGAGAAGTGCTTACAAAGACCTAGGAACATACATTTATTATTCTTTCATTACCTAGTTCCTTTTTCATTACCTATGTAACCCAGATGTAACCCACGTGTCAGCTGCCTGGATCGCTTCAAGTCCTCCAGTGTACCAAGGTCAGCTTGTTCTCTAAAATATAATTAAAATGGACTCAAATCACAGACTCATGTACAGGGAGTTCCCAGCATTCCTTCCAATATTTATAGCAGTTGTAAGTGAAGCCTTTGTCTCTCCTGGACTCTTGGCTTCTGAGCTCCTCCTTATGCTGATTTCACACAAGAATTAAAACAACAGAAAAAAACCCTGAAATACCCTATGCCACCCACATAATTTATTTAAATCAAGTTGAGTAATGCAAGTGGAAACACTTCAATAAGTATAAAGAGCTACCTACGGGAGGTAATAATCTTAACTAAATGAGAAAGTGACATAAGGCGTTGTGAATGCTCCAGGGTAGACTTGAAGAGAAAATCTGAAGGTAATGAAACAATATCCACTCATTTCATCTGGCTGAAAATAGAAAAAAGGATGAAGTCCTGGCAGGATTTTGAAATAAAGTCAGATTGTCTGTGGGTTATAATAAGAAAAAAATTTACCCATGAAACTTTAAAAGGGAACAACAACAAAAAGTTAGTCATGGGATTACCAGAACCCAAAAGAAATATTTAACACCAGAAGAGAGCAGGGCCACCAGAATGCTTTGAAGCCGGTTGAGCTGGTAATTAGAAGGAACAACTTTGCTCATCCTTTTTAAGAAAGCAAATCCACATGGCCTTTGTCTCATTTTCTGGTAACTGCCAGAGCTGTCCTTGAAGCAGTAAGTTGCCAGCACGTTGATCAGCTGCTTCCACAGCCCTGTGTATGCATAGCATTCAGCCTGCTTGCTTCTTTCATTGTTTTTCCAAGAATTTGTTCCCGGCCTTACTTCAGAAAGCATTTTGAACGTAATAGTCACAGTTTCCCAACTCCCCACATCACTGTCCTGTGATCAAATCTTCAGACTACCTGGATGGACTGCATATCTTCTTCAGTTGGACTAAAGAAAGTTCTGGTCAATGAGGCTTTTTTTTCTCTTGTAAGAATAGGATATAGTTCACTTGGGCTTCCCTGGTGGCTAAAGAATCTGCCTGCAATGCAGGAGGCCAGGGTTATATCTCCGGGTTGGGAAGATCCCCTGGAGGAGGAAATGGCTACCCACTCCAGTATTCTTGCCTGGAGAATCGTATAGACAGAGAAGCCCGGCAGGTTACAGTCTGTGGGGTCCCTAAGAATCCGACACGACTGAACAACTAACTTCTACTTTTCTTTCAATAGTTCATTTATCTTGGGAACTTTTAAGTGTACGGGCTTTCCTTGTGGCCCAGCTAGTAAAGAATCCGCCTGCAATGTGGGAGACCTGGGTTCCATCCCTGGGTTGGGAAGATCCCCTGGAGAAGGGAAAGGCTACTCATTCCAGTATTCTGGCCTGGAGAATTCCATGGACTGTAGAGTCCATGGGGTCGCAAAGAGTCGGACACGACTGAGCGACTTTCACTCACTCACTTTAAGTGTATGTCACAAGCTCCCCCTGCATTCCTTGGCTCCAGTCACCCTAGTGGGTGCCCTGACTGCTGTCTCCGCCTGTGGGTTACCCTTTCAGCCCTGTCTCCAGTGTTCCTGTTTCAGCAGGGTTGCCTGAGCCCCTCATCCCTCAGAGAGAGAGTGCACAAGGCAGAGACTTTCTGTTGGAGGGAGATGGGGATTGGAGTCACAGGAGTGGGTGAGGGAGACCCCTGCAGGACTGTAGGGCCTGAGGTGAAGAGGCAGGCAGGAGGGGTTGCCAACTGAGAGACCCCGGGGGCCAAAGCCCTCCTTGTTCATGACCTGGCCCCGTGCTGCGTGTGTGGAGGGTAGACTTAGGGCCCTCTCAGGAGCCTGATACTAACGAGCAATCACAACTTGTGGGTCTCTGAAGAAACAGAGGGGAAAAGGGTCGCTTCAGGACTGGGTCATTTTCCTGCCACTTTCTCTGAGAGAATGGTTCAGCACAGCCACGTCACTGTGCAAGCAGGGAGAATTGCCCGGGAGACTGTGATGAGCTAGGACGCTTAGAAAGTTCCCCCTCTCTCCCCAAAGACACCACAGGCAAGTCTGCTTCCTACTAACCTCTCAGAGAATCACTTGGCCCAGTTTACTTTTGGGCCAGGGTGTTAATGTGCTTCACTGGAGTTCTTCTTTCCAAGGTTTTCCTCTAAGGTAAACGAAAGTTTTCAGGAATGCCCTTCACACCGACAGAGGAGATGCCAACATAGCCTGCCACCAGAAAGGGTAGGTGTTGGAGAGCCAAACCTGTATACCGTAGCACTCTGTACAAGATGTTCATCATCCCAAAGCAGCTCACAGTAGACTCAGCAATTATCCCCATTTTACAGCCTGAGAGTGAATTGTGATGACATTTCTCAAGATAAAAGGAAAGCACTGAAGCCCATGTGACTTCCTTTGTCAGTGTCTGCATTTGTCTAAGCTGCTTTGAGCCAGTCTGTAGCAGTGAAGCCATAATTCAGATGAAAACAATAAGAAATCATTTAAAGCCAGTGTACATGAAAGTGAGTAGCCCACATGACCACTATTTTTAGTGCAGAAATATATTCAAGATCAAAGCCATTAATGTTTGCCTATTTTATTTAATCATGTGCCTTTTACCTGGAAGATGCAGGTCTTATAACATACAAATGAGTGTACAGGGAAAGTTTCAGGCTTCATGCTGTCCAAATTAAATTCTGAAAAGCCAGAAAATTCATCATGTTGACATCTCTTTACAGATGCAGAATGTGTGTTGAAATATCTCTTGAAATGTGTCTTGTTTACTTAAGGAGCACATTTAGCAGATCATGTTAATTAGAAGTAATATCTGAGTAAAGTCTTTCATAATGTATCTCATTTTAAACATAAAAATCAAGGGGCTAATTTCCCAAGTTGTGAGAATGGATGTTCCCTCTCATTATCTGTATTTTGGATTTTGAGGTTTTCTTGTAAGTAAAAGTTTATAGCATCTTGAGTTTTTACAGCATTGCCTGAGTTTTCAGCATCCCCCCCCTTTTTTTTTACTATATAATGATCTAGGTTTACAGATATTATATATTAAGAAATGGAGAAGTTGGGGGAAATTTTTGAAAAGAGACATCGCCTACTCTTGAAATTCCTTGTAAAGTATTATTGTCATATAAGTTGTAGGAGGTGTGTCCTCTGTAAGAATACTTCAGAAGCACAATTTTAGATATTGAGAACCTTTCTAACCATTCTCCATTTTGAGTTGTGTGTGTGTGTGTGTGTGTGTGTGTGTGACAGATTTCATATAAATAGAATTTTTATGGTGCATGGGTAAAAACTTCCAATTACATCTCTGAAAACATTTTCTATGGAATTCCAGTGTTACCAAAATATGTAATGTTAAGTTTACCTTAAACCTCATTGACCTGAATAAACTCCATGAATAATAGATACAGTTATGTAGTATAGCTTCTAGATGGAAAATTGTCATCATTTTCAAGAGAATGAATGGCTCTGGGGAAATGTACAGCTTAGGAATGACAAAACTGTCATTCACTCAAAACAAAATTGTGGAAATGACAGAGTTGAGCCCTGGGAATCCTCAAATTTGCCTTTAAACAATACCTTCTTCAAACTAGTGGTTACCAGTGGGGAGAAGAAAGGGGGAAAGGCAATATAAGGATAGGGAACTAAAGTGGGAACTATTAGGTATAAAATAAGCTACCAGGATATATTATACAACACAGGGAATATAGCCAATATTTTATAACTATAAATGGAGTATAATTTTTTTGATAGTTTTTTATTTTATTATTGGAGTATATTGCTTTACAATGTTGTTTTAGTTTCTGCTTGTATCCATATATCCCCACCCTCTTGAATCTCCCTTCCACTCCCCCAATTTCTCAAACTTACTTGACCATAACCCTTTTTTGAGGTTTTCTGAGCACCTCAGGATACACATGTTCCATGGAACCCATTTTGTGAAGCAGTGGGCTAGATTTAGTTATGTAGCCGCTACTCAAACAGAACTCCAGTTTGGCAAACCAAGAAGCTGCTGTTGCCAGCCCTGAGATGCAAAGAGCGAGTATAAAGTGCTGTGGCGCACGGTGCATTTAGAAATGTGGGTGTTGAAGCCGAGTTCTCTCTTCTCTGGTCTCTTCCAGGTGTTTCATCCCAAACGTCTACGCAGCTCTGTTCACTGCAGCCCTCGTCCCAGTAACGTGCCTCCTGGTGGTGTTCGTGGTGTTCACCCACGCCTACCAGGTGAAGCCACAGTGGAGAGCATACGATGACGTCTTCAGAGGAAGGACAAATGCTGCAGGTTTGTAGGCAACCCTATTCGCACTTTGGAGCTGGGCACTTTTAACGGGGGGAAAAAGTCACTGAATGATCTCTTTATCAAGAACAGGAAGGAGGTTAGACTCAGCTTTCAGCTCTGAAGCCAGAAGTTACATTTCTCTGATTTCTCCTGCTCCTTGGGCCTTCCTTGCAACCTCTCTCTCTTCAGGGCTCTGCAGGTTTCGTTGCTGGTGCCAGTTTTTTCCCTAAGATATTAATATTCAAGTAAATGACTCACAGCCTTTGGGAGCTGCTTCTCTAAGCATTTTTCAACTCAAGCAGTAACAACCTGGGTTCAACCTGTGAAATCTGTTCATTTCTTGCAGACTCTCAGACTTTATCACAAACAAACCATCCTAAGGCATGTGGAGTTCTGAGTGTGCGGACAGATGTTTAAAAGCATATGTGACCAGACAGCTTCATAAGTGGCTACACATGTCTGGTTACTTAAGAGTGCAAGTCTTTCCAGCTCAAATTGGCTTTCACTACCAGCTCATTTTTTCCCTTTGAATCATACTTAACACCGGTTTTTATGATCTGATTCTTTTTCTGTTGTTAGATTAGAGTCTCTTAGGAATGTTTTTAAAGAACGATAACCAAATACCTACATACAGAAAACTCAATCTAAAATGGTTTGAGTGACTGGAATATTGAGAATCTAATGAGTTGGGGAATGGAGGAATCCCTCTTGGGCCAAGAGGAAGACTAGTCTTTTCTATAAGATCAGTTAAAGATAAGTCAGTTGCTCAGTCGTGTCCAACTCTTTGCGACCCCATGAACTGTAGCCCGCCAGGCTCCTCCGTCCATGGAATTTTCCAGGCAAGAATACTGGAGTGCATTGCCATTTCCTTCTCCAGGGGATTTTCCTGACCCAGGGATTGAACCCAGGCATTGCAGGAAGACTCTTTACCATCTGAGCCACCAGGGAAGCCCAAGTCTTTTCTAAATTTTTGCAAATCTAAAGCCAAAGGAATGAGAGAAGTTCTTCACATGTTAAGTACTGTCCAGAGTTTAAGCAAGATACCATCCATGAAGTCACTTAGAATAGTGTCTAATACATTATTAGAGGCTCAATAGATACTGTCTCTTATATGCTAATAAAAAGATTCATTCTAACATAATAAAAGCCTCTAGTTCGTAAACTGTGTCAGGGAAGATGCAAAAAGATTTTCCTTGTAGTGTAAAGAGAAAGGACTCTTTTATATTAACTTATGGGGTAGTTTGTAAGAGAGCTGTATCTAGCCAACTCTTCCCTCTTCTCTCTGATTTAGCGTGCAATTATTATGTGGGCAAAAATAGCACTTAAAGTTATTATTAAACTTAGATTCTTCCATTAGAAAAGCAGTGTTTGATGTAGAAACTGTACTTTTTCATGGACATAGAATTTATCCAGAAGCTGTGCTTTATTCAACTTGAGATTCATTCTGTTAAAATAAATATTCTCTTTTGAAGGCAAAGTTTGTTTCTGCCTAGTAGCAAGATTTGTTTTTTTCTGTACACTATATAGAAGTGCCAGTGTTTGCGTGTTTCAGTACTGATAACATCATAAAGGCCTAACCTAATGAGTTAGTCTTTTTCATTCCTGAATTACCCCTGTGCCTTTTGGATATGATCCATGGATATAGTAGATAAACACTGCTCCAATTCTCTGAAAAACAACTCTCAAGCATTGAACATAAAATCTCTAGAACACTTGTATCTCAACTGGAGAAACCTCTCTTACAATGAAATATATTAATAGAAGCATTGCTCTTATTATAGCTTTTCAAATGAAAAAAAAAAAAACAGTTATGGCATTTCTGATTTCCCTGCTCCCACTCAACCTAACAGTCATTATCTCACTTGGACTTTTAAACAGTGTTTTCCTAGTTAGTCACTAGTTCCAGTTCTTGTCGGCTTCATTTTCTCAGGTGTCTATATTTCAACAATGTCAAGTGGCTCCCCTCACTCTCTAGCTTTACAATCATTCATCTTTATTGCCCAAAAGAAAGTCCAGGCTCTTTGTAACACTAGAGTCTCTATGCATTCACCCCGGGCCGTCTTAATCATCCCCAAGTTAGTTACCGCTCAGCCTATGTTCTGACCATGTCATTGATTCAGTTTTACTCATCCTTTAAATTACCTGATCTGTCGTCTTTGCTCACGTAAAATGTCCTCTATGAACTCCTCATCATTCGTTGATTAAAAAAAAAAAACTCATGTGTTTAATAAATAATGAGAGAAAATGTAGATGAAAGAGGTGTAAGGGACTTACTATGCTCCCTTAATCTATCCTAGCTCCCCAAAGCCATCCTCAATAAATGCATAATCTAAGTAAAAAAATGTGTGCTGAACAATCCCAAGTTGACTCCTTCCAAGAGGATACTGCTCACTTTTTTATGGAAATTGTGGAAGCTCCCAGTATGCTACTTCTTCCGTGAAGAGTGAAATTAACGTCTTTACCGCACCAAATAAGAATTACTCATCCTTCTATGATTTTAAAGCACTTTGCCCTTATGGCCATTAGAGCCCTTAACACTTACTTCAGAATGGAATGGTGACTTGTTTTGGTGTGTGTGGCTGATTTCCTTAATAAATTATGGATTCCTAAAGGGCAAGGACCATTTATTATTCATCTCTGCATCACCAGAGCCTCATGGAATGCTTAGTGGATAGCAGGAGCATAATTAGTATTTGTTGACTGAATAAACTAATAATCATCTATGCACCATAAAATCTTATAATTATAGGAATGCACCCACAAGCTAAATATAGCATTAAGAAGAAGAGGAATCTGTCATATCATCCAAAGTAGAAATTATGGAATTTATCTCATTGATCTGTTTGTAGATACCCCTTTGAAATTTATTATTAGGACTATTATTTTTTCCTTCTATGATTCCCAAAACTATGTGTTCAGCCTTGACCTCTGACTTGATACTTTACATTTTATTTGAAGCCTCCTTTAACTCTCCTACACTTGAGTATGTTCCACTTAGCTCAAATTCAAAATGTCAAGAAAAGAAATGTTGGTCTATTCAGGGCCATTTGATAATCTCTTTGAATCTGTCTGCTAAAATTCCATTGCCTTGACCTAAAAAATACTGTCAAGTTGGGACTGTAAATTCACGTTTTGCCCATTTTGCTGTTCCAAATGCATCTCAGTTAATGACAAGATATAATAAGAAAATATTAAGAAGAAGATGAAATGGGGATCAGAAACACAAAGTGGAATGTAAGCTGGGCTGCAGCCAAGGGCCTGGTGTTTTCTGGGTCCACAAGCCTGTGAATGCAGAAGTGTCTCAACTGCTGTGCTGATAAGCTGGGATTTAGAGGTCTCACGCAAGGCAGGTAGACTGGAGCAGCAGCGCCTGCAGGAAAGGTGTCTGCGAAAGGACCGCCACTGAGGTGTGGGCTTTGGCTTAGGGGTCTGGGAGCCCAAGGAGAAAGCAGAGGAAGAATCTTGTCAGGTTTCCTGGGCCAGACTCTCTAGAGTTCGCAGTTTTATCTGCCATATTTGTATGTCATTATGGGGGTAGAAGACCCAGGATATCAAATTAGCCTTCTTTGGACAGGAAGGTTAAATGGAGGCCACCATAAAACCATTAGACAGAAAGAGGTAGCCAGAGAGGAAGACAGAGACTAGGGGAAAGAGAGAGTGAGCAAAGAAGCACATGCTTTCCACTCGACTGGCTGCAGTGTCAAAGATCCAGACGCTGGAAGAAAACTGGTAGAGACAGCCCTTCAAATCACCGATCAAAAAGGTAAATATAATCCAGAAAAACATGTAAGGATAAACTATACATAACTTTGGTAATTATGTTTGACTCTTCAAAAAGATAAAGCAGGAATCAGCAAACTGTGCCCCTACCAGCCACTCACCTGTTTTCTCATTTTATCTATTTCTTTGTTCACAGCTTTATTGAGATATAGTTTACGTGTCATAAAGTTCATCTATTTAAACTGTAGAGTTCATTGGTATTTATTATATTTATATAGTTGTATAACTATCACCATAATCTAATTTTAGAATATTTTCATCATCACTCAAAAAACCCCGTATGCGTTAGCAGTCACTTCCCATTCTCCACTTCCCTGGGCCCTAGGTAACCATTAATCAGCTTTCTGTCTCTGGAGATTTGTCTGTTCTGCACATGTCTTATAAGGGGATCATAGAATAGGTGGTCTTTCAGATCTGGCTTCTTTTACTTAGCATAGTGGTTTCCTAGTTTATCTGTATTACAGCATGTATCAGTACTTAGTTCTTTTTGTTGCCAAATAATATTGCACTGGATGAACATACTACATTTTTGCTTATCTGTTTATCAGTTGATGGACATTTGGGTTGTTTTCACCTTTTGGCTATTATGAAGAAGGTTCCTATGGACATTCATGTACAAGATTTTTTATTAATATATGTTTTCATTTCTCTTGGGTATATATACCTAGAATTGGAATCTTTGCATCACATGATAACTGTATGTTTAACATTTTGAGGAACTACAAAACTGTTTTCCAAAATAGCTCCAGTGATCTGTTTTGTAAGTAAAGGGTTTTTTTGACAGCCATCCACACCCATTGTTTTACATATATTCTTGACTGCTTTCACAATACAGAGTTGAGTATATGTAGTTAAATAAACTCCATGTGGCCTGAAAAATCTAGCATATTTAATATCTGGCCCTGTATAGAAAATGTTTGAACCTCAATCCCTGACATAAAGGCAGATATATCCACTCAAAGCCCTTAAACATAAGAAGCAAAGATAGATATAAACAAAATAAAAACACAGACCAATATGAAAATGAAAAAATTTCAAAAATCTTGGCAGTGAAAATACTAATAGTTGAAAATTTTAAATATCTTAATATTTGAGATAAGATACAGATGAGACACAGAAAAGAGGGAATTAATTAGAATCTGAAACTAAGATTGAGAAATTCATCAGTGAAACCTGCAAAAAAAGAGAAAATAGGAAAACAGAGCTAAGAAGTATGAGTATACATTGCCAGAAGAAAAGAATACAGGGAATGGAGAAAAAGATTTGAAGAGGTAATTGCTGAGAATTTTCTAGAATTGAAGAAAAAAATAACATAACTACACATAAATATCTATTGTTAAAAAAAAAAAGAGGGAGGTGGAAGAATGCTAAAAAGTCTAGTATGTTAGTAAAGTTCTCATGTATATTTTTGAAAACCTGGATAGTAAATACCTTTTCTTTGCTTCTCATATTCCTTACTGTTAGAATAATTGGCACAAACCCCATTCAGAAGTTTGGAGTCTACAGTGGATGCAGATGCTGCCAAGTTCTCTAAAAACCTAACTTTCAAAGCAGCACAGACTGGTCCCAAGCCTCTTCTCTTGTTTCCTATGAGATTCATGCACACCCGGTGTACACTTTATACCTGAGAAGGGGGGCAGTTCTGATTGTAGTCATCCCTCTGTATCACTGGGTTCTGTATTTGAAGATTCAACCAACTATGCATCAGAAAATATTTGGGAAAATAACATTTCAGAAAGTTCCAAGAGGCAAAACTTTAGTTTGTCACACGCTGGCAACTATTTACATAGCATTTACATTTTGTTTACATTGTATTATAAGTAATCTCGAGATTATTTTAAATATTCCAGAGGATGTGGGTAGGTTATATGCAAATACTACACCATTTTGTATAAAGGACTTGAGCATCCTTGAATTTTAATTTCCTACAGAGTTCTAGAACTAATCCCCCATGGAGAGAGGGAAGACTGTAGTCTCAAGCAGGTCCAGCCTATTTCTCTACAATTCCAAGCATGCAAAAGTGACCCTTTTTCCTAATGCAGCTGAGATGGTTTATGGTTTAGCTTTATTTTGCCCTGCATTTTTAAACTGGATGAGCATTTTCAGATATTGCAGTTAACCCTTGAAGAGCACGAATTTGAACTGTTCAGATCCACTTACACAAAGATGTTTTTCAGTAGCTATGTACTACAGTACTGTAGACTTCCCTGGTGGCTCGGGTGGTAAAGAATCTGCCTGCAATGCAGGAGACCCAGGTTCAGTCCTGAGCCCAGAAGGCCCCCTGGAGAAGGGCATGGCAACCTCTGTCCATAGGGTTCTCCAGGCAAGAACACTGGAGTGGGTTGCCATTTCCTTCTCCAGGGGATCCTCCGGACTCAGGGATTGAACCTGGGCCTCCCACGTGGCAGACAGATTCTTTACCATCTGAGCCACCAGGGAAGCCTAAAGAGTTGGACACAACTGAGTGACTTTCAGTTTTACTTTTCACCATACTATACCACCTGCTGTTGGTTGAATCCTCAAAAGCAGAAAACATACATATTATTATGTACAGAACTATTTTACTTTTCACCATACTGTACCACCTGCTGTTGGTTGAATCCTCAAAAGCAGAAAACATACATATTATTATGTACAGAACTATAAAATTATATGAGGATATTTTACTCCGAGGGGTGTGGCATCCAACCTGTGCATTGTTAAGTGTCAACTGTATGAGATAGTATTATGAGAAATACATTCTCAAATCGAGTTGAAAGTTGGGACTTCCCTGGCAGTCCAGGGTTTAAGACTTCATGCTTCCGCTACAGGAGAACGTGTTCTCCTTCCTGGTTGGGAAATCAAGATCACGTATGCTGCATGGTGTGCCAAAACAACAGTAAAGAAAGAGTTGAAAGTAAATCCCCTTTTCTTAAAGAAGCACGGATTCCTGATGTTTCAAACTGCTAGTTTTTAAGTATTTTTGATCAAACTTTGTAAAGAGTGTTTTTTTTTTGCTTATTTACCAATTAGTTTTAGCAATGAGTGAAATGCATTATGAAAAGGAAAGTTCAATTTATACTTTCCTTATAGCTAGGCTGTTTTTCATTTTTTCATAACTGGAATAATTATGATTACATATTTATCTTAGAGATTTAGGTTTGGTAAACAAATGTGATGAGTTAACACCAGCATCAGGCCTGTTTGCATAACTTAAGAGCTTGCATCAGTTATTTTGCTGGACCTGGCCTCTTCCATATTTCCATAGAACTGTTTTCCCAGCTAAGTACTCTTGTGCAGATTGGATGTGCCTGACAATAGGAGCAATTTTTCAGCAACACTTGTCTGTTGTTTATGTCTGCCCAGTATCAACCCCATTATACTCTCTTTTTTTATTTTTAGTGACTTTTTTGCTCCTGACATCCCTTAATTTCAGAGCTCAAATTTCCACTGAAATCCAGAGGAAATGGAGAGCAGGGGAAGAGCTGCTAGTAAATAAAATACACTCTCTGCTATAGTCTCCAGAGAGGGCCTCTGTCAGTCCCTCCCTTTCTGAGCGTGGCTGGAACAGTGATGTCAGTCTGTCTTCCTTCTGTGCTCCGTTATTACTCAACTGCTAAGTAACAGATTTTCAAAAGTCAATGGCTCCTAATGAAATTCACTGGCCCCCTCCTTCAGCGAAGTGAATGCGCAGTGAGAATGAGTCAGGATAAAGGTATGTTCCCTGAACTCAATTTCAATGTCTCAAACAGCCTTTTAAACAAAGCCTGTAATTTTAGGGTTTGGTTTTGATCTCTGGCAATGATAAGCTTGTCTCTCCTTTTAGGCTCAATAGAATTTACTGACTTTTTCTGATTCATCAGCCAGTTCTTATGATTCATGGATCAGGAAGGAAAATTAATTTGAATGAAAAGAGGAAGTAGATAATTACAAATCCCTTTCTTATAAAAATCCCACACATATGTTTCAGGATGATATGTAAAGATGTAAAGGTGGCTTGATCCAGCTGGCTATATATAACATGAATCTGAGGTAGTTGGAATCTCCTGGTACAATAAAGGCTACTTCTCTGCGTGGTAATATATTTGAGAATGAATGCTTCTGTTTCTTCTCAGATTCCATTTCTTTATATTTACTAATAGTAATGTAAATCAAGATTCCATTGCTGTTACAAAAATTACTGAAAGCCAATTATAATATTATGAAGTATCATCCTTTATATCCTGAGAATGAGTGACTTGTCTTCTGGCATCTTAAAATATTTCTTAAAGAGTCCAAGGAAACTCATTAAAAGCCAAAGGAAAAAAAGAGGAAATCAGTTCAGTTCAGTCGATCAGTCATGTCTGACTCTTTGCAGCCCCATGGACTGCAGCACACCAGGCTTTCCTGTCCATCACCAACTCCCAAAGCTTACCCAAACTCATGTCCATTGAGTCAGTGATCCCATCCAACCATCTCATCCTCTGTCATCAGGGTCTTTTCAAATGAGTCGGGTCTTTGCATCAGGTTGCTAAAGTATTGGAGTTTCAGCTTCAACATCAGTCCCTCCAGTGAACACTTGGGACTGATCTCCTTTAGGATGGACTGATTGGATCTCCTTGCAGTACAAGGGACTCTCAAGAGTCTTCTCCAACACCACAGTTCAAAGCATCAATTTTTCGGCACTCAGTTTTCTTTATACTCCAACTCTCACATCCATACATGACTACTGGAAAAACCATAGCCTTGACTAGATGGACCTTTATTGGCAAAGTAATGTCTCTGCTTTTGAATATGCTATCTAGGTTGGTCATAACTTTCCTTCCAAGGAGTAAGCGTCTTTTAATTTCATGGCTTCAATCATCATCTGCAGTGATTTTTGAGCCCCAAAAAACAAAATCAGCCACTGTTTCCCCATCTATTTGCCATGAAGTGATGGGACCGGATGCCATGATCTTAGTTTGCTGAATGTTGAGCTTTAAGCCAACTTTTTCACTCTCCTCTTTCACTTTCATCAAAAGGCTCTTTAGTTCTTCACTTTCTGCCATAAGGGTGGTGTCATCTGCATATCTCAGGTTATTGATATTTCTCCCGGCAATCTTGATTCCAGCTTGTGCTTCATCCAGCCCAGCGTTTCTCATGATGTACCCTGCATATAAGTTAAATAAGCAGGGTGACAATATACAGCCTTGACGGACTCCTTTTCCTATTTGGAACCAAATAGCTCCTAGTTAATGCAATACGAACTGTGCTGTGTCCTCCAACGATGGCCACCATCAGTTATTTCCCTCCCCTGATGAGTGTCCTACTCCCCCACATAAAGCAGTAGAGTCTGTTTCCCCTCCCTTTAACTTTTTGGGCTTGCTTAGGTGAAAGTGTCTGTTGATAAGTTGTGCCTGACTCTTTGCAACCCCATGGGCTATAGCCCACCAGGTTCCTCTGTCCATGGAATTCTCCAGGCAAGAATACTGGAGTGGGTTGCCATTTCCTTCTTTGGGGATCTTCCCACCCCAGGGATCAAACCTGGGTCTCGGACATGCTTAGACCAAGATAATCTGATGGAAGTGATACTGCCTCATAATGGGTCAAGTGTTTAGGAGGACAGGCAGTTTCAGCTTCCTTTTTCTTGGAAGCCAGCCACAATTTAAGAAGTCTGATTACTCTGAGACAACCATGATATCAGCATCTCCAAGCTAGTTGTGTGGAGTGACCACATGAATAGGCATATTTAACCCTCCTCCAGGCTTCCCAGGTGGCTCAAACAGTAAAGAATCCACCTGCAACGTGGGAGACCTGGGTTCGATCCCTGAGTGGGGAAGATCCCCTGGAGAAGAGCATGGCAACCCACTCCAGTATTCTTGCCTGGAGAAGCCCCATGGACAGAGGCACCTGGTGGGATACAGTCCATGGCATCACAAAGAGTCAGACGTTACTGAGCAACTAACACATCAGCCCGCCGTTGTTTCAAGCATCCCAGCTCTGATTCCAGACATAGGAGTGAAGAAGCCTTCTTGTCTGATCCAGCCCAAGTAGACACCACACAGAACAGAAAACTGCCCGGCCCAGATTGTAAAATATTTTAAGCCACCAAGTTTGTTATGTAGCAATCAATAGCTGAAACGCTGTGGTTCTGGTGTCCTGATTTTTTGCACATCAGAATTCTAAGTATGTCATTGTCATTTTAAATTTTATTGTCATTTTTACTTTATTGCATTGTTTTATTTTAATTTTTATTGCCTGTCATTTCAAACACATATTGTAAAATTCTAAGTCTATCATTGTCTTTTTAAATTTTACATGGTTTATAAATACAAATGAAAAACACAATATGTTTTTTTTCCTTAACCAAAATTGAAGTTTCCACTGAAGCAAAGTAAAAGTAATCTTACCTAGTAATAGTACATACTTAAATCAGATCCAGAATGACCAATATTACAGGTTTCATATGTCCTTGGCAGAAAACTGCTTGTTTGCAGTCTATTCCCAGTTCCATTGCTGAAAAGAAAATAAAAAACAATACCTAAGGACCAAAGGAAAACCCCAGAACTCCTCGCTGCACAATAAACAATCTCTTCCACTTGAGCTTTAAAAAAATCTTTGTGAGCACAGTTTAGTCTCCCACATTTTATCAGTAATGCTGGGGAAAATCCAAAATATTTAAAGAAACATTTTGGATGCTCATCCCCTGCTTAGATTTATATCTGTGACCTCAGTCTTCAAAGATTCAAATCAGAATCTTTGAACCTGAAAGATGATATGTAGTTGTTCAATGTGTATTGCTTTGTGTTTTTTTTTCATTATTGTTATTGACTGGGGACTTGATATTGCTCATTAAAATCTCCTAGAACTTCAACATCAGGAATTAGTTTCCTAAGGCTTAGAACATTGAGATAAAAAGTAAAAATTAAAATCAAAGAGTTGCGAGAAAGCTTACATTTCTGTTTGAACTCCTGATTTCCACATGTAACCAAAGAAGAAAAGGGACTAGTAATTTGTGGCAGAGCTGGGTCTTTCCAAAACTCGTTTCCCAAATGTTTATACCTCAGGGACTGCCTTTTACCTAGTCTCTGTTTAAAACTGATGAGCACAAGGGTGGTTCTGTTTAGGCTATTTCAGTACTAAAGCTTCAATTTCAGTTTATTTTCAAGGTGGATAAAGGACATAGAGCATGGATGTAGTAGGACTGGGAGAGAATAAAAGGCTGGACTGCATGTTAAGTGGCAGCTATGGGTGGACTTTAGCCTTGGTAGTATCATCATTATCATTGTAACAGCTACTAATTGCTGGTATACCAGCACACTGTGCTAAGCATTTTGTGTCTATTTTCTCAATTTTCACAAAAATCTTGTGAAGCACATATAGTGAGACAAGAAAATGAAAGAAACAAGAGGCTTAGAGAGGTGTCAGATTTGCAAAGCTGTTGAATTGTGCGGTTTGGGTTAGAACCACAAGTGGCTCCTAAATTCTCCAGAGCTCTCTTTACCACCATCACCAGTGCCTCACCGTTCGCCATTTTGCCGTCAAATCTTTCATTGAGAAAAATGACACGTAAACGTTAAGTTAAACCTAGAGAGCTCCAATTCCATAAAAGGAATTGTTAGGCTCCGTGCCCCAGGAAGAATTTGAAGTGATTCAGGCTAGCAAATTGTTTCTTCATCTTCTAATTTCCAAGAAAGACTGCCTTGTCTTTTTATGGTACTGAAATGTGCCTAGTTTTCCTCACTATTCGCATATATAGTGCAGGCGTAATAATAATATTTAACTTTATAGAGCTGTTTCAAGGATTAAATGTTCATTCATATTAAGTCTTTAGTATACTCTGAAACATAGTGAGCACGAAGTATGCATTGGTATTTTTATCAGCATAACAGCTCTTTCGGTGTGTAACTGGTGCAGAATATTTTGTCCTGAATCATCCCTATATATCTTTCAAATATGCGCCTCTCTTCCTTTTTTCATCATTATGCCTGGTGTATATTAATCGACTCGAGTTGTCGTAACAAAATGCCATAGACTGGTTGGTTTAAACAGTAGATATTTATACCTCACAGTTATAGAGGTTGAGAAGTCCCACAGTCTGGGTGCTGGCCAATTTGGTTCCTAACAAGAGCCCTCTTCCTGGCCTGCAGATGACCATTCTCTTGCTATGTTCTTACTTGGGGGAGAGAAGGAAAGAGAAAGGGAGAGAGTTGGCCCATGTCTCTCCTTGTAAGGGCACGAATCCCATTGTGAGGACTCTACTCTCATGACTTAATTAACTCCCTATGTCCCTATTTCCAAATACCATCATATTGAGGGTTGGGGTTTCAACACATGAATTTTACAGAGTCTCAATTCAGTTCATAGCACATAGCTTCTATCGTCATCTCACAGCTCTCTTAAGACTGATATTTCTTGGTTCTTGTCTGTCCTCCTTCCACATGGAACTTTTAAAAGGTTAAATTGACAGCATCATTCATTCATTCAATAGCAGTCCTGAGACTATAGGATAAAAGGGAAATTCTACTGCTTTCATGCATGAAGTTTCCATAGGCACAGCCATTCTGAATTAGTGCTATTGTCTAAAAAGGACATGATGTCTGCTCAGTCTGGACTTAATAGTGGAACTGAATTCAGTCTCACTTGCTGAGTTCATCATTCATGGTGATTGGGCAGGAGAAGGAATGCAACTGAAAATAATTTCTTGATACCCATCATGAATAGGCTTCAGCAGAATGTTAGTGGAAGATATGATGATGGTACACATTTTAAGCCGTTATCTAAGAGCATCACAGTGGCATTGCTGCTCATATGCATTACACATTCTTTGCCCTTCATCTGTTATTGACATAGGCATACCATTGCCATGCCTCAGCTTGACCCAGAGGGTCAGTGAAACTTTCCCAATTGTTTGTAATTTTTATATATAGGCCGAGTTTTTCCATACATTTCCTTGGCAGTTTTTTCCAAGTTAATTACAAGTTTACATTTTAATTTTCCTGGCATACTCCACTCTTTCAAAGGACTTCCCCCCCACCCCGCCTCAAATCCTTCTTTAGTTATGTTGGGAAAATTACCAATGAAGCATTACTTTCTACTCTTTTGAAAGCTACATGAAACAGTTATTCATGTTTATTGCTTTGATCTAAGAGCACATTCATTTCTTTAATAGGTGACTGAAATCTTTCATTCAGCTTTTGGTTGATGAAAATACAAGTTCTGATTTTTTAAAATATCTCTCTCAAATTTGTATTCCAGACGATTGCCAAAGAATATGTTAAAACTCTACTGAAGAGTAAAAGAAAATGACTTTTTAAAGCATCTGCCTCCAAAGCAGGAGACCTGGGTTCGATCCCTGGGTCAGGAAGATCCCCTGGAGAAGGAAATGGCAACCCACTCCAGTATTCTTGCCTGGAGATTCCCGTGGACGGAGGAGGCTGGTAGGCTACAGTCCACAGGGTTGCAAAGAGCTGGACACGACTGAGCAACTTCACCTATCTTAGAAAATCTGTGCCATTGAAAACACTATTCCCCTCCAACCTAGTCGGTGAGGCACTTCAGTTGGTATCAACATGGAAATCTTGTGATACTCCATGGTTCTCTCTAATCAGTGAAACTCCAAGTAAGGTATAAATTACATTTATTAATCTATATTTAATGTGTAAATTCCATTCATTATCTGCAAGTTTTTTCATTTATTCATTTTTGCCAGGCTTGTTATTTAGAGAGGGCTTCCCTGATAGCTCAGTTGGTAAAGAATCCACCTGTGAAAAAAAAAAAAGAATCCACCTGCAAGGCAGGAGACCCCAGTTGGATTCCTAGATTGGGAAGATCCTCTGGAGATGGGATAGGCTACATGCTCCAGTATTCTTGGGCTACTTTCAATTTATGACTCAGTGTCTATGCAATTCTTTTAAAAAGTCACTAGATAGTTGTTTGATCACACTTTAGTCAACTGGTACAATATTAAAGAGGACATCCAGAAATAAAGGAAAATAGAGTTGTTGGGACTAGGGAAATAGGGAGTGGGCACAAGTAATCTGGGGAATTTAAAGTTGTATCATAAATTTCTTTAGAAGTGTATAGCTGGTACAATATCTATGATCACAACACTATATTTAATAGTTCATGCATTATAAAACTCAAAACGTTGAATGGAGGAAAAGGACATTTTTATAAAAGTTGTTTTCTTCACCATATCAAAGGTGAAGTTTTAATTTCATTGGGCTGACAGGCAATAACAAACTTGACCTGAACCTTCTATAAAATTACTCTTTGACTTGTCTTATCATAACCAAGATGGCACTCTCATAAACAAATTACTTTCCTACAATCAGTTGCAAGAGGCTACTCCTTCCAACTAGTAGGATATCAAAAGTATTTGTGGTCCATCTTGAACTTCAAAGTCATTATGTCCCTGCTTAGTGATTTTTCCTATTTTTGATTTTGTGTTCTTTTGCTTGCATCGTCCTTGTCCTATTCATATTACTGTGCTTACCATTTCTCATGCTGGCCTCCCTTCCTGGGTCCCCCTCTCCCTCTTCACGCCTCCCTCGGCCCACCTCTCCCAGTTTCTCACTCTACTGGTCTTTATCTTCACTGTGACCTCCCTTTAGGATGTTTTCAGCAGCTCCCTTGATTTCCTCACCAACATGACTCTCTCCTTAAGCAATTTCAATGTTCACCATTCTAGTCTATGTCACATACTTCTCTTTTTGCCAGCCAATTAGTGCTACTCTGCAATAGATACTGATTTATTCTGAGTAACCTTAACTGAGCCATCTCTGCTTCTCAGTGAGCCTTTGGATTATCTTTACTTGATTCTTAGGTAATCTTTAGGAAACAGATTGCCCATAAGTCTTGCACTTAACACCTTCTATTCTCACTCTCTATATAAGATAGGAAAACAACCTGATGTTCTCTTACTTACTTTATCTGAACACTGCTTTTTGTTTTCTCCCTTCTTTGCCACTTTTCCTCCCACTTAGGTAAGGATGTAAATAATTCATTCTTACCAAAGAATGAATTATTGCCATGTAAAACAATTGCCGGGCAATTTTCTTCTTTTGGAACTTGTTTTCATTAAATTTTCCACAGTTGCCTTGCATCTTAAATATCTCCCTATCCTAGGTCTTTCCTCTCCATCTAAAAACCTGCATCACTTCTCATGCTTAAAAGAACATGCTTATTATCCTGCTGCTTCATCAAGTTACCTCCCTGCCTCTCTTCTTCACCAGCAGACTTCTTGAAGAGGAGTCCATGCAAGCTGTCTGTAGTCATGTAGTTCTGTTCTCTGCCAAGCCTTGCTGCTCTCTTCGAGTCATCACCCATAACCTTGAACACCAAATCTGCTGACCTCTCATGTCCTTGTCCTTAAAAGCTCTTCTGCATAAGCTGTACTGGTAACTTCCCTTCCTTGAATAGTCTGCCTCCCCTGGTTTTCATAATACTGTCTTCTTTTTTATTTTCCTGTAAATCCCAGGCCATGACTCATTCTTTGTGTGACTCATAACTCTGGAAGAGATGTGTTTTTCAGGGATTGCCTTTGCCTTTTTCACATCACAGTGGTAATTTTCAAATCTATCCACTTGAGCTCAACTTGTTTTCTCACCTTCTTTTCTGTCCTCTTCCCGGGAATAATAGATTGTTCTCAGAAGAACAAAACTTGTCCACGACTTGCCTGCCCCAGTTTCTCTGATCTCTGTTATTGTTTCTCCCTGTTCCTTCTATTCTTCCTCTTAATCTTTTTCTCATTTTCCTAATTTTGAAGCCAGTGTAATTTTTTTTTTTTTTTACTTGATAGCCGTAGACTTTCAGGTCAGAAGTTGTCAAAACTGATCATCAAAATCGCTCTTTCACTAATCATGGTTTGATGAGTCTCTTTACCGCCTCAATGTGTTGGAGTCTCCAGGGATGAAGTCCCAATATCTGTATGATTTTTAAAGTTCCTCCTTGTTTTCTGATTCGGGGGTACTTCACCTTTAGATTCTTTACCATAGCTTTGTGTCCATCCCCTTGTTTCTGTTGTGGGAGTCAGTCCTTCACCATGGTCTTGCCCCAGGTCTTCATCATGTCTCACTTGGACGACTGCCGTGATTTCCTGGCTGGTATCCCTGCCTCCAGCTTTCTGTCCACCAATCTGCTTACTTTCCCGTGAGATTAAGGAGATTTCTCTTCTGATTGGACACTCATCTTCTCAGAAATTTGAAATGCCTCTCCATTTCCTGTAAAATCATTCTGTGTTGCTTAACCTGGTCCGCACAATCCCTTCATGACCTCATTCTTCTCACTATTACCCTTCCTGGACTTATCATGCAAGTCAGAAGGGATATTTTACACAAGGGATATTTTACACTAATTTATGCCCTTGCCTTTTTGCCTTTCTTTCCTACCTTAAGCTCAAAATCCACATGTTCAGACATAGCTCATCTTTAAATTCCAGTTGAAATTCCTTCTTCCTCACAAAAGCCCTTCTGATACCATCTATGGGAAGTAACCGCTGCTTTCCCTGAATTTTTATGTAACTTGATCCCTCTCTTCTAATATGTATCTTCTATCTTTCATTATAGTGTGTGTGTGTGTGTGTGTGTGTGTGTGTGTGTGTGTATTCCCCCCGCCATGGAATTCTCCAGACAAGAATACTGGAGTAGGTAGCTACTTGCTTCTCCAGTATATCTTCCCAACTCAGGGATCAAACCCAGGTCTCCTGCAATCGCAGGTAGATTCCTTACCATCTGTGTTATATACATATACATACATATATATATGTATATATGTATGTATATGTGTATATATATGTGTATATATATATTTGAAAGAAGATCCATATGTAATTCATCCTTTTATCTGTCACATTTTATCTAATACACTTGAATCTTAAATATATATATATTTATATCTATATTTTTTAGTAAGCAATCGCCAAAGTTTATATAAAACTGTTCTAAGTATTTTGCATTTCAATCATTAAATCCTTACTGAATTCAATAAAGCATATTTAGGAGGTACTAATGTTATCTTTATTGTACAGATGAGGAAATTGTGCATCAGAGCAGTCAAGTAACTCAGCAAGGTCATACAGCTAGTAAATGGACCTCAAGTAATCTGGCCCCAGAGTCCATGCTCATAACCTCTCTACTATTCTGCCTCTTTTAGAATAAATCACATTCAGTCAACTTCAGTGCATGCTTTTAAAAAAAAATTATTTGGCTCAGGGCCCTTGTTCAAAACATATCTTTTCTTTTAATGGAATTTGACCAAAGAAAATTATAAAATTTAGTGTAAATTACCTTCAGGAAAGCAAAATGATATGATTTATAATTAGGATGCATCAGCTTCAAGAAAGAAGTAGAAATTGGGTCATGGGAAACACTAAAAATGTTGAAGAGCAATTTGAAGCTCTGTTGTACAGTTTCATAAGACATTGTAAATCGATGTGGTTGTAAATCAACAAGTAATTGAAATGAGCAATTGTTGATACTTACACATTTAATTAGATGATTTCGAAGAAGTAGGGTGATTTTCCTCTCTCCAGCATTCTCCCCACTAATGCCAGAGTCTTTGCAAGTAAACACAATCTATGGTTATATGCCACCATGAAAGAAATTTTTATTTTTCAAATGTGACTCACAAACTTTGTAACAGAGTAAACTTCACTTGATTTTTTTTAAAAAAAGAAACAAGTGAAAAATGTAGAAGGATCTGTCTAACCTATTAAAGATGAAATTGAATAGTAACAGTAATACTACTAATACTAATACTAATAAGTGAGTAGCTCCATGTCGGAGGCTTGGAAAGGAAGGAAGGGAAGGAGAGAGGGAGGAAAGAAGGAAAGAAAAAGGGAAGAAAAAAGTGGAAACATAGTTTTGAGCCTGAGGTGAAAATTAGCTCTAATATCTACCCTGTATTTACTACTAATAGCTGACACCTGAAATACTAATAGCTGAAACCATCTAACCATTAACAATGTTAATTTCCACATGAAAGAGGAGAAAGAGTTAGAATTAAAATCTTACACATTTTCAGATCTACATATGACATTGACAAGCAAATACAGAAAGAAAATTCTAAAGCTTGTCATTAGATCCAGGTCACATTGGTAAGATTACTTTGGCCACCAACATATAAATGTTGTCAATGTAGATGGCTTTTTTGGGACAGCCTCCTTCTCCCTAGATCACGCACATGGCCATTCACCCAGCAGATTGCCTTTCTTTCTTAGCACAATGGTTTCTCTTTCTTTTCCCTGTAAGGGCTTGATCCAAGGTTGTTAGTAAGAATGAGCAATAAAATATTAGATCATTTTCATCAGCATAGACATTCCTGGCACACCTCTGGGTACTGTGCCATTGTTTAAATAGACAATGATAAGCCTTTATATAACACAGGTATTACACCACTTTATGGGCTATTATATATTCTTGAAAACAGCTCTCTCTGTGGGTTTTGTATTAGTTTTCTATATTTACAGGTATAGTTATTTAACAATAGACAGTAAATAATATCCCCAAAGCTTTTGAGAAATACCTAGCTATGTTTTTAAGATCAGACTATGCCCTGATAATCTGATACCAGAATATCTGTTGGAAGAAGAGATGCAGTGAATCATGTTGACAGGAACCAAAAGATTTCATTCAAGTGGACTTTTTAGAATAGTGACGTGGCAAAGGAAATAAAATGAACATTTTACTCAGTGTTGCAGTTTTGTAGTGTGAGGGCTAGAGACCCAAATTAAAGAAAGGAAATAAAAGCATTGAGGTCAGCTGGCATTTAATCAGATCAGGGGTCTCTACTAGGAAACAGTTCTGGGAACTGACATATTTAACACACTGTAAAAATATTTTCTTGAGCACATAGAGTTATTTTTAGTGTTAATTTTCCTGAGACATTGTGTCAGAATTGACTCAAGATTTCAGTGTTGAATTAGAGCCTATTAAATTGTAATGACAGCCCTGTGATGTACTATGAAATTATCTTTAAACGTAACTGGCTCAGTTCAGTTCAGTCACTCAGGTGTGTCCGACTCTTTGCAACCCCATGAATCGCAGCATGCCAAGCCTCCCTGTCCATCACCAACTCCCGGAGTTCACTCAAACTCATGTCCATCGAGTCAGTGATGCCATCCAGCCTTCTCGTCCTCTGTCGTCCCCTTCTCCTCTTGCCCTCAATCCCTCCCAGCATCAGAGTCTTTCCCAATGAGTCAACTCTTCGCATGACATGGCCAAAGTACTGGAGTTTCAGCTTTAGCATCAGTCCTTCCAATGAACACCCAGGACTGATTTCCTTCAGAATGGACTGGTTGGATCTCCTTGCAGTCCAAGGGACTCTCAAGAGTCTTCTCCAACCCTACAGTTGAAAAGCATCGATTCTTCGGCGCTCAGCCTTCTTCACAGTCCAACTCTCACATCCATACGTGACCACTGGAAAAACATAGCTTTGACTAGACAGACCTTTGTTGACAAAGTAATGTCTCTACTTTTGAATATGCTATCTAGGTTGGTCATAACTTTCCTTCCAAGGAGTAGTTCAGTTCAGTTCAGTCACTCTGTCATGTCCGACTCTTTGCGACCCCATGAATTGCAGCACGTCAGGCCTCCCTGTCCATCACCAACTCCCGGAGTTCACTCAAACTCACATCCATTGAGTCGGTGATGCCATCCAGGCATCTCATCCTCTGTTGTCCCCTTCTCCTCCTGCCCCCAATCCCTCCCAGCATCAGAGTCTTTTCCAATGAGTCAATTCTTCGCATGAGGTGGCCAAAGTATTGGAGTTTCAGCTTTAGCATCAGTCCTTCCAAAGAACACCCAGGACTGATCTCGTTTAGGATGGACTGGTTGAATCTCCTTGCAGTCCAAGGGACTCTCAGGAGTCTTCTCCAACCCCACAGTTGAAAAGCATCAATTCTTCGGCGCTCAGCTTTCTTCACAGTCCAACTCTCACGTCCAAGGAGTAAGCGTCTTTTAATTTCATGGCTGCAGTCCCCATCTGCAGTGATTTTGGAGCCCCCCCAAAATAAAATTTGACACTGTTCCCACTGTTTCCCCATCTATTTCCCATGAAGTGATGGGACCAGATACCATGATCTTAGTTTTCTGAATGTTGAGCTTTAAAACCAACTTTTTCACTGCTACTGCTGCTAAGTCACTTCAGTCGTCTCCGACTCTGTGCGACCCCATAGTCGGCAGCCCACCAGGCTCCCGCGTCCCTGGGATTCTCCAGGCAAGAACCCTGGAGTGGGTTGCCATTTCCTTCTCCAATGCATGAAAGTGAAAAGTGAAAGTGAAGTCGCTCAGTTGTGTCCGACTCTTAGCGACCCCATGGACTGTAGCCCACCAGGCTCCTCCATCCATGGGATTTTCCAGGCAAGAGTACTGGAGTGGGGTGCCATTGCCTTCTCACTAGTCATGGCCAAATACACAGTAACCTAATTCCTCAAATTATGAGACTATCTAATAAGATTTAAAATATAGATGTAGCAGGTTGAAAGATACATTGTACATTTTCATTGTATTATGAAAGCCAAGTGTGTTGGGAATTGCTCTTAGGTACCTGAGCATGCCTGGAGATGACTGTTTTGAACTCCTTCACGGCTAAGTAATTGGTAATCTAGTTAGAAAACTAGGTTAAGCCAGTCTTCGATTGTTGGTTGGCTGACTTCATGTTTGTTTTAGAACTCTGATCTTCTAAAAACATTGGTCATAATGTCATTTTATGAAACATTTATGAAGTGTGTAGAAAGTTGCTATGTTGGCTGTGAAACGAAATGATATTTCTCTTTCCCATAGTTGTAAGACATTTTTCTCACAAGGAAAAAAAAAAACAAAACAGGTCACTTCACCTTTTCCTTAAGAATCACAGACCTATTTGACCCCCCCCCCCAACCCAGTAGAATATTATCTGGCAACTTTGAAGTACATGGTTCCAATGGAATTACTCTAATAACAGTGCATGCAAGGTCCATGTGGGTATGTCTCATCTAACTTGATTATTCTCCTTAGATTCAAAATTATAGCCTGCAAATTGAAAATTATATATAGCTTTTGCAAGGCGAGACCATAATTCTAGGTTTGTACCATTTTTATTCAATCCCAATAAATCACCTTCAAAGTAGGCCTGACACTCAACTGTCTTCTAACATCCAGGAGAGCCCAAAGTCACCCACTGACAAAGTACTGCTGTTTAGGTTCCCAGCAGACTTGAGACTCCTTTGAGAATTTTCTCACATTTCTCTTATACCTGGAAAATATGCCAGTATTGACTTTCTGCCTGCAGAGTCAATATATTACCTGTGCAGGTCCCTCCAAATTAGGCTTGCCTCCTTCACATCCCAGGAAAGGTCAGGGTAAATCCATATCAGAACATGATAGCAGTCAGTGTCCCATGATAGTTATGTTTACTGTGCCTACTTTATGTCAAAGATAGCCTACTAGCTTCTTGAACTATCTTTTAGAGCAAAGATTTACACGTTGTGGGTCACAATACACTGGTGGGTCTCCTTGCAGCATTTTGGAGTGAAGTGGAATGAGATGGGATGGGATGGGATGGGATGGGATGGGATGGGATGGATTGGAATGGAGTAGAATAAGGTAGGAGAGAATAGGAAATATCAAAGGTGACAGGGGAATAGCAGACATGGAGAGGTTCATTTTCAATAAAGGTTCATCAGGAACTTTTGAATGACAGTTTAAATGTGAGTGTGCACATTAAAAGCAACCCTCCAATCTGTGTGATCTTCATATTTCACTGGAGATGATGAATTTGGTCAGGATGGCTAAAGTGAAGAACCTGGCATGTCATTGAGTTGACATGCACAGGGTCTAGCCTGCTGCAACAAACATGTGCCACTGTGTCTGGAGACTATGGCCAGGAGGCTTAGAGTGGATTCCCTGTTGTCCAGGTGGGTTCTCAAGAGCTCTTCTGGAAATGTGTTGAAGTACGAAGGAAATTCTAAAACAGAACCAAGTATAGGTAAGTGACCGAAGATTAGGAATACAAACTACCCAAATGAAGTAGGGAGCATTTCTTTGGACAGTTTACAAATCCGATCTGTAAGTCTGTTGTCTGTTCCAGCCACAGTATCCTAATGCTGACTTGGCAGCTTTGTGAAGAATGTGCCCTGTTACCTTCTATGACATTAGGTTTATTTGCTAAAAACACTGGTGGGTGACTGTACATTGTGTCTTTACCCTTGTTAAGAAAGCTCAAGAGCGCATTTAATATTTTCTCACCAGGGAATGGATCAGATCAATGAAATTTCTTGGCCTTCAAGTATCTGTTCATTTCAGAATAAAGGCCCATATTTTAGAAATAAGACCTTTTGATGCCTTCTTTTCGATTACCTCTTTTTCTAATTTAAAAATGATGTGTGCTTATTGTTGGAAATAGACCCATAAATGTCTTAAATCTACATTATTTCACAGTTGTCTTCCTTGTTTTACATTGATGAGTTTGTTTTAGTAGCACATCCAAATTGTTAGAATCAGAAGGTCAGTGAGGTAAAATTAAAGCAAGTACTTTAGAAGATTGTAAACACAGAATAAATTTCAGCTTCATGTAAATGAGGTGTGATTTCCATAATAAAGCCATAATTGTCACTGGTGCATAGCAATAAAGCCAAGGCTGCAATTACAAAGAAAAGAGATAATTCAGCACCATACTTTCTTTAAAAATGGCAATGAAATTCATTGGAATCACATTTTACACTAAAAAATAAAGAGATTTTGTGTATTCTCAGTGGAAGCTACTAACTCCCATAAGTAGACTTTTCTAATGATAGTAGTACTAAATGGCAAATGCACAGGCTGAATATTTTTGTTTGTTTTTTTACTTTCCACCAGTAACTTCTTTCACTAAAATCTTTTCAGATAGCTTTGTTTTTCACATTAGTGATTCTTGCTAATGTAAGTATTTCAAGAATTTCAAGGATTTTTTTTTTCTCCCTCATTGTGGAACTTTATCTTGACACAAGCTTGTCTTGTTTTTATTAATAGTATAGCTTTCAAAAAATAGTAGTAAAATATGCATGGCTTAAAAGTTACCATTCTGTTTCTATGTATACCGTTCAGTAGCGATGAGTGCATTCACAGCGCTGTGCAGCCATCACCACCGTCTATTCTCAGAACTTTTCATCATCCCAAACATAAACTGTACCCATTAAGCAATAACGCCCTCATCCCCCCACCCCCACCCCGCCCCAGCTCCGGGCAACCTCTGTTCTTTGCTTTGTTTCTGAATTTGCCTATTCTAGGCACTTTGTGTAAGTGGAATCTTACGGTATTTGTACTTTTGTGTCTGACTCATTTTACTTAACATGTTTTCATGGTTCATTCATGTTGTAGCATACGTCAGAATTTCACCCCTTTTTAAGGCTGAGCAATCTTTCACTGCTTGTACATATCACGTTTTGCTTATCTGTTCATCTGTTGAGGGACTTTTGGGTTGTCTCCACCTTTAGGATAGTATGAATGGTGATGCCATGAATACTAATGTAAACCTCTGAGTCCTTGTTTTCAGTTATTTTGAGCATATACCTAGGAGTGAAATTTCTAGACTGTATAGTAATTGTATTTTTAACGTTTTGAAGTACCACCAAACCATTTTCCACAGCAGCTGCACCATATTTCATTCTTACCACCAAGGTTCCAATTTCTCCACATCTTTGCCAACGCTTGTAGTATTCTAATTATCGACAAGAGCCATCTTAGTGGGTATACATAGTATCTTATTGTGGGTTTAATTTGCTTTTCCTTAGTGACTAGTGATGCTGGTCATCTTTGCCTGTGCTCAGTGGCCATTTGTTTATCTTTCAGGGAGAAATATCTCTTTAAGTCCATTGCCCATTTTTGAATTGGGTTCTTTGGGTTCTGTTGAGTTGTAGGGGTGTTTATATATTCTGGGTAGCACAGTCTTTTTACAGAAAAATGTTTGTTTCTTTGTTTATTATTGGCTGTGCCAGGTCTTGGTTGTGCCATGGGGGATCTTCTGTCTTCGCTGCAGCTTGTAGAATCTTTAGTTGCAGCATGCAGGATCTTCAGCTGTGACTTGCATGCTCTTAGTTGCAGTATGTGGGAGTTAGATCCCTGACCAGGGATTGAACCTCACCCCCTGCATTGGAAGCATGGAGTCTTAGCCTCTGGACCACCCCGGAAGTCTCAACAGTCTTAATCCAGATACCATTATTCCATGGGCCCCGTACTGTGTTTTAAGTGTTTCCTTTCATTGAGAACATTGGAATGATTCTGTTTTCTGTTAAGGAATTCACTCCTAAAGGTAACTTGTTAACATTGCCTCTAGTAAATGGCTACATCCAGTAAGCAGGGCTTATATAGCCAACAGAAAAGTTACTAGCCTTTCACCAAATGTGAAGTATCAGCTTAGGATATATGTAACTAAATGCTGTTCATTAAAAGAGCATTCATTTGGAGTTTGCCAAGTGGATTTCATAGAAGCTTTTAAACAGAAGAAGCGTGCCTCCTCCACTTTCATTACCATCTCCCACTCTTACACCCCTTCTTTTGATCACTGTTACTCTTGACCCCATGGACTTCCCAGGTGGTGCGTGTGGTAAAGAACCATCCTACTAATGCAGGAGACACAGGTTCGATTCCTGGGTCGGGAAGATCCCCTGGAGAAGGAAATGGCAATCCACTCCAGTATTCTTGAGTGGAGAATCCCATGGACAGAGGAGCCTGGTAGGCTATGGTCCCTGGGATCGCAAAGAGTCAGACACAGCTGAGCGACTAACATAACACACTTCTCTTGACCCCAGAAAGGTGAAAGGTACCTCCTTTAGGTTAACCATAAAGCTGATGAAGCATACATTTTAGGGGCTCTTCCAAGATCTTCTATCTAACTATGCTTTGGAAATTTTTGTTTCTGAAAGAAACTTTTCAGAGTTGTATAAACTTCAGGCCCACAGAATCCAGATTTCCCTCTGGATATGTTTCTTCCAGCTGAAATCAGGTCTGAATCATTGTTACACTGCTGGAAAAGCCGGCAAGGGTCTTCTGTTCGGTATGCTGAGTTATTTACGACTGGCTTTCTTTCCGTGCAGTTTCTGATCTGGGGTGCCAAGCTACCACACTTTTCTGCAGAGTTCCAGAAAAACATGAGCTCTGGTTGTTTCTCGCCAGCCCCGGTATGCTCTTTTGGCTTGTGCACTGAGCTTTATCAGCACTCAGCGCTCGTCTGGCTCGGCGCTCACACGAACATGCAGGCCAGATTTTGAAAATTTGGTTTGTTGCTGTTCATGCAAAATATGCATGTCCTCTTGTACTGTGCACAGAGCCATAAATAGAATCTTGTAGCTGCACAGTGAGAGCAAAGAAGCAATTGCCAGACTAATACCTAACCGTTGAAAACTTTTATAAGCACAGCTTAGGCAGTTTCCTAATATTAGGGTATCTTGTAAGAAGCACAAATGAGTCTTCTGGCCTTTATCAAATTGTATGACTTCATTAAGCAAAAATAAATTTAAAAAAAAGGCTAAATAAACCTTAATATATTCACTCCTGTCCTATGGTAAGGTATTAATGACAAAAGGACTATTCATCTGTAAATTATGTTGTGTTATATTATTCTTATTTGTTCTGTGTAGTGGTAATAACTCAGACAATTGACATTTTTCCTGTGAAAAGAATATCTCACAAGATGTCATCATGGTCTCCTTCTCAAAAAAAAAAAAATGCTCATGTTCCTTCTTCCCTGCTTTTTCTTCTTGCTTCCGGAACTATTCTAATGCCATTAGTCTGTATAGAGCAAGGTATGCATCCACTGGAAGGTGTCCAGGATGGAGTGTCCCAGCCCCATCATTGTGAGGGGGCATCCGTGTGAAGGGCGGGGTGTACTCACAAGGCTCATGAGAACTTGAGTGGCTTTGGGGGGGTCCGTCTGTGCCAGGGACAGACGACAGCAGTGGGAGATTGGTTGCAATCAACTCGAGCTGATCAAATAGGTAAATATTTTAGGAATAACGAGAAATACCAACAGAGAAGGAAATTAAAATACAGAGAAAGAGAAAATTACAATTAACATTGTGGCATTGGATTGGAATTGGAAGTATTGGTATAAAAGGATGTTTTCCATTATACAGAGATAGATATAGATATAGGGATGTGTGTGTGTGTGTACGCACGGGCGTGCAAGCACACGCACAGACATGCATGCTCTAGCTCTGAGAGGACTTAGGAACAGCAGTAATCCAATGCCAAAGACTATACGCAGCCCTGGACCTTGGTTTCTAAACACCCTTCTACCCTAAAAGAAACCAGGACTGTGGCAGGGGAAGTATGACATGAACTTGAAATGTCTTGTTGGGTCAGAAGCAAGGAAATGCTCCCAGAACGATGACCTAACAGAAGTCACAGAAACCATCTTGAAGGGGCTCCCATTAATCAGACTTAGGACAACCTGAACATCAAAATAAACAGGTAGCAGTATAAGGGCTACAATCCAAGGAGTCTCGAGTCAGACACGACTTAGCAACTAAACAACAAAGTATACCATAACCCATTACATTGAGAATCTATATGACAAAAATAAATGAATGAATAAATCAAATATTCGATTAGTGAAAGAATATTTACCTAGTTCCTAAGTAATGCCATACAAGATCATACTAATTACCAAAGAAAAAGGACTAACTCTGTAGTGGAGGACTCATGCAGCCACTACCTTAATCAAGTGGCCAAAACAAACAGCCTAAATAATAGGACAAATTGAATTCTTGTGGAAACCAATAGAATGCTGTAAAAAGAACCCAGCATCACTTCTGTGATTTCTGGCTAAGTTTATAATCTAAATCATGAGAAAATATCAAACTCAAATTTAAGGATGCTCTACAAGACAGACTTCCCAGGTAAGGTCAGTGGTAAAGAATCTGCCTGCCAAGCAGGAGATGTAGTTTCGATTCCTGGGTTGGGAAGATCCCCTGGAGAAGGAAGTAGCAACACACTCCAGCGTTCTTGCCTGGAAAATCCCATGGACAGAGGAGCCTGGTGGGCTGTAGTCCATAGGGTTGCAGAGCAGTTGGACATGACTTCGCGACTAAACAACAACAACAAGATCTGATTCACTTTCCAAATCTTATATGGCTTGCCATTTACATATTACTATCTCCTCTTTTAAGATTATTATTCTAAATCCAAAATATCAGAGATAAAGTAGAAAGGGTAATGAAGTCCTTTGGCCCGCAAGAAATCTGTTCTGGGAACTGTCAAAACAAATTTCATGATAAAATAATGGTAGAATAAACTTACTCTTGACAGTAGTGAATCAGTCTCGTCATCTTTGCTCTTAACCACAGCTGTAGAGCTTGGTGTCCACTCAGTCAGAAAAAAAAGGTATGAATACATATGTTTCCATTACATACAAACAAGTTCATTAATGTTTCAAAATGTTAGACTAGGCTGCTGTAATTTTGGAAGCACATTGCTGCCTGCCATTTTCTGATAGAGAGCGCTTGTAAATTTTCCAAAGTAAAAAGCAGGTTTATATACCGGGCCTTTCCTGGGATCGAAATGTGAGTGCATCTCCAGCGCTTCCTGAACAGGCCAGCAGATGGTAGTCTAGGAGAGGAACAGGTCTCATCCTTCTCCAGCCTTGGAGGGCAGAGAGAGAACAGAAGGAATGTAGACTCAGCAATGTTCCCTCCTCTTCTCTGGAATCCCTAAGAATGGGATTTCCAAGGTTGTTCTTGCAAAACAGGTACTTGGGCACAGAGGGTATCTCCAGGAAGGAGCTAAAAGTAATTTTGTATGCATGTATGATTATGAAGTATTCTCAAGTTCAAAAATTCTTTTTCTTTTATGGTGTCTAGAAATTCCGCTGGTTTTGTATCTCTTTGCCCTGATTTCGATGACATGGCTTTGGGGAGGCCTGCACATGGCTTACAGACACTTCTGGATGTTGGTTCTGTTCGTCATTTTCAACAGCTTGCAGGTAAGCCTCACGGTTGGGTTACAGCACGCATGTGTCGTAGTGAACACAAGGCGTGGAGTCTCAACATAAAGGAATCAAGCATCCACAGAGGTGAATTCATATGCACAAAACATCACGCAGAGTGTTAGATCAAAGTAGTAAAGATTGTGTTAAATTTTTTTAACACCTTAAATATTGCTGCTGCTGCTGCTAAGTCTCTTCAGTCGTGTTCTACTCTGGTGACCCCATAGACGGCAGCCCACCAGGCTCCCCCGTCCCTGGGATTCTCCAGGCAAGAACACTGGAGTGGGTTGCCATTTCCTTCTCCAAGGCATGAAAGTGAAAAGTGAAAGTGAAGTCTCTCAGTCATGTCCGACTCTTAGCGACCCCATGGACTGCAGCCCACCAGGCTCCTCCATCCATGGGATTTTCCAGGCAAGAGTATTGGAGTGGGTTGCCATTGCCTTCTCCGTCTAACTTGCTGGTTATACAAATAGAAAGATATAAAATCTTTACCCTCCTTCATTTTGACAACACCTAAGTAACTACAAAAACATGTTTCTTTTTCAGCAGTATTGATGTTTATAAACTTTACAGATGGCAGCTATTTAGGGCACATGCATATATTTGGACTGGGTTTGTGTATAAAAATTAGATCAGCTGAGAGTGAAATAACAATGATGGTCAAGCAGTTCCCTATTAAGTCTGGTACTTGGTGTTTTGGTTCACTGAAAATGATTGACATCCTCCAAGTCTGGCAATGCCTAGCTTAAGTTAGCTTTGTGAGCATGTTTGGATGGCATAACTAGAAATTATATAACTAACAAAAATTAAAACTGACTTTTTTGTGCTTTTGTTAAATGGAAAAAAAGCTGCAACCTGAAATTAGCAAATGGAACAAATGAACTCATTTTTTTCTTATTTTCCAAAGTAAAAAGATCTGTCTGTAGACTAAAACAGTCTCTTGAATTTATCAAGGATTTCTCTAAACAGCCCTTGTTTGGATCACCATCTTATAAAATAACCTCTGTAGAGAAAGTATTAGGATTATAGCACACAACTGAAATATGACTCAAACCATATTTAGGTTTGCTTTTTCTGAGACAGCTTCATTAGTGAGATCACATTTAACAAGGTAGTGCCTACTCAGATCAGAATATCCATTTAAGGAGGGGAAAGATACAAAGTAGCTTCAACATTTGGAATCAGGTTGATACAAGTTGACATATAGACATCTCTCAATAGATTTATAATTGAGTACCCAGCACTCGCACAGTGGTACCAGTGCTGCCATTACGAGGACGAAGATGACAGCCCTGCTCCTCTAGGATCCGATGATTCAGGGAGTAAGCAGACAATTAGCTGTAAGGGTATACTGTGGCAGGTGCCATGTAAACACGGTGTTACGAGAGCAGAGTGGAGGACTTGTTCACTCCTGCCCGGGCTAGTGTTTGAACTGAGCCCCAGAGGTTAGCCATTCAGGTCAGAGGCCCTGTCTTGGTCACCTTTGAATCCCTCGGCCTAGCAGAACTAATACCAAAGTCTACACTGACAGCCTACTGATGTATTTTGTTTGGTGAACACACAATGGTACACTGAACAGGGTTTTAATATTTGCTCAATTTTAAAATTTCACATCAAAACCTGAATGTCTGGCTTTTCTTTGATGGATTATTTGCATGGCAGCAGTTTTCAAGTCCTGAGTAGACGTTGCCCTCTTTAGATGAGGCCTGTGACCTAACGTGACCTAATTATACTCGATATATCTCATTCACTTTACCTGCTCCTAGCTTGTGTCACCTTTCTGTGTCAGTTGCTTGGTCGTGTCTGACTCTTTGCAACCCCTTGGGCTGTAGCCCATGAGGCCCCTCTGTCCATGGGGTTCTCCAGGCCAGAATACTGGAGTGGGTTGCCATTTCCTTCTCCAGAGGATCTCCCCAACCCGGGGATCGCACTTGGGTCTCCTGCATTACAGGCAGATTCTTTACCATCTGAGCTACAGGGAAGTCCCATAAGTGACAAGTAGCCAGAGTTGGGTATTTCAGGCAGAGAATACAGTGTTAGACTAGGCTGCAGAATGCAAACGTGGTTAGTCTTGCCTACATGTGGGGAAGGAAGAAAGTTTATGCAGCTAGAAAAGTTGTGGTGGGAGAGGAAAGAGAAGGCTGGGTTGTCTTAATTGCCGTGTTTCCATGCTCAGAATGGGATGATAAACTTCAGCCTTTAGGTAAAGGGAAACCGTCAGAGTTTTTTGGTTTTTAAATTTTGGGCAGTTTTAAAAATTTGGGATAGGAATGACATGCTTATACCTACTCTTTAGAAGGATAGCTGGAAATGTTTCGGAGGATGCTGGGGGGAAAGAAGAGCGCCCCAGGCAGGAAGGCTGTTGTCATATTCCAGCCTATTCTGCGCGGGAGTGCACCTGAGAATAGAGAGAGGCGCCAGCTTTGAGAATATTATAGAGATAAACATTGATGCAGTTTGGTTTCGCCACTTCAGTGCAGGAGTTGGGGGCTCCCCAGGTGGTGCCAATGATAAAGAACCCACCTGCCAACGCAGGGGACATAAGAGACCCAAGTTCGATCCTTGGATTGGGGAGATCCCCTGGAGGAGGGCATGGCAACCCACTCCAGTCTTCTTGCCTGGAGAACCCCATGGACAGAGGAGCCTGGCGGGCCACAGTCCATAGGGTCACAAAGAGTCAGACACGACTGAAGTGACTTAGCCTGCACCGGGTGTTAGAGAGCCACGTCTCCTGGAGATCCTCACTCGGGTGCATGGCTGGGCACTGACTCCTTTGGTCAGCGTGGAAATTACAGCAGGAGAAAGTCCTGGGGAATATTCAGTGGAGGTGGTGAGATTTGGGGAGACCTTTGGTAAAACTAACGAATGTTTTAGTAAGCAGGCTAATGAAAGAGAATCAAGATACAGTGGTTTGGAACTTTTGGAAGAAAAGAAAGCTTCAAAAGAAGACCCCTAACTCTGTCCAGTTAGCAGAGAAGTTAATTAGGGTAAGAAGAGGGCAGTGTGGTCTAGTGCCCTGGTCCCCGAACTGGAGTGTCAGCAGAGGCACGTGAAGGGCTTGTTAAAACACAGGTGGTAGGCCCCACACCCAGCGTTTCTGATGCAGTAGATCAGGGCGGGGCCTGGGAATCTGCATTTCTGACAGTTCTGGGTGATGCTGACGCAGCTGCTCTGGAAATCAGTTTGAGAATCACTGGTTAAAGTAAGTGTGACTGCAACTCCACAGCCTGCCACCTGGTTGACTTCAGCTGAGTCACAGGTATTTACTCGGTTCTGCTCTCTTCATCTATGAAAAGAGAATAAAGACCGTTCAAGATCACAGTGTGATTTAATTAAATAGCATAATGTGTGTAAAGCACACAGTACCTCATACATAAAGAACAGGGTGGTTTTTTTTGTTTGTTTGTCTGTGATATTCAAGACGTTTAATGGAGAAAGCAATAGCTTAGGAAGGAAGGTTGGCTGGTGCAAAGGACATTTGGGGGGTTGGTTTTCTTGTGAAAAGAACTAACGTAGAAGAAGGTACTGAAAACCAGAGGAATGACTCATTGCCTTGGCAAGATCACGGACAGGGCAGGGAGAACAGAAGAGATACACGGTCTGTCTGAGGGAGGCACAGACGGGTTTCTTTCTCCGAGGCTCAGGAAAGAAGGAAGGACAGGAATACCCGAGAAACTATTTTGGAGCTGCAATTGTGGAAAGCCGGAGTTTGTATCCAGTCTTTCTCTTCTCTCTGAAAGGCAAAAAGCAAGGATGTTTGTTGAGAGGAGTGGGTTAAAAGCTTGAAGTAAAAATAGTAAAAGGTAAGGAGCAGGTTCTAGGCAGGATGTAAATAGCAAACTATGGGGAGTTGGAAGATGGTAAAGGCATGACTGTCTAGAAGTTGGTGGGATTCAGGTTGGACACCTGATTGTAATTCAGCAGTAAATTACATAAATTAAGCCCTGAGATGAAAATGGTAGCCATTGTAACCTCTCCAACCACACACATAAGGAAAAGGTTTATTAAGCTGTTTTGGAGGGTGGAGGTTTGGTAGTAAAGGAGGATGGTTGAGCATTGAACTGCATTTCATGAGAAAATATAAAAGGAATTTTTATGATTTCTTTCTTCGAGAAACTGAAAACAAGCTAAGTATAAGCAATAACTAAAAGTATTCCAAATGCCTGTTTAATGAGCTTCCTTCCATCTCTGTGGCACCACTGAAGCCACGCCTGTCTCTATCGCTGATGCCGGGTATCTGGAGGTTTGGCACGTTCCTAGTACCAGCGCTGAGTCAGAGCTAAAATGAGCACCTGTGAAGAAACACTTGGAAAATATGGTTTCTCTAGGATTTATTAAGGTTCATTTAATGTATGAACCATCTCATGTCTCATCTTGGGCATTTCCATGGTATATGGCTATATAGTAGTAAATGCATTCCATGAAAACTTAACAGTTGTTTTGTTTTGTTTTTACTGAACTTTGTATTTTCTTATTGGCTTTTGTCAACACCTGTGACCACAGAAGGATATTATGTATCATACACTTGGCTTTTATATTTTGCTCAGAGGTTATTACTGCCTCACTTTTTAATCCAGTTTATTATGTCAGTTTAATCCAGTTTTTATGTCAGTTTATCCAGTTTATTATATTCAGGTGCTCTGAAACTGACAGATGGAGGTATATTTCTAAACTATTCTGATTTTTGATATATATTATTGGATACAATTTTAAAAAGAATACCTGATTACTTGAAATATTATCAGAAATTTCTCAAGATTTGGGGTTGAGCTTCCAAACTTCTGTTTGAGCATTTTAAGACAATGTATATGAAATAGTTTCTAAAGAGTGATGGATGCCAATGCAAAAGTGCTATTAAAAAAGTTATTCTAAATATGTCAACTGTTATATGTATTGTTTTTCCTTGAACTCCAAGACATTTTTCCCCCAAGGGCTTAACTTTAATTCATTTTTAAATTTTATATGTGTGTGTTATTTACATCTTCTTGATAAAAAAAAATTTAAACTGTTGAGTATCAAGAGTGAGCAGAACATAGAGAATGAAGGGGGAAATGTCGTCTAAGTTTATTCCCTAGGATTTTTTTTCTGATTCTAGGAGTTGCTTGCTAGCATGTCAGAATGTTTATGGTATCTGATTTTTCTCCACTTCCCTATTGTGCTTGATGTGTGAATGTTAGTGAACACATCCTGATTTTCAGGGAATAAAGCAGGGAATACACTACGAAAGACTTAAATTACCCTCACCCTAGGTCACTGATTATCCAAAAAACAATCATAGGGTGGCAGGTCCTCTGGCCATGCCTGGGTCATGAGCAGATGCTAACGGTGGAAAGATGTATTGCTCACAAAAACCACGTGAAATGGAATTCCCACCAGAAGAAAAGAGTCTCTTACCAATAGAATGGTAACAGGGCTAGGCAGACCAAAATAATACATGGCCACTAAGCATATTTCTATATTTTCTTGTTCACTGATGTAAGTTCGGACAAGGCCAAGTACAACTGCTGTCAGACTATTGGAAAACTTAATCAGCGTGACACTGGTATATTACGAATATCCTTAGGATCCATTGTAAACCAAATGTGCTACATTGTCCACAGAAAGTCATAAAGGACTGTGTTTAATATTTGTCTTAATTCTCTTATCCACGAATTTGATAATTTCTATTTTTAAAAGCTAAAAGTTGAGCTTATGATTTCTTTTTATATAATTATAATTATTTTTAGTTGATTGATGATTGCTTTACAATGTTGGTACGCTTTCTGTCATACGTCAACTTGAATTAGCCATAGGTAGACATACGTCCCCACCCTCTTGAACCTCCCTGCCACCTCCCACCCTTTCCCACACCTCTAGGTCGTTCCAGAAGCCCAGTTTGAGTTCCCTGAGTTGTCCGGCAAATTCCCATTGGCTGTTTTACATGTGTTTGTTGGTGTGTATACGCTTCTGTGCTGCTCTCTCCAGATAGCCCACCCTCTCCTGCCTCTCCCCAGCCCTGTCCATCAGTCTGTTCTCCATGTCTGCGTCTCCAGTGCTGCCCTGCAAATAGCTTCATCAGTACCATCTTTCTAGATTCCATATATATGCGTTATGATATGATGTTTCTCTTTCTCTTTCTGACTTACTTCACTCTGTATAATATTCTCTAGGTTCATCCACCTCATTAGAGCCAACTCAGATGTGTTCCTTTTTATGGATGGGTAGTATTTCATTGTATATATGTATCATAGCTTCTTTATACATCCATCTGTCAATGGACATCTAGGTTGCTTCCGTGTCCTAGCTATTGTAAATACTAATGAAATGAACATTGGAGTACATATATCTTTTTCCGTTTTGGTTTCCTCAGGGTATATGCCTAGAAGTGGTATTGCTGGGTCTTATGGGAAATAGATGGGGAAACAGTGGAAACAGGGTCAGAGTTTATTTTGGGGGGCTCCAAAATCACTGCAGATGGTGATTGCAGCCATGAAATTAAAAGACGCTTACTCCGTGGAAGGAAAGTTATGACCAACCTAGATAGCATATTCAAAAGCGGAGACATTACTTTGCCAACAAAGGTCCATCTAGTCAAGGCTATGGTTTTTCCAGTGGTCATGTAGGGATGTGAGAGTTGGACTGTGAAGAAAGCTGAGCCCAGAAGAATTGATGCTTTTGAACTGTGGTGTTGGAGAAGACTCTTGAGAGAGTCCCTTGGACTGCAAGGAGATCCAACTAGTCCATCCTAAAGGAGATCAGTCCTGGGTGTTCATTGGAAGGACTGATGCTAAAGCTGAAACTCCAATACTTTGGCCACCTCATGTGAAGAGTTGACTCATTGGAGAAGACTCTGATGCTAGGAGGGGTTGGGGGCAGGAGGAGAAGGGGACGACAGAGGATGAGATGGTTGGATGGTATCACCAACTTGATGGACATGAGTTTGGGTGAACTCTGGGAGTTGGTGATGGACAGGGAGGCCTGGCGTGCTGCAATCCATGGGGTCACAAAGAGTCAGACATGACTGAGCAACTAAACTGAACTGAACTGACGGTACTTTTATTCCTAGTTTTTTTAAGGAATCTTCATACCATCTTCCATAGTGTCTGTATCAATTTATATTCCCACTAGCAGTGCAAGAGGGTTCCCTTTCTCCAAACCCTTTCCAGCACTTGTTGTTTGTGGATTGCTTGATGATGGCCATTCAGACCAGTGTGAGGTGATACTTCATTGTAGTTTTGATTTGCATTCAGTTGCTCAGTCATGTCCAACTCTTTGCAACCCCTGGACTATACAGCCCATGGAATTCTCCAGACCAGTATACTGGAGTGGGTAGCTTTTCCCTTCTCCAAGAGATCTTCCCAACCCAGGGATCGAACCCAGGTCTCCCGCATTGCAAGGGGACTCTTTACCAGCTGAGCCACAAGGGAAGCCCAAGAATACTAGAGTGGGTAGCTTATCCCTTCTCCAGCAGATCTTCCTAACCCAGGAATTGAACCAGGATCTCCTGCACTGTAGGCAGATTCTTAACCAGCTGAGCTATCAGGGAAGCTTTTCTGGTAGAGCTTATCATTTCTAAGAATTGTGCTGAAAGTTATAGGTGACAACTTTCTTAAAATGTTCAGTCCAAGGTATATCCACATTTGTGTAAACCATTAAAGGAAGTAATTACTAAGTCTGATACTCTGCTTTATCACTAGTAGAACCCTATCAATCATTATACTGTTGAAACAGCTACTGTCTAAACCCCCTGCAAGTATTCCAGGGGACCTGCCAGCTGAAAGGCTAATGCTTGGCTAGACAGAGAGCCTCCAGCAACTGCTCCAGGGCTAGTCCTACAATCTGAGGGGTTGGTACCTATGCCACACTCGAAACATTGAGTGCATCGCACCCAGACTAACTGTGTTCTAAATGCATTTCTATTTTTAACCTGAACCACTCAGCTTCAGACTTAAACTCAGTGTATATTCCAGGCTTCTCTAGGGCTCTCCCATTTGCTCAGTCAAAATTTCACCGACTTGATAATCTTCTTATCAGGGAATCCTGAGTAAGATAATGAGGGTAGCCAGCAGTAAAGAGGCATGAGCTTCTTAGAGATGCTGAAAAATAAGTTTTGGGAGCTGATTCATATACGGAGAAGAACCTTTCCAAAAGCTGAAATGCATTCTTCTTGGAATGCATAAGTTGGCAAGGGAGCAGAACTTTACATAGTATGGGGATATGACACTTCTCAGTATGTGAGTTATGAGACCACATTCTTCAGAGTCTTACTTGACTGTCTCTGTGTAACTGACTTAAACTTGTTCGTTTATGCGAGCATCTGGTCTCGAGATGCTCCCTGGCAGTTTTTGAGTCATTCCCTATTTCAGAGAAGGCAGTTACAACATGGAATTTGTAGCTAAAAATATATAGCCTGTATTCAAATTTAAGGTCAGCTGGTTAAAATCATTTCCATTCCTAGTCCCACATCTTAAACAGCTAAATGGCTAGGGAAATAAGTGCCTAGTTCTCAGAGGTGGGAACCGTTTATCATACATTTTAGAAAAGATAATTGTTCTTTGGTGGCCACTCGAGTGCCTTGAACACATAAAACATTTTCCTTCTACTAAAAAATAGTGTTTCTTTTCTTTTTCTCCCTTTTCTTTCCCTCCGTCCTTCATTCCTTCCCTCTCTTTCTGTCTTCTTTCCTCTATTCTTGTGTGTCTGTGTGTTAATTGTTCAGTTGTGTCTGACTCTTTGAAACCCCATTGACTGTAGCATGCCTGGCTCCTCTGTCCATGGGATTCTCGAGGCAAGAATGCTGGAGTGGGTTGCCATTCCCTTCTCCAGGGGATCTTCCCAACCGAGGATTGAACCCAGGTCCCCTGCATTGCAGGCAGATTCTTTACTGTCTGAGCCACCAGGGAAGCCCCTTCCTTCCTTGCTTTCTATCTATCGCTTGTTGTTTTATATTGAGGTTCCGCTTTAAAACTAAAGCCATCTTTCATGAAGAGATTTTCCCAATAAAAGTAGTCCTTGAGGAATCACAAGAAATGGAATATGTTTCCTTTCACACAAAAAGGTACAGAGTTCTTTGCAAATGGAATAGAAAAGAACATTAATAATCCTCTTAATTTTCTTCTCACAATTCCCGTTTAGCATCCAGAGAGCTTCAGTGCAGGTGTCTGCTTAGATCCAGTACATATTTAGTCTTGGCTGCTTCCTTTTGCGGATGAACAGCTCTTGGGAAATACACATTGTTAAATAATCAGTTACAGAGGACTAATTGTTTCAAGGCACTCCCTTTGCGATTGCTTTCCAACAGCCAGCAGTAATAAGAAATGTCACTTTGTTTCCATTGGAGACTAGCGCATGAACTATTCATGAAGAATGGAAAAGCAGTCCTCCCAGAAAGCCCCGGAATAAACACGTAGGAGCCAGGGGAGGTTGGGACTGTATCACTGATTTGTCCCAGAACCATGTCAAGTTCAGTGGAAAAAAATTAACTACACTTGTTTTGGAGAGTGAAATTCAGAAACTAATGAATGCCTCGTGTGCTCTTCAGAACATCCCAGAACATTTCTATAACTTTACAAATAAATATACAGAAGCTAAGACAAGGAGATACATTTAAATTGTCCTGATTGGGTCATGCCACTCTGTTCAATGTTTAGTAGCATCTGGGCTGGCGAAATATTAATATCCTTGGGCTTTCATGCAATAAACTTCTTACTCCATTTGACAGTGAATGACAGCATTACCTTTTCATTAACTTGTTGATTGGCCAAGCAGGGCCCTTCAGACAGACTACAGGATTTTCACTTTTGTTTGTGCTAGGTTGTCCAAATAAAAAGTGTCTGGATCTGATCTGCTGGTGACTGTTTTCTACAAATACAGGTTTAGACATGATGGGCTTGAATAAACTTACCTTTTGATACCTGGTTCCATCCTTGCAAAGCATGTACCCCCATTTCTCCTACCCCAGTCCTATCTGAGTTTTTTACTTGGTGGCTTTTTCATTTCCAAGTTTTTCCTGTGCCCTCTATGACCACATTTTTTGCATTTTTAACTGTGCTTCTTGGGCTTTGTGGGCCTTTACTGTACCTGCAAAAAGACCTAGCATGCTCTGATTCCAAAATATCAAACCAACAAGAATTAAAGTAAGCAAGATACATACCACCCCTTGTTAAAAGAGTTTGAGGGGAACAGAGCAAACAATGAACATTTGGGCCAGTTTTTCTCCAATCATTCAGACTCTTTGCCTTGGTGTTAATTTATCATTTTTCCAGAGTCTGAAACTCTGTTTTTATCTCACATATTACTCAGATATTGAGGTGGGGAGAATATATATTTTTTATAAATATGTGCATATTTTATAACAGTCTTTCATATTAAGCTGTTAGCTGTAGTAGAAAGAGAATACAATTAAGTGCCTGCCAAATGACTTGGCATCTCTGAGCTTTAGTTAGCTAATACTTTCCAAAGGGAGATGCTGATTCTCACCCTGTTTTGTCCTAAGTATTATATAAATTTATATATATGTAAAATTTGTAAACTACATGATGTTTTACAAAGTCCTGTAAGTGAATAAATGGACAACAAGAAATGTTTGTCTCAGAAAGCTGTAGGAGATCAATGAGAGGCCAGAGAGGAAGTTTTGTAAGCGCAGTCTTTTTTGTTAATTGAAACTTAGTTGCTTTACAGCGTCATGTTAATTTCTGCTGTACAGCAAAGGAATTCAGTTGTACTCTTTTAAAATCTTCTTTTCCATCGTGGTTTATCCCAGGATGTTGAATGTATCTCTCTGCGCTAGACTGTTGTTGTTTATCCTTTGTATATACACTAGTTTGTGTCTGCTAATCCCCAACTCCTTCTCAAGTCCTCCCTCGCCTCCCACTCCCCCAAGCCTGTTCTCTGTGTCTGTCACGGCTCAGTCTTTGAATCCCCTCTTCAGCCAGTGGCTCACCCCGCGAAAGGTCTCGTCCCCTCATAGGTATTCCCCTGCTGCAGTCCTTTGTGATTATACTCACAGTGCTTGGCTTACAACATAGATCTGTCGTCATCACTTGTCTGCTTTTAAATGTGTAGGACAAAAAATAAATAAATAAATGTGTAGGACATGCCTCAGGTTTCAAGTAAGTAACCTATGTGGGCAGACAGGTTTATTTTGAGACTCCAAGGATTGGTGGGACTGTAGAAGAATCAAACACTACAGCCTCCTCCCCAAAGCATGCAGATGAGAAAAGCAAATATTGCGTGGGCCAAACGAAAGTTTTGGCAGGTAAACTCTCATAGGTGGCAGTCATGTGCAACTCCTGTATACAAAATTCAATTTCCTTCTCTAAAGAGGGTTTAATTTTTCTTTTGGAAGCCAAGAGGAATATAGGCTAATCAGGTCTTTGGTCCAGGCGCTGTGGGTTTCAAGCATTGCGATGGTTAATCCACTTATGGTCTTCACCCTCTCTTGGGGCAAGCTCAAAGTTTGTTCAGGGTACCAAAGTGACTCAGCTGAAAGCTGATCATGTTTCCTGGAACTCCTCCTCAGCAGTCTCGGGACACCATTTTTTCATTCCTTGGTACTATGAAACTGCTAGATCCTCTGCTTGGTTTGTGAGCATCTGAGCAGCCGCTTTCTGCTGAGTTTCTTAGCCTTTCAGCCAACACGCAGGCAGCTTCGGCTATGGCAAATGCCTTTACTATTCCCTTTTTCTCGGGAGTCTTGGCCCGTCAAGTCCTGGGTGCTTCAGTAGGTTTGAACTCTATTTTTTGTCTCGCCAACCTAGTCAGATGGCGGCAAGTCCCGGGCTACAACTTTCTGTTTGGCCTCTGGGCATCTCATTTTGCATTGGAAAATTCCCTGAAGAAAAAAAAAGAAAGAAACAGCAGTGAATACAGGGCTCCCCTCTCAGTTGGTTGTGCTTTTCTCTAGGATCTTGGTCCCTTGAATACTAGCTGTTTGGATGCCCTCCTCCTGCTGTTTTGATACTGTGTTTGTTGTTGTTTTGTTATTGTGGTTGTGTATATGAAAGTGCATTCTCCAGCTTGTAGAACTGTGCTCAATGAGAGCTCATCAGATATAAACTCTACTAGAGCCGGGAACAAGTCTCAAATTAATCTCACCAAATTTCTAATAAATGTTTAACATAAACAGAATTCACATTAATAAATGAAGATATTTAAAGCCACTGCAGTTCATTGCATATCTAATGGATATCTCTTAAAACGTATGCACTGGGCTGGTGCTCCTGAGAACATCAATGAGGAAGCCTGAATAAGCATTAAGGTCAACTGATGAGGTGCGTTTTATGTCTTGTATATCACCAGTATATGTACACACACACAAACACACATAGGTATAGTATTTTTTTAAAAAATAAAAACTGAGTAAGGTCTTAGAATTTATAATCCATCTGTTGAAAACAGATTGAAAGATGATATTCTGGCTATAGAATCACCTTACACCTATTTCACAAAATTAGACCAGCAGGACAAACAGACAATCAACACAGAAACACTGAGGAGCATCTAAAGGTGCAAGTTCCAAAAGGTTACTGCTCTCGGAAACAAGTCTGCCTTCTCAGAATGCGGCTTTTTAAAAAATGCCTGCAAAAATCCTCCTGACAAAACGATTTAAAGGCATGAATTCAAATATAAGCTGAAATTTTAAAAAATACTTTAGATGGATCCAGGAAGTCCTTCTTTCTTCATCCTTCAGAATAGATCAATTCTGTGTTGCTGTTTTCCTCTGCAAATATTTTAAATAACCTTCTCCTTAGCTTGAGAAATAGCATGAAATAGTGAGCTGAAAATATTTTTAAATACAGATACTCTCCTACACATTTGTGGCTTAGACAAGTTATTTAATTTTTCCAAAATGGGAATACTATGATTTACTTTATAAGGCATCTGTGGACGTCAACCAAAAGCAATGTATTTTACAATTTTTAGTCATTTTTAGTACATAATAGTTGTTTGGTGACATTAACTGGCTTTCTCCTTTCCCTCATGTGACACCATGATTGCATATGAATTTAAGATTATTTTCATACAGAGGCAAACCATGAGCTTCAGACCTTCATAGTGTATCACCGAAATCAGTTAGCGGTGTTTCTGTCATTGCTGATTATTCAGTCTGTCCAGAACCCTGATGATGTCACAGGCCACATTCCCTAAGTTATCATCTCAATGATCTTATTGGCTACAAGACCCTAGTGTATTGATACTATATAAGTCTGATATAAACATACAGTCTATTAGTTATAATGTATCCTTTGTTCCATAACTAACATTTTTTTAAAATTTCTAATTGGAGGGTAATTGCTTTACAATGTTGTGTTGGTTTCTGCTGTACAACAACGTGAATCAGCTATAAGTATACATATATCCCCTCCCTCTTGAACATAACTGACATTTTAGGACAACACTTCAGACTCTGTCAGTCTTGGAAACTCTCATCATAAAGTGGTGATATGGTGGATTACATGTATTTTACGTTATTGTTTAAGCCAGTATCGTAACACTGAAATTTTTAAATCATCCCTTCAAAAAACAATCTATCTAGAATGTGTTTGTATATGTATGTGTTAGGCCACATGTCTCCATGCCTCTGGGCTCAATATATATTTTATAATGAAAATCACAACAATAGGACTAATATTTATTAAGTCATTTATTATTTATTAATAAGCATATATTTATATTTATAATATAAGCTTATATTTATAATATAATATAAGCTTATTATATGGAATTGTATTTATTTCATTTAATATATTTATATATTAAATAGATTTATATTTATATATTTATAATATATTTCATTTAGTATATTTATAATATAATGTATTTATAATATAAGCTTATTATATGGAATTGTGTTTATTTATTTATTTGTATAATAATTGTATTTATTTATTTATTTCATTTAATTCTTACACACCTAGTAGCTCATCAGTTCCCCCACTAGTCCATGTGATGCTGGCATACTGTGGAACCTCTTATTATTTACTTATTCCACAGCACCTTAGCAGAAGGCTGTGCTTATAGCAGCTATTCAACAAATGCTTGTTGAATTCAAAATTTTGCTAAATTAAAATGCATAAAGAAGCAGCTTGGATTAAAATGAATCGGTGAGCATAATTAACACATGAATTATTGTTTTGTTATCTTTCACTTATAAAACGTCCACATTTCCACAAACATTCATCTATTTTAACATTGGCGTTCACTATAAAGTCACAATCTCCCAAAGAACAGTCTCTGTTTGGCTTAATTGAAGATCTTCACTGGGGTCTGTAGGGCTGCAGTACCATACAGCAGACTCCAGATCAGACGGAAGGTTCCGCAGTGAGTATGCTGCCCACAAGTCATCTGCCATCCTTCATTCCCCTAGTTGTGTAATTTAACCAGTCTAGATAAAAGGGACCTTGAGCATCAAGTCAAGTTAGCAAGTCAAGTTAGCAAGTCAAGTTCCTCTGGCTTGCTTAAGACATTTGTAAGCACTGAGAAAATTGAAACAGAAATAAAACACATGATTCCAGCCCTCAAATGCAGAAAAAGCTCTAAAATCACATGTGAAGTTGGTGGCATGTCTGTGGCTCCCTTACAGATCCCTAGCTTTCACTTCCTATCTCATTGTGCCCACCACTCTCTAAAGCCCCTGCTCTGAACTACTGCTGCAACTTAACTGCCTTCCACCTGGACGAGTAGCCTGGTCCGTCATTTTAAATGTCATATAGACCTTGGGTGCATGTGTGCTGTGCTCAGCCACTCAGCTGTGTCTGACTCTTTGCAACCCCATGAACTGTGGCCCACCAGGCTCCTCCAGCCATCCGATTTTCCGGGCAAGAATACTGGAGTGAGTTGCCACTTCCTCCTCCAGGGGGTCTTCCCGACCCAGGGGTCAAAGCTGCATCTTCTGTGTTGGAAGGCAGCTTCTTTACCACTTGAGCCGCCTGGGAAGCCCATATAGGCCTTACTGGGTAGGAAGAACTTACACATGAGACACAGTTAGAGCCTAAGGCAGGGCTAGAAGAAATCAAGCATGGGATTGCACTGCCCAGGGTCCAAGCATCTCGGAGAGTGCCTGTTAAAGGAGACCCAAGAGCTGTGTTGAACTAAACAGGACAGATGAAGTGGGCATCCCAAATCTCTGGTAACAGTCTCATCCATGAACTCCACCATTTTCTGAAATCCCTAACACACATTACTTTTCAGTGAATATCACTGAAGTTTAAGCATGGCAGCAAAAGCGCAGTACAGTTACCATTTTTCTAGGAAAACGTGGTACGTCTCTGGCTTTGTTTTTCTCCCCTTACATGATATTTGCTGCGAAGACAAAGACATAGAAAATTTAGCACTAGCTAGGGATAGACAGCACATCTGAAGTGACGAAAAGGAAAGGACACTGTGGATTCACTGGCTGTATTCAGTCCGAGGAGCAGTTGTCCCAGGTGTGCTTTGGGGCCTCTTAAAACGAAGTCAGGGATTCGGTGCTTGAGAAATCACTGTCTCTCTTTTGCTTCTTTGCTTTCTCTGCTCTTTGAGGGCAAGGGCAGCCTTTTTGTCTGCTGACGTGTTCACAGCTCTTGTACTGCAGATTTCTTGTTTCATCACTGAATGCCCACCCTCGTCCCCAGCACTAGCAAGAGTTGGAGAATCTTAAATAGAAGAATGCAGGAAAAAAGATTACTGAATCTGTAAAACCTAATTACTAGAGGTGTATTAGTGACCTGATCATTTACTAAAAGGGAGTTTTTCAAAGAAATTTTTTCTTCTTTTTTAATGAGTGATAGGCAAAATAAAATTGAATAAATTTACCCATTTTTTAAATTAGAAAACCCGCAGATATTTTCCCTTTTAAAATCTAGCAGAATTAACAGTTCACAGGGTAACCAGAGTTATTACAATGAGTTGGAGGGGGTATAGTCTTATTAAATGAATTTTATCACAGTTGTAAATATTACTGAATTATAGGTGATATGCCTTTAAGGTATCCACTTTTCATGAAGAATCACTATAAAAATAAAAAGGAGGTTTACAGAGATGTGTCCCTTTACACTGCTCATCCCAAGTGTGAAAGTTAGGTGTCTCTGAGTCTGTGAGGAATCTGCTTCTTTTTAATTTTCTTATAATAATATGTACTAGTAAAACTTTTGTTCATAATAATTTTCCTATCAATAATCATTTTCTATTTCCCAGGACCTTTTTAGAAATATTCATGCTTGAAACAAATTTTATAAAAGGAGTCATTCCTGTAGGTGCTTTTCAGTATCACATTCCTATGAGATACTTTTGAGAAGCTTAACTTTGTCATAGCCTTTTGCTTTACTTTTATTCAGACAACCTCATTCATCATATTTTAAGGTTTCCTTCTTCCAAAGAAGCCAAGTTAGTAGGCATTGTAGGGAAAAACTCTGCAAAAGTTTTTCAGATCTACTTGAATTTTGTCCATTTGCAAATTTGGTTGCTTCCAAACTGATAGTCACTTGGACTCCAAGGAGATCAAACCAGTCAGTCCTGAAGGAAATCAACCCTGAATATTCATTGGAAGGACTGATGCTGAAGCTCCAATCCTTTGGCCACCTGATGCAAAGAGCCAACTCATTGGAAAAGAACCTGATGCTGGGAAAGACTGAAAGTAGGAGGAAAAGAGGGCACCAGAGGATGAGATGGTTCGATAGCATCACCAACTCAACGGACATGAGTTTGAGCAAACTCTGGGAGATAGTGAAGGACAGGGAAGCCTGGCGTGTTGCAGTCCATGGGGTCGCAAAGTGTCGACTTAGCAACTGAACAACAATAACACAACTAGTCTCAGTATTTTAAGGAAATATCCAAATGTATATTTTCTGTTTCTAAATACATACTGGTTTCAGATAAAGTGTCTGACATCTCTCATCAGTGCCGATATGAGCTTATATGTGTACATTCTTCAGTATGGAATAATACTCTACAAGCAAACAAAGAATGCCAGGTTCCTACCGACTACAGTAGCTGACCAGAGAGTCTATGCTAGAACCCCTTTTCCATTCTTTTGTATACCCATGAAATCCACTTCAAAGTTAAATTATCAGAGAAATGCTAGACCAGAATAACATAGATGTGAACTCCCAATGCGAGAGTTGTCTTAAAGAATGGGTCCCTCTGAATCATTGCTTCATTTTCTGTACTTGCCGTGTTTATCACCCCAATTCTTGTAGCTTTAATAAGATGTACTTGTAAAATTCTTATTTCATCTTCTTCTTCTATGCTTCAGTATGTTATTTATGTATAAATGATCAAAGCCACAGTGTTTTGCAACTAGTAGGTTTCTTTTAGTACACTATAATTGAATACTTTCGTCTTTGGATGGAGTCCACAGTGGTTTTTTTTTTTTTATGCCTCTAAACCATATAAATCAAAAGTTTTATTGGGAAATGTAGAGTCAGAGAAACAGAAAGGTCATCTCTACCAAAACAAAACCACATTTTGCTAGTCCTTGATACGTAATTTCATCATGTGCTCTTCTCTGTCAAGCCTGAAACACACATTTTTAATGCAGAAGTGAATAGAAACCAAATATGAAATCAGTCTGAAATCTGGCTTTGTTTGAATCGCCAAATGGCTGCTTTAATCGCTGTGAATTAACAAAGTCCTATGCAACCCCGACCTTGATGCTCGGTGGCCCTGTTCTTTCCTCCTGCCTCGCTTTACTGGCCTGAGGAGAAGGGCTAGTTCTGCCGTGCTGGAGATCTAGCAATATCCCCACGCTGCCTGCCCCTGTGAATGTTCCAAGTATTCTCCATGGCTGCCACTCTAAGCCCCTCACGTCTGTAGGGGTCATTCTAGCTTGGGCTTCCTGTTACTCATTGCTCTTCTTCTGCAGACTTCTCCCTCTCATTCTATACATCCAGAATTTTGACAGATTCTGCCCCTCTCTCTACTGTACTCACACTATTTATAATTCTCTTCTGTTTATGGCGATCACTTGCCCTTTTGTTTTCTGCTTCTCTGAATTATTATCTCCTATCAATTATGTTGCCTTTTTTTGCTCCTTTTCCTGTGACAGCTTGGGCACCAAAAGTAGATTTCTCATCCTACCAGGATCTCATTGACTTTAGTAAACCCTGAGTCAACTACTTCACCTCATGGATGAAGAAGCCAAGGCTGCAGAGGTCGACTGGGAAGTCGCTAAACTTTCTTTCTAAAAGTTCCACTTTTCCTCTTTATTTTCACTTGGGGCCAAAATAGTCTTTGAAGAACACCATCATAGAAAGAAATCAATTGCAAATGCATGACTATATAGCCCAAATACAAATAGATATGTATGGAATTGCTTGTACTTATGCGTCGTGATGACCCATGAGAAGAGCTTTGAACTAACAATGAGGGAGCACAGATATGTGAGTAACTAATTGTATGACACTGTGAAAAAGTTGGCTTAAAGCTCAACATTCAAAAAACAAAGATCATGGCATCCGGTCCCATCACTTCATGGGAAATAGATGAGGAAACAGTGGAAACAGTGTCAGATTTTATTTTTCTGGGCTCCAAAATCACTGCAGATAGTGATTGCAGCCATGAAATTAAAAGACACTTACTCCTTGGAAGAAAAGTTATGACCAACCTAGATAGCATATTCAAAAGCAGAGACATTACTTTGCCAGCTAAGGTCTGTCTAGTCAGGGCTATGGTTTTTCCTGTGGTCATGTATGGATGTGAGAGTTGGACTGTGAAGAAAGCTGAGTGCCAAAGAATTGATGCTTTTGAACTGTGGTGTTGGAGAAGACTCTTGAGAGTCCCTTGGACTGCAAGGAGATCCAACCAGTCCATTCTGAAGGAGATCAGCCCTGGGATTTCTTTGGAAGGAATGATGCTAAAGCTGAAACTCCAGTATTTTGGCCACCTCATGCGAAGAGTTGAGGCATTGGAAAAGACTCTGATGCTGGGAGGGATTAGGGGCAGGAGGAGAAGGGGACGAAAGAGGATGAGATGGCTGGATGGCATCACTAACTTGATGGACGTGAGTCTGAGTAAACTCTGGGAGTTGGTGATGGACAGGGAGGCCTGGTGTGCTGCGATTCATGGGGTCGAAAGAGTCGGACACGACTGAGCGACTGAACTGAACTGAACTGAACTGACCAAGTCATGAGGCTGGGATTTCTTCATCTAGAAAACAAAATCAGACAAAAGCTTGCCTAGCTCTGAAACTTTATGATTCTTTTCCAAAACTTTATAAACATGACTATTGCTCTGTGTGAGGAACCAGAAAAGTTGGAGACAATTGCTTTTGCCATTTATCCTTTATATAACTTATGTGAGTACAGGTGTTTTCTGCTATTCTTTTGTTTCAAGTTGGAAAATGGGGGCCTCAGAGAGTAACATGAGCTATAGAGTAATCGACTAGTGAGGGGGTGGTCTGGGACGTGAACCTGGATTTCCAGCAAACGGCCACTGGTCCCAGATGGCATCCCAATGCTCCTGTGGGCCGCCACTGTTCTTTCTTCACTCACAGGTGCCCTCTACACTCCTCCTCACTGAATCGCAGATATCTCATACATCTCCCAGAACCCTGAAGAGCAGCCACAGGACTAACAGAAGAGTTATCTTTTGTATTTGAAACCCTACTTTTGCTACTCACTAAAGCCCCTTCCCCAAACAGTACATTTAAAATAGTTTGATGACTGTGTAGTAAATAGCAACTCAAGAGACAAAGATATTCATAGTTAAATGTTAAACTGATGATACTGACCAGAATACTCTTATCACTTACTACGTATCATTGAGAAATGTACTTCACTTCTCTAAGTCCCAATTTCTCCCCCTCTCTCTGAAAAGTGGGGATGATAACAGTACCCACCTTGGGACTGAGTCATATGAATAATAAATATGAAGCATGACCAAGTTTGTGGAGCTGAAAGAAGCTCAGAAATATTAGTTACTGTGATGGTGATGGTTGTGATATAACCCTCTTTGTGGTTACTCTTAGCAACAATAGTAATAATTAGAGAAATTCAGTGAAAGGTCTAGAGAAGGCATAGATGACTTCATGAAAAATGTTGCCTATAGCTGGGCTGCAAAAGATTCCAGTTTCGAATGAGTTTGGAAGAGGAGAAAGTCTCTTCTAGTTCTTTGGAATGAAGAAAGGGAAGGACAAAGGCACAGACAGGAAAGAGCATGGGCATCTTCATCTGGCTGGCACTTATGTAGGAGAGGAAAGAGAAATAGCGTGGAAAAGGCCCTGGGGTGGGAATGGGGAGGTGACATGAGCCAAGTCTTTTCACCACATTGTTATGAGATCCTAGAACAGTTTCAAGAACTTAAAAAAAAAAAAAAAAAATTCCAAAAAAGTCCAGTATTTGAGGTATTGTTAAATACCTTAACCACTGTAAATATTTCATTCGGCTCTTTTGCATTCCGTCTGTAAAAACAGATTCAAGGACAGTCACCAGGGTGTTTGTTTTGCCGGAATGCAGAACCGTCATCACGCGTGTTCTTGTTCTTCCCACTGTCACTGACTCGGAGTGCGCTCTGAGCAGTGTGAAAGGAATTTACTATAAATAAAGAATGCATCGTAAATGCATCAAATAAAATTGAGACCCAGAGTGTAAGCTTGAGAGCAGGGGCCATGATTTATGAATCCTCCGTGCATCTGATGATCACAGCCCCTGCTACAGTGCTGAGAACTTGCTGAATGGAATCCAGAAAGCACTCGCAGATTTGGACACTGCACAAAGGGGCCCTGCAGTGAAAGAGCTATGTCACATCCTAAAGGCAGAGAATGGTTACCTGGAACCTGATGGAGGGGTTCCCTGGATCCTGACACTGTTTGTATCCGTCTGAGACCCCTGGCCGTTCTTTTTTCCCCTCTTCCTATCTCTGTCTCTGTTCCATCAGCTGGAATCTGTTATCGTTTTTCTTTCCCTCTCAACATCTGTTGTCAATTGCACCCTGTTGTTTTTTTTGCCTGTCTTGATAATTCTCACACCTTCAGGGTTCCGTCAGTAGTCCTCAAGATAACTATGTGTGCTATAGTCTGAGACAGCAAGCCTGCTGCTCGCAAGGACCCCCCTCTGCCTGGAGAAATCCACCTGGTTGTGGCCCGCAGGGTGTTTTTTTGGTTTGTTTTAGGAGACACGGTGAATTTCCCAGTTCAGAAAGGGTAAAATGAAAGACGAAAACCTCCAGATCTGTGCGATTTTCAGAAAGCCAGGGTGCATTCCTAGGAGCAGTTCATAAAGGCAGGTGCTGTGAGGAATCTGAGGCAGGAACTGGATTCCTGAAGCCAGCCAAGAGTTGATTGCTTATGTTTTTAGAGCTGCGTGAAAGAGAGAAATGTAGCTACCCCACTGCTGTGCAGTCAGCGGCATCTCGCAGCTGCGGGCCCCGAAGCACTTTGAAAAGCACCCCGAATGGTCTTCTGCCTCTGTGCTACCAACTCTTCACCTAGCCCTGCAGCGGGTTGCATGCTGTGTGTCATCGTACATGTGGACTGGGTTCAAGAAGCCAACCTCTGCTGTTTTCTAAGGCAGAGAGTTGGCAAGTGTCCTGAATACAGTCTCAGTGTAATCTCCATAGTTTCAGGTTGAAGCAAAGAAAATATTTGAGTTGCTCTGAGCTTGACTTCAGACATCAAGCCTTATGTTGATCAACTTTACATTCTAATTTGGGGCCCGCGTGAAGGCATAAAACCACACACACACACACACACACACACACACACACACACACACACCCAGGACTCTCTCCCTTGGTGTGACGTTACAACTTTTTAGCGACAAATAGTTGGCTCAATTATGAGTTATCTCTCTTCCTCACCGAGTTCTCTCCCTACTCAAGCAATTGGATTCAGAGACAGAAGACCATCAGTGAGTGGTGGTATCTGGGCCTTTCTTGAACTTCTGCCCCTTTGGCAAAGAAAGATGATTCTTACTAGTAAGTGTTCGTGCTATTTCAGGGCAGCTCTGGAGACAGGAAAACACAGAGATGGAAATGGTTAGAGGAGGTATCAGGCAAATTGCCAGGTATCTACTGACAGCCACCTAGAGCTTCTACCAGGCTCTCTTCTCAATACTTGGGGTGCCCTCACCAGCAGCTGCAGACTCCCCCTGAGTGCCAGGGGCTACGAGCACAGGCTGTTGGTCAGGAGGCCCTTGGCTAAAGGGGCAGCAGCTGCGTGGCTCCAGTTCAGCGTTTGCTAGACGGGAAGCAGAGCCAGTGTCAGCCAGGTCTTCTGATTTTTCTAGAGAAGCCTGAAACCAGATTTTTATGTGAAAGCTCCTGATGTGTTAATGTTGGCAACCATTAAAAGACAACTTTTAAATAGCGCGCAGGCCAATCACAACCTGTTGGCAGGCAGTGTTCAAGCTGCCAGTGTGGGCACCCCACTGCCCCCAGCTTGCCTAGCAGGTAGGCCCTCCCTGAAGGGGTTCCTCTGTCATCGTACGTGTGGATTGGGTGCAAGAAACCCTTTTTCGGCTTTGCTGTCACTGACACATGTTTTTTTTTAATACCAAACATTAAAAAAAAAAAAATCAGCCGTTTTAAGAGTTCTTGGACCCCTTTTCTGAACATAGTCTGGAACGAACCCCAACTTCTAGGGTGGCCGCCAGGATGAGCCATCCCCTCAAGTGACCTCCAGTCTGCAGCGCGTCCAAGAGGGGAGGAGGGGAGAGGCTGGCCCTTCGGGATGTTCTGGATGACTCCAAAACGGGCTTCAGCCTTGCTCGGATCGACAGCCTGAGAGCAGGCGGAGATCCAGTTAGCCGTGCTCGATGGGGGAAAGCACATGTCTGGCAAGTCAGGTCAGAACCTCCTCGGCTGCGCGTGGCAACCTGCGTGCAGTATGTCCGTGCAGAAGCGAACGAGATGCTCCCGGAGACAGAGGAGAGAAAGCAGTCAGCGGATAGGGAGCGTGGGGAATGGTGGTTATCCCTGTTCCCCAACTGGAACTAAAAACAAGCTGTGAAAAATCAAAAGAAAAGTTCAGTCCCCGTGGGAAACGCTCTGGGCACCTTCTCTCCGAGTTCCTTGAGCATGCCCATCCATTCTCCAGGCTCTTGGAAATTTCCACCAAAAATAGAAGCAGTGCCAGTTGGTCCTGTGGCTGGGATGGAGACAAGAGACGATTTTTGTTCCACGTGGAGGAATAGGGCCTGTGAGCAGATGACATGGAGCAAGGCAAAAGACATGTCAGCACCCCCCATCCCCCGCCCCCGGGTTCATGGTTGTATTTCTTTATGGCGTGTGAGTTGGGCAAGCAATCTGATTAACCGAGTCAGGACCTGCAGTTTCAGCTTTATGGAGCTGCACTGCAAAAAATGCAGCTCAGCGTTTGAGACAATGTCATCTGTATCTTGTGTTTTTTCTTTCTTTTTTTTTTTTTTAATTGATTCCCCCCCACCACCAAAGAGGCAAGGATGACATCAGCCAAATATGTGAGACAGGCTCATCTAATTAAAATTGTGTTTATTTACTTGTTATTTGAGAAAGAATATGAAGCATGCTTGTGAGACATTTGTGTCTGGAAAGAGTTGAGCAACTCCAAAGCTGTAGCGTGCGGCCATTGGTTAGAAATTGCTAAATTATGTTTCTTTATTTTCCACGAAATGTCAAATGTTGTTCTTTTGCTTCTATAAAGGTCAGTATGGCTGAAAGAGGGGGGAAAGAATGAAACTTGGACCATTTACTTGTTATTGAACTTCAGAAGTGTTTTATTTACCAGTAAAATTAAATCAAGAAATGTTTTCCTGGCTCTGAAACAAGAGAGACTAGATTGCAATAAAGTTAATGACTTTGTGTGACTTTCCTCTTCTTTCTGGGCCTTTCAGTGAAAAAGCAGGGAGAAAACTGGTTTGACAGGGAAAGTTGTTGATGATTACTCTGCATTACACATATATGTGGAATATATATTGTGTTGCATAGGTCAGGTGTCTTCATTGTTCCCTTATGTTTTTCTCTGCTTTGATGTTCCTGAACAGAATATAGTTGTGGAAATAAAATTATCTTTACTGAAATATTTCATAGGCATTTTCCAATTGCTAACCAGGGCCTTGCTCCTCAAGCAGAGAAGCCGTCTCCTGTTTATAACTGATGATATATACAACTGGGCATATGCACACAGGGCCAGAAAGAGAGAAAGCACTGTTTGTTCTAGGTTGGTTCCAAAGAACTATTGTTATTTATTAGCACTGTTTGATCTGGTCATGGTGCATTACCACCTCATACCTCTTTTTGGAAAACAAAAAAGTGAAAATAATAAAACAGCATTATTTAACAGTGAGAAACCATGAATTTCCATTGAGTTTACCTCTTCTAATCTTATTCTGAAAGTAGTCTGGCAAAATCCAGGTGAGGAAATGATCATTGCTGTCAGTGACAGAACACCTGCTAGTAACATTTTCAACACTGTTGTTGCTGTTCAGCTGCTAAGTCATGTCCAACTCTTTGTGACCCCAGGGACTGCAGCATGCCAGGCTTGCCTGTCCTTCACTATCTCCAGGAGTTTGCTCAAACTCATGTCCATTGAGTCAGTGATGCCATCCCACCATCTCGTCCTCTGTCAGCCCCTACTCTTGCCCTCAGTCTTTCCCAGCATCAGGGTATTTTCCAGTGAGTCAGTTCTGTGCATCAGGTGGCAAAGTATTGGAGCTTCAGCTTCAGCATCAGTCCTTCCAATGAATGTTCAGAGTTGATTTCCTTTAGGATTGACTGGTTTAATCTCCTTGAAGTCCAAGGGTCTCTCAAGAGCCTTCTCCAGCACCACAATTTGAAGGCATCAATTCTTCAGCACTCAGCTTGCTTTATGGTCCAACTCTTACATCCATGAAGACAACACATGGCTACAGGAAAACTGATAACTTTGAGTATACAGACCTTTGTTGGCAAAGTGATGTCTCTGCTTTTTAATATGTTGTCTTGGTCTGTCACAGCTTTCCTTCCAGGGAGCAAGCATCTTTTAATTTTGCAGCTGTAGTCACCAACTGCAGTGATTTTGGAGCCCAAGAAAATAAAATCTGTCACTGCTTCCACTTTCTCTATTTGCCATAAAGTGATGGGACCAGATACCATGGTCTTAGTTTTTTGAAGGTTGAGTTTTAAGCCACCTTTTTCAATCTCCTCTTTCACCCTCATCAAGAGGCTCTTTAGTTTCTCTTCACTTTATGCCATTAGAATGGTATCATGTGCGTATCTGAGGTTATTGATATTTCTCCCAGCAATCTTGGTCCCAGCTTGTATGTAAAAGTGTATCTTTAGTAACTCCCCACTCAGCTTCCTATGTCTTTTTCCTTCTCTTGACTCTCTTACCCCACCCCTTAATTGCGCTTTGTTTTGAGGGGGACTCAGAGTCGTCTATGGGGTCGCACAGAGTCAGACACAACTGAAGTGACTTGGCAGCAGCAGTGTCGCTTAATCCCCCATGACAGTCTCAAGGTGCTAGTCTCAGCTGTGCCTCTTGCCAGGATATTTAAATCTTAAAAAGGGACCGTCCAGACCTCCTTCCATTTCTCCTACTCCTGGAGAGAAAGTGAATATAGTAAAACCCCTTCGCTTCCGTTATCCAGCTTCCAGGGTATGCAAATAGCAAGCACAAGCTCTTCACCACACTTCTTTGGTTCTAATCCTGGCTTGCCATTTGCTAGTTCTATGATTTAAGACGAGTTACTTAATGTACCAAGCTCCCCAAGTAGCTCAGTGGTAAAGAATCCGCCTGCCAATGCAGGAGCCACAGGAGACATGGGTTAGATCCCTGGGTTAAGAAAATCCCCTGAAGGAGGAAATGGCAACCTGCTCCAGCATTCTTGCCTGGGGAATCCCATGGACAGAGGAGCCTGGCAGACACCAGTCCGTGGGGTCACAGAGTTGGATACAACTGAAGCAACTGAGCACTTAACATACCCCTGTGCCTCAGTTTCCTCATCTGTAAAGTGAGCATGGTAGTGGTACAGATCTCACAGTGCTGTTGTGAGGATTGCATGAGGCAATATATATGTAAAGCATTTCAGAGTGGTAGTACATAGTAAGCATTCAGTAAATGCTCATCTTTTGTTATTACTGTTATCCACTCCCATTTTACAAATTTTATTTCATCTGTGAATTGGTCTGTAATTGCTTCTCTGTTCCTGAGCTGTGAACTTTCCATAGTTAGCACTAGAAGATGTTTAATGTTAATTGATTGATTAATTTACTCTGTGTCAGGAATTATTATATGTACTTAAGGTAAACCAGTGAACACAACAGACCAAAATGCCTGCCCTTGAGAAACTTGTGTTTGGGTGGAAATGCAAGAAAAGAAAAGAAATGCAAAAAGAAAATCCTCCTCCTTCAGGGGAGTTCCCCAGCCCAGGGATCTAACTCGTGTCTCCTGCGGCTCCTACATTGGGCGTTGGGGGGTGGGAGGGATATATATTACGAATAAACATAATAAGGAAATTATGTAGCATATTAGAAGGTGATAAATGCAAGTTCAGGAGAATGAGGGGCAGGTCAGTGGGTTGCAGTTTTAAATAAGTGGTCATGGAAGCTCAGTGAGAAGATAAGTGATGACTACATCTAAAAGTTAACAAAGGAAGGTCCAGCTTCATTTGCTTTTACTTCCTTGTCTATTTATTTTCTAAATTTAAAAAGTAGAAGATTTTAGCTGTATTTTTTGAGTAGCCATCAGTGAGTTCCATTATATTATCAGCATTGCAAACTGAATGTCTCTTAGACTAGCTCTTTTGATGTATTTTTTTTGGCCTTTATCCTGAAATTTCCCATCGCATTTATTTTCTGGTGCATTTGTTTTGAGTTCATCCATCCAAAAGCACCACAAAATTAATTTTTAAAGATATGTGTCTTGCTTTTCTCTCCCAGGTAAGTGGGGTTCATTATTAGGTTCACAGTGTATAGTTTCAATTTCACTTTAGGCCAGTCTAGTACTTCTGCATCAAAAGAAAGTTTAAACTTGTTTGCTTCACATCACTTACCAAAGTAGGAGCACGGTGAGCCAAACTAAAACAAAAATAACTAGATCTGGAGATTGAAGAAGTTCCAGGGGTGACTTTACCGTGGCTGTTTAGAAAGCGTTTTCTCCTGTAGTGCACATGCCTGAAGGAGAAGGCAATGACAACCCACTCCAGTACTCTTGCCTGGAAAATCCCATGGACAGAGGAGCCTGGTGGGCTGCAGTCCATGGGGTTGCACAGAGTCGGACACGACTGAGCAACTTAGCAATAGCAGCAGCAGCAGCTGCCTGAGGTTAACTTAAGGATAGAAAAGATGACAGAGGAACAAAAGCAAAATGGAGTTTTCCTCCCCAAAAAAAAAAAAAATCTGTTCATTACAAACTTCAGCATTCCTTACATTCAGCAAGGAAGAAAAATTTTAGATGGACTGGATTTAGTTCAGGGGACGTACATAAAAAAAATTTGACTCCAAAGTTTTCCATATAACTCTTATATTTGAGTTTGTGTGAGTTTAGATAAATGAACATCAAAAGGGATGTTTTCATTGTTTTATATTAAAATTAACTTTCCCTTCGAATGGGAAGTTTGCAAGCGTCTGCAACTGGGACAGTCCCTCAGCGATGTGGAGTTTCAGCCGCTTTGTTGTGGGCAGTGCAGACCTCAGAGTGAACAAAACTTCATAGATAAAACCAACAGAGGAAGGAGCGTCACAACACTGCTTTTCTCTGTACTTCCTATTCAAGTGTTGACTCTCAAGACACGCCTCCCCTGAATCTATCTATGGGAGGAGAGAGGAGCGACCCTTGATGCTTCCTGAGTGTGTTACTTCCCAGGCATTTTCAACTATGGGCTGCTAACATGATATGTAAACACTGGCCTTTAAAAGTGCCTATCGTTTGCTCTGAGTAGGTCCTGTTAAGTAACACTGTTGGCCCTGAAAGTGGGCTCTACCATGCTCTCTGCATGGATCAGGAGTCTAGTTAGAAGATAACTAGAAGCTCTAATTTTGGAGCATCACAACACAGCATTAGGAGATGGGGAATCCTGAACGCACTGAAAATCCCCAAGGTCCAGAGAGAGTCAGGCAACACTACTCTTTTTCAAAAAAGTTTTTTAAAGACTTCTTATTTTGTGTTGGTGTATAGCCGATTTACAATGTTGTGTTAGTTTCAGGTGAACAGGAAGGGACTCAGCCATACATATAAATGTATCCATTCTTCCCCAAACTCCCCTCCCATCCAGGCTGCCGCATAACACTGAGCAGAGTTCCACGTCAAGCAACACTAGTCTTGATAAACTACAGGGAAGAATTGGGGATTTGGAATCAGGCCCAAGTTTGAATTCCAGGTTCAATGCCATCCCAAAGTCCCAGTAAATGAAATAGTGCACATAAAGTGCTTAGCTCAGCATTTGGCACATAAGTGGACACTCAATAAAGGGTAGTTTTACTATTTAAAAAAAAAGAGAGAGAGAGGAAGAGAAGGGTTACATGGCCTTAAATAAGTCTCCAGATTTATTTTAAGTAAATGCATTTTGTGCTAAAGCTTTTCCTGGTAACCAGGTCACCGAAACACGGAAAGCACTATTGCTAGGGCATATTGGCTAGAATGAACAAATACAGCAATTACGGTTTTTACAGTACAGAGGGGTTTTATTTCATTCCCATCTCCTTGCCTCCCACCACACTACTATGTTCATGTGTAAGCATGTTCCCCTTTAAAATTTTTTTCCCAAATCTTACTTTTCTTAAAGGATCCAGCACTAAATGTCCCACTTCCCTGAAACCTTCTGTGCCTCACTAGTTTACTGTAATCTCCTGATGCCAGGCCCCACATTCTGTTCTGTATTTTCACTCTCTTGGCATATCCTCCACCACCTGGGGCTCTTTCCCAACCAGTTCCCTGAAGACCTACTCTTCCACTTCTTTTGTACTGCCGGAATGCTTAATTACAGGGCTGGCAGAAGGTCCTCGGTAAATTCTTGTCGAACTAAATCTCTTATTTGAAATTTCCAATATCTCCACTTCTCTCCCACAGACCTCCTCAATTTAGGGGAGTCTCTTGAAATGACTCACAACTTTTAGCGCCTAATCCCAAGCTGACCTTTTCAAATTATTTACATGCTTCATAGTTTTCCAGCATGTACTACCAACACATTTATATTAAAAGAACATATTTAGTTATCATGCATTGGCCCTAAGACGTGTGTGATAGCCAGCCGCATTGTTCCACTTAAGAGCTATTTTAATAGCTGAAGGTTACATGCTTTGCCACAAATCATCGACTTCGTGGCGGGGTCAGGGGAAGAAGGAAAGATAGCTTTCCAGGGCAGTCGGGTGGCCTTAAGCAACCAGGAAGGTGAAGTCGGTGCCTCAGCTAACTCACTCAGTTTACTGGAAGTGCATATTTTCCACGTGCCAAATTCAGTAAGTCATGGAGCAAATGTTTATTTTGCTAGGCTTTGAAAGGTTGCTTCGCTTCTTGTAAGTTTTCTCAGTGGAAGTATTCCAAGATGTGACTTAATCTATGTTTGCAGCATTGAACTGGAAACAGGATTTGTTATGGGACTTGGCTCTGTCATTTATGGCCCACTTTTGTAGGGAAGGTGCGCGGAAGCAACAGGAGAAATGCCTGGTGTTTGAACAGTGGTGTCTCTCAACAAGAAATATACTAATATTACTCTATCTTTTTTTCATGTTACCAAGATTTTGGTTTTCCACCATGTGAAGGGAGCCATCCAACGTTACAGAAGAGTCATGTGTTCATCTTGTAGATTATTTTCACTTATTTCCAGAATTACAGTAACCAAGTAATACACGGGGTCACCTCCTTAGACTTCCCAATAACCTGGACAGAGTACTGTTTTGCACTTTCCTGTAGCTATTATGGTTTGACTGTTTTTCTAAACTCCCTCAGGCCAGAGACAAGCCAGCCATCATCAGTCGGGAAGCCCAGTCGGGGCTGTTACTACCCTTTGAACTTACTCTGTAGGCATCGTATAAAGCATTTGAGACTTTGTTTGTTAACTAATAATAACCTTATTAGATGTTTGATTTATTACAAAAGGGACTGCTTAACAGTTTATAGCTTAGAAAAGCCCTCAGCTGGATAAATAGTCCATGTAGTTGCCCAGTAGACAAAGCCAAAGCAAGACTTACTGACAGTTTGAATCCTGGGTAAGAAATTGGGAAGCTGACTTCATAGGTTGACTCCAGCCCTTGCCTGAACCATTTCAAGTGTTTTTCTGTTTTTGTAATACAAATTTGGATTGTTTTCAAAATCAGCAGGCTGTCTTGCTGTTGATTCACCACCTGAACAACTTTATCAAGCCTTTCTTAAAGTCACTTCCCTTGTGGCTCAGCTGGTAAAGAATCTGCCTCCAATGCAGGAGACCTGGGTTCGATCCCTCGGTTGGGAAGACCCCCTGGAGAAGGGAAAGGCTATCCACTCTAGTATTCTGGCCTGGCGAATTCCATGGACTGTATAGTCCATGGGGTTGCAAAAAATTGGACACGACTGAGCGACTTTCACTTCACTTCACTAAAGTCACTCTGATTCTTACACTCACTGGAAGTGTATTAGCTTTAAAGTGTTCAGAGTTCCTCAGCCCCACCCCCTAAAGCAGCACTCTACAATGTTTTGGGTTGGCCAAGAAGTTTGTTTGGATTTTCCTGTAACATCTTATGGGAAAACCATGAGCAAACTTTCTGACCAACCCAAGAATGTAAAATCTAATCACACTTCTTGGTACTACAATTTTGAACAATCAACAGGAGTCATTTGGGGGTTTTTGAAGTTCTCATTGGGAACAGTAAGGTCCATTTAGTAACCATCTGTGATTCCCTTTAGTTGTAGGGTAAAAATAACGAGTTACATGCAGATTCAATTCAGTCTGATGTCTGAAGCGTCTCTGCCCTTCTCCAGCAACCAGTGGGCTGTTAAAGCATGGACATGTTGTCTGGTCCTCTTGGGTACCTTCTTGTGCTGCCCTTTCTTGCTTCCTCCTGCCTGCCACGTGGCTTCCTAGTTGTTTTTAAAAACTCACTTAGAAGTCAACTCTTACAAGGGATCTTATCTTCTTACCCCCAACCACTTTTTGATGTCTTTCCTTTGAGTTCCTGCAATATGATTATTTTCCTGATTCATCTGCTATAATATCATTTACTTTTGTTTTTCTCTCACTCACCTGGTGGCCGCTTGAAAATAAGTGTTACCTGTCTTATCTCTTTTTCCAAACTCTTAACAATGCTTATGCTCAATAAATATTGAATAAATGATTGGATCCATGAATGAATGAATACTTGAATGAATGCTGAGAATAATGAAAGGTTTACTGTACCTTTCCAACATGTTGACTTATACTGGTGTATCCTAAATTTAAATGACTCTCTACATGACCAACCCCCCAACCCCCACACATACACACACTGGGGAAAAAGCTAGTAAAGACAGGAAAATCCACTCTGCTGTTCTTAAAGTGAATAGATAAGGACCCCACCAATGTCAGAATGGTCTATCCTGTGTTCCCAGGACTTAGAAGCTGAATAATCAACTTTGGGCAAATCTGAGAGGATTTATTGGGAAATAAAATTTCTGTTTCAGTTCCTAGAGGATTATTATGAAAACAAGGAGGCAAGGATTCTTTAATGTTAAAAAAATAAAATGAGACTTCTGTAATGAAAACCAAAAGTTATAGTATAGATGAAGAAAAACAGTAATCAGCCTAAAATAGAAAAAGCCTGAGTTTAAAATATTTAATTTTCTCTGGACTAAGAAATTGATGCAGACTGTTATGGGTGTTTTAAGATCCAAATTATTTGGACAGATGTATGTATGTATAGAATGTTTTGCTATTTAATTTATGAGTTAGAACTAACCCTAAAATTCATCTCCTTTATTTATAAACAAATACAGTTAACATTTACTAGAGATGTTCTGTCTTCTCTGACACATAAAATTCAGCTCTCTGTAACAAGAAGAACAAAAATTACCATTAAAGACCTATTTCTTAATTTTCCCCTGTTACCACTCTCACTTATCCAGGCCATGAGCCAGGCTAAATGAGAAAGCACTTTAGAAAGAAGGTATAATTCTTCCCTTCCTGTGAATTCTGTCATCACTTGCTGTGGTTGGATTCAGTAGTATCTTTATGATGTGTAGGAGGTGGAACTATTTGCTTTTTCTCAACTATTGAATATATTGTGCTCAAGTCACTTCAGTCCTGTCTGACTCCTTGCGACCCCATGGACTATAGCCTGCCAGGCTCCTCTGTCCACGGGATTCTCCAGGTAAGAATACTAGAGTGGGTTGTCATGCCCTTCTCCACTGAATGTATTGTAGAAACTGCTTTTATCTTTGGGGGTACCATAGATCAAAGTTTGATACTTAACTTTGCAGGCTCAACAATTCACACTTAACAAAGCTCCAGAAAGCTAATTCACTATTAAGTATTTATGATGTGTTAATTTACAGTGAGATTTGTGTGTGGCTGGGAAATAGACCACTTGTCTACAGAAAGTAAATTTGTAGAGTTAACCTTCTTTGTGATAGGCTTTAAAAGAACACAAAGTATCTGCAACTATGTTATGTTCTGCAACTATAGAAAAAAATCAAACTTTAATTCTAGAAAAATTCATATAAAATCCAGTCTACAGCACACCTTGATTTTGTACATGAGAAACTGGGACCCTATGTAGTGACGGAGCTGAGACTAGAATCCAGATCTTCTGGGTAGAGATCTGTGTACTTTTCACAGCCCCTGCTGTCTCCCTGATCTTAGAGTGAAATGAATAGTCAGCAGTTGGACCAAGAGATGGTTCAGATTCCTTAGTGACCATATATTAAGCTGGAAAAAAATACTAAAATAATATTTCCATTAAGCTGAAATCATCTGATAAAGCACCTTGTCTCCACTTTGGGTTGGAGGGACCAATAAATTTCTAAATTTAAAGATGGAAGGGGACATCAAGAAATAAAGTGCCTGGGTCACTGGTTAATGATGGAGAATCTCTGACAGATTCTTGTCTGTCTCTGGCTACCTAAATGATCCTTTGTCATTGGTTTTCCAAATATTTTGTCTTCATAGAACAAACTGCTAAATTTATTTTAACTACATTGTAGATCGGTGTGTCTTTAATTAGAAGATTCTCTAGAGTTTTTGATAAATTTGAATCTCCTTGTTACCATCATAAGTAACAGATTTCCAAGTCATATTTTAGGTTATAAGTGAAAAGATTTCAACAGGCACCCTCCCTCATCATTTATTCACTCAGAGACATCTATTATGTAGGTCATTGCATCAGGTTCTGAGCATGGCAGAAATGGTCCCAAACCAAACGTGAAAAATCACAGAGGCTGCTGCTACTGTGGGAGGCATATTTTAATAAGACAATAACACAGACCTTGTTAAAAATTGGATAAGTTCTACAGGAGAATACTGCAGGGTGCTATTTAAAAAAAAAAAAACATAAACAGAAGAAAGTTATCTAAATTTGGGGGATTCCTGAGGAAGAGAGGTCAGATGTTGGCGTAAGTGGGACCAGTAAGCCCAGAAGGGATTATGCATTTTGGAGGAGTTTTCTGGAGGGAGCAGCAGTGTAATGAAGTGGCTCTTAGAATTGTGCCTGGCCATCGTACCTTATGATATACATTCATGGTTGGTTTAGTCACTAAGTCATGTCTGACTCTTATGACCCCATGGACTGTAGCCTGCCAGGCTCCTCTGTCCTTGGGATTCTCAAGGCAAGAATACTGGAGTGGGTTGCTGTTTCCTTCTCCAGGGGATCTTCCCAACCCAGGAATCAAACCCAGGTCTCCTGCACTGTAGACAGATTCTTCACCAACTGAGCTACAAGAGAAGCCCTTGAAAAGATGGCCATGCAAAGGCCTTGAAATCAGACTAATATAGCGGAATTTGAAGAGTGCAAGCTGAGTGGTGACAAGTGAGTTTAGAAAAGTGGATAGTCCACGTCGTACTTATAAAACATAGCAGGACTGGGGCCTTTGTCTTGAAAATAGTGGTAAGCCTTAAAGGGTCGTAAGGAGTGAAGTGATGCTTCGTATTATAGAGAATTAATTATTGTAGGACAGGAGGGGAAGAGAGCAGGGGCAGGGTGATACGGAGTTTCTCGCCATGATGAAGGTGTGAAATTGTGGTAACTTTGGCTAGCATATGAGCAATGGATTTGGAAAGAAGTCCAAGGTTCAAGAAATATTTTGGAAGTAAAATTGATGGGATTTGGTAATGGATTGGATTGGGGATGGGGAGGAGGAGAGAGAAGGGACGTCCAAGGTGGTCCCCCTCCTGGGGACCGCAGTGTGTGTGGATGATCCATCCTAGGCAGCTCTTGGTGCTCTGCAGCCCAGCTGGTGCCATCTGGACTTCACCGTCACCTCCAATTATTCCACCATTCCAAGGCAAGGGAAGCACAGACTGTTCTGCTTCCAGCCACTTCACACCTAGGTTTCCGAGCCTACTAAGGAAAACTGTGGGCTTGAAGAGGTTCCCAAATCCCTCTGAAGGAAGGCTTCATAGAGTTGTTCAAAGATTTTAATGACAGTGTTTGCAAAGCTCCTCATACAGTCCATGGCACGTACAGAAATGCAGTGAGGTAGAAATTGCCTTTCCTCTTTGGTGTGCTGATTCTTGTATTTACACTTCAGGGAATCCCACTCACCTTGTCTGATTTGCTACTATAGTAAATAAGTATATTTTTAATCCAGCACTTATTTGATCAGGTTCTTGTGCAGAGGTCAGCTCCACCATACAGCTTATTAAAGATACATACTTGTTGTCAGTTAGGCCGTAATGGGTCTTCTGAGGCCAGAATCCAATGTGTGGGGGTGGGGGGAAGGGAGTGTTTTCCACTTAGAACCAACTAGCAATTCTCAGGACACCAGGTGTATATCCTACCGAAATTCTGACACTGTTATCTGGAGATTACATTAGATTCCTCAGGTTAAATGCTCAATCTTATGACTGCCCATCTCAGCACCTGCCTCCAACTTCAGATGTCAGTTGCAAGCTCAGGTTGTTACCTGCGCTTCTAACTGACTACAAATCCGGGATTCCCAAGACCCTCTCCTCAGTTCAGTTAATTGACTAGAGCAAAACTCAAAGACGCATTTACTTACAAGATTATTGGTTTATTATAAAAGGATATCAGGGGTAGCCAAATGGAAGAGATGCAAGAGCAAGTCATGGGAAAGGGGGAGAAGGTCCACCCCTCCTCCAGGTCCATCACTCTCCTTGAATCTCAGTGTGTTCGCCAACCTAGAAAGTCTCCCAACCAGGTCCTTTTGGGTTTTTATGGAAACTCCACTACATAGGCATAGTTGTTGAAATCACTGGTCATTAGCAATTGATTCAACCACCAGCTTCTCTCCCCTCCCTGGAGGTCAGGAGGTGGAACCGAAAGTGTCACCACTGTTATCTCACCCCATCCTGGTGCTTTCCAAAGGTCACCTCATTTACCTAACCGCAAACACCTTTGCTATTATTCCTTTCCTCACTAAACAAATCTCCAAGAGTTTTAAGAACTCTGTGCCAGAATGGGAGTGAAGACCGAATATGTATTTCTTAATATAAATCACAGTATCATAGGCAATAACTCTGCTTGCAGCACCAGGAAGGTCCTTGCTCCATTCCTTAAAATGTAGCTACCACTTTTTTAAAAACAAAAGATAAATGCTCAGGAAGCCACTGCTTCAGCCTTCTATATTGAAGATTTGAAGTGAAAAAGACCACCGATAGCTGTTCCCTTCCTGTGAATTCTATCATCACTTGCTATGATTGGTTTCACTAGTATTTCACATCTGTGCAAAAATTATGTAGGAATGAGGAAATAATATGTACCCTACAGAGATATGTGTCCAAAATTCCTGAGGGGGGTGGGAATAGGCAAGCGTAAAGCAGTCTGTTTTACCCCATGTAACGTGCAACGAATGGTATGATGTTTCTTGGGGTCCAGATTTTGTTATTATTGACAAATGAAACAAAGGGTCTCAGTCATCCTTTTGCCATGTGATAGAATACATAAATTCACTATTTTTCACCAATAACATGTAAGTAAATATTTCTAGATTATTTTTATTAACTGTGCAAACATTTCCTTATACAAACTGAGAGTTTTCTCTAATATTTTTTCAATTATTTTTTTCAGAGAATATGAGGTTTCATTTCTTTGTCTTATAAATCACACATTTTCATTTGTTTATAAGATTTTTTTTTTTTGGCCATGCCACATGGCTTGTGAGATCTTAGTTCCCCAACCAGGGATTGAACATGGGCCCGCTGCAGTGAAATCTCTGAGTCCTAACCACTGGACCACCAGGGAATTCCCCACATATTCATCTGTTCTGAAAATTACAGGCTAGCTTAGAATAATGTTGTAAAAAAGGGTGATAAAATTTAAAGTCAAGGTACAGACTGGCAGAGTAAAAGGACGTGCATTCATCTCCTTTGGTGAGAACACCAAAACTGCAAGTAGTTGTTGAACAGCCACCAACAGGAGGATGCTGGAACCCACCGAAGAAAGACACCCCACGTCCAAAGACAAAGGAGAAGCCGCAACGAGACAGTAGGAGGGACGTGACCATGGTAAAATCAAATCCCGTAACTGCCGCATAGGCAGCCCACAGACGGGGAAGTTGTCCCACTGTTGTGAAGGTTCTGAGTCCCATATCAGGCTTCCCAGCCTGGGAATCCGGCAAAAGGGCTAGGAATCCCCACGGAACCTGACTTTGAAGACCAGTGAGATTTGATTACAGGACTTTCACAGGATTGGGAGAAACAGAGACTCGGAAGGCACAAACAAAATCTTGCACGCACCAGGACCCAGGGGCAAGGAGCAGTGACCCCGCAGGAGACTTGAACAAGACCTACTTGCTGATGCTGGAGGGTCTCCTGTGACAGCCTAGGTCGGCAGTGGCTCACTGCAGAGATGGGGACACCGGCAGCAGAAGTCCTGGAGGTGCCCCCCTTGGTGGGAGCCCTCTTGGGGGTCACCATGAGCCCTACTATAGAGCCTATAGACTCCAGGGCTGGGATGCCTCTGGCCAAACAACTAACAGGGAAGGAGCACAGCCTCACCCCTCAGCCAACAATTGAGTTAAAGTTTTACTGAGCCTGGCCCTGCCCGCCAGCACAAGACCCAGTTTTTTCCCACCACCAGTCCCTCCCATCAGCAAGCTTACACAAGCCTCTTTGCCTCATCCACCAGAGGGCAGACAGAAGAAGCAAGAACTAAAATCCTGCAGGCGGAATGAAAACCGCATCAGAGAAAGTTAATCAAGATGAAATGGCAGAGGGCTATGTCCCAGATGAAGGGACAAGATAAAACCTCAGAAAAACAACTAAATGAAGTGGAGGTAGGCAGAAAAAAAAGAATTCAAAATAATGATAGTGAAGATGACCCGGGATCTCAGGAAAAGAATGGAGAAGAGGCAAGAAATGTTCACCAAAGACCTAGAAGAACTAAAGAACAAAGAAACAGGCAAACAGTACCCTAGAAGGAATGAAGGGCAGAATAACTGAGGCAGGAGAACAGATAAGTGACCTGGAAGACAGAATGGTGGAACTCACTGCTGCAAAACGGAATATAGGAAAAAAAAATGGGGGAGGCAGGGAGGAAGGCAGCCTAAGAGACCCCTGAGACAACATTCATTAAATGCACCAACATTCACATTATAGGGGTCCCTGAGGAGAAGACAGAAAGGAACCGAGAAAATATTTGAAGAAATAATAGCTAAAAACTTCCCTTACCTGGAAAAGGAAATCGTCAACCAAATCCAGGAAGTGCATAGTCCCAGGCAGGATAAACCCAAGGAGGAACACACCAAGACACATAGTAATCAAACTGACAAAGATTAATGACAAAGATAAAACATTGAAAGCAACAAGGGAAAAATGACAAATACCGTACAACGGACCTCTCATCAGGCTACCAGCTGATTTTTCAACAGAAACTCTGCAAGCCTGAAGGGAATGGCATGATATATTTAAAGTGATGAAAAGGAGTAATCTACAACCAAGAATACTCTACCCAGAAAGACTCTCATTCTGATTTGATGAAGAAATTAAAGTCAAAGTAGAAACTACTTTCTGCATTGAAAGATTTGCAAACGTACAAAATTTGGTGTTTGGAGTTTATTTCTTGATTTTAGCAAATTTTCTTCTTAGACATAGCTATTGCTTCATATACTTAAAACGTTTTAAACCAATAGAATAGTAAAAATGTATCATGCTTTCACATATACACCCAAGGGCTTTAAACATGTACACAGAGGGTTCAGTTTTTGTTGCAACTTAATAACCTATAAAAATTTGTGATTATATTCCCTCCCACCCTTACCTACTTGGGATCTGAGTCACAGGGGCAGCTTGCCAAAGAGAGCACTCCAATTTGTCTTCTAGAATTTCTGGTAAGGTGTATTTTTAAAAATGGCAGAGATGGTACAGCTATACCCATTTCTTGGTTAAGAGTAAGCTAAGACATCAGTGCTGTTCATAGTGGGATCCTGATTCTTCTTGCCCTTATTTTTCAAGGCCCCAGATGATACAGATTGGGGGAAAACTTTATATATTCCTTCATCCACTCAACAAATATTTATGAAGCACTTGGTCTTAGGGTGCGGTGCTGGGCTTATGGCAGTGAAAAAATCCAGTTGTCTTGATTTTGAGAAGTTGACCATCTGCAGTGTGATGTAGGACACCAGCTAGAAAACTGGCCGTGAGCATAGAGCATAATAAATGCTATGAAAGGGGGGAGTCTAGGGCGCAGGGACAGGGTGTTGGGTTACCTAACCCAGGATGAAGCGGAAGGGTAGCTGCAGAAACATCTCAGTGCCCTGGAGGAAGCTTATACTTAAAGAGAAGGGCCAGCCAGCCTAGGGGAAGAAGAACAGCAAGTCCACAGGGCAAACCTGAGAAAAAGCACAGCTCATTTGGAGGAGCTGAAAGTGCCTGGTGGTTCATTTTGCCTGGAGCGTGGAGCCTGAGGCAGGGAGTGGTGACACTGAGGACCAAACCACGAAAGGCTTTATTATTAGCCGAGTTACAAGTTGTATTCTCTCTTCTGAAGGTACTGGGAACCACTGAAGCAGTGACACCTCCCTTTTGTGAAATGACTCAGTGCAGAATAAACCCTATCAGTTAAAAACAAAAAAAACTGATGCTCAGGTCTTAAGAAAAATGGTTAAGACTTGTGTTTGTAATCACACTAAGGCAGAACAGCACCTTGGTTTGTGTTCTTCACCAGTTCTGGGAAAGAAGTGGTTCTTAGCCATGGTAAATATTCAACCACCAAGATCCTGCTTGGCTTCATAGTGTTACATTATTTCTCGGAACACGACTTTGTGGCAGGCTACCTCAACTGGTAGGAATGTGCTGTGCAAAGAAAGAAGCCAACCAGGTTAAGGATGAGACTAGCTTTCTGCAAACCCTTTTAGCATAAAAACAGTATCTCCTTATATTTATGAAGCACGTTTACAGTTTGCAAAAGCACCTAGCATTTGTCTTATCAGAGCCTTGTAATCCATTGAGGTGACAGGTATTGCTTCCCATTTTATAGATGAAGCTACTGGGGTGCATATAAATATAGCTGAATATAACAGTATTTAGCAAATAACAAAGCACTTTATCATACTAACTATACTAATTAGTATGTACTATTATGCTAATACTACCAGTTGCATATTCAATTCCAAGATATATGAATGTAAATTTCACTCTCTACAAGAGAATGGTTATAGCCAGTCAAGAAAATTAAGTTTAGGGATAGAATGAAATCCTTATTTATGTTTTTTGTTAAATTATCAATCTTAAGAATTGAGCTGTTCCTAAAAGAACAGAAGATAATAAATAGTGTTCTTCAGCTCAGTTGCTCAGCTGTGTCCGACTCTGTACCCCATGGACTGCAGCACACCAGGCCTCCCTGTCCATCAACAACTCCCAGAGTTCACTCAAACTCATGTCCATCGAGTCAGTGATGCCATCCAACCATCTCATCCTCTGTCATCCCCATCTCCTCCTGCCTTCAATCTTTCCCAGCATCAGGGTCTTTTCTAATGAGTCAGTTCTTCTCATCAGGTGGCCAAAGTATTGGAGTTTCAGCATCAGTCCTTTCAATAAATACTCAGGGCTGATTTCCTTTAGGATGGACTGGTTGGATCTCCTTGCAGTCCAAGGGACTCTCCAGAGTCTTCTCCAACACCGCAGTTCAAAAGCATCAATTCTTCTGCACTCAGCTTTCTTTATGGTCCAACTCTCACATCCATACATGACTACTGGAAAAGCCATAGCTTTGACTAGACAGACCTTTGTCAGCAAAGTAATATCTCTGCTTTTTAAGTGTTCTTAGGCTCCAAATATAAAACAGTATAATACCCATTTTGCTTCTTTTTATATTTGTTTTGGTCTAAGAAAAGAAATGCTCTATTTAAAGTGTTCTTTAAAAAAAAGAAAAGGAAAATAATTAATTGACTTGACGATATGGTTATTCAAAGAGGCACCAACTAGAAAATTTATATGTTACTACCAGTGTAATATATATAATTGTGTTCTGAAATTTTGACTATGGAATCAACATGTGAAATTTAATCTTTTTCTTTCCTTTGACTTTCATCACAAGAGATAATATATGCCCATATGTGAAACATTCCAACTATTGCAGAATTGAAAATTTCTGTTGTGAAAGATTTTGGGAGTGTGGACCTGCATCTTAGGAGGTACTTTAAGCCACAGGACTTAATGTTATTTAGATGCTTCATATTTTCCACTCTAGGGTAAGATCTTTGAAATAGATATCCCATCTTTATCTTATTTTATGACTCACAGAATGTTCCATGTACTAGACACTCAAAAACGTTTCAAAGAATAGTATACAACCTTATTTTGTTGAAGAAAGGTAAAAATATTTGGAAGAATATCCCAATTTAGGTAAAGCCAATCACTGGACCCATCTTTCACTTCACTTATTTCCCCTTCAGGCAGCGTTCTGAGATTTAGGAGGCAGAGGAACTCCTGGTGGAGCTCCAAGCATTGAACCACAAGACTGGGCATGAAACGCTGGAGGAAGCACTCAAGCCTGTCTGTCCACTGCCTGCATGGAGCCTAAGTGCACTTCTTGGTGGGCATTCAGCTATGACATATGAACTTAATGAATGAATCAAAGATGGTTAGGAGAGAATTTAAATTGCAGACCATCCTTACATAAAGAGGGCTGGTTAGAATCTGGATTTTTATTAAGATTTAAGATACACTCAATAGCTCTGCTGATTCAATCAGGATTTATTCCTCAGCGCTGGATCCTCTTGTGTGTGTTAGTCACTCAGTTGTGTCCGATTCTTTGTGACCCCATGGACTGTATGTAGCCCACCAGGCTCCTCTGTCCGTGGGATTCTCCAAATGAGTGGGTTGCCATTCCCTTCTCCAGGGGATCTTCCTGACCCAGGGATCAAACTGGGATCTCTCACATTGGAGGCAGATTCGTTGTCACTGAGCCACCAGGGAAGCCAGGATCCTTCTTGAGCCCTAACGTAAAGGAGGTGATGTTGATAAAAATGCTGAGACAACAGGCGAAACCAGGAATTTCTAACAAACCAGGGCTGTCTCAGGCAAACCAAGATCTAAGGTTTCTTCAGCTATTGCCCAACTGTAAATCCAACCTTCAGCTCTTTTTCCCAACAAAATGCTTACATATGGAAACATGTCCTTACATAATTAACGGGTTGGGGAAAAATAAACCCTCTCTAGAAACTGTAGTTTTAAGAAAGTTTATATCCAAAATAGAGTGGTGATTTCTGAGTCTTAAGATTTGGGGATGAGGAGTGGCTTCTCTGTATTTTATTTCCTTTTCCCCCTTCTGCAATAAATATTAACAATGAATGGGCTGCTTTAAATTATTGCTCTTTAAAATTTAAATATCCATACATTTTAGAAATTTGTTAGTAAATTAGCTTTTCTATAGAGCATTACTGGAGATATCTTAGTATCCTTGTTTCTAGAAAATTGCAACAAAAAAGTAGAAAATGATTTCTCCCTACTAAGTAGCTCAGTAATCATCAGAAAAGAGTATTTGAAAATAGTAACAATATTTTGAGAATATGTAATATGGGCTTCCCTGGTGGCTCAGTGGTAGAGAATCTGTCTGCCAATGCAGAGGCCTTGAGTTCAATCCTTGGTCCATGAAGATCCCCTGGAGAAGGAAATGGCAACCCACTCCAGTATTCTTGCCTGGAGAATCCCAGGGACAGAGGAGCCAGGCAGGTTATAGTACACGGGGTCACAAAGAGTCAGACACAACTTATCAACTGAATAACAATAACAACAACAATATGTTAGATAGTTCTTCAGTTCAGTTCAGTTCAGTCGCTCAGTCGTGTACAACTCTGCGACCCTATGAATTTGCAGCACACCAGGCCTCTCTGTCCATCACCAACTCCCAGAGTTCACCCAAACTCATGTCCACCGAGTCGGCGATGCCATCCAGCCATTTCATCCTCTGTCATCCCCTTCTCCTCCTGCCCTCAATCCCTCCCAGCATCAGGGTCTTCTCCAATGAGTCAACTCTTCTCATGAGGTGGCCAAAGTTTTGGAGTTTCAGCTTCAGCATCAGTCCTTCCAATGAACACCCAGGACTGATTTCCTTTAGGATGGACTGGTTGGATCTCCTTACAGTCCAAGGGACTCTCAAGAGTCTTCTCCAACACATCTGGAATTATTGATTTCTGTTTACATGTTGTATTAACTCATATCTGTAAATGTAAAGATTCCCAGAAGTGTAGTAACTCGGAGTTTTTATCTGCTGGTGAGATATCTCAGAATTTGCCAGTCTTACCAATTGTGATAAATCTCTTTCTATCTCCTCAGTGCAAAATTTATACCTGTTTCCAGTACAGTGGATCATAAGATGTTGAGTTCCACATTTCTATAAAAGTCTACACGGACTGTGTCCTTATTTTGGAATTGACTCATCCAAAAATATTTCTAAAACAAGGCCGTTTAGATCATCTTTGATATTTGACTAACCATGTTATGATGAAATGCATAATTTCTTCAAAGCTTACTAGATTTTTTTTCCTTTTGAAAGCAGCATAAAAGATGTAGAAGCCCAGTAGTTATGAGTCATTGGCTGGCTGGCTACCTTCAGCAACCTGTGGGACAGGAATAAGTCAAAAGTACAAAAAATTGGGCATCTCCCAAAGGGACCTCGGTATCAGAGGTGACCTGAAATTGGCAGGAAGAGACACCCATTGTAGCAAATGTGAAATTGTCAACATTCATTCAATATCTTCAGATGGAACGCCTGAAGTTCACAGTGTAAAGGTATTAAACTCTGTGCTCTGCAGTCTTTTGCTCTGAATGAGAATAATAATGAATTGAAGTGGGTAAAGTGGAGGGAAGAAAACTCCCATCCAGTGTCAGCATGTAGATTTGTCAAACTGGCTGATCTCATGTCATGAGTCAGATCATTCTCTGACCTCAGGTTACCCTTTTTCTTGACAACTCTGTGTATTAGGTATTTAAATCTCTTCTTACTGCTCTCTGGATGGGATGACAATAGACTGAAATACATAATATATAGTGCTATCACGGGACAAGTCCTCTTAGGATAGGGAATGATCTGCTTGAGTTTTTCCCAGATAATGGTTGCATCTGCAGTGACAAAAAATGGCTCTTTTCACGTCTTCTTAACATCTGTGTATAGTGATGTGGACCCCCTCACCCTCCTGGAGCTGAGTCTTGTCTTGGGGTCCCCAGTGTAGTCAGTTGTGGCTGGCCTCTCATCTGACCTGCCTGACCAGTTGGTAGTTCCTTGTTTACTTAAGTGATTCTTCCTGTTCATGTCCTGCAGCTGTGCTGAGTCCTGAGCACTCAGCATTTTCCTCTACATTCAGTGTCTTCCTTAAAAAAAATCATACACCCACAATGGCTTCAGCTTTTAACAGTGCACAGCGATTCCTGCACTTAAGTCTCTAACTTTCTCTCTAACTTTCTCCTGACCTCCCATCTGGTACTTACAGTGATCATACTTATTTTCATATCAATGTGGGTGATATTTCACTTAGTTTCCACAGCAGAATGATCCGTTCTCTTTCTTCTCTTACTTTTATGGGCTCCAAGTCAATTTTCCCTTTTCGTCATCATCAGCCCTTTTCTTTGGTCACCTGTCACTGTCCAGACAATTAAAATGAATCCATAGAGTTGTTAACAAATACCTGAATGCTAAATTTTGGAGGACTGTTGAAAAGGCAGTTTAAAGGATTCTGACCAAAAGCTGTGTTGGAAAGTTCTCACCATGTTTTTTGTTTGTTTTTAATTTTTGGCTGCACTAGGTGTCCATTGCTGCATGGGCTTTCTGTCAGTTCAGTTCAGTTGCTCAGTCGTGTCTGACTCTTTTCACCCCATGGACTGCAGCACACCAGGCCTGCCTGTCCATCACCAACTCCTGGAGTCTACCCAAACTCATGTCCCTTGAGTCGGTGATGCCATACAACCATCTCATCCTCTGTTGTCCCCTTCTCCTCCCGCCTTCAACCTTTCCCAGCATCAGGGTCTTTTCCAATGAGTCAGTTCTTTCCATCAAGTGGCCAAAGTATTGGAGTTTCAGCTTCAGCATCAGTCCTTTCAATGAATATTTAGGACTGATTTCCTTTAGGATGGACTGGTTGGATCTCCTTGCAGCCCAAGGGACTCTCAAGAGTCTTCTCCAACACCACAGTTCAAAGGCATCAGTTCTTTGGCACTCAGCTTTCTTTATAGTCCAGCTCTCACATCCATACATGACTACTGGAATAACCATAGCTTTGACTAGGCTAGACAGACCTTGTTGACAAAGTAATGTCTCTGCTTTTTAATATGCTCTCTAGGGTGGTCATGGCTGTGGCAAATAGGGATCGCTCTTCATTGCAGTGCTTGGGTTTCTCATTGAAGTGGTTCCTCTTGTTGCAAAGCACAGGCTCTAGAATGTTCAGCTTCCAGGCTCCAGAGCTGGCTCAGTAGTTTGGGCACACAGGCTTAGTTGCTTCATGGCAGGTGGAATCTACCCAGATCAGGGATTGAATTTGTATCCCCTGTATTGGCAGGCAAATTCTTATCCGCTGTGCCACCAGGGAAGTCCTCTTATAGTGTTATGGATGGCTTTTTCATTTATAAATGTTAGGAGAAGTAAAAAGGAGAATAATATTTTATGACCTGGGAAAATTGTATGAGACAAATTTCAATGTAGTTTCGACAGAGACCATATGCCCTCCTAAGTCTAAAATATTCACTATGTGACTGCCTTCAGGAAAAGTTTGCTGACCCCTTGGTTTAAAAGATAAGCATTCACTTTATTAAAACAGCAAATTCAAAACCCTATTTTGTTCTTCAGCCTTTAAGAAACCAGGTGACTACACACTCATGAAACCACAGTCAAGACAGAGAACATTTCCATCTCCCCACAAAGATTCCCCAGGCCGCTCTGCAGACCATCCTTCCCTTTGCTCCGATAGCCAGGGAGCCACTGATCTGCTTTCTGTCACTGTATAGTAATTTGTGGTTTCTAGAATTTTGTATAAATAGAATCATACTGTGGGCACTTCTTTGTGACTGACTCTTTTATCCAGCATGCTGATTTTGAGATTCATTCATGTTTTTAGACGTATCAGTGATTTGTCCTATTTGCTATTATAGGCTTTTTTCAGCTTTGTTTAGGTATAATTGACAAATAAAATGATAATATATTTAAAGTGTTCATCTTGCTGATTTGCCATGTGTGTGATTTGCTCTAAGTGTACAAAAGGGCTGATTCTGCTTGACTTGCTACAGACTTACTATTAGACAAGACTATTAATAATAATAAACTTTCACATAATCTGTTCTGCATAGAAAAACCATCCCAGAAACAAGAAAACAACTCACTTTAACTATTTTATTATTGTCATTCTTATCATTATTAATAATAATAGTATTTTTACAGATTCTGGGTATTTCCAGTCCCCTATGACAGAGATTTCTCAAAGTAAACCAAAAATTATTTCAAACTATGTTTTAAGGTTCTTGTAAATATAACAGTGTTTAAATAGTCATGGTACAGTTTGGCAATTTTTGTAATTTCAGTTAAAACTATTTTTCATGTTCAAAGCTTAATCCAACTCGAATCTCTTCTCCACTTTCTATTAAAACCTTTAAAAATTACCCTCCGATTCCAAACCTCTCCTCCACTCTTTAGTTCCGCCTCAGTACTCTTATGATCACTTTCAGCCTTGTCTGTTCTCAGTCCTGCCACCCAACTCAGTATGTCCTTCTGAACATGTTCTTATCTGGAAACTCTCAAAGCAGGGTGTTGGTGGGGTCAGGGGTTTGTGTTGTTGTAACTTTACAGAAAAAAAACAACTTTAATTTTCAGTTCCTTGTATCTTGTCAGAAAGAGTCTGGCTCCTGATAAGTAGTATCACAACTGATTAGCATGCCATGCTTTGAAACTTAACAGAAGCATAAAGAACCTTGAGAGTCTCTGCGATAAAGTCCTGTAGAACAAGGTTCAAGAGGAAAAACTGAAGGACGGGGACCATGCCATCTGGAGATGAAATTGCTGAGGCATAACCGAATAATTGTCTTTTGATTCATGAGTATCCATCCCAAAAAAGACTGACCAAAGTGGCACATAGAGAAAAAGTTTCTTAAATTGCAGATAGAAACTTTAGTTGTATAAAGCAAAAGATATCTTATCTATAATATGGATATTTCTGGTTTAAAAAAACAAACAGAATTGTTGCACCTAGGATTTACAAAATTTAGGATAGACATTGGTCTCACTCTGAAAGTGAAGCCATGCGACCCAGATAATTTAGTTACAAACATCTCTGAAGCCAGCAGACTAAGCTAAGTGAACTTCCATTGACTCTCTTTGTTCTGAATAGTGGCCCTTAAATTAGTAAGGAATTTTAGAAGAACTTGATATAACCCATGGTGAACACTAGGTAATTACTGATCCCATCCAAATATTTTTAGGAGCATTTGAGTGATAGTTGTTCCCAAAGCATTCTAAATGTTTCAATTGCACTGAGAGCCGGTGGCCATCAAGATGACTCACTTATTTTCCTTTTCTCTATATATTTAATGCACACGTCAGATTGAAGAATCTTATTGTAAATAGGAACATTAACAAAAGCAAGTTAAATTGTGAAAAAGAGCTGTTGAAAAAATGTGAATCAATGAAAGATGAAATTCCTAGTTTTCTCACACCTGAAGAAAATGTACAGACGCATAAATACAGTATTGGTCTTTTCAATCCTGTCATTGGTATGAAATCCCTTGTCTCTGCTGCTAAGTCACTTGGTGATGCAAAACAGCAGTAGGTCAGCAGCTCTGTGTGACGCCAGAAGCAAGAAATCACGGAGACTTCACAGGAGTGTCTGCCAAGCGGAGAGCAAAAGCAGAAGCTGTGAAGCCCTTTAAGGAGAAGGAGTCACAAGAAAAGGCAGCAGCAATATGCAAACTCAGGCCCAGCAGAGAAGCCAGACACAGCCAGGAAGTCACCTGGAGGTTCAGTGCCAAGCAAGCCCACCACCAGAGGGGCACAGACCCAGAAGAGCAGAGACCAGCCATCAGTGGGTGTTCATTCTCCTGTAAGAGAGTCTTGGCACATGGAATGTGAGAAACACAAAGCCTGAGCCAAAGCAAATTTGTATTGAGCAACTCCCAAATTACCTAACTATGGTGAGAAAATTAGAGGACTAGAACCAACACCTGCCCGTCCCCACCCCATCCTACTGTCTGTCACTAATGAAAATTCAAAGCCAGAATCTCTTATTTAACAAATATTTCTTAAGCTCCTTCTGGGTGCCAAGGACCTTACTATGAACTAAAAATTACATCAGTGAACTAACTGGAGATAATGTCTTGCTTTCTAGGCGGTTATCACTGAATCAAAGATATTCTTTTTTTGTAATCTCAAATTTGTAATTTTTGAGTTGAAAAAATATAGCCTAATTTTATTGAAGATTTCATTCTTCTAAGTTCTTTAGGCTGCATTGTTCTGTGCTCTTTCTTAGGCTATACAAAAGATAGGTGGTTTTGATTAGGCCACTTGTAGGACTGTACTGACTATTTCTTAACTATTTTTCATAACAGAATTAACATATACCTGGAGATTTTGAAATGGCACATTTTCCTTAGGTCTCCAAAACCATTCTTCCTATTATTTTAATATTGTTGTGCTTCAAAGTTTTAAAAACAGAAAAAAGCAGTATTAATAAATGGTCCCTATGTCTATATACTGTTTATGTAGACTTGATCACTACTAATATATCGACAAATTTGCTTAGACTATTTTTTAATTGTTGTTTTTAGAAAAATGATAAAGATTTATTATAGGAATTGAAACAAATAATAAAAATATAAAGATTAAAAACTGTTAAAAGTCACTTCAAACTTCATCCATAAGTAATCTTCATAAATATTAAGTGACTATTATGATGTCCAGGAATTTTCCAAGTTTATTAGCACAAAACACAAATCCAAATTGCTTAGAGAATCCCAAGCAAAGAAAAGTATCCCTAGGCATATCATAGTCAAATTCTTGTGAATCTGAATAGCAGATCGTGAGGGCAGCTTGGGGAAGTGAAGAGAACATTGTATTCAAGAAAATCATAATAGAAGTTAATACTATTCTCATCAGAAACTGGAAACCAGAAGACAATGGAATGACCCCTTAAAGTCCTGTAACAAACAAACAAACAAAACCTGTTAACCTGCAAATCTATATCCAGTGACAATATCCCTCTAACAGAAAGGTACAATAAAAACACTTTCAGGCAAAAACTGAAAGAATTTATTTCCAAAAAATCTGAGCATCAGGAAATGCTGAAAAGTTATACAGACTGAAGGGAAAGGGAAATGATGGGAGAGAAATCTAATTCTATGAAAATTAATGGAGAACACTGGAAAGAGCAAGTAAGTCATTACATATAAAGGTTTATTTAACAAATCATTCCGACTTTATATATTATATGTCATTTTGTCGCAGACTGTTGACTATTTTAAAGTAAAAATCACATTTAAAATAAAAAAATGATGTTCATATCTGAACATCATTTCTAGACATACTAAATATGATTAGATGGCTACTTATAAATGTTTAAAATATGTGACCATATTATAGTTTCTATAATATACAAAATTTAATTTCAGTTTATTTGAATTTGTCATGAGAAAAGCTAAAATGGAAGAGAAATAGTTCTTAAACATCAAAAAATGCTTCCATACCACAAAATACATTCTAATCATCACAAGAAAGATAAAAGGCCTCTCTTAAGAAATTATAAAGACAGTAAAGGATTGGAATCACTGTTTTTTATGACCTAGGTATTTCAATTTTATAGTATCAACTTGACTACATACTGTAAAAGATAATAAAATCATCAATGCTCAGGTCTCCTCCCATTTCACTCTTCCAAACATTAGGTGTGTGTGTATATATACACATACATACACACATATATATAGGGGTGTATATATATATAGGGTTAATATAATATGTTTTCCATTGTCTAGGCTTAACATTTACATTTAAATCTATAAATATAATTCTCATAATTGTAAGATTATTCCAGTATCTAAATGCATAGATGGTAGTACCTTTTCCATGATTCTTTTGCCATCATCATTACTGAATTCTGTTTTTTCATTGGTATGGACAGGTCCTCTCTTTATTAGTTATATTTCAGTATCATGTAGTTTGGTTTTTAAGTTTTTTACCCAAGAAAATTTATGAATGCTGCATTCCCAGCATTGTCTTTAAGTTTGATAATTTCAAATGCTATATTGGCTGAATATAATATTCTTTCTCCCACAGAACTAAATAAATATTGCTCCATTATCTTTTAACACTAAAAGCTGATGTAAAGAAGTCTGAAGGCAGGCTAAAATTTACCATTTATTAACAGACTGGCTTGTTTTCTTTTGGAATCTCTTAAAGTTTAACACCTAGTAAGGCTATGATGTGATATCAAGGAATCTATATCAAAATTTTCCTGGTACATGGAATCCCTTAGAAGAAATGTAGTAGCCATCATGGTCAACAAAAGAGTCCGAAATGCAGTACTTTGATGCAATCTCAAAAACGACAGAATGATCTCTGTTCATTTCCAAGGACAACCATTTAGTATCACAGTAATCAAAGTCTATGAGCCAGTCAGTAACGCTGAAGAAGCTGAAGTTGAACGGTTCTATGAAGACCTACAAAATCTTTTAGAACTAACACCCAAAAAAGATGTCCTTTTCATTATAGGGGACTGGAATGCAAAAGTAGGAAGTCAAGAAACACCTGGAGTAACAGGCAAATTAGGCCTTGGAATGCAGAATGAAACAGGGCAAAGACTAATAGAGTTTTGCCAAAAAAATGCACTGGTCATAGCAAACACTCTCTTCCAACAACACAAGAGAAGACTCTATACATGGACATCACCAGATGGTCAACACCGAAATCAAATTGATTATATTCTTTGCAGCCAAAGGTGGAGAAGCTCTATACAGTCAGCAAAAACAAGACCAGGAGCTGACTGTGGCTCAGATCATGAACTCCTTATTGCCAAATTCAGACTTAAAGAAAGTAGGGAAAACCACTAGACCATTCAAGTGTGACCTAAATCAAATCCCTTATGATCATACAGTGGAAGTGAGAAATAGATTTAAGGGCCTAGATCTGATAGATAGAGTGCCTGATGAACTATGGACTGAGGTTCGTGACATTGTACAGGAGACAGGGATCAAGACCATCCCCATGGAAAAGAAATGCAAAAAAGCAAAATGGCTGTCTGAGGAGGCCTTACAAATAGCTGTGAAAAGCAAAGGAGAAAAGGAAAGATATAAGCATCTGAATGCAGAGTTCCAAAGAATAGCAAGAAGAGATAAGAAAGCCTTCCTCAGCGATCTATGCAAAGAAATAGAGGAAAACAGAATGAGAAAGACTAGAGATCTCTTCAAGAAAATTCGAGATACCAAGGGAATATTTCATGTAAAGATGGGCTCGATAAAGGACAGAAATGGTATGGACCTCACAGAAGCAGAAGATATTAAGAAGAGGTGGCAAGAATACACAGAAGAACTGTACAAAAAAGATCTTCAAGACCAAGATAATCACGATGGTGTGATCACTCACCTAGAGCCAAACATCCTGGAGTGTGAAGTCAAGTGGGCCTTAGAAAGCATCACTATGAACAAAGCTAGTGGAGGTGATGGAGTTCCAGTTGAGCTATTTCAAATCCTGAAAGACGATGCTATGAAAGTGCTGCACTCAATATGCCAGCAAATTTGGAAAACTCAGCAGTGGCCACAGGACTGGAAAAGGTCAATTTTCATTCCAATCCCAAAGAAAAGCAATGCCAAAGAATGCTTAAACTACCGCATAATGTCACTCATCTCACATGCTAGTAAAGTAATGCTCAAAATTCTCTAAGCCAGGCTTCAGCAATACGTGAACCGTGGACTTCCAGATATTCAAGCTGGTTTTTGAAAAGGCAGAGGAACCAGAGATCAAATTGCCAACATCTACTGGATCATGGAAAAAGCAAGAGAGTTCCAGAAAAACATCTATTTCTGCTTTATTGACTATGCCAAAGCCTTTGATTGTGTGGATCACAATAAACTGTGGAAAATCCTGAAAAAGATGGGAATACCAGACCACCTGACCTGCCTCTTGAGAAACCTATATGCAGGTCAGGAAGCAACAGTGAGAACTGGACATGGAACAACAGACTGGTTCCAAATAGGAAAAGGAGTCCGTCAAAGCTGTATATTGTCACCCTGCTTATTTAACTTCTATGCAGAGTACATCATGAGAAACGCTGGGTTGGAAGAAGCACAAGCTGGAATCAAGATTGCCGGGAGAAATATCAATAACCTCAGATATGCAGATGACACCACCCTTATGGCAGAAAGTGAAGAGGAACTAAAAAGCCTCTTGATGAAAGTGAAAGAGGAGAGCGGAAAAGTTGGCTTAAAGCTCAACATTCAGAAAACGAAGATCATGGCATCCAGTCCCATCACTTCATGGGAAATAGATGGGGAAAAAGTGTCAGACTTTATTTTTTTGGGCTCCAAAATCACTGCAGATGGTGACTGCAGCCATGAAATTAAAAGACGCTTACTCCTTGGAAGAAAAGTTATGACCAACCTAAACAGCATGTTGAAAAGCAGAGACGTTACTTTGCCAACAAAGGTCCGTCTCGTCAAGGATATGGTTTTTCCTGTGATCATGTATGGATGTGAGAGTTGGACTGTGAAGAAAGCTGAGCCCCGAAGAATTGATACTTTTGAACTGTGGTGCTGGAGAAGACTCTTGAGAGTCCCTTGGACTGCAAGGAGATCCAACCAGTCCATTCTGAAGATCAGCCCTGGGATTTCTTTGGAAGGAATGATGCTAAAGCGGAAATTCCAGGACTTTGGCCACCTCACGCGAAGAGTTGACTCATTGGAAACGACTCTGATGCTGGGAGAGATTGGGGGCAGGAGGAGAAGGGGTCGACAGAGGATGAGACGGCTAGATGGCATCACTGACTCAATGGAGGTGAGTCTGAGTGAACTCCAGGAGATGGTGATGGACAGGGAGGCCTGGCGTGCCGCGATTCGTGGGGTCGCGAAGAGTCAGACACGACTGAGCGGCTGAACTGAACTGAACTGAACATGGTATTATAGTTAATACTTTCAATCTGTGGATTAAAATTTTTGTTTTTTTCCAGGAACCTCTTCTTGTGTTAATGTTATATATTTTCATTCCTCTTCCGTTACCTTCATTGAATTCCCTTTTTCACGGATAGTAACTACCAATTCTTGAGTATTTTTCTTACCGGTTATCTTCTTTTAGTCCTTTAATCGGTCTTTTTTTCATTTTAATCCACTGGAATTTTATATTAGCCAAACCTCTTCCTGTATTTTCAAATTCTCTGAGTCATGATATGCCTCATCATAATCAGTTCCAGCTACTGATAGCTCAGTTGTTCATCAGCTCTCATGGCATCCATGAGATCTGTGGTGTCTATAAGTCCAATCTTTCATTGGTTATAGGTGTCCAGCTTTTTATTCCTCAAATATTTAAGTGCTGTATATAAAATTTAAATTTTATCAAATATATAAAATTTAAATTTTATCATCTTAAATTTATATTTTAATATAAAACACATATTTATAAAATTTATATTTTAATATAAAATATGTATTTTATATTATAAAATTGATATAAACTATAATTTAATATTGCAGGAGGAGTCTTTACCATCTGCGCCACCGGAAAAGCCCTGGTTTTTAATATGTAGACTGAGTCAGTTCTTTGTGTTTTAATGGCTTGCTAGGTACTGTCACTGGTATATTTTTATCATATATAATAGAATTTTGCCAGAAACAAAAATAAATATTAGAAATAGAGGCCACATGGGATCAATATGTCAGGATGTGGGACACATTTAGCTCAGGATTGCTGAGAGCTCTTGCTGTGTGGGTGTGTCCATGCTCACAGGTGGAGGACGTAGCATGGGGTTTGTCACAGTCGCTCCAACTGGCTGTGCGTGCAGGCCAGCATTCAGAATGCAGACAAAATAATGAACTTATGTGTCACATTATTTAGAGACAAATGAAACTAAAGGTATGAGCTTGGGCAGCTGTTAAGTGGGTTGGTTCATTTACTGTATTTGATTTTTCTTTTCTTTTTTTTATTGGAATACAATTGCTTTACAATGTTGTGTTAGTTTCTGCTGTATAACATCATGAATCAGTCATATGTATACATGTATACTCTCCCTTTCGATCCTCCCTCCCACCCTCCTATTCCACCCCTCTAGGTCATCACAGGGAACAGAGCTGAGCTGCCTGTGCTATACATGGCAGCTTCCCACTGTCTATTAATATTTTACTCATGGCAGTATGTATATCTCAATGCTACTCTCTTAATTCATCCCTCCCTCTCCTTCCCCAACACGCTGTGTCCGAAAGTCTGTTCCCTATGTCTGCACCTCCATTCCTGCCCTGCAAATAGGCTCATCAGTACCATTTTTCTGTACATATGTGTGAGTATACAGCATTTGCTTTTCTCTTTCTTACTTACTTCACTCTGTATGACTGGCTCTAGTTTCATCCGCATCACTTCAACTGACTCGATTTCGTTCCTTTTTACGGCTGAGTAATATTCCATTGTGTATAGGTACCACATCTGCTTTACCGTTCATCTGTGAACGGACATCTAGGCTGCTTTCATGCCCTGGCTATTATAAATAGTGCTACCTTGAAGACTGGGATGCATGCGTCTGTTTTGAGTTGTGGTGTTCTCAAGGTACACGCCCAGTAGTGGATTGCTGGGTCCTATGGCAGTTCTATGTTTAGCTTTTTAAGCAACCTCCATACTGGCCTCCACAATTTACATTCTCGCCAACAGTGTAAGAGGGTTCCCTTTTCTCCACACCCTCTCCAGCCGTTATTGTTGGTAGATTTTTTGATGATGCCATTGTGGCCGGTGTTAGGTGGTACCTCATTGTAGGTTTGACTTGCATTTCTCCAATAATGAGCAGTGTTGAGCGTCTTTTCACATGCCTCTTGGCCATCTAACCACTTTTTTTGTGACCTGAAGAAATTATGGGATGAGAAAGCAGAGACAAAAAGGACTGCTGACCAAGACAGAGTGCCTTTAGTTATGGCTTGATACCTGGTGTTACTCTCCTGAGATCTTTGTTTTCCCCCACTTACTTGTTTATTTTTGGCTATGCTGGGCCTTTGTAGCTGGGCGGGCTTTTCTCGGGTTGTGGTACACAACCGTTGCGGAGGCTTCTCTTCTTAGAGAGCACAGGCTCTAGAGCTTCAGCAGTTGTGTCTCCTGGGCTCTGGAGCACAGTCTCAGTCGTTGTGGCACACAGACTTAGATGGTCTGCACCTCAGGGGAGCAACATGTGGGATCTGCCTGGATCAGGGATCAAACCCGTGTCTCCTGCCTTTTCTTTACCACTGAGCCACTAGGGAGCCCCTCCTCTGAGATCTTTTTCCAAGTTTTTAAAAGCTTAACTGTTCTTAGCTGAGGGCTGCATCTTGGGCCTCAGAGGGGACACTTAGATGAGGTCTCCGAATCAGTATGAAACCCTGAGACTTCACTTCCTTCAGAGACAAGCAGCTTAGTCAACTTCATGTTTCCCCACTTCTCCTCTGCCACCGTTTCCTGGGTGAATTTGTTAAATGGCAATGTTGATTCTTTCCCATCTTGTGTGGAACCGACATGAATAACTGAGATAAGCAGCCAAAATCTCCTGTACTTATCTGCTCCCTGATGATGTTAAGAATATTTATTAACTCCTTTAGAGCAGGGGTCCCTAACCTTCAGGATCTACTGCCTAATGATTGAAGGTGGAACTGATGTAATAATAATAGGGATGAATGCACAATAAATGTAATTCACTTGAATCATCCCCAAACCATCCCCCTGGCCCCAGTCTGTGGAAAAATTGTCTTCCACAAAACTGGTCCCTGGTGCCAGAAAGATTGGGGACTGCTGCTTCAGATCATTATGGTCTCTTTTGTGTCTCACTGAGCACTTGTTAATAAGTTTAAATTCCTGCATCAAAATAAATTCAGAGCTGGCCAATCCAGATGTAATCCAACTAAAGATTTTTTGAAGGCATTTTTTCATCATTGTAGTAGGAAATCCAGTAAAATAATAAAAACAGCAATACACAGAAAGAATCTCCTTCTCTGTAAGCTTTCACTAAATAAAGACTAGGAAGGACAGATGAATTATATATATCCTGCTTCAGAAACAGTTAACCTGTTATTTGGTAGGATATTGTCTTTGTTAGCAACTTGGAGTAGGAGCCATATGGCCTGTCCTTGCCTCTCATTGCCTGGCAGTGCACCTAGGGGTAGTCAGCACATTGGACTGAGTAACTGAGATTCTAGATGCTCTCATAAAATCCTTTTACAGAACACCATACAGCACAGGGGTGAGGAATCTGCTGCCAATGCAGGAAATGCGGGAGATGTGGGTTCGATCCCTGGGTCGGGAAGATCCTCTGGAGGAGGGAATGGCACCCCACTCGAGGATTCTTGCCTGGAGAATCCCATGCACAGAGGAGCCTGGGAGGCTGCAGTCCATGGGGTCGCAAAGAGTCACACACACACACACACACACACACACACACACACGTGCGCACACACACACACACAGTCCATGGGGTCGCAAAGAGTCAGACACGCACACGCACACACACACACACACACACACACACGTGCGCACATTCAAAGGAGAACCTGAGATTTAACATACAGCTTTTGAAATAGGGACTTGGTTTTACTCTGAGGTCAGGAACCTCCACAGCTGAGTACTTTGGATAATGAAAGTCCTTTTTCTATATTTGCCCAGCCTGAACTGGACACAGCAAATGTCATACAATCTGCATTTAAACATTCTTTTCTTTCCATTTTAACAGTGTTTATATTTCCTGATACACATCTAAAAGGTTCAGAGTATTTACTGTATATGCAAATATGCTTTTAAGAAAAACAACAAAAAACTCAGCATATGCAGTTTTCACATGCAAGTTATTTTCAGCAGATAGTTCCTCCTCTGAAGCACAAAAGGCTTGATATAAAAACAAACAAGAGAGAATGTGCTGTTTTAACAAATGGGTCCTTGGAGATGAATTTTTAGGACATTTTTTTTTCCAATCTAGCTTTTACCCCATTACTTAGTTACACTTAGAGAAATCCTGAAATAAATCAGTGACATTCTCACAATTCTCAAGGCTGACAGTTTAATTTTTTTTCCTGTTTTGTCTATTGCTGTGGCCAATATAGTTAAGTCATACCCATGTGAAAAATTACTTGTACAAGAAAAATGTTGGATGTGTGTGTTTTCAGGAAGATTTGTTTCTGCTAATGTGCATGACATCATTTGCACGTGAAACTAATTCGCTTACCCTACGTAATTTAGAATATTAATGTTGTTTCCAAAAAACCAAAACAAGCCCAATTCAAAAGGAAATTAATGTTTCAGTTACTAATTTTGTATTATAGTTAGAGTAATTGCATTTTAAAATATTTTAGCAGATAAACCACTGATTTCAAAACAGAGTTGTTAATTATATAGACTGGATGCCAACTCAGGATGGGGTTATTTCAGTACAAAGAGGAGACAATCCTAATTTATAACAATATTCCAGAAATGGCAATAGGGATCAAATGCTAGTGTTCCTACCTTTCAGACTGTCCTCTAATTTCATTTTCCATTAAAAGTTAGTTGTGATTCTTGTGCCTTGAGGATTTTCTAATAGACTTTTTACTATTTATTCCAGCAGGTACAAGTCTTAAGTCCACGATATTGTTTGCGTTCCTGCTTCTACACTGCCAGAAATATTAGAGGCCATGGGAGAATGCAGACCTCAAAACTGACCATACTTACTTGTGTTTTATGAAGTTTTGACATTAACTCCTTTTTTTTCTTTAACAGGCTGTGTGTCTTACTTTCATTTTTATGGATTAATATAAGAATTTTAATAACTAAGGAGATTCTTATTTGCATCCAAAACTTAAACATCAGTATTAATAGACACAAAAGGCACAATTTAACATATTTTATTGGCTGAGTGTAAAGGTCAAAATTACCAAGCTTTATAGAAGCATGATTAGAAGCATACAGTAGACCCCTTGTAGAAATCATGAAGGGAAGCCAGTGTAGGCAATGTCTGGAACACAATTGCAAAATGTGAGTTGCTCCCTGTGACGGAAGCAGAGCAATTGTCGAGTTTGACTAGATTGCAAAGGAATTTAAAGGGCCAGCAGATGTTTAAGAAGGCATGAGATAACTTTGTCGTCCTCATGTAATGCTCACTGAGAAGCATGCTAAGTATTAAGCAATCCATACTGAATCCCTGTGCAGTGATTTTATTCCAACTGAGATAAGTAGGTGAGATAGAAAACAAAAGCAGAATGCTTAATTAGCCCTGCCCTTGCCTCAGTCTCTAAGGTGGCTGGAGCATTACTCACCGTTTTGCTGAGAAAAAAGTGAAAAAAGAGAGTGCAATAGGTGCGGGAAGAAAAAAAAACAGTAATTTTTTCAAAGGCAAGAGATTGCCCTGTAAAACAAAATGTGCACAGTGAATCAGACAGACATTTCTCTGCAGATCTCTATTCAGGTATTAGAAGAGCTAGATTTCAGAGTTCTGATGTTTTAACTAAGAAAAAAATGACTTGTTAGCGAGAGGGCAGTTTTCTCAAATAACACTGAAGAACCTTTGTGCCATTCAAAATTTGCAACGGCCTCCTGCTCCAAACACGTTCTGTCATTCCCAGCTTTGGGGAGAATTTGGAGAACACTTGCAGAAAGGCAGCTATGTTTGCAATCATGTTTATTCTTTAGCTATGGTAGCAGGCTTCCCTTTAACATGCTAGTATTCTCTTCTTTTGCAGGGACTTTACGTTTTTGTGGTTTATTTCATTCTACACAACCAGACGTGCTGCCCTATGAAGGCCAGCTACACAGTGGAAATGAATGGGCACCCAGGACCTAGCACCACCTTCTTCACCCCCGGGAGTGGAATGCCTGCTGCTGGGGGCGAGATCAGCAAGTCCACCCAGAATCTTATCAGTGCTATGGAGGAGGTGCCTCTCCTTGCCCTTTCTCCTTCTCCGTCTGTCTGTCTGTCTGTCTCATACACAACCTTTCCATTTTATAGAGTACAAGTTAAAAGGTGCCAGGTAACTTTCAGGTCCTTTTCCTACTGACGTTCTCTGATCTCTGATATTTGCTGTGCTTACTGTGGTACCATCTCTGATATTTGCTGTGCTTACTGTGGTACCATGTCTGTTATCTAATTCTTTTTCCTCTGTGCTTTGTGAGCTCTACTCACCAGTGGTTTGTACTGGGAAGTCAGCATGTAATTTGTCATTTCTTTCTTCAGAAGCTTCCTAATTTGACCTTTGTGCGTAGTCACTCAGTTGTGTCCGACTCTTTGTGACCCCATGGACTGCAGCCTGCCGGGTTCCTCTGTCCTTGCAGTGACTAAATCTGCTTCAGAAATGGTGTTTCAAATACTGTTCCTTCATGAAAATATTTTCACAGCTCTCTTCCTTTGCCCCTCCCAATTCACCATTCAATCCAAGCAAACAAACAAACCTCCCACTGTTCCTGACCACATCGTTTTGGGTTCCTATGTCTAAATCACGTTGCCACCAACCCATCATTAGTGTCAGCCATAGCACTGGTACCACTGCTCGTATTTTAAGACGTATCTGAGGTTATTTGTCCAGGAGGACATGGTCAGGAGGGTTACCCTGACAATTTCTGCAGTGCCTAAGATGTGCCTGCCTACTATTCCTTACAGAGCTTATATCAGTGTCTCTATAATAAAGAGCCAAGGGAAACAGTATTTGTGTGTGTGTCCTGAAAAAAATCAAGAAATCAAAGTGCATGTATCTGAAAAGAAAACAGGTAATAGATAGGTGGGTAGATAAATAGATAATCTGCCTGTTCAGTGATATGTTTTATTATCTTTCATGTTAAATTTTGAAAGTAATTTATTCATGTTAGGTGAAAATTAAGGTAAGTGATCACAAATAAAGTATCATATTTAAAGACTGGGATATATGTTTAGTCCCCTTAAATGTTTAGCAACCTAGTACCATTTTTATATCCCAGAAGTTCTTAAAACTGAATTATTTTCACATCACAGCTGATAACAATAGAAACAAATATTGCCAGGATCAGCAGTGCAGGAGTAAATCTTAAAAAAAAGTTTTTTTTTTGTCTCTTTGATTGGTTACCCAGTTTAGATCTGTCTAGATCTGAACTGTGCAATACACTAGCTATTAACCATGTGTGACTGCTTAACTTTAAACCAGCCAAATTTAAGTAACAGTAAAAATTCAATTCATCCATCACCCTGGCCACGTCCAAGTGCTCAGCAGCCATCGTAATGGAGAGCAAAGATATAAAATGTTTGTAGCCTCACAGGGCTCCGCCAAACCGTCCTGAACCATCGCTGTCCTGAAGAGTGCTAGTCCAGATGTTCTGCTGCATCAGGAAATGTTTAAGGTTTCCTCTTCTCTGATTGACTTATCCCTCCCTCAGATCCCTTTCCTCGGTTGCGAGGCATCCTGTAGTCCCTCAGAGCACCTTGTACTGGGAGGCAGCAGTTGTGACGATTCAGTTCCTGGCCTGGGCCGTCTTGGGTGTAGCACAAAGCCGTACCCTGAAGTGCGCCCTGCATTCCTCAGAAGCTTGGAATTGGCCTTGCTCCAGCTGTCAGCGAGGGACTGGCGGAGACATTCCGAAAAGCCACGCAGAGAAGGGAAAGCATTAGGAAAGGAAGGATTAAGGGATTTTTTTTTTTTTTTTAAGCAGTAACCAAAAAGGAAGCAAATATATTTACTCACTTCAAGATAGAACTATCTTTTTCATCATTTAAATTTTAAAAAGGAGGACTTTAGAATTCTATCAAAGAGCTTTTCTTTTCAATTCAGTATATCCTTGTAGATAGCTACTATATTTAAAACTCTATGTTTTATCTTAAAGATTAGGAGAGTTCTTTTCTAGTTCTTATACTGTTAACAGCTTTTTTTTTGCACATATTCTGTGAAAAACAATTAATGTATGGATTGGGTTAAAAGATACTTCTCTTTTTCCACACACAACAGCATAGAAATCTACAAGTAATTCTCATAGAGAAATTGTTTAGTGTTACCAGGTTAGATTGTCTCATGAAAAGACATACTTTTCTGAAGAACAGGTAAAATTAAATGTCTTACATCTATAAACAGTTCAACTGCCCTTTCACTTGGTCTTTGTAATGAGGTATAGAGATAAATAGCTCAGATAGATTTCAGGATAAATATATATGTACTCATATTATGGTTTCCTTTTCTTCCAACCCCAAAGGTGCCACCTGACTGGGAGAGAACATCCTTCCAGCAAGCCAGTCAGGCCAGCCCTGACTTAAAGCCAAGCCCACAAAATGGCGCCACGTTCCCTTCCTCTGGAGGATATGGCCAGGGGTCACTAGTAGCCGATGAGGAGTCCCAGGAGTTTGATGACTTGATATTTGCATTAAAAACTGGTATGTGACCACTCAAACCCATTAGAAGGAAGCACTCTTGCTATGCTATGATTTATATCTTCTTCCCATGAAGTTTCAGAAGTACAATGTCACCCTTAGCGCATTCCAATTCCCATGACCCATTCCTAATCCCAGCCGAATTCTAGGATATTTTGTTCTTGGCACCAATATGAGACAACCTAAAAATAATTGACAATTTGCTTCTAAGAAAAAGGCATATTTTAACTCGATGTAAATATCTGTGCACTGAAATCTTGATGGATAGAACACTGATTGAGATAAATTCAGCACTGTAAGAATCTGGTAGCAACCTCCCTGAGAGAGTTTTGCCTTTGACCTGCCAAAGAGAATTTCTTATGGAGTAGCTTTGAAGCAGATACTTTCAAAGGCAACATAATGTGTCTCTCGTACAGTTCTACAGTTTTTAAAGTGCCATCATATGTCGTATTTCATTGGATCTTCCTGTATATTCAGCTTCACCAGTCTGTGACCCCCATGGAGAGTTGTTTTCCAATCAAATATGCAACTTCTTTCTTTTCCTTTTTTTTTTCTCTCAGAAAAATGTTGATCTGTCACTGCTACCAAAAGTTCAGTGAACTTTTACATTTCCAGATGTACAAACATGCAAGAAGATATGTCTGTGCTTAGATGAATTTATTGAAACAGTTATTCGAAAGTACATTCTATTATATATATCCCTGTGTTCAGATCAGTGCTTGGCAGTTGGTAAACTTGTTGTAGATGTTGTTGGAAAATGAATGAATGAGAAAGAGAAAAAAAGAAAGAGAAGGAGGGAGGGTGGAAGGAAGAAAAGAAAGAAAGGTGAAATTTAAGAGTTTGCTTGGCGGAATAGACACTCACACAAACACAATATTAAGAAGAGTAAGATAAGTAGTGGAAAGAGTTGTTATTAATTATTAAGGATTCAAGGAAATTTACAAAAAAATCTGATCCATTGTGTCTTGAAGAATATGTTGAGTTTACATAAGTAAAGCATAGAGGAAAGGCGTTACAGGCTGAGGAAACAGAATTAGCCAAAGCCCAGGGCTGCAAGGGATGGGGAGTGGGGTGAGTGAAGTCAGGCAGCAGGAGCAAAGACTGGAAAGTAGTTTACCTGCTTTGTTGATAAATCACTGTAGTTCCTCAGCTGGGTTTCAGCTGGCACCCTGTTTAGGATATTCACAGGCATGCTCAGTGAAAAGGTCCCCCTGACCAGATATACTTGGGAAACTGCAGAGATTCGGTATTCAGTTGAGCATTTTAGCAGATCTAAAAAGTCCTAAAGAAACCCACTTCATTCACCTGTGGCTTCCAGAACACATTTAGCAACAGATTCATTTGGAAAAGCAGAAAACTTACTGACACTCTGCATGATAGAAAATTCTCTTCAGGTGCCACGCTAAGGGGTGGGCTTTTTATAGAACTCAGTAAGCCATGGAGGTTTTTGAGGAGAACAACATGTTCCCACTGGTTTTGAGGCAAAGTAACTCTTAGGGAAGTCTGAAGAATAAATTTAGAAGCAAAATCAGAAAAGCTGAGAGGTAATTCCCATAGCCCCAAGAAACGTGGTTTAAACCGCGAACCTGGGGAGCAGCAAGAAAAAGGACAAGGGAAATGCTGAGGAAACACAGAGACGACAGTCAGCAAAGACTCATGCTGCTCACCTAGGAGACCGGGGAGTCGTACATAGAGCATTCGCTCGCTTGCCTGCTCTCAAGGGGACACTGGTGAGTTCAGACCCACGTGGATCATTTGATCATTCAGCCTGGTGGCTCTTAAATATTCAAGTTGGGATCTTTGGTGAGAGATCAAGGTTGGAGGTAATGATCTTGAATGGCATCGTGCAGAGTCACATGTGAAACTATGGGGAGAAATGAGTTTACTCTGGAAGAATGGAAGCTAAGAGATGAGATGGAAAGAGGTGAGGAAGGAAACAGAGAGGGAAGAATGGAAGACATGATGAGAAAAGAAAGGAAACAAGAAGAACATCCAAGATAATACTTATGCTTAAGAGTGAATAGAAGAGGGTCCTACAAAGGACACTGTAGCAAGGTCACGAGAACTAGAGAGAAGAGAGTTCCATGAAGGAGAAAGGGGCAAGTGTGTAAAATGCTCATCCGCGTTAGGGCTGAAAGGGGGCTTTCAGGTTACAAATAATTCTCAGGGTAGATTATGTCCCCAGCATTGCAATGCAGACAGTTGCTGTTATGACACTGGAAGCATGAAATGAATTCCTACAACATAATTAAATTAGATCTGGATCCTATATATATAACAAGTATTAAATGCATTCCCTTCAGGAATGCATGGAATGACTCGCTTACTTATAGACTGAGTTTAGCATTCCTTAGAGTTCCCGAAACTCTTTAGGGAGTAAATGCTTAAAAAGACCAAAATAGCAGTCCCTCACACTGGTTCCCTGTTTTTAGGAAAGGTACTATAATAATCAAGTCCTACCCCATAGATGCTTTCCATCATAGAATATGGTCAAATCAAAGGGGCAGCCCACCTGCCATTCTATCCACAGTGGAATTCACAGTTGACACACAGGCCAGATTTGGCTTAACCGGGAGTTCTATTTGAACCTCATTGCACTTTTAACATTTTTTGGAGCCAAAATTTTAAAATGTAGAGATATCCCATAAAAATCCAGAATTTCTTCATTAAAAAAAAAAACTCTACCAATAAAGTGCTTAAAATCTATCACAGCATCGCTTGATTGGAGCTGAGTAATGGCTGCTCTTCTAGTAATATGTGAGCTCTTCAGCTTGTCCCATGCCCACCAGCCCTGTGTCACTGATTCATGCAAGCCTCCCTTGCAGCTGTGATGTTTGAGTTTATAAAACTTGACCTATCTCAGGTCCGCCTTAACTGTGGGCCGCTCAAAGTCAAGTACTGGGAACAGTGGATCTTCCAAGTCTTTCTCATTGGAACCCCTAAACAACTTCAAAAACCTGTGTTACTGTTTGCATATATCTAAATAAGCATGTAAAGGTGTTATCCTGAGTTTAAATAGTATCAAACAATGTCATTTCTATTGTATTATAAATTTTAGGGTTTAAGGGTTTAAGTACCAGAGCAATTTGATGCCCACTGTTATTCATTGTATTTCAAAAATATAAAGCAAACTTTTATTCTGCAGTTGGAGATTTTACACCATTCTCTTTTCTCTTTTAACTTGTATTGCCATTCTACTCACAGCACAGAATTTTATCCTAATTTAATATATTTTATGTTTGAAATTCATTTGATTGATGTAAAATACAAGCCCTGGCCCCCAAACCAGTCATGGATTTGTTTTTCCATTTGAATTTTAACCATATTGAATTTATTTTTTTTTTAAAGAACACAAAGAAAAAGAAAATACAATTGACCATTTTCATTTTTAAAATAAATTATTTGTCCCTGTAGGAGAAATTCACATTTCACTCTAAAAAGAGGACCTAGTATCTTTCAATTAGTTGTTCTCGAAATACATCAGCCTCGGGACTTTCCTGGCAGGCTAGTGGATAAGATGCCAAGTTTCCACTGTAGTGGGTACAGGTTTGATCCCTGCTTGGGGGACTAAGATCCCAGCATGCCACACTGCACAACCATAAAGAAGAAAAAAGAAGTCCATCAGGCTCTTCACAGGGAAATGAGACAGTCAGTTCTAGACTAGTGGTGTCTTATTATTATTAACAGAATTCTCCAATGTATCCTCATTGTCTCCAGCCAGGACTTTGGGAGAAAGAGAAGAATCACCCTGGAGCAGCCTCCATTTGAAGGAAGAGGAGAAGGTGTTGAGCTAACTAGAACAGACTCAGCCTGCACAGAGCATGAGTCCAGAATGGAGGGGGAGTAGTCTGTGCACACCCCTGATGAGAAGTGTTTAGATTACTGTCATCTTTATGTCGGCCAAAGCTGGCGAGATTCTAGAAAACGTCAAGCTGGGAGCATACTGGGCTTTGAAACAGGGTGTTTTTTCACTGGGTTTTCCCCAGAGGGACTAATCTGACTCCCCATCTTCCTTAGTCCATTAACTTCCTTCTTTTACCTCAAACCAGTGACACTAATGTCATGACAGAAGTTCCCTTCCTGGAAACCTTTAAATGATTTCTTTTTCAGTCAGAAGAAAATAAATACCAAGTCCTTGAACAGAAATGAAAACATTCAGAATCAAGGTCCAAATTCATGAACTCCTCAAAGAACCCATTAATAAATTTCTCTTTCAGAGGCATCACAGAAAACTACAATGACTTATTTAACTCCAAGAACTTAGGCACTCCAGTGTACTAAACAAAGTTAGATGGAGATCAAAGTGGAAAAGTAGAACTTGAAAAGATTTGGATTTCTTTGCCTCAGAAGCAAACTGAAGGAGTGTGACCTTTGTATCACTGCCACATTTCAAAAGGCCATAGGAAATAAGAACGGGCTTTGAGTTCAGAGACGTCTGTGTTGCGATCCTAGCTCTTCTGTCTTCCGTCTGCATGACTTCCAGTAGGGAGCTCAACCTTTCGGTTTCCTCATTTATCACATAAGGATTCTCATCGTTAGTTTCCATGAAGTTTAGAGATATGTCTATGTGAAGATTCTACTGTAGTGTCTGGCAGAATTTAAATTCAGTATGTGGTATAAAGTATCTGTTGTTATGCTTTAAAACAGTTTTACATGTTTATAATGTGTTCTCTTAACACCTCAGTGTTCACTGCAATATAACTCTTGAAAATAGTGAGGTAGGTTGGTGCCTGAATATCTGCCAAGTAGTTTGAAATGTATTCTATAAACAGATGTGTGAACACTTGAAACCTGGGGGACAAAGAAGTCACACAGTTAGAGCTGACCCCATAAGAGACCATTAGTTCAGTTCAGTCGCTCAGTCATGTCTGACTCTTTGTGACCCCAAGGACTGCAGCACGCCAGGCCTCCCTGTCCATCACAAACTCCTGGAGTCTACCCAAACTCATGTGCATTGAGTTGGTGATGCCATCCAACCATCTCATCCTCTGTCATCCCCTTCTCCTCCTGCCCTCAATCTTTCCCAGCATCAGGGTCTTTTCAAATGAGTCAGCTCTTCACATCAGGTGGCCAGAGTATTGGAGTTTTAGCTTCAACATCAGTCCTTCCAATGAACACCCAGGATTGATCTCCTTTAGGATGGACTGGTTGGATCTCCTTGCAGTCCAAGGGACTCTCAAGAGTCTTCAACACCACAGTTCAAAAGCATCAATTCTTTGGTTCTCAGCTTTCTTTATAGTCCAACTCTCACATCCATACATGACTACTGGAAAACCCATAGCTTTGATTGGATGGACCTTTGTTGGCAAAGTAATGTCTCTGCTTTTTAATATAAGAGACCATCGGATGTATTAAAAGACAACACCCTACATTTGGTGTCAGAAGTCCAGTTGGAGGGACTTCCCTGCTGGTCCAGTGACTAAGACTCTGTAGGGAGTCTAATGCAGGGAGCCCACCTTCAATCCCTGGTCAGGGGACTAGATCCCACATGCTGCAACAAAGATTGAAAATCTCACATGACACAACTTAGGTCCAGCATAGCCAAATAAATTAATTAATTAATTTAAAAAAAAATAGAGAATTCCCTAGCAGTCCAGTGGTCAGGGGCTTTCACTGCCATGGACCTGGATTCAGTCCCTGGTCAGAGAACTAAGATCCCACAAGCAGCATGGCATGGCCAAAAATAAAGTAAAATTTAAAAAAAGAAGTCCAGTTGTATATCTTCATTCTAGAATTTCCCTGCTATGTGACATGGGCCACTCAGTGAACACCTCTGATCCCCATTCAATCTCTGTGTCTATAAAACAGGACTACTAGTCATGCTTTCTAACTAAAGTATGTTGAAATATTGAGGAGAGACTCTAGATAAATGTGAATTGTTACTTGTGGTTCCTTTGACATCGCCTGTTCATTCTACCAAGAGGGAGAGTTATTATCATCACCCTAACTGGATTTTTTCATAAATTTTTAGCTTAAAATTAAAGCACGAAAATGCTTTTCAGAATATCAGGATGCCTATTACCAAATCGGAGAAAGTGATGGCACCCCACTCCAGTACTCTTGCCTGGAAAATCCCATGGGCGGAGGAGCCTGGTGGGCTGCAGTCCACGTGGTTGCGAAGAGTCGGACACGACTGAGCGACTTCCCTTTCACTTTTCACTTTCACGCATTGGAGAAGGAAATGGCAACCCACTCCAGTGTTCTTGCCTGGAGAATCCCAGGGACGGCGGAGCCTGGTGGGCTGCCGACCATGGGGTCGCACAGAGTCGGACACGATTGAAGTGACTTAGCAGCAGCAGTGTTACCAAATACCTTCCTAGACCACTGAATGAATTACAAAGAGACAAGAAACCTGGGCTGTGTTCCCAGTTCTGCCGTGTTATACTTCTTTGGAGGATGTGTTCCGTCTTGAGTCTCGGCGAGGGATTAGGATTTGGGTATTGTGCATTTATGTCAACTGGGAGGAAACTGAAAAGGAGGACCAGGTGGCTCACACAGATGTGGTGACTCAGGGGAGGCTGCAGCAAGAACTTGCTGACATCGTCCAGGGCTCCACGCTACTGGACAAGGAGGCGACACCCAGTCACTTGTACAGCTGCACCCACGTTCAACCTCTCAGCCCCGTGTGCCCCGACGCTCACAGTCTGCTCAGCAGGCTCTCAGTTCATGAACTTCTTTCAAGCATGCTTTGTCGCCATGCTGGGCAGATGCTTATACGTTCCTGGTGTCATTTAGAGGGGCTTCCCAGGTGACTCGGCAGTAAAGAATCCACCTGCAGTGGGGAGACACGGGTTCGATCCTTAGGTCAGGAAGATCCCCTGGGGGAGAAAATGGCAACCCACTCCAGTGTTCTTGCTGGAAAAATCCAATGGACAGAGGAGCCTGGTGAACTGCAGTCCACAGAGTGTCAAAGAGCTGGACATGACTGAGCATAGACAATGACTAAATCAGAGGGAGTTGGTGCTCGATTGTTACACTAAGCCCCACTTTCTCCTGATACTAATGCTGAGGTCCTTTCTGTTTCTCTGGAGTTAATCCCATATTGGGCAACTGAACACTTGAGTTACTCAGATCAAGCTGCTATAGGCCTCAGGGCCTCAGTCACCACTTTATAAAATGCCAGTGTGTCACCAATCCACTGGGAGGTTCTTCTGTTATAAGTTGGGCCGTTCCTCTGCTTCCCTGGCAGAGAAACATGGGCCCTTTGTCCTTCAAAGACAGTGTGGCAAACTCAAATATTACTTAAAACGTAGGGCCAAACACCATAAGGGATTCAAGAAGACTGATAACAACAGCAGCAAAAGACTAGAATATGTCTATTTGGTAAAGTCCAGTCGGGTTAGTATCTTGAAAGACAATGCAGCAAGTTCCAGGCTTGATGCAGTTTATAATAGGAACTACTGTTTGTTCTTGAGAAGGCAGTGGAATGCAGAATGGATCAGAGGGACATTCTGATGAACTGGTGATAAAAATTAAAGAGGCATTTTCAAGAACTTAGATGCAGAACATAATTTATTACTATACTCAACAAACCTTTGCTGAATACACACAGTGGCTGGGCACTGTCCTGTGACCTGGGGGACATAATCCAATGGAAGAACCAGAAATTTTTAAAGAGAATCAACATGTTGTCATGGGTAGCACAGGAGGTGCTACCTGAGTTGATATTTATAGGAAGAGTGAAAGCAACCAAGCAGAAGGGTTGAGGGGCAGGGAAAGAGCCTTCTAGGCCGAAGTGCCGATTAATGACATGGTGGGGAAAGGGAGTGACCAGTGGCTCTAGTAAGACATTTAGGCGAGAGAGCAGGACAGTCAGATGGATCAGCCTTCAAGCTGGGCTGAAGACAAGCCCTCCAGAGATCAGACAGCAGGAGGAGACACAAAAAAAAGCAGAAGAGCTTTGTAAAGGGTCCACAGGATAAGAAGGGCCAGTGCCGTGTCACGGAACCAAAGCCAGGCAGTGGGGTTTCAACAGCAGCCTTTAAAAGAGAGAGGCTGGGAAGGACAGAGACCCAAAAGAGGGAGGGTTTGGCTAGAAGGAGATCCTTAGCAGGCTCCTGCTTCCATCTCCAAATAGGTTGAGAAGAAGCTAATCCACTGTCTTCGCATAGCTACCAGCTCTGCAAAACTACCTTTCCTACACCTCAGATAGAAAGGGAAGTATGAGCTGCCCGGGTAACTGGTTTTTCACTTTCCTTCTTGTTTGCAATCTTGTGCCCAGCAGAGGGGGTGGGGCTGGGAGCTGTAATCTCTGATGATTCAGCCAACAGCACACCCTGTGACTACATCCCTATTCTGTCTGTGTGTGTGTATGTGAGAGAGAGTTTGTGTGTTTACACATTACAGAAGAAAACAGCAAGGTGTTAGTCTAGCCTTGTGTCAAGTTTTCTGAATCATTCCGAGTTGGGAAAAAAGTAGTAAATAGTGGCACTTCCTCAATACAAAGATTCTGGGCGCTATCTGCAATCAACAGCTAGCTTTGTGGGATTCCTATGCAGATCTGTTTTTGGCACTGGGTTACATCATTATTTTTATCTTGGGATCAGATCTGAGTCATTCAGAGCCAGTGTCTTCGGGGTGCTGATACGATACCATGTGTTAATGCACGGTTTTCTCAGGTCCCTGCCCACACCGAGTGTCGGCCGAGGGACCTGCTAAGTTCAGTAGACGTAGGGTCGAAGGATATATGTTTTCTAACAGCAAATCCTACCCCCCACCCTCTGCACTGAAAAATTCTAATTAACTTGCCTGATTTCTTTTGTACTTTAATAAACCCCCAATTAAGAAATGGTGTTCCTGGAGTAAGTTATGCCTGTCAACCATGTAGAAAGAGGAAAAAAAAGATTGAGAACACGAATCCATGTCTTTAGAAATTAATCTGTACTTACGGAAACTACTAAAAGGAATTTAAAATACAGTTTAATAGTTGTTAGGTGTCAATAATATGTATTCTAAGTGTATAGCTCACTTTTTACTAAGACTGTGGAAATAGACGTGTGTTAGCTTAATGGAATTTGACCGTTAATTTGCTGGACTAATAGCTGGGAGTTTTGTGTTTATTCTTCTTTCTGCTGCAGGCGCTGGTCTCAGTGTCAGTGATAATGAATCCGGTCAAGGCAGCCAGGAGGGAGGCACCTTGACTGACTCCCAGATTGTGGAACTCAGAAGAATCCCCATTGCTGACACCCACCTCTAGCACCTCAGTAATCATTAGAACGAGGGTACTTTCATATTTGTATTGGCTCTGTGCTAAAATGTTCTATAATAGGATTCTGTGAATTGTGCTGGATGATGAAGCCAGAAGTGATTGTTGTGTTCAGAATATAAATTACTTACCTTTGTGCAACCTGAAAATTAACTGCTTACAGTGAAAGCCTGGATCGATTTCTATCAGTTAATAGGATTGATTTATATCAGTTAATAGAATGTACATATTCCAAGAGTATTCGTTGTTTTTTAATAAGGCTAACATTGTTTAATAACAGTAATAACAATCAATAAAAACCATAGAATCCATTTGGCATCACGCAAGCTTGTTGTTGAAAATATTGTGCCCAAGCAAAGAAGCAAATTCTGTTTAGACAGTGTCCATCACCCGGTTTCTTCCCACACTGATACAGGTGATCCAGATTTAAGACTTCACCTTCATTCCTAAAAACCAGAAAATGTATTGTCTGCTGATTTTGCACCCGAGTATTGATGGAGTACTGTAGTTTACATAGTCTTTCATCAAAAGTATTTATTTCTGCTCATTACAAAATTAGGGAACTGAACATCTTCCAGAATGAATGTTCTGTTCCCAGTTAAAAATAACTTCACCAAGCATTTTAACACAGCTAAGAAGAGGATCATCCAAACAGTGCAGAGTTTGTTTGGGAGAAGTTATTTCTTGGTTTGGATTTTTCAGTCTTTGACTTGGAATGAGAAATCAGAAAGTCTGTCCTAGAACAAACACTATTGTGTTCAAGATGATTTCATTGACTATAGTTCCAGAAGAATCCTTTAAGGACAGAACAAGGTTGTTCTAAGAAAGACTTTTTGGCCTTTTATTTTTGAATTCTCAAGTATTTGGGGGAAAAAATCAGTAGTCATTTTAAGAAAAAATTAAAATTGAATAAAAAAACCCACCTAAGGGAAATTTTGTTGTTAATAATTTCCCTTAAAACCATAATTAAATCACTCAAGTGTTCTATCATCACCGTGAAAAGTGGCTTTATTTTTTATAAAGCCTGAGGTGGCGGTATTAATCTTGATGAATTATAAAATGACTCTCCTTTCTTCTCCTTGTTGGTACTCCCCTACTTCCATCTCATATTATATTGTTTTGATCAATCTATTGTCTTTTTAGCTGCCCAGGAAACAAAAACTGCACAACAAAATCAAACAGCATAAAAGACAAAAACATTAATGGCAGAGTCACAATCCTTTTTAGGAAGTTTAGAAATGGTGGTAATACAATTGAAATATACATTAAATGACAAATAAATTTGTTGCCTCTCTCAAGCTACAGCATTGCACTATAGTATCTTCCAAAATAGAGTAAAAGCAGTTGATGAAATTGGTTATAAAGTAAAAATTTAGCATGAAAATTTTGAAATGGGTAATAACCATTTTTAAAATGTTAATAGGCTTTAATGAATTTGAGGCTTAGATGATGATTGTAGAAATGTGAGATTTCATGGTGTGGAATCCATGAGTCATAATGACTGTAACATTTTTTGGCAGATAATTTGATTCTTATTTGTCTCTTAAGGTGAAGTTAGCTTATTGTCAGCATTTTTAAAGCTCCTAAAAGGATTATAACTCCACCATGATGAATAACAAAGGCAATTGTCAATATCTATTTTCATTTCTACTTGTCAGAATTTGGAAAAATCTGGCCAAAACCACTCTCAATCAGGGACAGCTTTCTTACTTTAGCTCACTGAGTTTCTATTGCTATCCAGAATGCCGTCTCTCCTTAAAGACATTCAATTATAGCCTCTCAAAGGACTGATTTTAAACTTAAATGTTTAATAAATGAATATTAAAAAAAAAAGAATCAGAAGAACCTCCTACCACTGATCAGCATGATTCTTTAAATATTGAAAGGAAAGGCAAGATTTTGAGAAGCTACAGTCCTAAAACAAATAAGCTTCATATTCCAACAGCGGCAGTGTTTGGCCATTCAGTTTCCTCTCAATGTAGAATAAAATGGGACATCAGCCAGGGAAGGGCATAGGAGGAAGCAAATCAATTCGTGGTCTTGAAAATTCAAAATCTAGAAGTGTGACACTTTGTGATCTTTCTTTTCCAGGCTTGATACTCCTCCATGACATTTTAAAAATAGAATTATTAAGATAGATGATTATTATAATTATTAAGATATTCACATTCAATACAACTCACCCATTTAAAATGTGCAATTCAGTAGTATTTGACTATATGATATTGTTGGAGTTTTTCATTTTTGTTGGAGTATCTAATTTAATTTCTTTGGGAAATGTCTCTGCTTCTGCATTTTTGTGATTATTTAAAATTTGTGTTTCTTGTTGCTTTAGTTCTTTCTCAACTTTTTTTAGAATTTTTTTTTTAAAGAGGATTTTCCTAATTTGGATGCAAGTGCAGACAGGTATGGGGCTTCCCAGGGGGCTCAATGGGTAAGGAATCCACCCGCCAAGCAGAAGATACAGGTTCAGTCCCTGGGTCAGGAAGATCCCGTAAGAGAAAGAAATGACAACCCACTCCAGTATTCTTGCCTGGGAAATTCCATGGATGGAGAAGCCTGGCAGGCTACAGTTCATGGGGTTACACAGAGTTGGACACAACTTAATGACGAAAGAGCAGCAGCAGCAGCCAACAGGTATGCACTTGAGATGTGGGGTAGCAATAGAGCCAGGAGAATTCAACTAAGAGGGGAGAACAGGCACATGAAAATCTTAGTAAGCAAAGCGCAGAAAGCATCTCACCCTGGAACTGGATCTTTGAGTTGGTTTTCGATATCTTGAGCTGTTTTAGGGTTTAATTAGTACTTTCCACGGCTCCTAAATCTGACCATAGAAGTTTAAACATGTAATGGGGCTGTGACTGGAAAAAAAAAAATGCCGTTCAGGAACCTAGCTCCCAAACAACTTGATCTTGTGTTTACCAGCACTTAGGATCCACTTTGAGTTTAGCCTTAAGTGCCCCAGGTAGATCTGTTTGAGGGTAGATCTCAAACAGAGAAGACAATGTTGAATTTTCAAAGCAACTGGGTGGCAGAATGGATCACCTCTAGGCAGCCTGACCTTAATTGGGAACAGAGAAAACAACAAGGGAAATCCTGTGTTTCTTGTGATTTTTGTCAATGGCACGACCCAGCTCTCCAGGACGGCTCAAGTCAGAGGACCAAGTTGCCTGTAACATTTAAAGAATGGACCAAGCGACAAAGTCTCAGAACTCTTGCATTACCTTGAATCTCTTCTAGTTTCATTGACCAACAAGTGAAATAAAGGTGAGTGATTTTCATAAGGCTTAGTTGGTACTTTGATGTTATTATTCAATATATCTCATCTACCCAAACTTTTCTCTTATTAAAATAATTTCAACACTATAATAGAAAAACAAACTCACCTTTGCAAAAATTTAGAAAACCCCGGATGCTTAATTAAACTGTAATCCATACTACCTAGCTCATATAATGAATACATGTGCAGTATTTTTAAGAAACAATAGTCCTGAGCAGGGGGAAACATTATTTCTATTGTGGTCTGTATTCACATCAACCTGACAAGTTTAGCAACCGCCTAACCTTAAATCTGTTACTTAAGAAACTTACATGGTTTCAGGAAAAGAAGTAAATGGAGATTAACCTTGTTTCCCATCACCTATAACAGTGGGATGCAGTTGTCAAACACTGTTGTCATGGTCCTTGGGAGTGTCAGCTACAAATTGGCACTTTCCATGGGCACTTGCTATCTACCTCTGTAAGGATTAAGTCATATGCTGCTGTAGCTGCTGATTTTCATACCCCTTGAAAGAAGTTCAGGGTGGAGAGCAGAAATGAGGCACTCTGTGCTCCAGGAAAAACTGGCAAAGCAGGTCCTCTGATAAGATATTTTCAGGAGCTGATTTTATGAGCCCAATTCTTGTATCTCCTTGTATCTAGAAAAGTACTGAAGTCCTTCCTGGTGACAGCTGCTCCACGTGACTAGCAGAAACTTTCTGCAAAAAATATGTACATGATTGCATGTATTCTCCCTTCACCAAAATCACATTATGTTTAACCTTCCTCCCTGCATCTTTGGAGCAGTTTCTCAGAGCTATCTGAAATGTTGTCTCCTGGGCTACAGTCCTCCCTTTGCCCCAGGTAAGATACTCAGAAGGCTCATGTTGTGCTTTTTGCTTTTTTAAATAAGTCAGCAAGAGTACTATGGGATGTTTCATTTCAGTTCCTAGCCAACCCCTCCAGAGACTCAGCACTGGGACCCAACAACTTAGGCTGTGCCATGAGCCCCGAGGTTAGAGCTGAACCCCTAGAAAAGACTCAGCTCAAGGAAATTGCTAGCAGTTTCAGAGCATGAAATGGTATATTAGTCCAGTGAGAAAGATAAGTACTCATTGTTTTCTAACAGATAAAACGATTCCAAGGTGAGTGAAGTGAAAGTCACTCAGTCGTGTCCGACTCTTTGAGACCCCATGGACTATACAGTCCCTGAAATTCTCCAAGCCAGAATACTGGAGTGGGTAGCTTTTCCCTTCTCCAGGGGATCTTCCCAACCCAGGGATCCAACAAAGTAAACTATGCTTTTTACTGTGATTAGCCTTTAGGAGTCTTATGAGCAAAATCATAAATTTAATATGTTTTTTAAATTCAGGAATGTTTTATAAGAAGAATGAAGGGGAAAGACAATGCAAATAATTTCAACATTACCTTATTTGATTATATTTATTTCAAAGGTAAGTCTTCCCTGCTGACTCAGTGGTAAAGAATCTGCCTGAAATGCAGGAGAAGCGGTTTTAATCCCTGGGTCAAGACGATCCCCTGGAGAAGGAAATGGCAATCCACTCCAGTATTCTTGCCTGGGAAATCCCATGAACAGAGGAGCCTGGCGGGCTACAGTCCATGAGGTCACAAAAGAGACACGACTTAGTGACAAAAACAACAATTTCAAAGGTAAGGGTGTATATATACTCACAAGAAAGAAAAACAGAGAAAGGAAGGAAGGGAAAGAGATTGAAAAAAAGAATAAAAGAATTCTGAGAAGTCAAAGCTTCTAAGCGCCAAAGAATTGATGCTTTTGAACTGGAGTGTTGGAAAAGACTCTTGAAAGTCTCTTGGACTGCAAGGCGATCCAACCAGTCCATCCTAAAGGAAATCAGTCCTGAATATTCATTGGAAGGACTGATGCTGAAGCTGAAACTCCAATACTTTGGCCACCTGATGTGAAGAACTGACTCATTGGAAAAGACCCTGATGCTGGGAAAAATTGTAGGTGGGAGGAGAAGGGGACAACAGAGGATGAGATGGTTGAACGGCATCACCAACTCGATGGACATGAGTTTGGGTAAACTCTGGGAGTTGGTGATGGACAGGGAGGCCTGGCGTGCTGCAGTCCATGGGGTTGCAAAGAGTCGAACACAACTGAGTGACTGAACTAAACTGAACTGAGAAAAAAGCAAGGAAAATCTTGATAATAACAGTTTCCATTACACTTTACAATACATGATAAAGAGATATTTTTAAAAGCCGATTCATGAAGCAAGTGAAAATGTTGATTATCCTGGCCCAGAGTATATACCCAATAGTCTATTCATTCATCAGAGTCATTTTGAAAACTTTTGCCACGTTTCAGGAGGGAAGTAGTAATCATGTAATAAAAAACATGCATGAGGTTAGAACAAATTAGAAAGGTACTCAAGAACCACCGGGGGCTTTACGTTTCCTTAACGTTCTATCCTATCTAATAGCACACTGGTATGTAGTAAATGAGTGGTTTCTTCTTTTAAATGATCATCTTTATCGTAAGGGTTCATCCGTGTGGTCATGTATTGCAGAATTTCCTTCTTCTTTTAAGGCTGAATGGTATTTCATTGTTTGTTTTCACATGTTCTTTATCTGTTCATCTCCCGATGGACATTTGGGTTGTTTCCATGTCTTGGCTATTATGGATAATGCTGCAGTAAACATGAGAGGGTGGTATCTTCAAGACACTGATTTCAGCCCTTTTTCATAAATACCCAGCAGTGGGATTGCTGGATCATTTTTAATTTTTTTGAGGACCCTCCATACTTTTTTCCATAGCAGCTGTGCTATTCTGCATTCCCACTAACAGTCACCAGCATTGTTGTTTTTTGGTTTTTTCATATTAGCCATCCTTACAGGTAATATTTCATTGTGGCCTTTGATTTGCATTTTCCTGACGACTAGTGACATTGAGCGTTTTGCATATACCTGTTGGCCGTTTGTATATCTTCTTTGGAGAAATGTATTTTTAAGTCCTTAGCCCATTTTTAAATTAGGTAATTAGTTATTTTCCTGTTGAGTTACAGAAGTTTCATGTAAAGATTAATTTCTTACCAGATTTGTGGTTTATAGATATTTTCTCCCATGCCACTGGTTGCCTTTTCACTTTCTCGATAGGTGAAAATAATACAGTGACAGAAAAACAAATTCTGCATGATTCCACTTATAAGGTATCTAAAATAGTCAAATTCATAGAATCAAAATATGGAATGGTGGTTGTCTGGGGCTGAAGGCAGGGAGAAGTGGGGAGTTTCTAGTCCGTGGACATAAAGCTTCAGTTAACAAGATGAGTAAGTTCTAAAGATCTACTCTGCAGTATTGTATTTACAGGCAACAACACTGTCATATATATTTAAAATTTTGTCAGAAGGGTAGAACACATGTTCAGTGTCCATATCCCAATAAAATAAAACAATATTTTAAATGGTTAACAAGATTGTTTGATCACAGTTCTCCACTGAAAATGTTAGCATTGCATGGAAAAGGAAGTTCAAATAATTTTTTTAATGTTTTCCAGTCTTTTCTGGAACTCTTAGTTCACGTCTCACAGAGTCCTTAATGACATCTGCAGAACCCCCAGAAAGAAACCCACATGTGACCATAAGCTCCTGAAGAGTAAGAACTATGTCCTATTTGTTTTGGTTTCCTGAGCACTTAGCACAATGTCTGGAACAAAATTGGTGACCAATAAATATTTGTCCACCCCCGCAAAAAAAGATCTCTATCCTACTAGGATCGCTAATTAGAGCATAATCTTTGTTGATCTTTTATAGTTTTAGTTACAGATGTTTTGCCTTTAAGACTCCAAATGAATGGCAGTTATTGCACAAACCAGATGCCATATCATCTCCACATTACCAGCAGCTTTCATTTCCAAAGCTATAATTCGTTGAATTATATATATGTAATTCATTCTGCTTCCTAGTCATCCATGGAGTCTTGAAAACCACCGAAGACCTGTGAAAAACTTGTTATTTTCATTTTGGCACTAGTCTATATAAGTTTCCAACTAGGATAGTTGTGTTTTTTTTTTTTTTTAAGGATTACTGGGCAAGAAGGAGGCCAAACCAAAAGTAAATAGACAACAAGAGGTGATATTTACTCCTCACATCTCATTATTATTCCATGACCTGCTCGTCATAAGGGCTTTCTGTGGGAAACTGCATATGCATGAATATTTTGTAACCAAAGGGTTATAATCTGCAGTCTTTCTCATGCTTATCTGGTTCCACAGTAGGAAGTCAAAGAAGTATGTATGTGTCATTTCATGGCTGATTCATTATGCCGGTACTAAATATATTTGAAATAACAGTCCGCATTGAAACACTCAAACCTAGATAACGTATAATTTCTAATCTTAGTGAGCCAAGGGAATAAGACTAATTGTACTCTGAAGCTAAGAAGTCATTGTCTGTTAGATTAATTGTGAGTGTTCAAGCTCAGAACACACTATCATCTTCATAACTGAGCAATGTCTCTACTCTGTGCTGCTAGGAACTCATTATGGATAAGAGTCAAGACCTCCCATATCCAGCCATTTTGTGATTTCTCAAGACAACCCAAAGATTATGGATCAAAAGTCACTGTTTCCTGTTATTCTCCAAGATAAAGACTGAACTGTGGAGAAGAGACTTTCTTTCTGGCAAAGGATTAAAAATATGTTTGAAAAAGCAACCAATTTTTTCAATAAACATTTTAGAGTCAGTCAAAAATAATTGATATATTGCTCAAAACTCACAGTTTGCCTGTGTAGATGCCGTAGAATATACAGCAGAATTGCCAGATTGGAAGGATGAACAGAAAGAGGAACAGATTTTCTTTGGATATATCTTCAGTCCAAGTATTTTAAAACTCTATCAACTAGAACAGTATAAAACTATTTCTTAAATTAATTTATTTTTTATTGAAGGATAATTGCTTTACAGAATTTTTCTGCTTTCAGTCAAACCTCAGCATGAATCAGCCATAGGTATACATATATTCCTTCCCTTTTGAAACTCTCTCCCATCTCCCTAAACCATTTTGAAAGAGAGAAAACACATTTGTTTAATTCTACAAAATCTCCCTTTCTGTTTTACCATGTAAGACTGCTCACATAGTAGGGAAGGTTTGGGATCTTTACCTTTTGTCTTCCTATTGACCATTTCCCCTTTTCCTCATACAGGCATGCTTATTTTATATGAGAAATAATCTCTGAAATTTTATATTAAAGTACCTAAAGTATATCACATTTTTCACACTATGTGAGAAAGTTTGATAATAAATAAGGATTCTGAAGGTAAAGTTCCAATGTATAGCACAGGGAACTATATTCAGTGGAAAATAATATTAAAAAGTGTGTAAATGTGTATAACTGAGTCATTTTGCTGTATAGCAGAGATTGGCACAACATTGTAAATCAACTATACTTCCATTTTTAAAAAGCAAAATAAAAATAAGGATTCTGATCAAAGTTTGGCTTGTATAAGGTGAAGCGCACCTGCCTAATCATCATAAGAGAAACAGGCAAAAAATGGAGATGTGTGATGTTCAGTCAGTTCTCCTCAGGGCCTCAGTCCCCAGATGATAATAATTCAGGGGCTGGATGTGCTCTAAAGGCTCAGGTGACAAGACACGGATCAGAGACTAGACAGAGCCAGGCAGGGAGGATGGAGCAGTAAATAGTAGGTTTCTCTTGGTGTTTTATCTCATCACCAGGGTTTGTTTAAGGCTGACAGCAGCTCTGAACTGTTGCAGCTGCTCCTTAACACAGAGATGTTGACCCTGAGATTGGAATAGCCGCTGGATTAGAAGCCCTGTTAGAATATTCAGTCCTAGCAACCTTCATGGCAAGTCCTCTGTCCACAGAGAACAGATTGAGGTTGGAGCTCCGCCGCAGTCCAGAGTGAGAATCTCTCACCTCCCCACTGCTCCCAGGCCAGCACCTACATTTGTGCCTCCTGTGGTTGGGGATGTTCAGAGTGAGAATCTCTCACCTCCCCACCGCCCCCAGGCCAGCACCTACATTTGTGCTTCCTGTAGTTGGGGATGTTCAGAGCCAGAAAGGTCCATTTCTGAGTGCTGATCCCGGTCAGAACAAGTAACAGACCCACATGGTCAGCATATTCTTCTCACCTCACGTCACTTCTGCTTTGTAGCTGGAAATACCAGATAATGTTTTTTTCCTCACACAATTCCTACCTATCTCCTCCCCAGTGAGTGTTGAAACACAGGTTATATAATCAACACTGGATTTTTAAAAACTTCTATTTAACAAATACCTTCTCTACTCTTCAGGGAAACGGGAAGCAGTTGATATTTTCTCCCTTCTGGTATTATCATCAACAAAGTAAACGCGTTTTCAACATAGATAAGGTAGAAAGATACTCAACTGTAAGTGTTCTCCTTGGAATTTGTGGTTTTGGCAAAGACAGGAAAGTTTTTTTGTTTTTTTCTGTTTGTGGGTGAATTATTTTGGAATAAGATGTAGACAGGGGCTTCCCTGGTGGCTCAGTGGTAAAGAATCTCCTTGTAATGCGGAAATTTGGGTTCGATCCCTGGGTTGAAAGATGCCCTGGAGAAGGAAATGGCAACCCACCCCCGTAACCTTGCCCAGAAAATCCCATGGACAGAGGAGCCTGGCGAGCTGCAGTCCATGGGATCATAAGAGCCGGACAAAACTGAGCAACTAAACAGCAATAACAACAAAGGTATGGAAAGAGGGGAGATGGGATGAACCTTCTGGCTCTCTCCTCAGCAAAGGAGGAGCGTTTGTGATACTGCCCTCCCCTGCCTTTCTCCTCCTTCCTCTTTTTCATCTTGGTCTTCTCCATTCTCTCTCACATACACACACACAAAACCTAAAAACCTTAGACGGTAAGATGTAGTTGTTAAGGGTTAACTTACCAAATATAAAAAACTGCTCATGGTTTAAGAATACTTTATGTACACAATGATTAGTTCCCTTATGACATTCACACTAGAAGACTCTCTGCTTGTCAACGTCTAGGAAATCCTTTAAAAAAATTACTTTCCTGGATACGAAAGGAACTTATACAAATAAATACAACCAATTCTATACAACTAAAGAAAAATGTATATAACAATACACTGGATTTTCATAATGAAGCAAACCATAAAAGGAATGGATGAAAACTTTAAGACCAAACAACAAAAAGAATCTCAGTCAGATGGAGAGCTGTGTCTTTTCACGCATCACAAGTAGATGCAGTTATTAGAAATTAATCAAGAACTGAACATGTTTTAAAGGTGAGATAGATTTTATTTCTTTTGCAATACAAAGTCAAGCGTTGTAAAATATTGGACAAATTTGGAGCACAAAAGATTTACTAAAAAGTTGGAAAATGGTACAACTCTAAAGTAATGTCTGCCTATTTTCCTTAAAGGTGGTCTTACTAAGAAACAGAATTATTCACTAAATGATTATTCTGAAAAGTTTTATTTGCAAACACCCAACAAAATCACTGCAGATGGTGATTGCAGCCATGAAATTAAAAGATGCTTACTCCTTGGAAGGAAAGTTATGACCAACCTAGATAGCATATTCAAAAGCAGAGATATTACTTTGCCAACAAAGGTCCATCTAGTCAAGGCTATGGTTTTTCCAGTGGTCATGTATGGATATGAGAGTTGGACTGTGAAGAAAGCTGAGTGCTGAAGAATTGATGCTTTTGAGCTGTGGTGTTGGAGGAGACTCTTGAGAATCCCTTGGACTGCAAGGAGATCCAACCAGTCCATCCTAAAGGAGATCAGTCCTGAGTGTTCATTGGAAGGACTGATGCTGAGGCTGAAACTCCAGTACTTTGGCCACCTCATGCGAAGAGTTGACTCACTGGAAAAGACCCTGATGCTGGGAGGGATTGGGGGCAGGAGGAGAAGGGGACGACAAAGGATGAGATGGCTGGGTGGAATCACCAACTCGATGCACATGAGTTTGGGTGAACTCCGGGAGTTGGTGATGGACAGGGAGGCCTGGCATGCTGCAATTCATGGGGTTGCAAAGAGTTGGACACAACTGAGTGACTGAACTGAACTGAACTGAACATTTTCTGAAAGTATTGGATTTAGCATGCTGTAATCCATGTAAGTAAACTCAGATGCTGCTTTATTTCAACAAAGAAAGTAGTTTATATTTTCTATTAAAACACATACAACTGCATACTTTTCTTGCTTTCATGATTCCATACTTGAGCTTATATACTCCTATCTCATCCAACCAATAGAGGTGTACAGGCAAAGTTCAGAGGATTTTGTATTTTGCTCAAATACTATAGAATACAAGGTTGTCCATTTGGAATGAAAAGATTCCTTCACTTTCAGGCATTAAACTATTTAATTTTTGCTCTCCTTGGAGGACAATCAGTCTTTGCAGGGTTTAGATCACAATAAATAACTGAGACCACAAACTAGAAACTCTCTAAAGATGACAAGCCTTTTAACTTACAGTGATTTGTACTGCTCTCTGCATCCACACCTTCTCTGGAGCAAAATTTCTGAAGACCAAGACCTTAAGACTGGAAAAATGCCCATCAGACATATAATAAATTTCATACATTTCATCAGCTCAATTCCAGTTATCATGTGGTACAGTCTGTAGAAACCAAGGCCCTATATGGCTCTTGGAATCCACAGCAGTTGCTTTCTCTTTTAGGACTAAGCTGTCATGTGAAGCATAGTGGGGAATTGCTCACACTCTGCCTGCTTCAAGGCAAAGTAAAAATTAAGCTCAGCGTGTCATCACATACTTACAAGTGACTTATGTGAACATTCTTTATAAATAGATTTTGACACTGCCAAGGTTTCCAGTGAAATAGGAAGCCATTAAAATGGTTTATCGTTTATCACTTTCATTATGGGAAAAACAAAGAGACCTCTGATTCCCCTCAGGCAATAACTGACCCTTCAAGGACTGTAAAAGAATCATAGACAATGGCACAAACTATTCATTTCCCAATAGGTAGACGTTCAAAAATACGGCCTCTGCAGTGACCGCAATGGCAGTACGCATGCTCACAGCATGTGAAGAAGTACACGTAAAGAAAGGTTTTATAAGCTCCCTTTTGATGAGGTTGATGACTTGTAGTTCACAGTTTTCCCTAATAACTCTAAAACTTCCTTTCAAAGCAGAGACTATCATTTGTTTTAAAGAAAAGTGTAACAGTGGTAAGATTAGAAATTTACACAGTATACATGCCCTTCTATGGTACAAATTTTGGGGAGAATGAAATAAGTATTGCAAGAAAACTCTTGTGAAGTCGCTTAAGAGATTATTTTTAGAGTGTCTTAAAAACATTAATGAATAAATAAGAAAACTTCTAAAGTTTATAGCTGACAAAGTTATATACAATAAAATCCCTCAATAGGAAAATATATAAATATGAAATTGTATTTACATATTATATGTATGTAAATATATAACATATATATTTATCTATTACATTTACAATAGAAGTATATTTTTACAGACTTCTTCACAGGCATATGAATGCACACATAATATGTATATAACAAGTTAATAGTATTCAGAGATTTTCTTTGGTTTTTGTGAATTTTTCAAGTTTTCTACAAAGAACATCTTTGAAATCAGAAAAAAATATATAGCTTTTTGGAAATTATTTCAGCCCTGAATTTAGCACAGGTGGTGTTTAAGACGCCTCTTTTTTTTTTTTTTTTTGGCTCAATTTCTAGTGAAACAATTATAGCTAGTGAGATCTTTTGAAAGACAATTTTTAAGAGCAGTTTTAGGTTTACAGTAAAATTGAGAGGAAAGAACAGAGATTTCCCATATACCATCTGCCCTGACACTTGCATCGCCTCCACCATTATCGACAGTCTCAGCATGGAACATTTGTTAAGACTGATGAGCCTACACTGACACATCATAATCATCCAATATCCAGAATTTACCTTAGGGTTCACTCTTGACGTTGTAACTCTCTGGGTTTGGATAAATACGTAATGATGTAATCCATCACTATTAAATCATACACAGTATTTTCACTGCCCCAAAACTCTTCTGTGCTCTACCTCCTTCTCTCTTCCACACCCACCGCTACCTCTGGGTGGTAGATTTTTAGAGTTTAAGGACCCCAAACCCCCTGTTCCTTGGGGGAAATGACATGCTTTTATAATCTCCCTCACAGATGCTTCCCTCATAGCTCAGTTGGTAAAGAATCTGCCTGCAATGCAGAAGACCTGGGTTCAATTCCTGGGTCAGGAAGATCCCCTGGAGAAGGAAATGGTATTCCATCCTGTATTCTTGCCTGGAAAATCCCATGGATAGAGGCGGCTGGCGGGCTACAGTCTATGGGGTTGCAAAGAATCGGACACGACTTAGCGACTAAACGCCCCCCCCCCCCATAGAGGCTATTAGGTGATCACACACAGTAATTGACTCACAGAGACCACCATGAGCCACAGACCACTGGAGCCTTGGGCACTGGAGCGGTGGGTATCTCTAATCAGAAACTCTCAGACTTCCTAAGTCAGAGAAAGAGAAACATCATATGACATCCCTTACATGTGGAATCTTGAAATGATACAAATGAACTTACTAACAAAACAGAAAGAGACTCACAGACTTAGCAAATGGATTTATGGTTGCCAGGGGGCAGGGGGAAAGGATGAAAGGAAGGGATAGTTAGGGAGTTTGGGATGGACATGTACAGACTGCTTTATTTAAAGCGAATAACCAAGATCCCACTGTATTATAGCACAGGAACTCTGCTCAATGTTATGTGGCAGCCTGGGTGGGGTGGGGGGGGGGGGAGTTTGGGGGAGAATGAATACATGCGTATGTATGGCTGAGTTCCTTCTCTGTTCACCTGAAACTATCACAACATTATTTGTTAATTGATTACACTCCAAAAAAATTTTTTTAAGTTTTTTCAAAGGACAACAACAAAAAGAAACTCTTAGACTGCCCACTCAGGCTAAGGAAATCTCGAATTCTGGAGTGGAAAAGAAGGGGGAAAAGAAAAGGAAGCCCCAAGCTGCAGGAAAGGTCTGTGACTGGTAATTTATAGACAGAACAAAGGAGTGCTTTTATCCCAATCAATGGGCGCCAGAATGTTAGCATACTTTAACGATAATGACATATATTTGGTGGTTAATCACTGAACAGTGAACATTTGGGGTGTTATTTCAGATGTTTGGATTTCTTTTCTGTTTCAGAAAAAAAAAAAACCTGCTATATTTCAAAGGAAATGTTAGTTCTAATTTTTTACACTTCAGATGTTTGGGAAACTTCAAATAACTGTTCCAAATCTGATCACTAAATATTTCTTTTGTTGCATAGAAACTGACTTTTAAATCACTGTATTTACTAAAAAGCAAAGGGAAGAGTTGGTCCTCTCCAGCCACATTCTCTGGGCTCCCAGGCTCAGCATGCTTCATATTTAATTGCACACAATCCAAACATTCTCTACATACAGTTCTCATCCTCTCAGCACCTTCCACTCAGCAAGCTCAGAGCTTCTGGCCTCTCCTATTTTGAAATGCATGTAGCAAACCTCAGCATTTTTGAAAAATTTTTATATTTGAGCACTTTATAGCACTTTGATTTTTTTTCTATCTTGTATTTTTAAACACACTTAGTGTATTGTGCTTCATTTACAGTTGTATGAAATAGATATTCCTTTAATTATAGTTATTAAAAATATATCAGTCTACTTTGACACAAATTGAGGTCCATTGAGAGGTGTCCTGCTCAGTTCTGAAGTTAGATCTGTACATCCACAGAATGTTTTCCATCTCTAGAGGCCCTCCATGCCCAAATGCCATCTGTTTTCTGCCCTTCATCCCACCCACCTCCTTGAGTTGGGTATTCTCTCAGAGGATTCTCTCTGTACTCTTTGCAGAGAATACTCTGAGTCTTCTCTCTCTGGGTAATATTTTTCCTGCTTCTTTATTCCTCCATTTATTCTCTTACTGTACCAATATCAAAGACAATATCATAACCAAAGAGATACTATGTTAGTCGGGATAACTGATGCTAGCTACTGTAAAAAACAAATAGCAACTTTCAGTGACATACTTTATTTCTTGTTTCGCAAAATCTAATATACCTCCCCTCCAAAGAATGACTCAGGAGTCCCAGTTCCTTCTCTCCTGTGGCTGCATATTTCAGACCCTTGGAATCTTTCATTTTTAGCAGAGTGGCCTGGGAAAAAAAGAGAGAGAGTGGAAATCTACTTGAAATATATCGTGGTCAGCACTAGAAGCTCATTGGCCAGAGCTCAGTCACATGACTGATATAAGAGGGGCCAGGAAATACTTGAACTGCAGCACTGTGAAGGAGCACATGTAGGTAAGTACCAAGAGCCTGTACCACACAGAGGCTCTCCATTTTTTCCATGTACAGATCGGTCCTGGATGTTCATTGGAAGGACTGATGTGGAAGCTGAAACTCCAATACTTTGGCCACCTGATGCGAAGAGCTGACTCATTTGAAGAGACCCTGATGCTGGGAAAGATTGAGGGCAGGAGGAGAAGGGATGAGAATGAGGCAGGAGGATGAGATGGTTGGATGGCATCACCGACTCAATGGACATGGGTTTGGGTGAACTCCGGGAGTTGGTGATGGACAGGGAGGCCTGGCATGCTGCGGTTCATAGGGTCGACTGAGCGACTGAACTGAACGGAACATCTCAGGTGACCAACCCTTATTCCAGGCATGTGTTTTATGTATACCCTCCTCTTACCATCCACCACCATGTTGCCCTCGCTGTCTTCACTCTCTGGCAGTATCATTTTGACTCACCCAGAGCTTTTCTTTGCACAGTTCCAGTAAGTTACTCCCTGCCAACCCTTCCCACTGTATTTCAAGTTCCAGGAAAGAATCAAACATTTTCAAAGCTGATATCCTTGCCTCAATTGTGTTGATCCCTTCAATGTTTGCAAGCAATGGAAAAATAAGGGAGAAATAAGCCAATAGAATCACCAGCCACCATAGGAAACTATTAATAAGAGTAAGAAGCAATCAAAATGGCTATGGTGAAAATTCTAGAAAAGAAAGGAGCTGAAATAAGAACTTAGAGGTTTTCATAAAAGACGCACACAATAATGCTTGATACTCTGATACAAGTTTACACTCTTTCAAAATCCCCTGAGATGAAAAGGTAAACCCTTAGTGCCAGAATAGAATGCCTGGGGGTAGAAACTAGAGTTATGAAAGACAAGTGCTCCAAAGAACAAGCTGCATGAGGAAACATCTTGCAATTTTCAGACCTGAGGTCAGTGACCCAAAGATGAGTCGAAATATTCTGAAAAACAATCTCTTACAGCAGACGTCACTACAAAACCAGATATTTTTCTTCACCGGAAACAAAAGAAAAAAAAATAATAATGAAAAGACCTCACAGCAATTCTGGAATTCAAAACCATCCAAACACTGCCGGGAAAATAAATAGAGGGCAATACCGTGAGATTTCTTAGCCTTTGCCTGTAGCCGTCAAATTAATCATATACAGTAAAATTAAAAAGTTCCTATTTGACTTAATTATAATAATGTTACATTTTCTTTCTAAAGCATGTTACAGTTTTTCAAACTTTGTTTAGCTTTATCTTATTAATTTCTTCATCTGTATCTCTTCAATGACTTATGGCAGTATAACAATTCTTCTAATTTAAATTGACTTTCTGTTGGTGCTGGAGAAGACTCTTGAGAGTCCCTTGGACAGCAAGGGCATCAACCCAGTCAATCCTAAAGGAAATCAACCCCGAATAGTCATTGGTAGGACTGATGCTAAAGCTGAAGCTCCAATACTTTGGCCACCTGATGTGAATAGCTGACTCATTGGAAAAGACCCTGATGCTGGAAAAGATTGAGAGCAGTAGGAGAAGAGGGTGATAGAGGATAAGATGGTTGGATAACATCACCTACTCAATGAACATGAGTTTGAGCAAACTCCAGGAGATAGTGAAGGGCAAGGAAGCCTGGTAAGCTGCAGTTCCTGGATTCACAGAGATGGACACAATTTAGCAACTAAACAACAACAAATTGTTGCTGTTGAAACTTTTTTTTAATCTAAATTATTCTAAGGCTTTACACAAAGTCTCTCTTGACTAAATGGGATAATAGTAGCTATAATTAAAAGTGAAGAAACAACTTAGATCAAAATAAAAAAAATTCCCTGGCTCTTTTACTTACAGGAAATCATAGATTATTCTTTTCTAAAGGGTAAAAAAATAATCTTGTGTGAGTAATAAGATAAAGTTTTACACAAATAACCAATAACATGAGCTAGACAGATGTTGTTTATAAATTCTTTCACTTGTGCCATTTCTCTGGAAAGTTATTCAATTTAGGAAAAAGAAAATCATTTAAAGCGCAAGAGAATAGATGCTTTGCTATTAAAACCTTATTATAATAGCAATAGACAAAGTTTGAATCATTTTTAATGTTAGTTTATCTAAATTATAAAATCATGAACATGAATAGTGTGACAGGTCCTTTTGGTTGCAGAAAGATCCATGTGTAACCAGCTTCCATGACAATTGTAATAAATTGACAATTTATTACAGAATTACAGGTCATAGTATGGAGCTGTCTTCTCTACTTCTCTCCCTCTCTTTAGGTGAGATTTCTGTGCTTTGCAGGTAGATATGGAAGAAAATGTGGCTGACAACATGTACCAACCTATCCTGCATTTAAGAGAATACTTCAATCCAGTCCCAATTCTTAATTCTTGCAAATGAATCTCAGTTTATTCTAGTTTGAATCAAGGTTGAACCTCTGATTCAATCAACTTTGGTAGGAGCTGGGTCATTTCATACAAATGGGGATTAAACGTCCACTGCTGGTACAGTTCAAGGAAAACACGACATACGGTAATAAATGGCAAGAACACTTTAAGTGTTAAAGCCTGGAAAAGTAAGCTTGAAAGCGAAACTCGCTCAGCCATGTCCGACTCTTTGTGACCCCATGGACTGTAGCCCACCAGGCTCTTCTGTCCATGGGATTTCCCAGGAAAGAACACTGGAGTGGGTGGCCATTTCCTTCTCCAGGGGATCTTCCCAACCCAGGGATCAAACTCACATCTCCTGCATTTCAGGCAGATTCAGGCTAAATCACCAGGGAAGCCCCTTCAGTTATATTATCAACTGAAGCATGACAAATCACACAAAAAAACTTAGCATCTTGAAACAAAACATATTTACTATCTCACACAGTTTCTGTCAGCAATCTGGGAACAGCTTAGCTAGGAGCTTCTGGCTCAAGCAGAGCTCAAGGGGTCGCAAGCAAGCTGCCAGCCAGAGCTGCAACTTCATGAGGAGTCAGCTGATGGGCTGGCCGCAATTAGAGGCTCCACTTCCAAAATGGCTTCCTCAGATGACTGCTGGCAGAGGCCTCACTTCATCAAAATGTGGGCTTCTCAGGGGTGCCTGAGTGTCCTGACCCATTTCAACTATTCTCCCTAGAGAGAAAGATGTGCACTCATGAGAGGGAGAGAGCACCACAGGGCCTTTTTATGACTTTCATCTCCAAAGTCACACACCACAACTTCTGCTTTATACTGTTGGTTAGAAGCAATTTATTAAATCCATCCTCAAGGAGAGGGAAATTAGGCTCCACCTCACAAAGGAAATGAAACCCTGTGAACTCAGATTGGGCTTTGAACCCCCCGCAGCCTTTTAACTGAGATTACACTTGGTCTCAGGACCTAATGAAGTTCAGGTTCATGATGTCTCATCATAGAAAGAATTCAAGGACAAAGTGGTAGGTAAGAAGTGGATTTATTTAGAGAGAAACACACTCCACAGACTGAGGGTGGGCCAGCCCAGAAGGAAAGAAGCCCCAGGGTACAGTGTTGTCAGTTTTTATAGGGATTGGTAGTATCATAAGCTTGGAGAAGGCAATGGCACCCCACTCCAGTACTCTTGCCTGGAAAATCCCATGGATGGAGGAGCCTGATGGGCTACAGTCCATGAGGTCGCTGAGAGTCAGGTACGACTGAGTGACTTCACTTTCACTTTTCACTTTCATGCAACTGGAGAAGGAAATGGAAACCCACTCCAGTGTTCTTGCCTGGAGAATCCCAGGGACGGGGAAGCCTGGTGGGCTGCCGTCTATGGGGTCGCACATAGTCGGACACAACTGAAGCGACTTAGCAGCAGCAGCAGCAGCATCATAAGCTAGTGAGTGGGAGTATTCCAGCTCTTTGGGGGAAGGGGCAGTGATTTCCTTCCAGGAGTTGGGCCACTGCCTCCCTTCTTACCTTTATGTTGGCCTTGGAACTGCCATGGTGCTTGTGGATGTGTCATTTAGCTTACTGATGTGTTACAGTGGTGCCCATGTGGCTCAGACGGTAAAGAATCTGTCTGCAATGCAGGAGACCGAGGTTCGATACCTGCCGGGAAAATTTCCTGGAGGATGGAACGCGACCCACCCCAGTTTTCTTGCCTGGAGAATTCCATGGCCAGTTACAACTCATGGGGTCACCAAGAGTCAGGCACAACTGAGCAGTTAACATAGATGTGTTACAATGAGGTCAAGTGGAAGTCAACTCGTCTGCCATCTTGGACCCATTTGGTTCTGATCAGTTTATGTTGTGTCCAGAGACTATGTCATTCTTTCCAAAGTCTTGCCCTACCCCCTTCCCTCCTGTTTCAGAAAGACTATCATAGAGCTTGTTAAAGCTGCCATTGATTTTTCAGGGACATCTTCTGAGTTAACCTTTAAGCCAGTACTCAATTTTTATTTTTTGATTGACTGCATTGTACAATTCACCAAAGTGAGGTGGAGGTGGTATTATGGTTTACAATAAGAAATATGTTTTGGGTCTTCATCCCATTTCTGGCATAGAGTTCCTTTAGTGGTGAGAGTGACAAAGGTGTTTTCTGTTAAGTTAATTGGGTGACGAGCCCCCCGCCCACCCCCACCACCTAAGGCAGGGAAGGGAGGGAGCCTCCAGGTTGAGTCATTCACTAATGGCCAATGACTTAGTCAATCTTGCCTTGTAATTAAACCTCCTTAAAAAACCCGAAAGAAGATTCGAAGAGCTCCTGGGTTGTTGGGCACAGGGAGGGTCAGGGGGAGAGTGCAGAAGCTTTGCTCCCTCTCCCAGGCCAGCACTGGGAGTCTCTCCATTCGGCTACTCCTGCGTTATATCCTTTCATGGTAAACCTGTGATCCAGTAAGTAAAATGTTTCTCTGCATTCTGTGAGCCACTCTAGCAAGTTTTTTCACCCAAGGAAAGAGGGGATCACTGGAACCTCCAGTGGGTAGCCAACTGGTCTGAACCGCAGGTGACAGCCTGGCATTGTTGTAGTGTCTGAATGGAGCTTAGGGTTGGGTGGGGTGGGACACAGTCTTGTGGGACTGACTGTGTGGAATTTGGAACTATCTCTGGGTAGATAAAATGTCAAAATTGAGTTGATTTGTAGGACACGCTGCTCATATCCCCAGAGAATTGGTGGTGGCAAGGGGCAACCCTCCCCCCACACCCATTATAAATCAAGTTCTTAGACCAAAAGGATCATAGCTCAAAATACTTGCTTCCATTTCAACTTTCCAAAAAGTTGTTTAGTTTCTATGTATGCTATCTAATCAAATGTATTGATTACTTATACACTTGGTAATACATTTATCCTTTCCTTTAAAATTCATTATTAAGCTCAGACTCTAACCCAGAACAATTAAATCTGAGTCTCTTAGAGAAGGGCTTGGTATTGGCAGTTTTGTATAATTCCTCTGGTGATTCTAATGTACAGGTAGCCACAAGAACCACTCAGCCCGATAGTAATTTTGGAAGTCTTTTTCAGCTCCAATTTTCCATGATTTATTCCCTTCCATAATGACCTTCTGACTTGATGGCAAGTCCCTCACATAAGACCTATACAAGAGTATGCATGTAGTACCAAAGGCGGATCAAGAGGCAGTACAGGGCAAGACAATAGGCATCTCACCATTTCCTGGCACATGGTGTGTCTTAAGCTATTTAGATATAAGAAAACCATATTCCCATTTGGTAACTCTTTCTTTGATTGAGAGGATAACTAGGAGACCACTTGCATCTGCTTCTGTTGCTAGATTGTAACTAAGATTATAACTAAATACACAGCATTTCCCTCCACTGGAGTAGGAATAGAGTTCAAGAGACCAGAGAGGACCCCCTCAGAGATCCATCCTAAGGGAGGACCTAGTATGCCTGGGATACATTTCTTGGGGTTTGCTGGCTCAACATATAATTGCCTGCTTCATATGAAGACTCCACCTGAGGGCAACAGGCATCAGCTTCCTTCTTCCGTGTTTCTATATGCAGAGCTTTTCCAAAGTCATTTCTCTTCGACTGGCTACAGACCTCTCTCCTCTGGGTGGAGCTGAGCTCACTGAAAGCAGCGTTATTTTGAAAACACCACACCTATAACTGAAAAGGATTTGTTAAGGCCTTTTATGATCTATCTTTTTTCTGTGGCCTCTTACACCATCCAAAATCAAACCAGCTGAATCCAGAACCCAGGTGGCAGCTGTTCAGGCTTGGCACCCCAGAGCCCTTGGGACTCAGGGCGTGACTCTTTAGTGAGATCAGATGTAACCCATGAGGCATCTCTGGCTACTTTCTAATTATTTCCATTGCAAAAGGCCCTGAGTTATTTGATGAATCATGTCATTTTTATTGAAAAGTAAACCAAGCGTGATAAAAGACCTATGGCCACACACACAAGAATCATAGGTTCATAATTGGGATCCAGAGGAAGAAAATCTGTACATACTCACTGTATATTTGGGTTCTGGGCACCAGGAATTGTGGCCAGAAGGTACACTTTCTCTACCACACATTTCAGCAAGAGTAGGGATTATGGTTTGCTTTTTTTTAAGGAGCTATTTTTAGCTAAAGATAGATTGGTACATAGGCGATTTTTGAAAATTATTCCTTATGTTCCAATTCCCTTCTTATAACCATTTAATATAATAATTATTGATTGCTAGGAATGTTCTGGGCACTACTTCATGGTCTTCCTATACTTAATCTTACTGAATCCTCCCAACATTTCTAAAAGCTAATTGCTTGATTATTCCTGTGTTACAAAAGAGGAAACTGAAACCCAGAATAATTGAAATCTTTAATCAAGAATGATTTCCACCTCAGCTTTCTCCTCCCTAGCCTCTTCTAGCTTTCTTTCTGTTCCACCTTAATTTTTCTGCTTTTTCTTTTCTTTTCTTTTCTTTTTTTTTGCGGGGGGTGGGGAGTAGTGGGCATGGGTGGGTTTTTTTTTTTTCTTCTTTCTTTTCTCTGTTACTTGCTTCTCTGGGCTTCAGGAGCAAGAGTTCAATTTTAGAAGCATAAATGTTGAACTCACATAAGAGAAAACAAGTACAAGCTAAGTTGAGGTGAAATTGCTGGGCAAAGGGGAGAAAAACACCAGGTCAACAGAGTAAGGATTTACTCCTGACCCACGCCCTCCCGCATTCCTGTCCTCAGAAGAGGTCTGCTCACTCACTGAACTGATGAAACAAGCTTTCTGAGGGGGGCGGAGTGAAGACAAGAGCCTGCAACAAAATCTGCCCCACCTCCCGCCCACTTACTCAGAGAGCAGGAGGCTAAACATCACCTCTACTGGTGTAGCTACAGTTTAGCTCTCAACGCTGGGGGCCAAGCATCCCAAGGTATCTGGGAGACTCAGACATGTGAAATTTGAGCCATAAAGTCTTCCACTTGTATAACCTCTTTACAAGGAATATTCTCACATGTCATCTCATATAATCACTTACATATTTTATTCATTGAAGTGTATGAAGTTTGAGATTAAAGTAAGGATGCTATTCCCTCAAAATAGCTTGAGACTTTGATTTTAAACAAATCCTATCTTTACGCTCCACATTAATAGTTTTCTGATGCAGGTTCATGAAACACAGACAGGACCTGGTGGCACAAACTAGAACTCTCTCTGAAGACATCTGTGTAAAGAACTATGGGTAGTTCCTGCATATAAGCCAGTCAGCAGTATTCCACTGAAATATTGGACTCCACTGGCTGGGTGTGAGGCCTCTCCCTATAGACTTGCAGAAGTCTCTACTGATTTTCTAGATAGCTCATGAATAGGAGAGGTCCTCAGGTGACAAGGACTTGGGAAGACTTTTTATGGAAAACTGGGAAACTGGATTTAGAAAATCAACCAAGGGTTTAATTTATCTTCACAGTCAGCCTGTGGCCTTTCAATATATTGATGTCTCAATGAAGGGCATTGGTACGAGGTTATTGCACTCCCCTTAATCCTTACTTCAAGGGGCCTGCTGCTTAGCTTTCTGTTCCCAGCAGCCCTACGCTTCTGCCAGCAATCCCAGCCCTTCCCAGAGGTCATTTAGAAGTGTTTTATCAATGAAAGAACAAAATGTTAATTCCTACTGGCTCTCTGGAATCTCCAGATCCACACAGAAATATCCTTATATATAAAACAAGGTTGGGAAGCTCCCACAACTCCTAGAAGCAACACCCATTTTGAAAGGTAAACTGGTTTGTTTCCAGCCCAAGGAGATACTTCAATCTGAACTCTGCTAATCAGGCAAATAAGTAAACATATAAAATGTATAATAATATAAGTAATATAAAACATTTACTTTTATAGAGTGAATGTAAAATTTATCATTTAAAGCAAGACACTTCAGGGACTTCCTGGTGGTCCAGGGGCTAAGACTCCAGGCTCCCAAGGCAGAGGGCCTGGGTTCAATCCCTGGTCAGAACAGAGAGTTGACATGCCACAAGGAAGACCTGGCAGAGCCAAATAAATTTTTAAAGTAAATAAATAAAAATAAATATTAAAAACAAATAAAGGATGACACTTAAGATCAAGAGGGACTGCTGCTAACAGTCACAGCAGGACAACACATAAAAACCTGGAATGTCCTGGGCAAAATAGGACATGTGGTCAACCCAACCATCAGTGAATATTTAAAACAGCTTTTCTCTGTTTCTCATAATGTTTTTATTACATTAGAGCGTGGCAAGGATCTTCACTTTCTTTTTTATACTGAGAAGTGGATTTGTTCTACTTTTCTGAGAAATAATCTTATATTCTAAGTCTCAGCTAATCTGTTCTGAACTTCATTGTATAATCTACTTCTCTGAAACTGAGCTGTAGGTTTCCCACATATCTAAGTTTCTGTGAATCCTTCAGAAGATTATTCTAAAATATCTACAGTCCTTCCCATGATTTCAACATTTCTTCAAAGACTTTCAGTTTTATTTTGAACAACTTCAAAGTTTATTTTGGAAGGAAAGTGTCAGTTTTTCCCTAAAATTCGCCAGGTTTTAGTAGAGCAATGGACTCACCTTTGGGAAGAACTTTGAGTACCTGACTATATCAGCAATTTACTGGCCAGTATCAAATGATATAGACTACTTGTCCAGCCCCTACCCCGTCAGTCACTTGCCTGCCTAATTTATATATTGACATAAATATAGAAATACAGAGACAAAAATGTAGGTTAATTGGTAGACAGATAGATACATGTATTCTTTTGGGCCTAGGTGAGACAAACACACAGGGAATATCAGTTTGAATATTCTAGATTTTAAAAGGGCTCCTTTGGCTACATTTTCAAATTTTAATTTTATTTAACAGGGCGCTATGTATTTTGTCTCCTGCTGTACACATTTCTGTAAGCTTTCTCAAATTCTCTGGAGTCAAGAAAAGTACCAAAAAACAATCACAGGGTTGTGGTGAAGGATGTGGAAGCTGGGGTGGGGTGGGGAGTTAAGCAATGGCTAGTTAGGGACAAAAATCACATGGAATCTGCAAGGAATGAAGAGGATTCCTGTGAGTGGATCCTCCAGTTTGGATTCTGAGGTTTTTAATCTATTTATTTAACTTGGCTGCTCCAGATCTTAGTTGCAGCATTGAGAGTCCTTTGTTGTAGCATGTGGGATCTAGTTCTCTGACCAGGGATCAAACCAGGCCCCCCTTCATTGACAGCAGAGAGTCATAGCCACTGGACCACCAGGGAAGTCCCAAGGCATTTTTAATTTACCCATTTTCTCCCCTGTAATAGCATCCAAATATTAGTTGCCACTTTTGCAGTAGCTGATATAGTCGTTCAAGATAAGGGCACTATTCTAAGGGATTTCCAAAATACCTGTTTTCCGATATAATGATAAGCTATTTATGAACATTCTAAAATTTAATGTGTTGGCATTGGGAAGCTATTCTGGATTATATTGAGTGATAAAATATGCTTTAGAAAGATTGGACAATGAATAAAATAACATTTACACAGTGCTTGCTCTGAACTGAGCACCAAGTAGCTCATGTTGATTATATCACTGAATTTTCCAAGCAATATATGTAAAATAGATACTTTTATAACACCCATTTCCCAGGTTAAAAAAAAACAAGATCTATTTGTATTGAAATAACTTGTGCAAGTTCATCTAACTATAAAAAGGTGGAGATGAGCCAAATGTCTGCAGCTGCTGCTGCTAAGTCACTTCAGTCATGCCCCACTCTGTATGACCCCGTAGATGGCAGCCCACCAGACTCCCCTGTCCCTGGGATTCTCCAGGCAAGAACACTGGAGTGGGTTGCCATTTCTTTCTCCAGTGCATGAAAGTGAAAAGTGAAAGTGGAGTTGCTCAGCCGTGTCCAACTCTTAGTGACCCTATGGACTGCAGCCTACCAGGCTCCTCCTTCCATAGGATTTTCCAGGCAAGAGTACTGGAGTGGGGTGCCATTGCCTTCTCCAATACAGACTAGATTGACTAGAATAAAACACTGAAAGCAGGAAAAGGATGTAACTAACTCCTGCGGTAGTCCAGACACAAGAGGATGAAGCAAAGGGAAGGGGTTGGGAGGTCAGGAAGATGTTGCAAAGGGAGAAACAATAGGATTGTGACGCTTTTGTGGGTTTGCCAGGTTGTAAAGAAGGCACTAGATATGCCTCTCTTGATTAATAGTGATTCATCAACAATGATAAACTGGTCAACACTGGCAAAAGAATAGAGGTTTTGTTAGGTGAGGGAATAGTTCCTCTTTGGACATTTTTGAATTAAAGGATATCTAGAATCAACAAATGTGATATATTGATATAGTTTGCAAAGGAAAACAAAATACCCAAATGAATGTTTGTTGGATTTCTCTACAGTGTTCCATCTCACTAAGAAAAAAAAATATCTTGGTAGGACATACAGGATGTCTAACAAGAGTCATATAAGGGAAGCTCAAGAGAGAGGCGATATATACCTAGTGATGACTGATTCGTGTTGTTGTATGATAGAGGGCAACAATTATCCTCCGATTAAAAAAAAGGACCATATAAAGGACATATTATAATTTTGTTGCTGAAATATCAGGCTCTTAAGAACTTAAATAACTTGTAAAAACAACCAAACCTTTTCTGTTTCTTTGATGATCAATAATAAGTTAGAATACTTACCACTGGTGAGGATTTTTCAGTCCCAGGAGAGCTCAAAGTGCAGGAAGGAAGGAACAAATGACAGATTGATGAATGAATGCTTGATATGCAAATTTAAGAAGAAATAAATGCTCTCCACTTGGAATTTACTTTTCCTGCTTTTCCACTAACCCCTGTAGTTTGTTTTCTTTAAAATATTACTCAAAATTTAGCCTTCGTTTCTTAAGCTTTCTAAATGGGAAATCATTTGCGTCTCTTCCCTTTGCAGCCCTTCATACACCTAAGTGTAATCTCAAGATATTTCTGCTTAGAACCCATATCAACGTTGGGCTGACTGTCCTTTAGGAAATACTACTGTCCCAAAGGACTGGGCAGCAACTTCCAGTCTTTACTTTGTTCAGAAGTTCGTGCTAGGCCATATTTTGTGGTTCACTGGGCAAACATAACTTGGGCACTGACTGTATCTCTGCATGTGTTTGCAGGCTCGCTTCTTGCCTTTTGACTTTTAAAGCACTAGTCGGGGGAACAGGTTTCTTTCTGCCAACTGAATCTTGACAGATGAACTCCTCCTTGTTTGGAAGTATTTTAATCCTTGCCAAATTAATTTACCTAGTTGATTGACTGGAGTTAAAATTCAACTGCAAAATGAGAGCAGATTGTTCTCTTCCTTGTGACAGATTCATGTCCGTTGGAGTACATCATCTTCAACAAAAGATGACCAACGCAGGAGGTGACTCTGAGGATTAACAAGGTTTGGCCATGTTTATATAACTTTTTAAGCTCTTATTCGGAGAAGGCAATGGCACCCCACTCCAGTACTCTTGCCTGGAAAACCCCTTGGACGGAGGAGCCTGGTGGGCTGCAGTCTGTGGGGTCGCTAAGAGTCAGACACGACTGAGCAACTTCACTTTCACTCTTCACTTTCATGTATTGGAGAAGGAAATGGCAACCCACTCCAGTGTTCTTGCCTGGAGAATCCCAGGGTCGGGGGAGCCTGATGGGCTGCCATCTATGGGGTCACACAGAGTCGGGCACGACTGAAGTAACTTAGCAGCAGCAGCAAGCTCTTATTGGAAAAATGCTTTGGGGACTGTAAATGTTGATCTTAATCTGTGTACGCTTAGAATCAGAATTGCCTTCCATAAGTTCAACTTTTTCTCCAAAGGCAGTGGGGATTAGTAAATCATGTTTCCAGAAAGTTCAACCTATATTTGAGACCAGTTTAAATGATAGCTGATGTGAATTAAGTTGTTCCTTAGAACAGAGGTCCTGGACTTTAGGATGTCTCAAATCACCTGGAGGGCTGGCCCAGGGCCCCAGAACTTTGGATGCAGCAGGTCTGGGATGAAGACCAAGACCGGATATTTCTGTCAAGTTCTGAGGCGAAGTGGGTTCTCCTGGCACTCTGAGAACCACCGCCCTGGGAATTGTACACCCTGACCAGTGGGACTGAGAGCAAAAACATCCAAGGGAAGTTGTGTAAACTTCTCCAGAGAGGTTCAGATGCGGTCATTTTAAATTAAGTCTGGTTGGTTTTTATTTGTTTTCTTATCTTTTGTATATTGTTTTGGAAGGGAGTTATTAAGGGGGAAAAAGGTGGCTTCTAATACTCACATCTAGATCTAGTACTATTTGACTGAATGTCTATTGATGCCTGCTTCTAAATCCAATAGCTCCCCTCACACCTTCTCCCTGCACCCAGAACAGAACAAAAGCGAAGCAAAAATCCAAACTGGATGTTGTCTCCAACCAGCACTTAAAAAGTTAACAACAGCACCAAACAGACTTGCTCAGGTCAGTGGAGGGTAAAACCAGCATTTGGAAATGCTGTGAGAACACAAATAGTTTAAACTGTAGAAGAGGCCCGAGGAAATTACAGAGGGAAAACTTTCCGTCCAAGGTTCCAGTTGCCAAGGAGTTTGTGTAGGTTGCTGGAGATCCCACCCCTCCGTGGCTCCTCTGTGACTCACTCACTGTGTCCCTGGGAAGCCTCAGATTCAGCAACCAGAGAGAATTCAAACTCGGCCTTTGAAATGCACCAGGGAACTTGGCTTCTAAAACATAGATGTTTCTGATCAAATAGCTAATACTCTGGTTCCTAGAAATCGGTCTGGTTCTGGCCCAGGTGCAGAGACTGAGATCAGAGAAAGCTGTGTCATGGGCCCCCTTGCAGCTGCAGGAGAGAGAAGGGCAGGGTTAGAACACACTTGGACCCAGTTGAGATGTCTGGTCGGTTTGGTACATCAAAGTCACTCTTGTTATGTTCTTGGAATCCAGCTCCCAGATTCCCCTGGTTTGAAGTCGGATGGCTGCCTACAGGTAGAAACTCCCAGCCATGAAGTAGCTTTTCTTTCTGGATACCATCTTACTCTTTGCCATTGTACATTTTGCCCTTGCTGGTCCAAATCCAATACTAACCAGAGACAGATATGTTCATTTTCCTTTCCATAACAATGAGGAGAATACAACCTAGTGCTGCAGCGCTTAATCAAACTTTCCTTGGGTTTGGATCAGTGCCTCTGACACTTTAGTGTGCATGTAAATTATCTGAGCATCTTGTAAAAAAAGTAGAATCCGATTCAGTAGGTCCGGCTTGGGGCCTGAGCTTCTGCCTTTCCAACAAATTCCCAAGTGCTGAGCCTGCTGTTCTGAAGAGCAAGCTTGGAGTGGCAAGGGGATTCTTTCTCAACTTGGGCTTCTCAATTCTATCACCCTGAGAGGGCTGGGTGTTTGCTTTTTTTTTTTGAGACCAATAGCCGGATGCCCAGAGATTTTGATTTGATTAGTCTGGAGGTGGGGGGCAAGAATTACCTAGGTGCTTTATTATGCAACCAGGATTGCAAAAACAAATTCAAATGAATGTTTCTCGACCTATGGGTAGCAATCCTAAGTGGGTCACAATCAGAAATAGTGTTAGAAATACTAATTATAACATGATCTACTATGTTCTGCTCAGTTCTAAAAATTTATGTTGCAACTATTTAACCTTGCTGTTATAGTGTGAAAGACATTGATAACATGCAAATGAATGGGCATCGTTGTGTGAAATTTGTATTACATACTAATTTTACATATCACAAATTATTTTCTAGTGTGTTTTTTAATCATTTAAGTATATAAAATCATTATTAGCCCATGATCCCTGTGTAGATTGTCTACCCAGATTGAGATATCCTCTTGATTCTGACTCTCAACTTGATGCAATCTGTCCTAACCAATTGCCTGAAACTTGGTCCCAGAATATCTCCTATTATGGTTGGCTACTTCATATTGTTTTGATTAAAAACACCTGCATTTAGACATGCAGGCTATTGTGGTTGTAGTAATAATAATAATTGTTGTTGTTAAAACAAAATAGTATTTTGGACTTTAAAAGTCTATGTCAAAGGCCTGTTGCATATGGCAAAGTAGTACTGGCGAAGAATTGGATCACTGGGTAGAAGACACGTGTATTCATACTTTGTGTAGCATAATTTCACTCTGATAGTGAAATCCCAATGCCTCCCTTAATAAATTGGCAGTTTATCACTATAAGGAATAAATCTGAAAGGTGTGCTTTGCAAATTAACAATTGATGACAAATAATTACTCAATGCAAGTAAGTTCCTTAACAGAAAACATGATTCTTTCATACTGTTTATAGGAAACTTTTGTTCTTGAACAGAAAAGGAAGCAATTTTAATATAAGTAATGATTGAAACACCCCTCCCTTCTCTGTTATTTGGTATATTGTATATTTTGTAGTAATCTGTTACTGAACTTTATTTTAAGCCATCCAATAGACCAGAGATAAAAGTCCATTGGATACTTTTTGGGGTGGGGGAGAGTGTTTCACTTATTTTGGCTATGATAATAAATAGTGAATACCCACTGTATACCTGGTATTCAGCTCAACCCTTGAGGATACAGCAGATATGGTCTGTTATTTTTAACATGTTTCCATGACTTCTGAATTCATAGAGCTTACCATCTATCTCGTGGCAGAAGCAGCTCTTGGGCAGCTACAAATAAATCTGTATTATCAACTATGATAAAGCTAAATGTAAGTGCTGTGAAGAGAGTGCATTAGGGAGAATCAGTTGTGATGAGCTGTTTCATGAGAGGCATCTGTGAAGAGTGACATTTAGTCAAAGCCTAAGAGAAGCAGTGGTTACTTGAAGATGAGAGTGAATTTTTCCTAGGCAGAGAAGATCCTATGTGAAAACTTTGAAGGGAGAGGCAAGTGGCAATTTCAAAGGGCTGTGAGACTGTTGCAACCAGAACCCAGGGAGGCTGGAGGAGAGTTACACAAGCTGAAACTGTAAAAGTAGCAGAGCCAGACCACAGAGGGCCTGGTGGCTGGGTAAGGATATTGCCCTTTATTCAAAGGGCAAATGGGAACAAATCTTTAAACACTTTTATAGGGTGGTTACATGAACAGATTTTCATTTTTAATCTCCAAGGGAGACAAAACTCATGTGGAGTTTATTCATCTTCAAGGCCGACAGAGTAGCACATAATTGAACCAAATACCCATTCACTGCTGAAATACCCAGCATCACTCAGGCTACTGCTTAGAATATAGCTGGGAAGATGTGCCAAGAATGAAAGTGGAAGATCTGTTGTCGGATGCTGTGTTCCAGGCCAGAGATGATGGCATTTTTGGACAAGGATGTGTGCTGTGCTTAGTCACTTAGTCATGTCTGACTCTGCAACCCCACTGACTATAGCCCGCCAGGCTCCTCTGTCCATGGAATTCTCCAGGCAAGAGTACTGGAGTGGGTAGCTGTGCCCTTCTTCAGGGCATCTTCCCAACCCAGGGATTGAACCCAGGTCTCCCACATTGCAGGTGGATTCTTTACCATCTGAGCCACCAGGGAACCCTTGGACAAGAAGAGCAGTGGTAGAAATGGAAAAGAAGATACATTCATGATACGTTTTAGAACTAGAATAAGATGATTGCTTATTGACTGGATGTAAGGAGTGAAGGGAGACGGAGAAATGAAAGGTGACTTCCAGATGTTGCTTGAACCATTCTATTCAGGGAACATGGGAGAAGACTTCAGTTTCATGGGATAGATTAATCAATTTGGAAACTTGTAATCTGAGATGTCTATAAAATAGTCAAGTGGGACAATGCATGTGCAAGCTATTGGCATGTACATTGTATTTAATTTAGGTTTTGTCATAAATGCTTAGTACCTACCACATGCCAGGCACTATTCTAGTCACTGAGACTATAAAGAGAAACAAAACAAAAACAAAGTTTTGTATATGAAGTCCTTTCAAGGCACGGTGCTTACATTAACCAGAATATACAGTTAGAGAAAATTAGAGCAAGAGGAGTGCCTCAAGGTGACAATTAAGAGAAAGATGAAGATAGGAAACAAGCCATTCAAAGAGCTAGAAACGTGGGCTCCAGACCAGGTAGTCAGCAATTGTGGATCCCTGAAGGAGAAGTGAGTAGATGTGTATCAGTTCAGTTCAGTTCAGTCGCTCAGTCGTGTCCGATTCTTTGCGACCCCATGAACCGTAGCACGCCAGGCCTCCCTGTCCATCACCAACTTCCAGAGTTTACTCAAACTCATGTCCGGTGAGTTGGAGATGCCATCCAACCATCTCATCCTCTGTCGTCCCCCTCTCCTGCCTTCAATCTTTCCCAGCATCAGGGTCTTTTCCAATGAATCAGCTCTTCGCATGTATATGAGGGAGTGAGAAAAGACTTGGCATGGCCAGTGAGGTGAACAACAAGGAACTGGAAGAAGGAAGAGGGTCTGAATCTATGGAAATTTGTGGTCTATGGAACATTGGTTTCTAAACATGGTTGGATGTCACTGGAGGATTTTTGAACTGTGGAGTGATGTTATCCGATTTGTATTTTTCAAAAATCCATCTCTGAGAATAGATTATAGGGTCTGGTGAGGAACCGGGAGATTCATTAGGAAACGGGTAGAGTCCTCCTACTCATGTATTATATTAGTAATTTGAGCTGAATTGTGTCTTGCCTGAAATCAGTATTGTTGATGCCCTAACCCCAAGTGTGATGGTATTTGGTGATGGGCCTTTGGGTGGTAATTAGGTTTGGATGAGATCATGAGGATGGGACCCTTAAGAGAATTAGGAAATAGATGCCTCAGAAGAATAGACACCAGAGATCTTGCTTTGTGTGTCTCCCTCTGTCCTGTGAAGACACAGCCAGAAGGCAACCATTCGCAAGGCAGGGCGAGAGTCCTCGTGGGCAACCCTGGTCGTGCTGGTACTCTGACCTCAGACTTCAGCCTCCAGAGTTGTGAGGAAAGAAACTCCTGTTGTTTAAGCCAACCAGGCTATGGTATTTGTTATGGCAGCCTGAGTAGTCTGATAGGGCTAACCCGGAAGGGAGAAATGATGTGATGAGGGTAATTAGGTTTGGACGAGAGGGAGGGTCCAGGAATGTCCACTTACTGACTTTAGCTCATCAAGGTACTGTACAGAGTTCTCATTTCCAGTGTAAACAAAAGCAGTGGGTGTGCCTGGCATGAGAAAGAAATTACTATGGTTTGGGATAAGATCCATCTCCCGAAGAGTACGGACAAAAGAGGAGCGTCTCAGCTCTGGCAACTAGTTTGCCTTCTATCCATTTCCCTGTCACATTCATTTTCTGTCTCTGAAAAAGGCCAAGCCATTAAATGTAAAGAGAGCAGTTCTACAGGTTGTAGAATTAGTCAGCTCTCCAGAGGAGACTCAGAACTCCATCTGCCACAATTTATTAGATTCCTGTGAACCACACAAGTCTATTGATGAGTGGTAGCCAATGAAATGCCATTGCAACAATGGAGATAATGTAATAGCCAGGTCATAAAACGATTACTATCATCATGGTTACATTTGAATTGTTTCTCAATGCACTGAGCGCATGAATGCGTTGTGTTTCTACCCGCTAAATGGAATTCAGTGCTAGAGCTCCTCAGAGACACCTGCTGTGAGTGAGAGGTAATATCGTGAAGATTATTTCTGCCTGGAGAGTGATTGGACAGATATGTGCCAGCTGCCTGTCCCAGTGCCGGACCATGTAACAGAGTGATTTAAATCCAACTGAAAATCAAATCAATTAAAGTATTTAAATTTCCCAATGAAGCAAAATTGCAGGTAGGCTGACTTCTCCTGTCTAATTGTGTGCCCCTACTTTGGGCAACAGGTTGTAATGAGGCTTCCATGAAGCATCAGTTCAGTCACTCCGTCATGTCCAACTCTTTGTGACCCCATGAACCACAGCACGCCAGGCCTCTCTGTCCATCACCAACTCCCGGAGTTTACCCAAATTCATGTCCATTGAGTCGGTGATGCCTTCCAACCATCTCATCCTCTGTCAAACCTTCTCCTCCCACCTTCAATCTTTCCCAGCTTCAGGGTCTTTTCCAATGAGTCAGTTCTTCACATCAGGTGGCCAAAGTATTGGAGTTTCAGCTTCAGTATCAGTCCTTCCAATGAATATTCAGGACTGATTTCCTTTAGGATGGACTGGTTGGATCTCCTTGCAGTCCAAGGGACTCTCAAGAGTCTTCTCCAACACCACAGTTCAAAAGCAACAATTATTCAGTGCTCAGCTTTCTTTACAGTCCAACTCTCACATCCATGCATCACTATGGGAAAAACCATAGCTTTAACTAGACAAACCTTTGTTGGCAAAGTAATGTCTCTGCTTTTTAATATGCTGTCTAGGTTTGTCATAGCTTTTCTTCCAAGGAACAAGCGTCTTTTAATTTCATGGCTGCAGTCACCATCTGCAGTGATTTTGAAGTGCGGCCTAGATATATTACTATTCTAGACTCTTCCTAGGGTAACTGTTTCACAGTAGTTCAGTCCGTATCTGTTTTTCCTTCTGAGGAGCAGAGAGGCCTGAAAAAAGGATCTCATTTTTGGTCAAATATTTGAATTTGTCCAGTTCTTTCTCAGTTCAGAGAAAGAATTCTCTGAGAAAAAATTCTTTCTCAATTCAGATTAATGAAGAAAAGTATCCTACCCCTACAATTATGAAATGAATGACAACTGATTTCTAGTCACTTTCCCAGGGCTTCATCAAACAATCCTTTGACCTCAAGAATGAGGGGCTGTCAAACTTGCAGCCTAGATTCATGGGCTAATTGATCATGGGTTCAGGAGAGCTGAGAAGCCAATCCGGGCACCAAATCTAGGATTCTACCCTGGCCTTTGCTCTCGTAGTGCCATCTCCACAAAACCTGAAGGAGCCCTAAAATGCAGAGCTCCAGATGTGATTCACACAGTCATCACCCATGACTGTACCCCTACCCCACTGTGTCTATTATTTCCTGTAGCTTTTATTGTTAATCTGAGTGGCTTTTTTTTTAATTGAAATATGGTTAATTTAGAAAGATATGTTAGTTTCAGGTGCACAGCACAGTGATTCCGCTAAATACAGGTATTCTTTTTCAGATGCTTTCCCTTCTAGGTTATTGCAAAATACTAAGTATAGTCCACTGTGCTATATAGTAGGTCCTCTTGGTTATTTTGCATATAGTAGTATATAAATATTAATCCCAAACTTCTGATTTATCCCTCCTCCACCATTTCCCCTTTGGTAAGCATAAATTTGCTTTCTATGTGTGTGGGTCTATTTCTGTTTTGTTTAAATTCCACATATAAGTGATAGCATATGATATTTGTCTTTGGCTTATTTCACTTAGTATGATAATCTCTAGGCCCATCCCTGTTGCTACAAATGGCATTATTTCATTCTTTTTTATGTCTCACTAATATTCTGTTGTGTACATATGGTATACCACATCTTCTTTATCCAATCATCTATCAGTGGACATCTAGGTTGCCTACACTGCTGGTGGGAATATAAATTGGAATAGCCACTATACAGAATGGTATGGAGAGTCCTTATAAACTAAAAATAGAGCTAATGTATGATCCAGTAATCCCATGCCTGGGTATATATCTGGAGGAAAGTATAATTTGAAAAGATATACTCACCTCAGTGTTCATTGCAGTCAAATAGTTCATTTGACTATTTACAGTAGTTAAAGCAAGGAAGCAATCTCCATGGCTTTTGCTCAAGAAACCTATGGAGACAAAACTGATCTTTCCTAATGCTACTCAGTCTTAAAAGAACTACACTGAGAAAGTTGCTACGATTTTTCTCAGTTCAGCTTAAAAAAAAAAACAGGTTTGGGCTGGAGACTATAGGGCTCATAAATATCCACGTGCTTTCTGCATTCCCCAGGCTCCCTGACGGCATCTGGGTCGTGTGACTAGCTCACTGGTGTCAGCATTTCACTCTGAAAGATAGAGACTGTTTGTTCAAATCCCACTTTCCTTTTATTTGCCCAGATAGCAACAATCCCTGTAGTGAACATCAAAGGAAGTTTTCTTAAAGCTCACTTCACTTTGCTGGGTGATTTTTGCTGTTTACCTAATGAAATAGACATTATCTGTAGAAATAGGGTTATTTCATGTTGGTTAAGGGTATTATCCCACTGGTCTCTTAGAAGTCCAAGTCAGCTGGTATTTGTAGGGACCCTTTTCACAGATATTTCACAATCGTCCAGTGAGGATATTTATTCTTTCTATAGTGCAGATAGGGAAGCTCTGCACATTTAGTGTAAGATAGAGCTAGGTCTCCAACTTGACTTTTCTGACTCTTGATCCCTTGTCAGTTCTTGTTCTATGAAGCACTCAAAACTAGAATGAGACTATCTTATTGTCTATGTTAGTAAAGCAGATAAATAGCAGTAACTTATTAGAAGCATAGAGAAGCAGAAACAAAAAGGAAAACTTTTTTATTGATTTGACTGAAATGACACAAAATTAGTGGCATTGAAATACAAAATATTTTATTTTCTTTAAATGATGGACTAGAGTAAAAAATTCTTTGAAAAACAGTTGAAAAGTAGGAATGAAGCAACATGTATCCATAGATTGTCTAAAATCTAATTGTTTTTCCCATGAGAAATGGCTTCTTTTCTCCACCATTAATTCACAAGATAAAAAAGCAAATCAAGTGCGCTTGGTTTGTACCTCATATACCCATCCTTTGGGATTTGAGAGAATTAAAGAAAACAATAAAACAGCAACAGCAAAAAAATCTCTGTGCTACTTGGCCTCTAAAACAATCCTTTCAACATTAATTTCTCCTCACTAAACTCACTTAGCTTCAAACTTCTGATATAGTGTTTCTTTTCAGATGAGACAGGTATGTCCAGTAAATCAATGTTTAATGTATATATTGAGTTTACGGCTCTCTCTTTGGTGACATCTCCTCTCAGTTTTATGCCAGTGGTCCCGCTGGCTCTGAGGATTACAGAATGGTTAGTGCAGAAGGGACTTTCTCTATGGAATCCTTCTTGAGAAATGGTTTCATCTCAGAGCCAAAGTACTGGAAGCTACCAAAATGATTCTGAGCAATGGAAAGAGAGGCCTCGCATTATCTCATGGCTCATTTAAGAGCTTGCCCCTTATCCCCAGACTTTTTCATCTTCAGTGTTGTTGCCTTTGTGGCAACCATCCCTCATTCATACAGATGCTTTCAAATGTTTCTTCTTCCTAAGAGAATCTTTCCTCTGTTGTACATTTCTTTCAATCTGCGGGCATTTTGCAAAATTTCCAGATAGAACACTAACATTTCATGCTCCCACATCTTTATTTCCCTCTCAGTCACTGTAATCTGGCTTTCTTCCATTCTACTACACTTTCCCCCAAAAGGTCTCCAGGGGCTTTTGTCTTAGTAAGTATGGAAGCCTCTGGTCCTTCTTGTAGCATTTCAAGTGTTTGCCATGACTGTACTACTTGGCACTTGAAGGCTTGCATCAGAGTTGCCTTCTTCTTCCTCCTTTAGTTTCTCCTTTTATTTAGTCAGGTACTGAAATGTAAGTGGCTCCTAAACCTCCACGCTTGGCCCTCCTTTCTTTCAGCTCATGCTGGACAATCTCCCTTGCTTTATTTCATTCTTAATTGAGAAAAAATAGTCTGCATCTAAACAACTGGAGATGACACTGCAGGAGGTCTGTTCTAGACCTTATCTTTGCCATCTGATGCCAGTGTCAACCCTCACACATATCAAGCAAATTACTCGATCTATCCTCATGTATCCTTATGTACTGTTATCATAAATATGGTGGTTTTTAAATCTACCATCCTGTTTGGTTTGGGATGCCATATATTAATTAGGGAACAGCTAGCTATTGTAGAAATATTGTAGCAAGGAGATCAAACCAGTCAATCCTAAGGAAAACAATCCTAAATGTTCATTGGAAGGACTGATGCTGAAGCTGAAGCTCCAGTACTTTGGCCACCTGATGCAAAGACCTGACTCAGTGGAAAAGCCCTTGATGCTGGGAATGATTGAGGGCAGGAGGAGAAGGAGGTGACAGAGAATGAGATGGTTAGTTGGCATCACCGACTCAATGGACATGAGTGTGAGCAAACTCCAGGAGACAGTGAAGGACAGAGAAGCCTGGCGTGCTGCAATCCATGGGATCACAAAGAGCTGGACACAACTTAGTGACTGAACAACAGAAAGCTGTTGTAGGAGATAAACACCTACATCTAAGTAGTTTAATGCAATAGACATTTGTATTTCTTGCCCATAAGAAGTCTAAAACAGATGTTGCTAATTGTCAAGGGTGGCTCTTCTCCAAGCAGAAGTAGGGGTGTCAAGTTCTATCTTGTGGCTCAGCCAGTTTCAATACCTGTTTACTGTGAGAAAGGGGAAGGAAGTGTTATGGGTCAGGCTCGCTAGTATCACACATGACTAGCGCCCATGAGCCACTGGGCTCCAGCACACTGCCACACCTAATCAGAAGGACTGGGAAAAGTAGTCTAGCTGCGCACCCAGGAAGAAAGGACTTGGGTAACAGTCATCTAGGCTCTGCTTGAGTTAGACCCTGCTTTTCATGTCTATTGTCAGTGCCTGGCATGTGCCTGGCATAAACCTGACAATAGGAGTTGGGTGAGTGAATGGAAGGTAATAGAGCTTCCAGTTCTCAGCCCTGAGATCACTAGTACAGTAATCCATAAGTAGAAGCTCACGGAGAGTCTGGAAAGATTCAGAGAAGAACCAGGAGAGATTACTAAAGTAATCAGAAAATAGATATCTGTGAAACAAGGAAGAGTTCTGGACTGTTCTTCATGGAATAAAATAGTCCAGGAAAAAAATTCATCATGTTCCTAAAAGTTATCAAAGTCTAATAACAGTAGTTCAAATATTATAATTAATCATTCTACCATTAAGCTTTGTTTGTTGGTTGTTGAAGTGTTTGGGGAGGTATAACTAGGATTTCTAATAAGAAGTAATATCACTGGTAATTTTTTTTTAAATGTTCATGTTATGTAAGATTTACTAAAAGGAAGATCATGATGTATAAATCTCAGGTAGACAACGTGACCTTTATGACCTATGGATCTTTGGAAATGCCAGGCAGGGACATACTCATCTTATTTTTTTTTTAATTGTAGGAAAAAAATAACTCTTCAGATGAAAAAATGAAACCTGCAATAGGAATTCACTCTTTTGTTGCTATATAATGATTATTTTTTCTCCTTATATCTACTGTATGCAGTAAATAGCAAAAAAGTTAGGCGTAATGAACTAGGAGAGAATTTCTGTGTGATTTTCTTCTCACTAGCAGTTCTGTCTCTGACATGAGAAATGGGAGCACAGGGAATGAAGAGAGTGCTGATATTTTGGTTGATTTAAAGTTTGGAGGATTAGATCTTAGTCCAAAAAGATGTCTTTTTTAAGATCATGGTCAGGGTGTTAACCATGTGAATGACAGTTAAACATATTAGATAAAGATGTCCAACTAACTAAGGATTTTTTTCTTTTTTTAATTTCTGGTGTATGTAACCTCTTTGGAGCTTGCCCTGGTGGCTCAATGGTAAAGAATCCACCTGCCAATGCACGAGACCTGGCTTATATCCCTGGGTTGGGAAGATCCCCTGGAGAAGGAAATGGCAACTTACTCCAGTCTTCTTGCCTGGGAAATCGCATGGACAGAGGAGCCTGGCAGGCTACAGTTCATGGGGCTGCAAGAGTTGGGCACAGCTTAGCGACTAAACAACAACCTCTTCAAGCATAGAGCCCGGTAATATTGCTTTAGTTTATGTCACAACTAAAATGTATGTGAATAAGCTCTGTAACTGGAAGTATCATAATATAACTGGGGGATAATTGGGATGGAAATCAGGACATCTGAGTTCTATCTCCCAGATCTGGAACAAACAACATAATCCTGAGACAGATCACTGGGCCCCAGGCTAAACGATTTCTCCCCTGTGGACAGAAACTCCATAAAGGTAGGATGATGGAGGAGGCTGGGCCCTGCCCAGATAAGAGATAAAAGACCACATATTCCTCATTCTCGAGATCAAGGAGAGCTTCCACATGCACAGAAAGGCTCCTTGGAGGTCTAAAGAGAGGGGCTGTCACCTCATGGTGAGTGATGTCAGCCTACTCAGAGACAGGCCTCTTTGCTAGAATCCACCTTGGCTAAGAGATGGGCATGCACACCTGGGGGGTACCCTGAGAAATATCAGATACGGACTCAGACCTGGGCAAAGCAAGGTGATTGGCTACCGGAAACCCAGAAGAAATGCCGCATAAAAGTGATTCAAACTACCACGAGGACACGACTCTCTAGCCACATGTACTGATTTCCTCCTAATAAGCACTACCCTTGCTTCATTGCTTTCCATCTCTATGTGGAAATTCCTTTCCCCACAGCTGACCGCCCAGGGCCTTGTCACTGGCCACTGGTCCCTGGCGGTCTCGTGGCCAGGATTCAGCGCCCTCAGTGCCGCAGCCAGATCTCAGTCTCTGGCAGGGAACCGAAACCTTGCTTCAAGCTGCTGCAGGCCAAGGGCACCTGAGAGGAACCTAAATAAATGTAAAATTGAATTCATCTAAAAGTATAATGGATATAAGTCCTACAGATTTGAACACTAGGTGAAATAGGGCTTTTTAAAATATGAGCACTAGAACATAATGGTTAAAAGTTGGGGCTTCGGAATCAAATATAATAAACTGAGTTTGCTTCCTGACTCTAACATACACTAAATGTGTCACATTGGGAAAGTTGCTTAATCTCTCCAAGCTTCAGGAAATGGGAATAATGAGTGTATAAAAAAATGACCCTGGCTTCCCTGATGGCTCAGTGGTAAAAGAATCCACCCACCAATGCAGGAGATGTGGGTTCGATCCCTGGGTCAGGAAGATCCCCTGGAGAAGAATGTGGCAACCCACTCCAGTATTCTTGCCTGGGAAATCCCATGGACAGAGGAGCCTGGTGGGCGAGAGTCCCTGGGGTTACACAGAGTTGGACAGGACTAAAAGACTCAACAACAATGAAAAAACCCACTGCGTTGCAAACAGTTGGTTTGAAACTAAAGTTAGACGATGGATATGAAGTTTTAAATTCAAGGCCTGGATCTTTGTTGACCATCTTATTCACTTAAGATCATATGTATTAAAAAATTCTGTACTAATCTGACTGCTGATGCTGATTTGTGGGCAAATGATTTAGCATGAAACAATCCCCAAGAATGCTGAATAGCAAATGGTCTCACATGACAGAGGTTACTTGATTTTGCTTTCATAAGGAAAAAGCAATTACAATGAGAAAATAGGTTATTTATATGCTGAAGAATGTCTTTTGCATTATGACTGTTTATGAGAATGTTTTATTTAAATCCAAAGCTAATTTTTCAGTCATTCAGCTTTTGCTCCTATAGGAGTCTTTCTTCCGTTGTCTATAGTTTTAAAGACTTCAAACCTTATGTCTAAATTGATAAAATAAGAGGACTATATAATCAAGGGAGCCCCTTAGTAAATCAGCTGTGCTAGATTGCGAAGCTAGTCACACACACACCTAATTTGCTTATAGTGCAAAAATTAATATTTGTTACAGCCAGAAATTAAATTTCTGTTGCTACGCTTGCTTCAGGTAAAAGTAAAATCAGTTGTAACAACCACTAGCCAGAAAGAAACCTAAATAATTAACTTTACTCATATATTTCAACTGATATTCACTCATAATTTTAAACAAGAGTTTAAAATAGTAGGTCCCTGGTATGTGAAATAGCTAGCTAGTGGCAAGCTGCTGTATAGCACAGGGGCTCAGCTTGGTGCTCTGTGATGCTCTAGAGGGATGGGGAAGGCTGAGAGAGAGGCCCAGGAAGGAGGGGATATACGTGTACATACGGCTAATTCACTTGGCTGTACGGAAGAAACTAAGACAGCATCGTAAAGCAATTATACCCCAATAATAAAATAGGTCCCTGGCAACGATTAGAAGTATGTGGAGTATATTGCTCTAAATATTTCTTTCAAATTACAGAAGACTGATAACATTTTTTTCAGCAAGTGTGGACTAAACATTCTTTATATAGGCATTAGGTTGGTTTTGTTGTTCAGGCGCTAAGTCGTGTGCTGCTTTTTGCAACCACATGGATTGAAGCATGCCAGGGTTTTGTATAGTCATTATAAGAAAGGCAGGTCTTCCCTGGTGGCTCAGACAGCAAAGCGTCTGCCTGCAATGCAGGAGACCTGGGTTCGATTTCTGGGTCAGGAAGACCCCCTGGAGAAGGAAATGGCACCCCACTCCAGTACCCTTGCCTGGAAAATCCCATGGATGGAGAAGCCTGGTAAGCTACGGTCCATGGGGTCGCAAAGAGTAGGACACAACTGAGCGACCTCATTTCACTTCACTTCACTTATAAAAAAGGCTAAAAGGAAACTTGTAACAGGCTAATATTACTCTTAAAATGTTTAGGGAGTGAAATGTAAGGAATGAAGTGGAGAGAAATTAGTATGAACTCTACTCTCATGGAAGGACTTCCCTGGTGGGTCAGATGGTAAAGCGTCTGCCTACAATGCGGGAGACCTGGGTTCAATCCCTGGGTCAGGAAGATCTCCTGGAGAAGGAAATTATTCTTGCCTGGAAAATCCCATGGACAGAGGAGACTGGTAGGCTACAGTCCATGGGGTCACAAAGAGTTGGACACCACTGAGGGACTTCACCCTCACTTTCACTACTCTCACGTACACCTAGATCATTCACATAACATAGTTTTAATCACCTATGGAAGACACCGTGCTTGGTTTAGGTCATATTATAGAGAAGAAGACAGAAGCAGTCCCTCCTGTCATGGAGTTTAAGTTAAAGCAGGAGAGATATGAAACAATGAAATCCTTAATCATTTGTTTAATTGGAATCATGACATGCTGGGAAAGAGTACAGAAAACTGATAGAATAAAATCACAGAGATTGTCTTGGTTTGGGAGGATCTGAGAAAGGCTTTAAATGAAGTGAAAGTTCACTGAGCAAAACTCTGAGGCATGAGCTGGAATTAACCAATAAAGGTGAAGTAGGAGAGTGCAGAGTAGGGTATATTTCAAGCAGAAAAATCTCTTTGGTCGGAGACCCTGAGAAAACCAGTATAACTGGAATCTGCTATGCTAGAGGGGGTAGGCAGCATCTGTGAGAAGAGTTTGGGCTTTATTTTAATAGCTCTGGCAGATCATGGAAAAGATTTAAACAGAGAAGTGAATTGGTTGTGGTTGTGTTTTTGAAAATTAAATTATAAAATTTTAGCTCATTCTGGCTGTAACTAGGAGAGTGGCTTGGAGGAAACAAGAGTTGTTGAGGGAGTTGGACCTTTTAGAGTGGTCCAGAATGAAAGATGGTTGGTGGCTTGAAAGAGGCATGCAGGGGGAGTAGAGAACAGTGAATGGATTCACAAGTTCTTTTTGAACCCTGAAAAGTTCTCTTATTTTCCTGTGAAGTCAACTGTGCATTTTAAAGGATATTTATTATATTTTAACTCAGTACCTCAATAGTAACTAAAGACCACTTAGACCACAAGTCCACTAAAAAGTCTTCTATCCAATTAACTAACATATGTTTTTTTAAGAAAAATTTAAAATAAATAATAAAGTTTATGAGTGCTACTATAGCAAGAGTCATGAAAATGTTACTCAAATGACATTTAAGAAATACCCCCATAAAAAATCAACAGTGATGGTAGTTGTATTCATCTGCTGGCTCTGCCATGGCAAAATACTACACACCAAGTGACTTAAACAAGCAAACAAAAAACTATCTCAGTTCTGGAGTATAAAAGTGTGAGATTAAGATGTTGACAGTGTTGGCTCTGTTACCAAAGTAGTCAAGTGGACCCATGCTGGGGTCCTAGACTGGGTCAAAAAACCCTTTCTTGGCCAGGGAGTTTCTCCTTTTCAACCAGATCCACACAGCCAGTAGTGAAACTGATGCTAAGACTAGAAAAGCACAAGCTTTATTCAATAACCAAGAATCGGGATCCCAGCTCACTGCAAATCAACTTCTCAATACAGTTCAGGTAGAGATACCAAATACATAGGAGGGTCGAAGTAAAAGAATTGGAAAGAGAGGGAGGGATATTCATGACAACAGTGATGTGGTGTGGACCTGGAACTGATGCAGCTCTCCTTTTCAGTCCTTGTCTGAGGTTTTCTAGTTGTTGTCATGGCAACCATCAACTGGCATGGCATTGGTGGGTGTGTCATTCAGCATGCTAATGTAATACAATGAGCATATAATGAGGCTCAAGTTCTTCTGGAAGTCAAATCTTCCTCTATCGGGCCTAGTTGGTTCTAACCAATTCTTGTTCTTCTCTCTTTGCAGCTTCCTCTTGAAACTAAGATAACAGTAATTGGTCTTTATTCAGGAGGGCCAGGAGTCTGATTCTGGGGAAATAGTCTGGTTACAGTCCTTTCTGACGGCTGGGAGAGAATCTCTTCCGTGCCTCTTCCCCAGTTCTGGAGATCTGCTGGCATTCTTGGGCATTGGGCCTCCGCTTCAGCTCCCTGATCTCTGCCTGCATCTTAGCACACATTCTCCCTGTGTGCTTTTGCCCAGATTCCCCCTTTTAATAGGGACACCAGTTATATTGGATTAGGACCCACCCTATTGCCATATCACCTCATCTTAACTAATTACATCTGCAAACAAAGACCTATTTCCCAATAAAGTCACACTCTGAGATACTAGGGGTTAGGACTTCAGCCTATGAATTTTTGAAGGACATAGTCCAACCAATACCAGTAGTATTTGTGAAGTTCAGATGGATTAGCCTCCCAATTTATCTTTACCTTGACATAACACTTAAAAAGAATCTCCTAATCTGGATTAGATTCTTTTCTGTTAAAGAGCAAATTCAGACTCCCAAAGACTTTACTAGCTGAAGAGGGATGATGAGATAGGAAGCAAATCTGACACCACGTGCTCCACAGCAATATTAAGAATTAGCAACAATATTAAGAATTACAGCAACAACATTAAGAATTAACCTTACCAAATCACATTCTTCCTTTGGAACAGAACTAACCAAACCTCTAAATGTCCATTGCAAGCCTGATATAAAGTTCAAACTGGTCAAAGAAGTGTAAAACAGACTGAAGAACTGATATAAAATACTCTTTTTTCAATGTAGTACCATGAATCATTTCTGATGATGGATGAGCAGCTTGTATTAATTCAAGTATTTCAGAAGAAAAGGTCTAGTCAGTGTAGGAAAATATGAGTTTAGCCCTTATTCAAAGTTTATAATTTTGAATTATCACAGAAAATTTTTATTATTTTAATATTCATGGATCTTAAAAGTATAAATAAAATAATTCTATGGCCAAAAAAAGTTTTTTTTTTTTTTTATCTTCCCAACAACTGATACTGAGCTCTTAGAAGAGACATATTGTAAACCAAGGTAGGGTACTTTGCTTTGACTGGAAATTCAGTGTCAACTTTTTTTTTATGAATACGTTCTATTCCCCTAAATTTCTGTCTAAATGCAAGCACATGAGGGATCTTTTCAACAAACACATATACAAAGTGATGTCTACCAATTAAAATGACAGCTTCAATAAAAATCTGATTTCCTACATTCTCTGGGCAAACACGAAGTGGAGCAAAAGATATCTTTTTCTCTTCTTCAGTAGAGTTTTTCTTGAAGACTTTATAGAATTGTAGAATTAATGAACTTGAAGCAATTGTGAGATTATCAGGGGAATTTCCAGGGGTTCTCAGCAAAACCCTCAACGTTCATGGGTGTTCCAAGGGGTGGAGGCAGCTGGGGGGTGGGTTTGGGGGTGGCGTATGGGTAGAGTGGGGGGGCATTATGTAGGGAGTCAGGAGGAAGTGATTCTAGCCTTGTCAACCCGACCCCATCCCAACCGGACCTGGGGTAGTCTACTGTCATCATCTTCATAAAGTACCTATGGTGGCTTTGTTTGCAGAAAGGATTTCACAGTTTATAAAATGAGAGAACTAAGACCCAGAGAAGCTGGGACTTATTCTGACTCCTCTAACCAGTGAGCCGCAGAACTGAGGTAGAGTTGAAGTTGTCTTCTTTGTCAGCTCACATTAAGCTACATTTCTCCCCTTCTCACACAAAAGCAGGGAAGGAGACCCGCCAAAGGCCCTTTTAAGGCAAATGTGTTGTCTGCCTTGATCAGGTGAGTTTACAACTCAGCCTAAAGGTTCATAAAAATAACCCAAGCCAAAATTGGAGCTTTTTTAGCTCAGCCCTCCCTCGCAGCATAGTGAGGATTTTTTAGGATGTAAAATCATAAATCTTATGTATGACCTATTATATTTCAAGTTAATAACAAATCTAGACCTTTATTCCTCATCTGCAATTCTCTTTCTCTTAGTTCAATGAAGATTGTCTAATTTTTAAAGGCCAGTTAGTGTGGCTGAAGCTGACTGAGCCATAGAAGCATTTCACCAAGTAAAACATCACAAAGTTTAAATTTCAAAGACAGTAATAAGCGTTTTTATTTGCTGCATGTAAATACTGTAAAGCCAGCCTGAAGCTGCTGCTTAAGTTCAGTGTACTTAACAAAGGGGTTATTTTAAATAAATATACTCCACATATTCTATTTTAGTGTAACTAGTTACATTCTTTTTTGTGCCCAAGTGGTCCTAGGAATGGCCCTCTGTTCTTTTCCTTTGCATCCCAGCTGTTTGTTTCTCCTCAGGGCAGAAACGGTCAAGACTTGGAGAACGGAAGTGGTCAAAGGAAAGAAGGTCCTCTTCCTCTTTGAAAGGGAGAAGAGAGGGATGTTAATAGTAGAAAAGTAAGAGCCTCAGAAGCATCAAGGAGTTGGAGAAAGAGGAAAGGAGAACAGAAAATGGGACAGAGGAGGCAGCAGAGAGAAAAAGATACATCTCATCATAGCTTCTCTTCTCTCAAATGCTTCCTTGTCCTGTCATCAGGAGTACATTTAAATTAGCCTAAGTGAAAAAGAAGAATTGATTGGAAGGACAGAAAAGACATTTCACAGAAAACACAGACCAATGGGAGGGACTGGGATCTAATTGACAGCAACAGGGAAAACTCCCCTCTGTTTTTATTTTTATTTTTGCTCTTTCTATCTCCTCTACTTTTTCTCCTCTCCTTCCCCACCATAATGTATGGTTCCTCATCTCTTCTTTTCTTTCTCTGTGTGTGTTTCTCATTCTTCTCTGTATGCTTGCTCACTGCTGGTCCAGCCCCTTGATATGACTGACTCCCTGCAGCCCCTGGAAATCTCTTCATTTCAAGTGACCAACAGGCATTAACTTGTACAACTGGCCCCGTTTGCAAACTCTCAGGTATCTGGTTTACCTACCTTAGATCAAGTGCCTACCCATGGTTCCATCAGTTTTCCCTTCATTGCCAAAGTAACTACTCCTGTTGGATGTGACAGCAGAGAAAGCAGCCACCCTAATGTATTTCTACACTCCTTTTCAATCCTGTCCTGGGCTCTCTCAGCCAGTGTCCTCAGTCTCCTGCCTTTATCACAGGAGGCTTCAACCTCTTATAATAGTGTTTCTCATACTTGTGTCAGATTATTCAGATCACTTGCAGCAAAGTGTGTTTATAAAAAAAAAATGCAGATAGTCGGGTCCTTACCTATTCCAGATACCCTATGTGCCAAATACACTTTGGGAACTGGCATGAAAAACTCACTGTTGATAAGATTATTTGTATTGGAAATCATACTCTGAGTTTCAAATAACCTATAGACAAAATTTTTGTTGAATTTTTAAGTCTCTAAGTCATGTCCAACTCTCTGCGACCCCAAGGACTGCAGCCCTCCAAGCTCCCCTGTCCTTCACTACTCCCAACATTTGCTCAAAATCATGGATATTGAGTTGGTGATGCCTTCCAACCATCTAATCCTCTGTTGTTCCATTTTCCTCCTGCCTTCGGTCTTTCCCAGCATCAGGGTCTTTCCAGTGAGTCAACTCTTCACATCAGGTAGACAAAGTATTGGAGCTTCAGCTTCAGCATCACAGTTCTTCCAGTGAATATTCAGGGAAATTAGCTTCTAGAATAAATATATGCCACATAATAAATTGAAAACACTAGTGATATGTGTTTTAAATATTAAAAATATGTGTTTAATATTTACATATTAAAATATGTGTTTTAAATATATTGGTGCCATATACCAAAGCATATGGCATTTTAAAAGTAAAATCCTTTAATACTTTAAATATTAAAGTTTAATCCTTTAATATTTCAGATGCTATCATGCAAAAATTAATATGGAGAATTTTTGTCTTTACCATTTTGTTCACTTCATGCATCTGCAATCAGTATAATCTGTAAGGAACCTAGGATATGCACACTGGTTTAATCACTTTCCTGCCTCTTCCCCCTCCATCTTTACGACTCTCTATTTTGAGTAAATGGTCTCTTCTAGATACTAGATAATCTAGATACTTTTAACATCCCTGTCTCATTACAATGATGCACCATATCTTATCATCAAAAGCCACTGTTCCCTGTGAATGTCATCCACAGCAGAACTCAGGCTAACTCTCCTTACCAGCAGATTGATCATTAATACCCATTCTTCCCTGACAAGATCCTCTCCCTCAAGATTCTTCTGAGTTTATGCTTCTCAGATTTGAATACATATAACCCTGGGGATACACAGTTTCAGATCAGAAGCCACAAGTTAATGGTGATGCTTCTTATTGGAATATTTAACTAAAGAGTTAATAACTTATCCGGAATGCAACCTTCATGTTATTTTTTGTCTTAAACATGGATAGATTATTCTTTGCAACCCCATGGACTACAGAGTCCATGGAATTCTCTAGGCCAGAATACTGGAGTGGGTACGACTTTCCCTTCTCTAGGGGATCTTCCCAACCCAGGGATCGAACCCAGGTTAAAGACAAGGATACACATTTCACACTAAACTTTAAGAAAAAAGGTGAGCCTTCAAAAAATGCAAGCTATGTTTTCCAAGTTCCCAACCTCAGGCACATTATTAACTTGATAATATGTTATGGAGTTAACTGATCTTCATGAAACATGCATTCAATAGCTATGAAAATAACAGCTTAAGTAGTGAGAAAGTTTTAAAAAGCAGATCAGGTCTAGCTGTCATCTCCCTTCTCTAATTCTATCTGAGCCCCAAGGGTTTCTGGTTTTCAAGGGGCTAGGAGGGATCCAGGAGAAAGCAATTTCATTTTCAAGCAAGTGTATCTTTCAGCCGATCTTCAACAGAGTAAATATCCTCTGGAGCTGGTTTCATAATAGGTTCCTCTTATGAAGACTGGCTCTAACCAGTTCTTGGGAAATGTGCTTACAGACAAGGATTGCCCAACTGATCTCAGTAGACAAGAAAGAACACAGGCCAGCAGAGGTCATGCCAATGAACGCACGCCCTACACATATCTTGATGGACAAACTGATCCACCCCACAATGCCATGCACTTACCTATCATTAGGATTCAGATAATACCCTCTAAAAGAGTTCAAGGTACTCTTCATAAATATATAGAGGTAAATAATGTTGTTCATTCTTTTCCTGCTAGCAGAGTGAAAATTTCCCCCATAGGGTAATCTGTACCAGCATACAGATAGCTAGAGTACACAGCTGCCCTCACAGTCTTTGAGAGGAGCCATAAGGTCTGACCTGTTGGAAAATAGTTTCCCCTTTGATTTCTCAGAATATAGCCTTCTTCATATTCCTGGCCTCCATTCCCACCATTAATGAATTAGACTCTAAGTAGAAGTGTTATCTCCATGAGGTCACTGTGAAAATGTATAATTAAATAAGCTGGGAGGGGTGTTGGGGTTTTTTCCCATTTATACAATAAAATATATTACTCACTGACATGGGTTAATTTACCTGCATTAATTGTCGGCTTGGAAAACAAATATTAGGATTCTGATAACATATGATATAAAATGGTAAGTTTCTAGTGAAGGTTGAGGCATGAGTTTCATGGGCTATTGCCACGCATTAGCCCATGAAACTCATACACTCTGGTTGGAGCCCAGCAGAGGGCACCCCAGGAAACCAGCAGGAGGAGCCTAGACACAGTAGTGGAGACAGATTCACTGAGCCTAACCATTTCCTCCGTTTTAATTTTTGCTAAACCAGCCCTGATCATTACAAAATAAACTGGTTGAGTGGTAGTGAGTAGAGTGATCAGGGAGCAGCCAATAATTTCTGAATTCTCTAAAACGCTAAAGTGAAAGTGTTAGTTCTTCAGTCATGTCCAACTCTTTGGGACCCCAAGGACTGTAGCCTACCAGGCTCCTCTGTCCATAGAATTCTCCAGACAAAAATACTGGACGGGTTTGCCGTTTCCTTCTCCAGGGGATCTTCCCAACCCAGGGATTGAACCCAGGTCTCCTACATTGCAAGCAGTTTCTTTACTGTCTGAGCCACCAGGGAAGGCCTGGTAAAATGCTTTAAAATAAAAACAGCAGTCATCATCATGGTTTTCACCATCACTCCTGTGAGCCATATATCACTTCTCTGTTGCTTCTGGTAGAATCAGTCAGTTTCATTCCTCTGGTAGATGATATAAAGTTGCAGACAGCCACAGGAAACGCAAAGAAATACAGTTAGGAAGACACAGAGGGGAGTTAGGACTGATAAGCATAGTCAAGGGAAGAGTCAATGGTAGCCTGGGTAACATTCTCACTGATTGCTCCACAATGTAGATTGCTGAAAAGGCCATCAAATTCCTTCTTTCTTTGAGACCTGTTTGCACGCATACCTGTACAGTCTTTATAGAAATTGACAGATGAAGCCAGATTGGTTTTTACAGAGACAAAGGATACCTCATCCACCCAGCACACTAAATGGTTTCTAAGGAAAAGTACGGAGTTCACTTTAGATTCACAAAGATGATCCTGAAATAGAACTGAGCGTGTGCTTGAACATGCCAAGGAGTGGGAAATGAACTTGGAAAAATTATCAAAACTTATCAAAGTTAATTTAAATCATCCCAATTGTATAGAGCAAAGCATGAGAAACCAACATAACACAGCCAATAACCATTTTCCTTGCCATTCTCCTTCCCCAAAAATTAAAATAATTTTTAAACAATGATCTTATTTTGTGATATAAGCAAATGTAAAAGTGTTAAGCTTTCTTGAGAAAAGAGCATATAGGGATGATGAAGGCCAACACGTGTCCCTGTACTACATGGGACTGTACTCTGCCTTCTGTTGTCCATCTTCTGCCACTATTCTGTAAATTATGAGCACAGACCCAGAGTGATTTGATTTGATAAATGCTCTGCAAATATAGGGGTGACAGCCTAATTAGAGGTACTAAGAAGAAGTCTAGTCGGACTGGTAGATCTTGATACTCAATACGTGTGTACTTAGAGGTAACAAATGTCAGTGATATCCAGAAAGAGGTTCTGGAATATGCCAGTGGTTGAGTGACAGGAGCCCAGGAACAATGAATCTAGGAAAGGCAGCACACAAGTGTACATGTGCAAGAAAAAATGAGGTCAGGATAATCGGTCAGCAAGTTGCAAACTCCCAACATCAAGCTGATGTCCAGGAGAGAGAGACGTTGAGAAAGCATCCAGACAAAGAAGGCAGAGGCTAAGTCCTAGAATATCAGATGATCAAGACAGGACTCTAGATATTTTAGAAATAGAAGCTTCCAAACCTAGGGTAAACAAGAGAGGAAGTTTGGTTTCATTAGCAAGGCAAGTGATCACAGCTGGTCAGCAATAGGTGTTACTGGTCCATTTTACAGACGAGGAAACTGAGGCTCGGTGAGACTAACATGTCCAAAGCCTTACAGCTAACTTAAGTACCTAATCCCAGGTTTAAAAATAGAGCCCACCAAAGTCTAAAGCTAATTATCCCTCTTCTTCTTACTTCCACCTACAACTCTAGGAGATCAGTTACTACAATAAGTCCTAGCTTTGTAACTTGAGTTGACGTCTCCAGACTCCTCAGAGCCCTGAACTAGCACTCTTCTAATAATCCCTCAAATGATTCCACAGCTGAAGATGGAGCTGGGTGTGCAGTAGTGTTTCTCAACTTTGCCAGCACACTGGAATTATCTAGGGTTTTAAAAATACTGATGTCTGGGTTCTGTTACCAGAGCTGATCATTTAATTGCTCTGAGGTGTGGCCTTTGTCTCAGGATTTCTAAAAAGCCTTCCAAATGATTCTAATGTTTAGCCAAGCTGGAAACTACTGGCTACAAGCAAAAGTCAAGAGCCCTCAGCTGTTTGTAGAGGAGAGATATGCAGGCCAAGCTTGTACATTTCAACGAGCTAGGAAAAATACTAGAAGACTTATAGGCTTATTTTTTTTTTTTTTTGGACAAGTCGACCATTTGCTTTTACAATTTAACCTCTTAGAAAATATGCCAAAAGTAAACAGGTGTACGATTAACCTTGCAAATCAAAAGGTACCGTGTTTTTAGATTCTAAGCGCTAGCTGTGTGTGACCAAAGGCAAGGTTTTAGAACTGGATCTCCCAAATTGCTCATTACTATTCCATGCTTGGTTGAAACTTACATCATCCTGCAATGGAATGTGACCCAAGTCAAAGACAAAATAAAACCAGTTGCATCGCTTTCATGACTAGTAATGATATTAGCGAGGGGTTAAGGTGTCTCAAAACAGCTTGTACTTTTCCCAGCCTAATTGAGACCTGATTCATGCTATAGTTTAGTAACCTTGATACTTCCAGATGATATCACAAATGTATAATTTCTGGATGTGTAACTCTAGATGTGTAATGTGCTTGGACTAAATCCAAATCTGGAAACTCATTTTTTATTTAATGTATATTCTTAATGAAAAGCAAACATAAGCCCCTACTCCCAACTTCCATTATCAGAATCCTTGTCCTCAGCTCCCTAATAGAAAGCAATGAACTATGAAACAAGTACACATTTGTCTGTGGTGACAATACATCTTGGTTTACCCTGACAGTCTGGGTTTATGCCTATTGTTCAAGCATAATTATTAATAGCACCCTCTCTTATTCTTAGAAATGTTTCCATCTGGGTGATAAATTATCTGGGCACCTTACATATAGCTCCCTCAATCTGCATTCCCTCTACAAGTACTATAGGGAAACCTCATGATTGAAGTGTGGTCGCTTTATATTTAGAATGCTCCCGCAGCTACACATGAAAGTAAGCGTATTGAAATATCAACCAGCTGATCAACATCCCTTCCTTAAAAACAAAATAATAGAAATTTCTAAAGTATTTCTCTTTAACTCCATCAACACAGAGGCCCCATTAAACAAAAGTAAAAACCCTGTACTTTTCCAGCTTAAACCCTGCATTCTTTATCTGTTTCTGCTAGAAACTAACCATGTGGCCTTGAACAAGACATTTGGCTTTTTGTGATCAGGTTTTTCTCCTTTGCAAAAGAGTAGATTAAGTGGTCTCTATCATCTTTTTGAGAGACAGTTCTGAAAGTCTATGTTGCTACTTTCTCTAGGCATTTTTCTTAACCAGTGTTATGCCAGTTCTATCCTTCCGCACTGTCTGTTTGAAACTAAGCTCATAGATATCTAAGACCAAATCTACTGAATCCACTTTCTCCAATTTTTACTTTACCATCATAATCTATATGTGTGATAGTTAAATATCCTTTAAGTTAGTCTTGATTCCAGCAACATTTCTGTAATATTTACTATCTGTGAAACTCTGTCCTAGGCACATGGATCCTCTACTAGTTAAGCTTTTACTAAGTCAATTTCATTTATTCGGCCATTGTTCACTGTCTGTAGCCCACCAGGCTTCTCTGTCCATAGAATTCCCCAGGCAAGAATACTGGAGAGGGTGGCCATTTCCTTCTCCAGGGGATCTTCCCCACCCAGGGATTGAACCCAGGTCTCCGGCACCGCAAGCAGTTTCTTTACTGTCTGAGGCACCAGGGAAGCCCTTGTCTATGAGATATTTGGGCTAGTTTGAAAAACACATAAAGGATTATTTTTAAGACTTAAACAGATCACTTGTTTTAAAGCACACATCTGCCAGTTATATGTGTATCTTTAAGGACAAATGCAAAGTTTTGTGTTTAAGCTAAAAACAATATGATTAGAATTACCCATCCGTTTATTCAATAAGCATGTATTTAAATATCCACTATATCCTGGAATGGAGATAAGCTCTGGGAATACAAAGGCAAATAAATCATAGTCCCTCAAGTAGTTCAGAGCCTAGTGCACCTGTGGAATAACCAGTCACATCAGTAATAAAGGGGCTTCCCTGGTGGTTCAGAGGGTAAAGCATCTGCCTGCAATGCGGGATACTTGGGTTCTATTCCTGAGTCAGGAAGATCCCCTGGAGAAGGAAATGGCAACCCACTCCGGTACTCTTGCCTGGGAAATCCCATGGACGGAGAAGCCTGGAGGGCTACAGTTCATGGGGTCGCAAAGAGTTGGACACGACTGAGTGACCTCACTTTCACTTTCAGTAATAGATGGCGGTTCGGAATTACTCTAGTGCAGAACGTATAGGCAGTGCAGACTGTGGTCACTCGATTCAAGATGAAGCATAAAGTGGCTTATTGCCTCCACTTTACATCTAAATGCAAGGATTGGTATCTTTACCCTATTGGACTGTTTGCAGATAGATGGACCACAGTGAGCAAAATGATAGTCTGCATTTCACGGTGTACGCTTGTTTTCTTGTTGTTTTATTTATCCACCCCCAAGTATTCTTTCACAGAAGCACATTTTTATGATACCCTAGTAAAAAAACATAGACAAATGAGGAAACATCTCGAGGAAAAGTGTCCAAGACAATGAAGGCTGTAGAAAATGTGTCATATGAGAAATGGCTGAGGAAACAACACTGGGTGGCAAGCATGCTTTGCATCATATCTGACATCTTTCAATTGAAAGAACATCATTTTAAAGTAGGAAGGGGCAAATGCTATACTCTAAAGAGCAGCATGTAGAGAGATTGGTGTTTTTAAAATCCAAGGAAGCAAACCTTAATTCAATATAAGGAAGAACTTTCTCACTTACTGGCAGCAAAATAGATCGCCTAATGAGAGAAAAAATGGGTCAACAGAAGGCATGTACAAATGGAAGGTGAGTCACAATCAGTGACGTTAGAGAGGAGCCTGATGCTCCTAGTGATGCTTAGAATCCAAGGTCCTCTAGTGAAACGGTTGTGAAATGGTCCTCTGCCTGGCCAGCATCCCATTCTTCTTCTGGTAGTAGCATTCTTTGTTGAACCACTTCTTCCCTTCTACAAGGTTTTAGATTTGACAGAGCCACGGTCATTTTCGGGTTCTAGGGATGGGAATGTCATCCTGATACAGGCATTTAGCTTCCTTCAGATTCTTGGCCAAGAATAGCACACGGATCATACGCGGGGTAAGTCTGTGATAGTCCTAGGACTTTTTAAGAAACTGTTGGGTAAAAAGAGTTATTTTTTGCTGAGAGAAAAAGATGTAGGCCCAGAACTTCTGACAGCCATCTTTCGAGCAGTAGAAGAGGGCTTGCCCAGGAATGAAACTAACACAGAGGAAAGTGTTGCCCAACAATGGAGAGAGGTAGACTGGGTCCTGATGATGTTTAGCCCCTGCAGCGAGCAATTCCTGAGGCCAGACTAACTGGATCTTTCAGTTCTGTTTGCCAAACACATTCCTTTTTTTTAAATTTTAGCCAGTTGAATTGCATTTTTATTATTCAAATCAGAAAGAATCCTGAAAAATACAGGTACCACTCAACAAAACTTGATTGTATGATTATGTATTCTATAAATCTAGCTTGGCAGATTTTTCATAATTTCTTGTAGCTTTCTAACATCTCTAGTAATGCTTTGTTGGTATTTAGATGTCATTACTTACTGTAAGTACTTAGAAATTATAAAACTTCATTGCTTTTAAAAATTGGTATTTTTACATTGACCTAGAAACCCCTTCCTCCTGTGTAATTTGAATTAATGAGGTTTTATTGCACAGTGTGCACATTATCTCAACCTAGTGATCCTCAATCTAAAAGTAGTGATGAAGCATATATCTTATTTTTAGAATTCTTAAATTGATGAATGGTATAATTTTATCTGAGCTAAAGTTGCACAGACTTAACAAATGCATTTTGCTTCATATTAAAATACTTCAAAATAAGAGGTCTGTTTCTTTTAAAAATAGATTTTTAAAAAGGGATCATTTTGAAGGCATTTTTAAAACGTGATTCATAAGGTTGACAAAATTGTTGGAAACCACCTTAACAGATGCTGTATTAGTTGGGATTCTTGATTTCTAACAATTCCAGCTAGAGTTAAGTATAAAAGGAATTTATTGAAAGGACTAGTTTACAGGCACACTGGGAGGGTCAGTTCAGTTCAGTCGCTCAGTCGTGTCTGACTCTTTGCGACCCCATGAATCGCAGCACGCCAGGCCTCCCTGTCCATCACCAACTCCCGGAGTTCACTCAGACTCACGTCCATCAAGTCAGTAATGCCATCCAGCCATCTCATCCTCTGTTGTCCCCTTCTCCTCTTGCCCCCAATCCCTCCCAGCATCAGAGTCTTTTCCAATGAGTCAACTCTTCACATGAGGTGGCCAAAGTACTGGAGTTTCAGCTTTAGCATCATTCCTTCCAAAGAAATCCCAGGGCTGATCTTCTTCAAAATGGACTGGTTGGATCTCCTTGCAGTCCAAGGGACACTCAAGAGTCTTCTCCAACACCACACTTCAAAAGCATCAATTCTTTGGCATTCAGCTTTCTTCACAGTCCAACTCTCACATCCATTCATGACCATTGGAAAAACCATAGCCTTGACTAGACGGACCTTAGTTGGCAAAGTAATGTCTTTGCTTTTGAATATGCTGTCTAGGTTGGTCATAACTTTTCTTCCAAGGAGTAAGCGTCTTTTAATTCCATGGCTGCAATCACCATCTGCAGTGATTTTGGAGCCCCCCCCCAAAAATAAAGTCTGACACTGTTTCCACCATTTCCCCATCTATTTCCCATGAAGTGATGGGACCAGATGCCATGATCTTAGTTTTCTGAATGTTGAGCTTTAAAGCCAACTTTTCTGCTCTCCTCTTTCACTTTCATCAAGAGGCTTTTTAGTTCCTCTTCACTTTCTGCCATAAGGGTGGTGTCATCTGCATATCTGAGGTTATTGATATTTCTCCCAGCAATCTTGATTTCAGCTTGTGCTTCTTCCAGTCCAGCATTTCTCATGATGTACTCTGAATGGAAGTTAAATTAACAGGGTGACAATATACAGCCTTGACGTACTCCTTTTCCTATTTGGAACCAGTCTGTTGTTCCATGTCCAGTTCTAACTGTTGCTTCTTGACCTGCATATAGGTTTCTCAAGAGACAGGTCAGGTGAGGGAGCTCAATTTCAGGTTAAGATGCCAAAGGAAAAGCTCCAAACTAAGTCTCTGTCTTGTTTTTATAAGGAAATAATTGCTGTCATTGTCATGATCACAAACACACAGAAAAAAGTTTTCTTGCATCAGTAAGTACTTTGTCAAAGTCCAGCTATGACTCTAAGTCTCAAGAGACTGTTTGGTCTTTAAGGGAAAGTGTTAAGTGTCTGAGGTTCCCAGGTGGATCAATAGTAAAGGACAGACTTAATGGATGTGGTGAGGGAAGGGGAAGGAGAGGGTGAGATGTATGGAGAGAGTAACATGGAAACTTACATTACCATATGTACAGTAGCTAGCCAATGGGAATTTGCTGTATGGCTCAAGGAACTCAAACAGGGCCTCTGTAACAATCTAGACTGATGAAGTAGGGAGGGAGATGGGAGGGAGGTTCAAGAGGGAGGGAACATATGTATACCTGTGGCTGATCTATGTTGATGTTTGGCAGAAAATGACAAAATTTTGTAAAGCAATTATCCTTCAATTAAAAAAAAAAAAAATCTGCCTGCCAATGCCAGAGACACAGGAGACATGGGTTTGATCCCTGGGTTGGAAAGATCCCCTAGAGAAAGAAATGGCCACCCACTCCAGTATTTTTGCCTGGAGAATCCCATGGATAGAGGAACCTGGCGGGCTACAGTCCATAGGGTCACAAAAAGTCTGACACTACTTAGCAGCTGAGCACACAGGCACACTAAGTATCTAGCATTATTGGCTTCTAAAACAATAGACTCTCTTTGCCCACTGTACTACACCAAAGCAAAAGTGAAGTGAAGTGAAGTTGCTCAGTCGTGTCCGACTCTTTGTGACCCAGTGAACTGTAGCCCACCATGCTCCTCTGTCCATGGGATTTTCCAGACAAGAGTACCAGAGTGGGTTGCCATTTCCTTCTCCAGAGGATCTTCCCGACCCAGGGATCGAACCCAGGTCTCCCTCATTGTAAGCAAGACGCTTTACCGTCTGAGCCACCAGAGCAGAGAATTCCCCAAATATAGAAAGGGGCTTGGTTGCTATGTAGCCAAAATGAATCACAAATTTCCTGTATAAGTCAAACCTTTGGCAGCCCAACATCAATTTACACACTTCTCTTGCATTTTTCCTAAAGTAACTATTTTTCCCCATATAAAGGGAATGAGCTGAAGTCTTATCCAGATTTAAATCCAGGCTTTCTGGAAGATGTCCAATTCTTCTGGAGTTGTGCCATGGTCTTGTCTCAATATTCTATAAATTATCTACTAATATTTAAGTTAACCACCAGAAAAATACACTACATAAATCACTGGAGAAATGGAGGAAAATGTAGGAAAACATGATAAAATATATAAACACAGCCGAAAGACTATATGGGTGGATACAATCCTTATTTCTGCAACTAATCGTTGGTGCTGTATTTGAGTTGTTGCTGTTGTTTTAAATAACAATCTTTTTTCAAAAAGTAATTGTATTACTCTTGGCTGTGCTGGGTCTTTGTCACTGCATGGGCTTTTGTTTAGCTGCAGTAAGCGGAGGCCACTCTCCAGCTGCGGGCTTCTCACTGGGGAGGCTGCTCTTGCTGGGGAGCGCTGGCTCTAGGGCATGTGGGCTTCAGTAGTGTGGCTCCCAGGCTCTAAAGCACAGGCTTTAGAGTTGTGAGGCATGGGCTTAGTTGCTGCACAGTACATGGGATCTTCCCAGACCAGGGATTTGAACCTGTGTCCCCTGCAGTGGCAGTGAGCCACCTGGGAAGCCTGTATTTGTATTATTGACTTCCCGCCTCTATTAACAATTTCATGTTTCTTTTGCCCATAGCCAAAAATTTACCTATGCGTTTATCCCTGAGAAAAGAGACCCCTTGACTATCTTTCCTATATTGGGTTGTCGTGGATTTCCTTTAACTTTTATGCTGCAAGTGGCAGTATTGAAAAGCACCTCAGAAGATCACTGGGTTTCCATCAAGCCCTTGTTGACCCCATTGTGGGACAGCAGCACTCTTTCCCCAATACAGCTACGATCAATCATTTCAGTCACTCCATAATCCTCTTTGTAACTACTCATCCTGTGGTTTCAGAATCAGAATCAGAAAAGTGGCGCTCTCAGCCTCCAATTCCATTAAACCAGTCAATCTTTACTTGATTCCAAGGCAGCAGTCTCACCCACCCCCAGCATACTAAGACTCCTAAACTCATGGAGCCTAAAGGAATTGGAATAGGATATAAAACTTTGGTGAGTGAGCCATTAGGTGACTATGTGGGAGGGGTCACTTCCACTTTTGCCCCTTGCTTACCAGGGTCCCTGTATTCTGGCTGTGGAAGCATCAGTACCATAAATGTTTACTGGTTCAGCGCACAAACCAAATGCAACATACTAGCACTTCAACTTCCAAGCTAGTATAAGAACTGAGTATTTCAGGTACTGTTTCAAAATTCTGTAAGATCAGCTGCTGCTTTATAATGGGAACACATGATAAAATAATTCCATAAACGCTAGTCCACTTTCTCCTTTCACCATAAATTTCTTGATTGGAAGTTATGTTGTATGGTGTTTCATGGTGGAGAATGCACATAATAAATCTGTGAATGGGGATTCTGGCAGAAAGGACAGGAAAAACAAATATAAGCATAAAATAATCATCTAATCATTTATTCCCAAATGTGTACTTCATTTTGGAAGGAGTTCAATAAAAACAGGCCACCAGGAGGCTGGTTAGTCTCCAGAGAGTATGGAAACTAAAATGTTGGTAGCTCAAGCCCAGCTGGGGGTATTATCATCCTGAAATATATTTAGCAGTTTTCTTCCCAGGGCCAGTTCCAGTTTGGAGTTTTGGGGGGAGATTTCCTTGATTAATTATGCCAAATTCTGGTTCTTCAGCTCTCCCAATAATCCTATGAGGTACTCAATATGTTATTATAACTGCTTAATTCAACAACAGTTAATGTCAAGAGCTTAAAACTAAGTAATAAGTAACCTTCCTGAAATAGATGCATTTATGAAAGTTGGTTATGAGTCAACATGCCACAAATTGAGTCTTCATCTGTTTATTCCAAGTCACCAAATGACTGTCCAATAGGCACCTTACTCTTCAGTTCAGTTCAGTCGCTCAGTTGGGTCCAACTCTGCGACCCCATGAATCACAACACGCCAGGCCTCCCTGTCCATCACCATCTCCCGGAGTTCACTCAGACTCACTTCCGTCGAGTCTGTGATGCCATCCAGCCATCTCATCCTCTGTCGTCCCCTTCTCCTCCTGCCCCCAATCCCTCCCAGCATCAGAGTCTTTTCCAATGAGTCAACTCTTTGCATGAAGTGGCCAAAGTACTGGAGCTTCAGCTTTAGCATCATTCCTTCCAAAGAAATCCCAGGGTTGGTCTCCTTCAGAATGGACTGGTTGGATCTCCTTGCAGTCCAAGGGACTCTCAAGAGTCTTCTCCAACACCACACTTCAAAAGCATCAATTCTTCAATGCTCAGCCTTCTTCACAGTCCAATTCTCACATCCATACATGAACACAGGAAAAACCATAGCCTTGACTAGGCGGACCTTAGTTGGCAAAGTAATGTCTCTGCTTTTGAATATACTGTCTAGGTTGGTCATAGCTTTTCTTCCAAGAAGTAAGCGTCTTTTAATTTCATGGCTGCAGTCACCATCTGCAGTGATTTTGGAGCCCCAAAAAATAAAGTCTGACACTGTTTCCACTGTTTCCCCATCTATTTCCCATGGAGTGATGGGACTGATGCCATGATCTTCGTTTTCTGAAAGTTGAGCTTTAAGTCAACTTTTTCACTCTCCTCTTTCACTTTCATCAAGAGGCTTTTTAGCTCCTCTTCACTTTCTGCCATAAGGGTGGTGTCATCTGCATATCTGAGGTTATTGGTATTTCTCCTAGCAATCTTGATTCCAGGCTGTGTTTCTTCCAGTTGAGCGTTTCTCATGATGTATTGTGCATATAAGTTAAGTAAGCAGGGTGACAATATACAGCCTTGACATACTCCTTTTCCTATTTGGAACCAGTCTGTTGTTCCATGTCCAGTTCTAACTGTTGCTTCCTGACCTGCATACAGATTTCTCAAGAGGCAGGTCAGGTGGTCTGGTATTTCCATCTCTTTCAGAATTTTCCACAGTTTATTGTGATCCACACAGTCAAAGGCTTTGGCATAGTCAATAAAGCAGATATAGATGTTTTTCTGGAACTCTCTTGCTTTTTCCATGATCCAGCAGATGCTGGCAATTTAATCTCTGGTTCCTCTTGAACATCAGGGAGTTCACGGTTCATGTATTGCTGAAGCCTGGCTTGGAGAATCTTGAGCATTACTTTACTAGCGTGTGAGATGAGTTCAATTGTGTGGTAGTTTGAGCATTCTTTTGCATTGCCTTTCTTTGGGATTGGAATGAAAACTGACCTTTTCCAGTCCTGTGGCCACTGCTGAGTTTTCCAAATTTGCTGGCATATTGAATGCAGCACTTTCACAGCATCATCTTTCAGGATTTGAAACAGCTCAACTGGAATTCCATCACCTACACTAGCTTTGTTCGTAGTGATGCTTTCTAAGGCCCAGTTGACTTCACATTCCAGGATGTCTGGCTCTAGATAAGTGGTCACATCATCATGATTATCTGGGTCATGAAGATCTTTTTTGTACAGTTCTTCCGTGTATTCTTGCCACCTCTTCTTAATATCTTCTGCTTCTGTTAGGTCCAGACCATTTCTGTCCTTTATCGAGCCCATCTTTGCATGAAATGTTCCCTTGGTAGCTCTGATTTTCTTGAAGAGATCTCTAGTCTTTCCCATTCTGTTTTTTCCCTCTATTTCTTTGCATTGATCGCTGAAGAAGGCTGTCTTATCTCTTCTTGCTATTCTTTGGAACTCTGCATTCAGATGCTTTTATCTTTCTTTTTCTCCTCACCTTAATCTTAATGTGTTTAAAGTATAACTCTTGTTTTTTCTCCCTTCCCTCTCCTAGTCCTCTCTATCTTAGAGTACGATGCCACCATGCTCCCTCATGCTCAGGCCCCAAACCATAGTCTTTTCTTCCCTTGCTTCTTGTCATTCTTTTATCCACCCACATCCAGCAAGTTTCCATAGTTTTGCTTTCAAAGTATAATCTGAATCTACATATTGTCTCAGTTTCTACCAGTGTCATTCTTTACACAGCCTTTATCATTTCTCACCTTGACCCCTGCGTTAGATTTGCAACTAGGCCCTCTGTTTTCACGCTTTCCCCCAAGTGGTCATTCAGCACGCAGCAGCCAATATGAAATTTTAAAAAGTTAAATCGGATCATATCATTCCTGTAATGGACTGAATGTTTGTATCCCCGCCTCCAAGTTCATATCTAAAACCTTACACGGTCAATAACGTGAAGTTGCTCAGTCATGTCCGACTCTTGCAACCCCATGGACTGTAGCCTACCAGGCTCCTCCATCCACAGAATTTTCCAGGCAAGAGTACTGGAGTGGGTTGCTATTTCCTTCTCCAGGGGATCTTCCTGACCCAGGGATCAAACCCTGGTCTCCCGCATTGCAGGCAGACACTAGGAGCCTCTAAAAAGTAATTAAATTTAAATGAAGTCAGAAGGATGGAGGCCCTATTCTAATGTAATTGATTAGTGTCTTTATAAAAAGACATATCACTAACAATCAAGTATCGAAAAATGGAATCAAACAATCCCATTTATGATAGCATTTACCAAAAACTAAACAAATAAATAATTAGGAATAAGTTTAACCAAGTTTCTCAGTCATATCCGACTTTTAGCGACCCCATGGACTGCAGCCTACCAGGCTCCTCCGTCCATGGGATTTTCCAGGCAAGAGTACTGGAGTGGGTTGCCATTGCCTTCTCCAAAGAAACTGAAGAAGACACAAATGGAAAGATACCCCATGTTAGTGGATTAGAAGAATTAATATTGCTCTATCACTTTATCCTCTCACTCTTCTATTCTTCTTTATAATGCTAATCTCCACCTAAATTTGTATGTTCATCATTTTACTTGCTTTTCTAAAGTATCTTTCCCACTGGAAGATAAACTCCATCAGGGCAAGAATCTAGCCTGTCTTGTATACTATAGTATTATAGGAATGTGCATAGTCCTGTTGAAAATTCTAGCCTTCCAGATATTGGTTTAAAACCCATGCGTGATTCAAAAACAACTTTTGCCCAAAGTTTTAAAACAGACAAAGAACAGACAAAGTTTCTTTGTCTGAAACAGCAGACAAAGGTTTAAAAACTACATATTAAACTGAATAATAAAAGCTTTCTAGGAAAAATCAATAACATTTTAAGTCAAGAACTGTGCTAAAAATATAACACTGCAGAGTAATGCACGGCATGACTTCACCAGAAACACACAGGAAGGAAAAGCCCTCAGCGTTCAATTTATGATAGAAACACCTTAGAAATGCTTCTTAAGGGACCATTAAAATCGGTGTTCAGTGAATGAACTCAGCTATGAAACGGAAACAGACTCACAGACTTGGAGAACAGCCTCATGGTTGCCAGTGAAGGGGAGGTCAGGAAGGGATGGATTGGGAGTTTTGGATTAGCAGATGCAAACTCTCATATATAGAAAGGATAAGCAACAAGGTCCTACTGTATAGCACAGGGAACTATATTCAATATCCTATGATAAGCCATAATAGAAAAGAATATAAAAAAAGAAAGTACATGTATTTCAGAAATGTGGTCTGTAACTCTTAATACATATTACATCCCATATTTTAGAATACAAGTTCTCCAGCTGATATTAATTTTGTTGCTCCCACACTTTAGAAATCAAACATCACTACAATGAATATCCTTTGGTTGTTCTTGTTGTTCAGTCATGTCCAACTCTTTGTGACCCCATGGACTGTAGCACGCCAGGCTTCCCTGTACTTCACCATCTCCCCAAGCTTGCTCAAACTCGTGTCTATTGAATCAGTGATGCTGTCCAACCATCTTGTGCTCTGTCGTCCCCTTCTCCTCCTGCCTTCAATCATTCAATCAAGGTCTTTTCTAATGAGTCAGTTCTTCACATTAGGTGATCAGAGTACTGGAGTTTCAGCTTCAGCATCAGTCCTTCCAGTGAATATTCAGGATTGATTTCCTTTAGGATGGACTGGTTGGATCTCCTTGCAGTCCAAGGGACTCTTGGTGATGGACAGGGAGGCCTGGTTCGCTGCAGTCCATGGGGTCACAAAGAGTCGGACGTGACTGAGTGACTGAACTGAACTGAACACAGTCAGAGACTTGAGTTTAGTCAATGAAGCAGTAGATGTTTTTCTGGAACTCTCTTGCTTTTCCTATGATCCAACAGATATTGGCAATTTGATCTCTGGTTCTTCTGCCTTTTCTAAAACCAGCTTGAACATCTGAAAGTTCACGGTTCACACACTGTTGAAGCCTGGCTTGGAGAATTTTGAGCATTACCTTTCTAGCGTCTGAAATGAGTGCAGTTGTGTGGTAGTTTGAACATTCTTTGGCATTGCCTTTCTTTGGGATTGGAATGAAAACTGACCTTTTCTAGTCCTGTGGCCACTGCTAAGTTTTCCAAATTTGCTGGCATATTGAGTGCAGCACTTTCACAGCATCATCTTTTAGGATTTGAAATAGCTCAGCTGGAATTCCATCATATCCACTAGCTTTGTTCATAGTGATGCTTCCCAAGGCCCACTTGACTTCATATTCCAGGATGCCTGACTCTAGGTAAGTAATCACACCATCATGGTGACCTGGGTCATGAAGATCTTTTTCATACAGTTCTTCTGTGTATTTTTGCCAACTCCTCTTAACATCTTCTACTTCTCTTAGGTCCATATCGTTTCTGTCCTTTATTGTGTCCATCTTTGCATGAAATGGTTTAACCCACTCATCTCATCCTAAGAATTCTTTTTTTTTTTTTTTTGAGGATGAAGCTATAGTAAAAAAGAAAAAAAAAAAAGAAAGAAAAAGGGAAAAACCTAAATGGCATGTATCTGTGATACCTTTAGGTTGACAGTGTAACAAAGATTAGCCACTGGAGACAAAGAAAATCCCAGTTAGACGTTTCTGTACTTTTGCAAATTCTTCTGCCTCTGCTCCTTGCGGCAACAGCACTGACACTATGGGCATGTGGCAAAGCAGTTTGCTCACATTCCCTGCTTAGACAAGAAAGGGTGGCTTGAAGCAACCAGGAAGACAGGTTTAAGTTGGCAACATCGGTTTCCTGATTTGACCCTGTGAATGAAGCATCTTCACAGCATGTGGGTCAGTGAATCAGTAGGTCTTTATTCGGTGCTTCCTTGGTGTCCAGATGCTATTACCTCAGCCGCATAATGCTGGCAAAGGTAAAAATTTAGAGGCAAGAAAACAAAAAGGCAAAAGAACAAACCCTGAGCAGAGAAAATCATATTACACTGAAGAAAACTTTAGTACCAGTAGAAACTAGATCACTGTGTTTACAAATGCATGAAGGAAAGAACCATTCACAGCTGTAATCTATTGATTTAAACCAAACGTAACTGTCCGACATAGGCTAAAAACACTGGATTTGTTGTTGTTCAGTCACTAAATCATCTTCAACTCTTTGTGACCCCATGGACTGCAGGGGGTCATGCCAGGCTTCCCTGTCCTTCACTATCTCCCAGAGTTGGCTCAAACTCATGTCCATTGAGTTGGTGATGCCACTGGATAAATATATATATTAAAGTGTTTTGCTTTTTATTTCCTAATGAGAATGCATAGTTATTTATTTTGATGAAAGAAAATTCCATACATCACCCCGCTCACCCTTCAAATTCTCATTTTTCTCAAAATATTAAACAATTGTTGAAAACAGTTAAAAGCTCAAATTTGAGTACAGTCAAGCACTGTGAGACAATGCCTGGAATTGTAGTAATTCCTAAATGCATTCTAATGGCAAGAAGAAGGTGGTGTCAAGCCTGCACCAAAGAAGAATCCATTGCTGTAAACAGTCTGATGTCAGAGAGAATCTCTCCTACTGTCTCAGTTATTTTCACATCCTTGGTCTTGGAACCTCCTCCTTTGGTCTTATATCCCCATTTCTGGTTCAAGAGAGACTAGACAAGGCCATATGCACAAATCTGCAGCAATGTCTCAGCCTTGAATATGTTATTTTATGTGCGGGTCAAGTTCTTAGAGCTGTGAACATAGAAAACCATTATGGTTTAGCACCATCAGATATATCCGCAAAGTTACTGAGATCAAGTCGCTACTTTCACATCCCCTTAGCAGAAGCCACATCTCTTACCCCACTGAGAACGGCAAGAAACAGATGTGTAAGGGGCCCATGACTCACTTCACTTTTTTTTCCCATCTCAGGAGTTCGCTCCTGCACTAAAAGGTAATTCTTCTTGATTCAAAAGTAGATCCCCTACTCTCTCTTGCAATATTTTGTTTCATAAATTATTTCCTCAAAAGTGAAAGTTGCTCAATTGTGTCTGACTGTTTGTGACAGTCCATGGAATTCTCCAGGCCAGAATATTGGAGTGGGTAGCCTTTCCCTTCTCCAGAGGATCTCCCTAACCCAGGTCTCCCACATTGCAGGCGGATTCTTTACCAGCTGAGCCACCAGGGAAGCCCAAGGACACTGGAGTGGGTAGCCTATCCCTTCTCCAGGGGATCTTCCCTACTCAGGAAGCAAACTTGGGTCTCTTGCATTGCAGGCAGATTCTTTACCAGCTGAGCTACCAGGGAAGCCCTTATATCCTCAAAAACTGTATTTTAATATTATCCTCCTTTCCCCTGTGAAACAAACTTAATCCTACTGTTAAAAACATACAATTGAAACATTTTTCCTCAACTTTACATCCACTCACAGTTGGCCACCCTGTTCCTCTACCCTTCACAGCCTAGTTCTGCAAAAGAATGGTCTTCAGTCTCTGCCTATATTTCTCTCTTTTTCTAAGTTGAAGTACGTTGGCTTCCCTAGTAGTTGAGATGGTAAAAAATCTGTCTGCCAGACAGGAGACCCAAATTCGATCCCTGGGTCAGGAAAATCCCCTGGAGAAGGGATTGCCAACCTGCTCCAGTGTTCTTGCCTGAAGAATTCCATGGACAGAGGAGCCTGGTGGGCTAAAGTCCATTGGGTTGCAAAGAGTCAGACATGACTGAGAATTAACACTTTCACTTTTCATAGTTGATTTACAATGTTGTGTTAGTTTCATGTGTTCCGTAAAGTGATTCAGTTATATATATATATATATATACACACACACACAACTGAATTATATATATTATATATATAACTGTATTATATACATTATATAATTTTAATGGAATTATATATTATATTACATATGTAATTACATTATATAATTAAGTTATATATATATACATATTGGAATCAAGATTGCTGGGAGAAATATCAATAACCTCAGATATGCAGATGACACCACCCTTATGGCAGAAAGTGAAGAGGAACCAAAAAACCTCTTGATGAAAGTGAAAGAGGAGAGTGAAAAAGTTGGCTTAAAGCTCAACATTCAGAAAACTAAGATCATGGTATCTGGTCCCATCACTTCATGGGAAATAGATGGGGAAACAGTAGAAACAGTGTCAGACTTTATTTTTGGGGGCTCCAAAATCACTGCAGATGGTGACTGCAGCCATGAAATTAAAAGACACTTACTCCTTGGAAGGAAAGCTATGATCAACCTAGATAGCATATTCAAAAGCAGAGACATTACTTTGCCAACAAAGGTCCGTCTAGTCAAGGCTATGGTTTTTCCTGTGGTCATGTATGGATGTGAGAGTTGGACTGTGAAGAAAGCTGAGCGCCGAAGAATTGATGCTTTTAAAGTGTGGTGTTGGAGAAGACTCTTGAGAGTCCCTTGGACTGCAAGGAGATCCAACAAGTCCATTCTAAAGGAGATCAGTCCTGGGATTTCTTTGGAAGGAATGATGCTAAAGCTGAAACTCCAGTACTTTGGCCACCTTGTGTGAAGAGTTGACTCATTGGAAAAGACTCTGATGCTGGGAGGGATTGGGGGCAGGAGAAGAAGGAGACAACAGAGGATGAGATGGCTGGATGGCATCACTGACTTGATGGACGTGAGTCTGAGTGAACTCCGGGAGATGGTGATGGACGGGGAGGCCTGGGGTGCTGCAATTCATGGGGTCGCAGAGTCAGACACGACTGAGAGACTGAACTGAACTGAAACACATATTCTTTTTCAGATTCTTCTCCGTTATAAGGTTTTACAAGATACTGAATATAGTAGTTCTCTGTGGTATTCAGTAGGCCCTTGTTTATTTCTTTCATATTTAGCAATGTACTTGTTAACCCCAAACTCCTACTTTACCCCTGCACTCTTCGTTTCTGGTAACCATTAAATTGTTTTCTATGTCTGAGCCTGTCTCAGTTTTGTCTCCACCTCAGTATATTCCAATTCCTCCTTAATCTCTGGCTATTTTCCTTGTGGCTCAGTTTCTAATACCTCCTTGGTGAAACTTATCAAAGACTTACCTATTTTGAAATCCCTGGGTCCTTTCAGTCCTCATCTTAATGAAATTATCTTCTATGTTTCTGCGGTAGGAGTTGGACCACTTCCTTCTTGAAACCCTCACATCCCTTGTGTCCAGAGTCAATTTCTCTGACCACTTCTTTATCTTCCTTACTGGTATCTGCTATTTAAATGTTAGCATTTCTTTTCTATATTTCTCCCCAAATTCTCCTAGGAAATTGTATGTGCTGGTACCTCATAGATCTATATACTCTTCCCTGCCTTTTATGTATCCATTCTATATTCTTCCCCACATATCCACTTGCCTTTGAGCATGCTAAGTCAGTGATGTCAGTGGTGTCTGACTCTTTGAGACGCTATAGACTGTAGCCCTCCAGGCTCCTCTGTCCATGGGATTCTCCAAGCAAGAATACTGGAGTGGGTTGCCATGCCCTCCTCCAAGGGGTCTTCCTGACCCAGGGATCAAACCCACATCTCTCATTCTGCATTGGCAGGCAGGTTCTTTACCACTAGCGCTACCTGGGACGCCCATCCAGGTGCTTAGTCTCTTATCTATTCTGTAGTCCCAGACAAAGTAGAGATCACCTAGCTCTCAAGATTTCATTCTCTGTGTGTTTTCCTTATTTTAACAAATGTCAGTGCTAGTTCTATGTCAAATGGCTCCTTGCCATCTCTATTTTTATTTATTCTATTACCTCTGCTGAAATTACACTCTTGTCCCACATGTCTGACTAGGAGAGCTAACCCATCTTCAAATTTGAGCATCAACCCTGTCATGAAGCATTACCAACCTGGTGCAGTAAAAGTAACTACTGCCTCCTAATCCTTAAAGAGCTGTCGAGAACAGTACCCGCAGCACTGAACTGCGAATGAGAAGCAGATTCCAGTGCAGGGGAAAGCCTTCAGACAAGGAAGAACCACAAGAGTGCTGTGTGGCTGGAGGGAAAGGGATCGTGGCAGGAGAAACAACTGAAGAAGGTAGGGTCCTGATCAAGCAGGGTCTCATAGGTTATGGTAAAGATTTTTGCTTTCTATCCTGACTACAATGGGAAGCAAAACATTTTCCAAGGCTAGAAGTGACAGGATCCAAAAATTAGGTTTTACGATGATCTCTACAGCTAGGATGTGAATAGATTTCAAGGACGCAAGGTTATTAAAGAGGCAATCAGTAAGTCATAACGGTAATCCAGCTGAAAAACAGTGGTCACTTAGGCAGGGGTAGTGGTGGGAATGATGAGCAGAGTCAACGTGTCTGACAGATTCTCTTTTACAAGCAAACAAACGAGACTATGTTGCTTGATTAAACTAATAATGACGTTTTACGGTCATTACTGGCTGCATCCTGTGACCATCTGGAGATCAGAATGACCAGCCAAGCCCTGTGTCTTCGCACACACACACAAACAACTTTTACAAAATTCATTGGCATGTTCCTCAAAGTTTGCTGTGTTCTTTGAACTGTCGTAACCTTGGGAAAATGCTTTGCCCACAGAAAACTTTTCAGCCAATGGAGCTTGGACTCTTCTTAAAGGTCACATGGACTCTTGTATGAAAAATGCTATTTTGTACATTTCTGTTCCCTTTGTTGGCTCCAGATGCTACACTGCTCTCATAGGGCAAGCAAAGAATAAAGGGAGATGAGTACAGAAAATGGGTTTCAAGGACAAAAGTATCTGGGCTAGCTCTGAATTCAAAGCTATAGACCTAGTTGCAAAGATACTTCATTATTAAATCAGTAATACAATGTTTATCCCATAAATATTTATTGAGAACTAATTATGGTCTCAGACCCACACTAGATGTTAGGGATGACAAAGTAATTGCCCAGGAAGGAGCCCATTATCAGCCAACAGATGGACACTTTTGTCAACAATACATCAATTTCCATCCTACAAACACAGATAATTTTTTAAATATCACATAAGAAATAGAAGTATGGCTTTTTTGACTACCAGCTTTATAGAATCAAAGGGACATGAAAAAATAGGCTATTTTCTAATGGATTTACATATCTTACAAATTTGAAGAGTCTAAATTCATCTGGATTGGCTATCTTCCCACTATCCCTATGTCTGCTAATTAGTTATCATTTTTTTCTTAATCTGTTTCTACAATGGATCTAAAAAGATTTCTCACATTTCTTTTAAAATACAGCAATAGTTGTTGTTGTTGTTCAGTCACTCAGTCGTATCCGACTGTTTGTGATCCCATGGACTGTAGCACTCCAGGCTTCCTTGTTCTTCACCATCTCCTGGATTTTGCTCAAATTTAGGTCCATTGAGTCGGTGATGCTATTTAATCATCTCAATTTCTGTCGCCTCCTTCTCCTCCTGCTGTCAAACTTTCCCCTCATCAAGGTCTTTTCTAATGATTCAGTTTTCACATCAGGTGGCCAAAGTATTGGAGTTCCAGCTTCAGCATCAGTCCTTCCAATGAATATTCAGGGTTTATTTCCTTTAAGATTGACTGGTTTGATCTCCTTGCAGTCCAAGGGACTCTCAAGAGTTTTCTCCAGCACTACAGTACCATAATAGGAAACGTTGCTGAAGATGACAGCATATCTATGTGGGAATAAATTTCCCTAAGAACACCTTGAAATATTATTTTTTAAAAAGCTCTCAATGAGAATATAGCTCTCCATCATAAGGAAGGAAAATCACCCTATTTTATTTCATTGTTGAAAAGTATCTGATCTCTGGGGTTTTAGGGATGACCTGAGTTTGTTCTCTCTGGAAAATGGTCTTATCAGCTAAAATGCTTGCAAGATATTTTCTTAGCTATTTGTACTAAACTGAGACGTGATAGCTGAAACATACTTTCAGTGTTTAGTAACCTAGGTACAAGTGAGCAACATTTTTATGCTGGGTTTGTCTGTGTATCTTCTCTGTTTCTGATTTTTATGGTTACTGTGAAATCTCAAATAGAATAGAATTCTGAAAGCTTTTAGTCATTGAACCTTCCTCACCAATCTTTGTGTTAATTCATCTACTTATTCAGCAAATATTCATTATTTATCATGTGCCAGGTGGTGAAAGAACATAGTGGTAGCAATAAAGTGATAAGCAAGCTGAAAAAGATCCTTACCTACATAGGCTTGCACATTGTAGTGGTTGGAAATAGATAGGATAAGAACAGTCAAAAAAATATGTAGTGTGATAAGTGTATGGAGAAAAAATAATCCAAGAAAGGAGATAATGGTACGTTGATTAATAATAGAGTGGTAATTATTACAAGAATAATAGAAAGGTGATTATTACAAGAATAAGCCTACCTATCTTGTTATCACAGTGGTTTCACATACTTGAATATACACTTGTTTATTACTTGTAAATGTCTATAATAGCTAGGATGTCCTATGGGTTCATATTGTATTCAAAACAACTGGTTCTATCTTTTATATATAATCAATCAAATTACATATTGAAATTGTGCTATGATAACAGTAAGAATGAGTTTTTCTTTGTAAATTTCCGCTGTGAAACTCAACTGTGGTCAAATTATAACATCTTAGAACTTTGTTTTCATTGCTCTGAAGTGAAAGCTGACTTTTGTTGGCTCTACCAAGTGAAGTATATAATTACCTGGCCCCTGCCAATGTGTATTCATTTGCTTTCCAGTGTACACCAACCTGTACCCTACATTTGGAGGGACTTTTGGTCTTCTATATCAGGTTTGGCTGAGGTTCTAGGGAAGGCTATTCTTGCTTGACATCAGGATAACCTGGAGCAGACCAGAGCCAAGGTGCTTGATAAGATATTCATTTAATTACATTACACATCCCTTTTACAAACATACTAGATTGCTCAGAACTTCCCATAATTTAAAATTCCCAGTAGCTGTTTCCTAATTTTCCAAACTCATTGATCTCACAAACGCTGAAAATATTCTTCAGGGACATGACATTTTGAATATTTTCCAATTCTAAATCTGAACTGCTGCTGCTGCTGCTAAGTCGCCTCAGTTGTGTCCGACTCTGTGCGACCCCATAGATGGCAGCCCATGAGGCTCCCCAGTCCCTGGGATTCTCCAGGCAAGAACACTGGAGTGGGTTGCCGTTTCCTTCTCCAATGCATGAAAGTGAAAAGCGAAAGTAAAGTCTCTCAGTCGTGTCCGACTCCTAGCGACCCCATGGACTGCGGCCCACCAGGCTCCTCCGTCCATAGGATTTTCCAGGCAAGAGTGCTGGAGTGGGGTGCCATTGCCCTCTCCACTAAATCTGACTAGTCATTCCAAACCCAACTTACAAATTTCATTGCCTTCCTACAACTGAAACCACATCCATGTTTCCTTTTCTTTTTTCCCCCCTAAATAGTGCTATGCTGATCAGTGTTTAACAGCTGGCTTTCCAAGGTAAGAAGAAAAAATTTATAGTGTTTTCCATTTCTGTGGTATAACTCTTCCTGTTGGTGGTGGTGTTTAGTTGCTCAGCTATGTCTGACTCTTTGTGGCCCTTGCAACCCCATGGAGCTTGCCAGGCTCTTCTGTCCATGGGATTCTCCAGGCAAGAATACTGGAGTGGGTAGCTACTTGCTTCTCTAGGGAATCTTCTCAACCCAGGGGTCAAACCCATGTCTCCTGCATTGGCAGGTGGGTTCTTTACCACTGAGTCACCTGGGAAGCCCATACTTCCTTCTACCAGGGCTGATCTTGAACTATCAGTATGACATCACTGAAAGTGGGGTTGGAAAGCACACATTGGTTCTCAAGAGTCAGTTTGCACCAGTTCTGGCACACCATTGACATGACTTACTACTACTACTACTACTAAGTCGCTTCAGTCGTGTCCGACTCTGTGTGACCCCATAGGCGGCAGCCCACCAGGCTCCCCTGTCCCTGGGATTCTCCAGGCAAGATCACTGGATTTCCTTCTCCAATGCATGAAAGTGAAAAGTGAAAGGGAAGTCGCTCAGTTGTGTCCAACTCTTTGCGACCTCATGGGCTGCAGCCCACCAGGCTCCTCCATCCATGGGATTTTCCAGGCAAGAGTACTGGAATGGGGTGCCATCACCTTCTCTGTAACATGACTTACCTCTTTAAATTCCACTGAAAAGTACACAGAATTTGACCTGTGAAAACTTTAACTGTTTCAGGCAGCTTTGGGGATGGTAGTTGAGAAGACTGGGCATAAGATATTTGGATCTGGAATCTAGTTTATAGACAGCTGCCCCAGGAACAGTCTTGTTTTGTATCAATAAATTATTATTAATGAAAATTTTATACCTCAAAAGAAAGAGCTATAGATTTATTTAAATTACGAATTCCTATCCTACAATACATTCTTAATTGATTAAAAATAATATTCTATCCCCCTATACATTCTTAATTGATTAAAAGAACTATTATTTTTCACTGGGAGGTAAAGACCTTATGAAATTTTGTCCTTGGCATCCTCACACAGAAATACTAGCCAGTTCACCGTCAGCTGGCCAGTGCATGATTAACATCACAAGTATTATAAACATAGGAATATTTAATTATAATGATGGTTGGTTACTTTCATTGTTGAAGGAGAAGAGTGTGTTTTTCTTGACAATAACTCAAAATGAGCTGTTTTGAAATATTATATGAAGTCCCCATTACAAGTATTTTGAAAATTTTGAAAGCTGAGTTTAGAAATAACAATATTTTAAACTTACAAAATATTACACAATACATTAAGTTCCACTTCATGCTTATAAATTACACATGATATCATAAAAACAAACAAATTTTTTGTCACTGCACAGATATGCATGATCTTCCATTTGCAGTCTCTTTCTAGCACCCGACTCCAGTACTCTTGCCTGGAAAATTCCATGGATGGAGGAGCCTGGTAGGCTGCAGTCCGTGAGGTTGCTAAGAGTTGGACACGACTGAGCGACTTCACTTTCACTTTCTTTCTACACGCCTGAGAGTAGATAGTTGACAATGACCTTTGAACAAGCATCACTGATAGGTAGCATGAAAACACGAGCAAAATATGCATCTAGAATGTTTCAAGTAGTGAGCTGGCAGTGAAGAAACTGTTCAGAAAATATTTGTTAGGCAATATCATACTTATTAGAAATATATGCGATATTTTTATTTCAACTGTTAATTACTAGAACTATGAATTGGGAATGGACCAAAACAGTATTTTTGCTTTACATTATATTTTTAGACACATTAATTCATTTGATAATTTCCATCTACACATGTAAAAATATTCTGAAAATGGAAATATTTTAAAATTTAATTTTATTGGCCTATCACCCCTCCAAAATTTAAATGTTTCCCTAAAATTTTTTCATCAAAATCACCAGTTTAAAACTCTTATTGATCTTATCTCAAAGGAAACTGAACTTAATAATAATACTTTTCATTTAAAAAATGTCTGCTCCTGTGATTCTAGAATTTTTATCCCCATTTTACATATGTACACACTGGTGATGTGTGATGAGTTAGAACTCAAGTGCAGATTGTTTTTAACTAAAAATTCAAAGCATTTTATGACACTTGTTGGAAACAACATTTATTTTTGAACCTATTACTGGAGCCTTCCCCCAAATTTTATGGAGATACTATGAAATTTCCTTTGAATGATTTTTCCTTTTACTTTATTAATTGTTGATGATTCAAAGGTTCCCTTCTTACATTGCACTTGTGTGTGCGTGAATTCTTCCTACCTTGTTCTCCATAAATGTCTTAGTTGCACTTGGTTTTTTTTGCATTTTCATGAAAATTATGGACCCCACTTATCAAGTTATATACACACACTAGAATTGGAATGAGAGGTGGAAAAGTGTGCTGTAAAGAAGAATAAGGAGAGATATTGAGTGGTTTTACGGGGCATGTTGAGTACAGTGGTCGAGAGATCCACCCCTACGAACTTGGTCTACTCTGCCAAGTTTATCAGACAAAAGAAGGAAAAACAAAACAAACAAAAAAAATAGATGCCTTCTTTCCTCTAATAATTCAGCTCTTAATAGACAAAACTGTTTCACTACAAGTAGCTAACTCCACCACAAGGCCTCCAAAGATGAGAATGATGTTCCTCACCATTTGAGGTCACTGACAAAGAAATCAACATTAGAGTTAACAGCAAAGTCCATGCTTAGCACCATAAAATCTCAAGGCTCTGTGGTGGAAGAATGCAGCTGAATAACACTGTCTGGAAAAAAGGACCAATATATGCTTTGATTTTCAATTCTTTCTGATGAGACATTAGACTCATAAATGACCAGACTTCCAGAGACTGCCATTTTAGGGACTGTCAATCAGAAGCAGAATTGAGGATCTAAATGTGTGCATGTCTGGACTCCAAGACTGCTAAAATTGTTCCAGCTGCCAAACAGAGGAAGTTGAACGTTTTGTCAGCATGCAACAGAGGGGTAAATGAGGACAGCCAGGCTGCGTACACAGCCACAGTTGCCTCTGTACGTTCAGTTCACGTCATAGGTTTCCTTCCCTGCAAGTCAGCTCTATCTTTCCCTCCTTTATGCTTAATAACACTCATATATTTAAATTTAAATGTAAGTTATTTGTTTATTTGTGAATGCATTTAGATGTGGTTTTTTTTTTAAATCTCTTTTTGAGATAAAGCTTGTTAAGGTTAGAGATCATCTCTTCTTCCCTTATAACTCATGTGATCTGATTTGAAATAATATGAACCATGGAATAGGGCTATGACACAGAACAAAAAGCTTGCTAATTTCCTCAGCTCTTGGCAGGAGCGGTGGGGGTTGGGGCGGGGAGGGTAGTGCATGCACACTGTGATCTACTGATTCTAAAGAATCTAGAACTTCAGATTTAATGACTTACTACAAGTGATAGGACACATTCATATAGAAATTCTTACATGAGACCTTCGCCCAGTTCCAACAAAGTTCATTTTTCCCATCAGTAGGACAATTAAGAAAAAGGGAAATAGTAAAGAAACTTGCCTCTCTTGATCTTAACTCTGGATGAGGGTGGGAATTCTTTCTTGACAGTATTTAACCTCAAGTTAGCCCCCAATCTGAGTTTGGGTCAGAATTGCTACTCAGTGTTGCTCAAAGTGCCCAGCTTAAAAATTTACATCAAAGCGATCCTAGGTTGGCAATGTTCCCAGGAAGCACTGATAGAACAAAGTGTATGGTTCTTAAATCCAGGTTTCAAAGAGTTCTCACAGATACTTTTCCAAGGAACAGGAGCATACCATGAAAAATCTCAAGACATACAACACAAAAGGCCACTCTGAGCAGGAGAAACAAGAAGAAAACAAAATGATATCAGCACACCAAAACTGCAAAGATGCTAAAATTCTAGCTACAGAATATAAGATAATAAGCTTGTTTAATGCATTTAAGATAATTATTTTTAAAAGAACTAATAGATTCTAAAAATAAAATATATAATAATTAAAGTTTGAAATTCTACATTCAGTTTAAAGAGTTTATACACATAGCTGAAAGGTGAATTAGCATGGAGATGATTAAAGAAATTGTCCAAAAGAAAAAAAAGATGTCCAGAGTTGGGGACAGCTGTGTGTACAATTGCTAGCAGAAAATAAGTTTTTAAAATGTAAAGGAGAATACTCTAGAATTGAGAAAAGATACAAATCTTTATATTCAGGAACATAAGGAACCCCAAGCAAGATAAATGAATCCACACCTAAACTCATAGTTAAATTGCAGAAAAGAACAATTGCACCAAGAACAAAAAAGAATTGGAAGTCTAAATAGGACTCTGAAAACCAGATGCATTTAGCAGAACTCAAGAAGCTTCCTACTCTAAAATGACAGTCATCGTCAGCTGTTCATGCTCACTTGTGTCCAGCTCTTGCAACCCCATGGACTGTAGCCTGCCACGGTCCTCTGCCCATGGAATTTTCCAGGCAAGAATACTGGAGTGTCTTGCCATTTCCTTCTCCAGGGAATCTTTCCGAACCAGGGATAGAACCAGGGTCTCTTGCATTGGCAGGTGATTTCTTCACTGTCTGAGCTACAAGGGAATCCCCCAAAATGACAGTAGAGAAAGCAAAAAGAGCAACCGAGTATATATCCCTCAAAGTTACTAGTATTCTCAGCATTGTTAAATCTCATCATTTTGGAAGTGGGAGTCAAGTTGGGCCTAAAAAAGAAGGACCTAGACACCCACAGCCTTGCAGCCAGGGGACTATTGTCTTCTTGCTCTAGCAGAACCCTGGAGGTTTATTCCCTAGAGAGACTAGAACAGTGTTTTTCTTGACTGGAGGGCTCAGGGCACAGCTGAGGGCAGAACAGGCTACCACCCTGAACACAGAAGGATTAAATGAAATGTTTACAAACTGGCTGCTGAGATACCATCAACCCCCACCAACCTCCTGACTCTGAAACATTAGCAGTCAGGTTTCAAAGGCAAGGAAGGAGAAAGGAAGAATCTCTTCTGGGGAATCTTCCAGCTCTCATAAAAAAAAAAAAAAAAAGAAAGAAAGAAAGAAAAAATACCAATAGGCAAGATGACAAGGATTCCCTAATAAAATGGTTTAGACAAAACATCTTAAAATAAGCTTGCAGTCAATAAGCCCCAGACATGAAAATGGAAGTCTGAACATATTGTTAATGCCGCATCCGTAAATGAGAGTGACAGGCCAAGGATCACTATGAGATACTGAAGAATATGAGAGTCACCCAAACCAAGAAATGGAAAAGAGCATTTCCAAGAACACAGAAACCACACAAAGAGGAGGAAAATATTTTATAGTTGTTAAAAAGATGGATAAATAAGATGGTGTCGCCATAAAAGAATCTGAGTCTTTAGTAAAAGAACAGATGAGGAAAAGGAACTGTGTAAGGAAAACCACCCTTTTTTTTCTCTCCTGTGTCTCTCCTTTACTACTCACAGAGAATACTTCATTTTTGATATTCTGATCACCAAACATGTGGAGGTTTTCCTCTACATCATGCAACTCTCCATGACTTCAGCTGGGTGTCCTCTAGTTTAACTTCATACTGCCTGGAGATAGTGTCAGATGTCACAGGTTAAAAACTCAGTTCCACAAGATTGCCCCCACCCCTCTTCAGCTGTCAATCGCTAGTAGTAGGTCCCTAGGTTACTTCTGTCCAGTTTGGCTACAAAATAGAAGTTCCCGTGATCCCCTTTGCAGGCTTGATTGTTTCACTAGAGCAGCTCACAGAGCGCAGGGGAACACTTACTTCTGTTTACCATATGTAAAAGGATATGATAAAGGATCCAGATGGACAGGCATGTGAAGAGGTACACAGGGGGAGGGCTGGGAGTGTCTGAGAGTGGGATCGTCTGTCCCCATGCAGTTGGGGTACACTACCCTCCCGGTGTGGATGTGTTTACCGACTTGGAAGTTCTCTGAACCCATTCTACTGGGATTTCTACGGAGACTTCTTTACATGAAAGTGTAAGTGATATCACTCAGTTGTGTCCGACTCTTTGTGACCCCATGGACTGTACCTGCCAGGCTCTTCCATCCATGGGATTTTCCAGGCAAGAATACTGGAGTGGGTTGCCGTTTCCTTCTCCAGGGGATCTTCCCAACCCAGGGATCGAACCTAGGTCTCCTGCATTGCAAGCAGACTCTTCACCGTCTGAGCCACAAGCGAAGCTCTTCTTTATATAGGCATGATCAATTAACTCCATTTTCAGCCTGTTTGCCCTCTCTAGAGAAGTAAGAGGACAGGGCTGAAAGCTCTAAGCTTCCAATTGTGGCTTTGTCTTTCCCAGTGACACCACATAGAACAAAACATGCTCTTTGAGCTTTAATCATTTAGAAAATTACAAGGGTTCTAGGAGTTCTGTGCCTGGAACAAGGGGCAAAGGCTAATATATATATGTATATACATATATATATATACACATATATATATATTTCTTTTAGCTCATAGGAGCCACTGGAAATTATAGACATGATAGAAATTAGAAGGACTTAAAGATAGAATTAAGACAATGAATGTCCCAGAAAGTATAGCAAAAAGGCAAAGCGATTTATTTAAAAATGAGAGAAAATTGTTAAAAAGTTAGAACACCAGCCCATCACATTCAAAGTTCAAATTAAGAATAAATAATCACCAAAAAAGTAATCCAATAACATTTTATAGAGCAGGAGTTCATGAATTTTCAGAGTGAAAGGGCTCACTGAGTGCTCAGCACATGGATAAAAATAAACCCACACCAAGACACGGTTGGGAAATTTCAAAGCACTGCAGACAAAGAGCTTCTGCAGAGAGTGAAAAGCAGGTTACGAAGGGTAAAGAATCAGAGTGGCATCAGGAGTCTGAAAAGCAACACTGGAAGGTAGTGAAATAGTGCCTTCAAAATCCTGAGGTAAAATTTTTTCCAACCTAGAATTCTATACTCTGTCAAACTAGCAACATTGGAAAGGGAAACACAGGGGTTTCTAAGACAGAAGTAATGTTTTATCTTTTAGGCTTGCTGGAGAGTACATATTACTCTTTAAGTCATACAGGTGAGTTCTATATACTATTTAAACTGATCTAGCACATTGTCAAAAGGAATCATTTTTAAAAATTAGCAATCAATGTTAATGTTAGAATAAAATGTTAGAATTCGATGGAGTCAGATGCTGGGTACGTGGATGTTGGTTATGTTATTCTCTGTACTTTCTTGTATATTTAGTATATATTATGATAAAATAAAATTTATTATTTATTTAAAGAATAAAGGTTTGGAGGAGAGATGATATGGAAAAAGAGAGAATGAGTAACAGCTAACTAAAAGAACATTCTCTCTGTCCAAAATTATAAAAAGACTTCCTCATGGTGGGCTCTGATCTTTATTACCTTATCTTTGTCATTTTTGTTTTATCTGCTGAGGACCTTATGAATCCCAAGCAAATGGACTCAGTGAATAGTCTCTTCCACGTACAAACCACAACATAATCCTATCAACTTAAAGACCTCTTGGCTTTTTACGTATGCCATTCAAATTGCATGTCGATGCCTTTCTTCTTCTGATATTCTACACTAGAAACAGGGAGGCTGTCATGATCCACCCAGTGCTGTCATTATGTTCTTAGAAGTGACTACCTTGTACGGATGAGCTGGGCTCTGACCACTTGGTAGTAAGTTTCTTAGGAAGTTTCTACCTTCTTTTCCAGTATCCTCATCAGTATATTGATAATAGTGTCTGGTTTATAGAGGTTTTCTGAGGATTAATGTCAGCTATTATATATTATCACTATTTGCAAATGGCAGAGTGGTATTGTCATTTTAAAAAGTGGTCATCATAGTCCTCTCTAATACTGTTAAATAAGTGCATAATGAACATTTTTACTTGCAAGGCTAGATGTAAACATAGTTACATTGCAGAGAGACAATAAAGTTATCCTAAAATGAATATAAATATGACAACACTAAAGATCAGTGTACAACAGTACTAAAAGGGTCTCAGAAATGCAGAGCTGTTCATTCATTTTGAAAGAATTTTGTTGGCATGGAGTTTTGAGTTTTTTCCCCCAATGAATACTCTCAACCCTTCTTGCAGTGCAAGGTAGTTGAAGAACAGCTAAGAAATTTTGGTTTGCTAAAAAATATATTACCAAAAAGGACAAAATGAATGAAGATGGCCTTGTCTCCTTGGAAACCAGTTCAGTTCAGTTCAGTTGCTCAGTTGTATCTGACTCTTTGCAATCCCATGGACTGCAGCACACCAAGCTTTCCTGTCCATCACCAGCTCCCGGAGTTTGCTCAAACTCATGTCCATTGAGTTGGTGATTCCATCCTACCATCTCATCCACTGTCGTCCCCTTCTCCTCCCGCCTTTAATCTTTCCCAGTATCAGGGTCTTTTCCAATGAGTCAGTTTGTTTTCAATGAGTCAGGTCTTTTTCTGACAATGAGTCAGGTCTTTTTCAATGAGTCAGTTCTTCCATCAGGTGGCCAAAGTATTGTAGCTTCAGCATCAGTCCTTCCAAAGAATATTCAGGATTGATTTACTTTATGATTGACTGGTTTGATTTCCTTGCAGTCGAAACCAAAATCATAATTATTTCTTCCAAACCTGTATTGTTTGGCTGAAGTCTTAAAAAAGTAGGGTAGCTTAAATACTAAAAATCCTAGCCAGTGGTTTCTCAAAACATGTTGAAAAGATCACAAGACTGATCAAAGATAATACTAAATACAGCATTTAAAAGATCAAGTAAACTTCATATAAACACATTGGTAGTATTAAAATTTGTCATGAGTTCATGTTGTCTTAATTTTAACTTATAATTTCTGCCCTTTGACTATTAGTAAAGCATTCCCAAATTAACTCTAAAATTATAATGTTGTTTAAACTTGAAAACTTATATAGTATATCAACCTGAAGGCATCAGTTATAGAGTTTAACATTAGTGAATTTTGGTGCTAAATCTGGAATAATTTGGTTATGATCCTGATTACATCAGAGGAAAAGATTAAGTGAACTCTGTCCTTTCTAACCTGTGCATAGGACTTATCTGAGTTCGAGCTATACTCTAGTTAAAGATGCAAACACAAAATGCATTAAAAATTTTTCCAAGCCTATTATCATTTTTTTGTCTGCCCAGACTTCACTCATTCTCAATCTATAAGACTCAGATAAAACTGACACCACCCAGGCCTAAATCATGACTCAAGAGAACAAAAAGAATAGCACATCCTCTTGGGCAAGAGATTGTTTCCCTCACTGGAGCTATTGAGAAAAAGATTCTCTTTATCTGCTGAAGTTTCTAAACCATGAGGATGTAAGTTCAGAGCTGTGTGTGTGTGTGTGTGTGTGTGTGTGTGTGTGTGTGTGTGCGCACGCTCAGCCGAGTCTGACTCTTTGTACCTCCATGGACTGTATGGCCTGCCAGGCTCCTCTCTCCAAGGAATTCTCCAGGCAAGAATACTGGAAAGGGTTGCCCTTTCCTACTCTAGGTAATCTTCCTGACCCAGGGATCAAACCTGCGTCTCTTTCATCTCCTACTTTGGCAGGCAAATTCTTTACCACTGCACTACCTGGGAAAACCTCAGAGCTGCTTCCTGGGATTGCCTGCCTTAGAATGAAGGTAACTCTGAACAAAACAGAGCAGATCAAAGGAGTGATGTAATTTTTTTTTAATTTTTATTGGAGTATAGTTGCTTTATGTTAGTTTCTACTGTACAGCAAAGTGTACACATATGTATAGATACAACTCCTGTTTTTTGGATTTCCTTTCCATTTAGGTCACCACAAAGCACTGCGTAGACTTTCCCGTCTTATCCAGTAAGTTCCTATTAGTCATCAATAGTGTATACCTGTCAATACTGTATCAATAGTGTATACGTGTCAATCCAAATCTCCCAACATTTGAATCTCTGTATCTGAAATAGATCAAACCACAAACTTCTAATTTCACAAATGAAGAAACAAGACAAAGACCAACTGTAAGGGAAACAAAAGATTATGCAGGAGAGAAGAAAAAAATTATAAAATGCTATAGGGATCTGCTGTGAATGACTTTAACGTACTCATAATAATGTAAATAATGAATATTGCAATATAATTATATTAGTTGGATGCGAGGATGAGAAGAAAGACAGAAACGAATGAGATAATGGTGAAGCAATACTAAACCTACCACATGAGGACATCAATTGATAATACTTAAAAGCTGCTAAATTAAGAAGCAGCAATATAAGCACATGATTCTGAAATATGGCAAAAAATATAGAGAGAGTGGAAGATTTAGAAATCCTTATTGTGTGTACTTGGTAGTCTTTTTTATATGTATATAAGTATTTATTTGGCTGCGTTGGGTCTTAGTTGCCGCTGCCAGAATCTTCACTGTGTCATGCAGGATCTTTCACTGAGGCACACCGATTCTCTAGTTGTGGTGTGCAGACTCAATAGTTGCCGAGTACAGGCTCTAAATCAAGCAAGCTTCAGTAGTTGCAGCAAGGAGGGTTATCTGCCCATGGCATATGGGATCTTACTTCACTGACCAAGGATCAAACCTGTGTCCCCTGCATTGCAGGATGGATTCTTAAACACTGGACCCCCAGGGCAGTCTCAGTAGTCCATTTTAATGGGAGTATTCAGGTCTTTTAGTTCTGCAAAATGTTCATGATTTCCCTATTTGATTATTTTCTTCCATCCATTTTCTCTTATCTCTATTTCTTAAATTTCTGTTATTCAGATGGTGGACCTCCTAGATGGTCCATAGTCCTCCGATTCCAAAACCTTTCCTTCCTGCTTACCCTCTCATTGTCTTTTTGCTCTGCTTTCTGAGAGATGTCCTCAACTTATCTCTTTATCTTTCAATCCTTTTTTTTTTAAATTTGTACTCTCATAATTTGAATTTTTATGAGCTTTTGTTTGTTCTCCTTATAGATGATAGACAGACAGTCACCCTGTTCTAACTTACAGCTACTGCACTCTCTCTTGTGAATCTGGGGTACAAAGGACAGTGTTTTTATTTCCTTCCCTTGCCTGTGTTCATCTCCTCAGTGCTGCTTTTGTCTGATTGTTTCCATCCTTGTCTTTCACACAGAGGCTCCCCTTAGACACTGCATGAATTTTGGTTTTCTAAGAGTGTGGGGACTAGAAGGCTGAGGGCAAGCTCTGAGCACCTCTGGGTGCAGTGTGCTGAGGGGAGCTTTGCTTTGGGTGGGTGGTTTGGGTAGCCCATGTCATTGAAGGAACCCTGCTGTCAGGATCTTGAAGCTGGTCAGATTCCCCAAAGATGATTTTTCCATTCCTAGGCCTGGGAAGTAGAGGTTTGGAAGCTAGTGTTCTAGGAACCAAGGGTGAGAAGATAAGACGGTTGTTCTTAGAATTTCATATCTTAACATTCACTTAATTCTACTGTTTTAAGCATAGTACCAGTAGCTTGGATTTTGCCTAGTGTTGTCCTTTTCAAAAATCCTCTTTAGAATAAACGAGATCTTCTGTACTGGTTGGGGAGGCACAGGTTGCCCTTCTAGAGAGCAGGGAGGACGCTCTGTGACAGAGAAGTGTCCAAATGCATGCCATAGACACTCAACTCATTCTCTTGTTTATAGCCTCGCAATTAACACATTTCAAAAGCACCTAATGTCAACAATTTTGAGCCCTGGGGATTTCTGAAATGTACATTAATTGCTTCTTGACTTTCCCTAAGGTTCCTTTCTAAAGTTTTAATAGGCAGTTACCACTTTTCAGACTGCTTCTGTTTCTAGAATTTTCTTGTATTAACTCCTCTTCTATCTTCTTTGTCGTTAGGGATTAGTTCTTCTTTTTAAATCACTGTCATTTTGATGATATTATAAAAGGAAGCAAACACAAGTACATATATTTGATCCTTTGTCTAGAAGTCTAAACTCAATTTTTCATTATTTTAACTATTACAGCAAGCACCCTAAAGCTATAGGTATTAGGTTTATATAAAATATTCAAAGGTAAATAGCATTTAAATGGTTTAGATTTAACCAAATCATGGACACTCCTATTTGGTCTCACAAATTTTATTGAATATTTTTGGCTTTTACAACAATTCGTGCGTTTCTTAAATTGACTCAGAAAAATTTCCCTCTAATTTTCTAGATCCTAAAACTGATTTATTCTGTACATAATTTCCTCTATATTTTGAATTCAATAGATTGTTTTACTAACAGAAGATAATATTTTCAAATCTATTTTCATCAAAATGCTTATATGTATATATATTTACATATACATCTATATTTCTTATGGAATATAAACAATAAGCAAGCTCTTAAAACTGTATTTTCCCTTCATTCCCCATTCTATTTTTAATGATAAAAACAAAAATAACATTAATTATTTATTTTGACAACAGCATATTGTAAAGCACAGCTAGTAGGTACATCTTAGTATAAATTCAACTTCACAGAATTTATGGGATTATCTCTGGTGGATGTTAAGCATCTGTATATCAAATACAGATTAATGTTTTTGTGTTTCTTTCCATGTCTAGCACAGTGAATTGTACCTCAAACTTGCACAATCAATGATTATTGAAGTGCAACTGATATTCAGTATAGTGACCATGAGTTAGGATTACATATGAAAAATCAAAATTTTACCAGTCTCTAGGTAATTTTTACCAAAAATTTTGTACCAAAAACGGTTACTATTAATTTTTTCTTTCTAAAGAATACCAAGAGGAAACAGTTTGGACTATGTAGTGATTAGGTGAGATGACTGAGCAGAATGTCCAACAAGATTGTATAATTAGTCAAATTTTATTTTTAAGCTGTTTTTCTAAAATTTAATTGCTTAGTTTAAATGCTTGCCTCTTTGATGCTCTCAGAATCTGTTTACAAATGACACTGGAGTGCTCGGTGTACACTGCACATTATCTCATGTGTTCTTCGTCAGCACCAGGAAGCAGAACCAGTATTCTTTTTCCTTTCTGAGAGTGAAGAAGCCCACAGAGGTCACCTGGCTGGTCAGGACTTCTTCACACTGAGATACTTCAAATAGGTATACGGAACCTTTACTCACTGAATAAAATAAGGACCTCATTTAAAGGGAACATTTTCAAAACTGTTTATTTACTCTGTGGTATTGTCCAAAAGAGTCCTGTGATTCTGACAGAATTTGGTTCTTTAAAGAAGGATATCAGTCATGACCCACTCTTCGACCCCATGGGCTGCAAGAAGGATATCAAGAAATACGTAAAGTTTTTATCTACTAATCTGAAGCAAAATTGTCACTAAGAACTAGATTATAAATCCTTACAAGGTAAAGACTATTCATTTTATCTCTCATATTTCTTCATCACCCTAAACCACTGATGGACATAAAATAGATGTTCAATGCCCTTATTGGCTGACTAATTAACAGCAGTTTCTGAATGGGCCAATCTTTTCCAATTTTAAATGAACTCTATTGAAATTTACTGCCTGGGCAATGTCAATTTGTTGCTTCATTGAGGAAGAGCTATAATTCACATTTCTACTGATTGGCTAAGTCTTCCAAAGTTGTTTAGCAAAATGAACTTGGAGTTCAATCAGCTCAAAGGTTATAAAAGTCACTAAGAGTCTTTGTTTATTATTTCATTTATTATTTTACTTATTCTGCCTATTCTGATGTTCCAGAATTAAATGAACCCCAATTTTGCTTGTATTTAGAGGCCTGCATTTTATTTGGAAAAGGAGATCCTTCCCATTAACAACTTACTAAACTCTCAATATATACCAGTATAAAATGTGCATTTGTACTCTCTCCATCAGCAAACAGCAAATTTCTTTGCCAAAAGAACAGCTCAGAATCAGGGATATTTGATTCAGGGCCTCACTGATCTTCAAATCTAAGATTAATTAATCATGTTCTGGTATTCACTGTACTGTTCATGTAACTTTTAGCCGACTGTACCACATTTAAATAATTATACCTCTGTCTGTGAAATAGAAATACCACCTAATGAATAGTTTCAAGGAATAATAAAGAAAATACATTTTAATACTAAAGTACATGTGTATGTATAAATGTAAGGAGTCATGGTTGATTAAAGAAAAAAAATAATCAGGTATCAAATTATATGTGGCAAATTATTACATATTATAAAGAAGGTTGAAATTTCAGCCTTAGAAAGAAATATGCTCCTTTATTTTGTCCCACAATTAGATAAAAACTTTTCTTTATAAAATTTTAAGCTAAAAATAAATAAAATAAAATTTTAAGCTATTTAGTCTTAACTATTTAATAAAATATGTTTACATCATATTAAGTCAACAGTAAGAATCTTGTCAGCCATCTTTGCTTTGGTAAACAAGGCTTCCAGAATTACTGAACAATCTACTTATACTTAATCTTTCCAAATACACACAGCTGTTGTGTTTAAGAGTGACAAGTTACCATTATGGCCTAATTACTGGTGCCAGCTCTAGACATATGCAAATTATTTATAATGGAATAAAATTGCCTTGGTAGAGATAAATTCTACATCCCTCTCTTTTTAAATTTTTATTTTTTATTTTAGGAGAAATGTATGCTCAGCATCAGGGAAGTAAAAATTACAGTTTCTAACTCTGCTTTGTTTAAATGTGTTTGCAAATATTCCTTCTGTGTGGATTTCTAAACATTCCCTTCATTTCCCTGCAACACACACACATTTGGACAGATTTTGCCATTGCAAAATAAATCTACACAATTATAGTAGCACTAGATGTTTCAAAATTCTTAGGGGAACTGATACAGATCATAGTTTTCTTAGAAATTGGTTTGTACAAAGTCTTTATACGTCACTGATCTATCATTTGGTTTGTTGTTGTTCAGTTGCTCAGTCGTGTCTGATTCTTTGTGACCTCATGGACTGCATCACACCAGGCTTTGCTGTCCTTCCCTGTCTCCTGGAGTTTGTTCAAACTCATGTCCACTGAGTCGGTGATGCCTTCCAACCATCTCATCCTCTGTCACCCCCTTCTCCTCCTGCCCTCAAACTTTCCAAGCATCAAGGTCTTTTCAAATGAGTCAGTTCTTCACATCAGGTGGCCAAAATATTGCAGCTTCAGCATCAGTCTTTCCTATGAATATCCAGGGTTGATTTTCTTTAGAATTGACTGGTTTGATCTCCCGGCTGTCCAAGGGACTCTTAAGAGTCTTTCCAGCACCAGAGTTCGAAAGCATCAATTCTTCAGTGCTCAGCCTTTTTTATGGTTCAAATCTCACATGACTACTGGAAAAGCCATAGTTTTGACTATAGGGACCTTTGTCGGCAAGCTGATGTCTCTGGCTGTCTGTTTGTCATAGCTTTTATTCCAAGAAGCATCTTTTAATTTCATGGCTGTGGCTATCGTCCACAGTGATTTTGGAGACCAAGAAGAGAAATCTGCCACTGTTTCCATTTTTTTCCCCGTCTATTTGCCATGAAGTGATGGGACTCTATGCTATGATCTTTGTTTTTTGAATGTCAAGTTTTAAGCCAACTTTTTCACTCTCCTTTTTCACCTTCATCAAGGCTCTTTAGTTCCTCTTCACTTTCTGCCATTAGGGTGGTGTCGTCTGCATATCTGAGGTTACTGATATTTCTCCCAGCAATCTTGATTCCAGCTTGTGCTTCAACCAGCCCGGCATTTTGCATGATGTACTCTGCATATAAGTTAAATAAGCAGGGTGACAATATACAGCCTTGACATATTCATTTCCCAATTTTGAACAACCAGTCCATTGTTGGATCTTACTAAATATGGTAACATCATATAGAATCTTCTTATAATTATCTATTGAGGTTGCTGGATATATGTCATAGATGTTAAAGGTATTGATATTTAATATCCATCATTAAAGTAGACAGAAAAAATAGCCCTGAGGAGGAGTCAGCAATGATCAAAAGTATTATCTGTGCTACAATTTGAATAAGTAGACTCTGATCCTAGTCTCTGATTCATTAGATTTGATCCAAAGGGTCATATATTTATCTTGACTTTTAATTTATAACCTATAGAATATTAAGACTAATTGTTGCTCATCTTATATTTTATAGGATTGCTATGATTTTCATTTTACTCTCTTATTAGTTAAACTTTGAGTGAAGTATTTTTATATACTCAGGATTCTAAAGCATTGACAAATCAACATGTAATCTGTATATTACATTTTTTTATAACACTGAATTTTACTTTAGGTAGACACCATGAGCTATTTAGATTGAAAATATTTGGGGTGATTAACATAGTTTGGATTTGCCAGTGACCATGACTTTCAACTTAGTTTCTGACAGTTTTTAAGGATACAAACTGTGTGATTGTTTTTTCCCTTTTTCTCCTTGAAACAGACTTCCCCCTATACTTAGAGGAAGTGTAAGCTTGGAATTAAATCGATGAGTTTGACTCCTCTTTACAGAACATTTTCAATCCATTGGTTACATTGTTGGCTCTGCCTTCAGAACACGTCCAGAATCCCACCACTTCTCTTCAGCTTCACTGTTAACATTCTGGTCCAGTCTCCCATCTGGGCAATTGTAATAACCTCCTAACTGATGTAGGCTTCCCTCGTAAATTGTAATAACCTCCTAACTGATGTAGGCTTCCCTCCTAGTTCAATTGGTAAACAGTCTGCCTGCAATGCAGGAGACCCAGGATTGATTCCTGGGTTGGGAAGATCCCCTGGAGAAAGAAATGGCAACCCACTCCAGTATTCCTGCCTGGAGAATCCCATGAACAGAGAAGCCTAGCAGTGCTACAGTCTATGGGGTCACAAGAGTCGGACAGGACTGAGCGACTAAGTACACCTAACTGATATACCTATATCAAGTCTTGCCTCCGATAGTTTATGTCCCATATTAGAGTGATTTGTAGGAAATTATGCCAAACGTAATACTAATCTATCATGTTAGAATGCAGAACAATTGCCTGAGATTGGGAGTAGAGGTAGGACTGACTGAAAAGTGCTTTAGCAAGAGAAGATTTGAGTGGGGAGATGCTCTTATCTTGTAGCTATGGTTTGAGTGCCTATATGCTCAGTCGTGTCCAGCTCTTTGCAACCCCATGGACTGTAGCCCATTAGGCTCCTCTGTCCATGGGATTCTCCAGGCAAGAATACTGGAGTCCATTTCCTCCTCCAGGGGATCTTTCTGACCCAGGGATCGAACGCATGACTCCTGTGTCTCCAGCATTGCAGGCAGATTCTTGATCACTGAATCATCGGGGGAAGCCCAGTGATGGCTTACTCAAGTATATATATATATATATATATATATATATATATATTTGTCAAGATTGTACAGTTAGAATGAGTGCATTTTATTGTACGTAAACTCTAATTCAATACAGGGTTTATTTTTTAAAGGCGGCTTTATAAGAAAAAGAATTTTATCTATGGCTGAAAACAGTGTTTTTAATTATGTATCTTAGAAGAGAGGAGAATCTGAGGGTACATAATTGAAAGTCTTGATTCATTTTTTCAAACACAATTCCACTGTGCGTTACAACTTAAAATGGCTAGTAAAAGCATCTGGTTAGCATGATAAGAAAGGTGAAGAAGTCACCACGAAATCAAAGCTATGATTCCTGTTAAGCTTCTGAGCTAGTACTGAAGCACTGAAGCTCTGATCCTTAAGAACATGAAAAGCAGTGCCCCAGAGATGCAATGTCACGAAGAATAAAATCCAGAAGGTTGGGGAGGTGGTGAAAGGGGGATAGTGCTAATACCAACCTAGCTCCTTTGCTGGGAACTCTTGTTATCTTGTTCTGTATTTATCTAATGCCTGCCATATTTAGAAAAGATTAAATCAAAACTGTGAAATTAAAACATGATGAGTGACAGTTGTGAGAGACGACAGCTGTGGCCTTAGACTTTCATCATGTCAGGCCTGAGATCTGTATTTCAGGTCACTGCTTTCCACTGGCACCAATCCTGAAGGACAAGAATTGTCTTTCTATTGGCTATTTACTAGCCCACCTGTTGCTTCCACGTGGTAAAAGATTAACAGGGTTTCGATGGGAAGGGAGCCATTTCAGAGGTCTGGGTTGAATAGGGTCTTCACAGAGCACTTACCCTCAGAAGGTTAAGCAAAGTGTTAGCTAATGTTATTAGCAATAATAATCAAATGTGATCTATTCCCATTCTAGGTAGAGAAAACCTTTCAAATCACAGCAAATGTACATCCACAGGGTTGAACAAATATCTATACTTTTTTCAGTTATGTGAAAAATGTATTTTTTTAAATAGATATACCTAGTATATAGTCAAATAAATCTAAAGTGATTACACAATTCAAGGCACAAATGGAATATACCTTATTTTTTCCTCTTCTTGATAAATGTACAATTTCATAGTCATGAAGCCATCCTCTTTTACAAAATAATTAATGATCAGTTAAATATTAATAGTTGGATAAACCAACTATGGTACATCCATACAATGGAATATTATTGCAATAAAAAGGAACAAACTAATGATACATGCAAGAAAATGGTAAATCTTAAATGCATTATACTAAATGAAAGAGGCCAAGTTCAAAAGGCTACATACTGTTTGATGATATTTATATGGCATTCTGGAAGAGGAAAAACTGTATGTAGAGAAAACAGATCAGTGATTACCAGAGGCTAGGGGGAAGGTAGGACTTGACTTTAAATGAGCTTGAGGGGACTTTGAGGAATAACGGAATTGTTCTGTATTGATCGTGATGGTGGCTGTGTCTGTATGCATTCATCAAATCTCACAGAAATATGCACTAAAAAGGCTAAAAATAACTGCATATAAATTATACCTTAATATTTAAAACGAGAAAAAAATTAATATTTTCATAGAACTATTTTCCCCCAAAATGTGTCTTAATATGAAGGAGCTATTGATGGTCATCACAGGCTATTACAGATCTAAAAATCCTCATTAGATTTTCAGTGTACAAAATGAATCACCAGGCTGTCCTATTAATAGAAATTGAACTGTGTGAATAGCAATATTTTAGTAAGAATATAAGACTTATAAAGAGCTGTGGATACTGTTGTGGGTTGTGGTTGCTCCCCCCCCCACCACCACCTTTATATCTGTGTTCAGGTGTAGTAAGTACAAGAGGTACTATATGTTTGAATTTTGCTCTTTTGTATTTTGTGAAATCAGGACACTTGATTAAAAGGGAACTGGGAACTTTCCACCAGGAGATCACTCACATTTAGTTTTGGACTTCCCTTGTGGCTCAGATGATAAAGTGTAGTCTACAATGAATGCTCTATATATGTCTTAAATTTACCTTTGTTAAGTTGTTTAAAGTGAGTAGATTGTGCCTTTTGTGCATATAAATACTAGTTCCCCAGCCTCCATATCCACTATGCAACAAGTACTACAAGCATGCAATGGGAGAGAGATGGGTGAGAGTACAGAATGAGGATTCTGAGAAGCTGTGTACCTCATTTAAATTAAGTTTTATCAGTAGAACTCAAAAAGACATACATTTAGTGTTGACCAATATGAAGGCTTTAGGCTAATCTTTGCTTGCAAAGAAAAGATTACATTTAATCTGGCATAACAGAGACACTGTTTCTATTTTGTCCATTAACCTGCTGGTAAACAGCTCTAATTAGAAACTTTGGAGTACTCTTCTTTAATCTCTTTAATACTGCAAGTATCATGAAAACCACAATGAGCCATTGGAGGCAACATAAAGAAGATTATTGGTGTCTAGGAGTCGCATAACAAGAGTCATTCTCTCTTTTGTACCCCTTGGCAATGTGGATGGTTCAGAAGGGAAGAATGACTCAGCTTGAAACACAGGGCAGTAATGATAGCTGAAAAAAATCAATTGAAGAAAGCTGAAAAGAACTTCATTACATTTCAAGAGTACATATTTTTTTAAGCTCGTCTTATCTTTAGTCACATATTTGCTATTACCCATACTTCTTTTAAGAGTTTTACTCTTTATTTTTATTTGTTTATTTTTGGCTGTGCTGGGGTTTTGTTACTGTGTGTGGGCTTTCTCTAGTTGCGGTGAGCAGGGGGCTACTTCTCATTGCTGTGCAGGGCTTCTTTTGTTGCGGAGCATAGGTTCTAGAGCGTGGGCTCAGTAGTAGCGGTATGTGGGCTTAATTGCTCTGTGGCATGTGGAATCTTCCCAGACCAGGGATTAAACCCATATCCCCGTGCACTGGCAGGTGGATTCCTGTCCACTGTACCACCAGGGAAGTCCTCGAGAGTACATATTTTGTTCACTATGAATGCAAACTACTCTTTCAAGTTGTCCTTGTAGGGTGGCTGTAGGCAACATGTGTCCTCCCCATCAATATTTTCCTAGTAGTTCCATTCCTTTGGCTGAAAGCAATAGAAACCAACTGGGCCTAACTCATGGCCCCATAAAAAAGAATTCATAATAAATTATAATAAGATAGTAGAAAATAATGATCTAAAAAGAATAAGTTAAAAACAAACATTGAAATCTTACATTTTTAAATAAATTAATATTTGGAAAGATACTGGGTAGCTCTTAGGAAAAAAAGAGTTAAATAATTGGGACTTGAGAAGACTGTAACTAGGGTTACTCTGGAATTCTCAATGGTGAAACAAACAAACAAACACACCTGGTTGGTGTCTGAAATGACCACTGACATGACCTACCTTCAACCGCTTTCTGCATTTTTGAGAGTCACCCAGATTTAGATGTGAGGACAAAAAGTAAACAGTCATGTGTTTTAGCCTTGGGAGGAGCGGGGGAGGGAAACCCTGTGGTTGGCAGCCCTGCACAAAAGTGCTGGAGAGAATGATGAGAGCTTGCTCAGGGGAATGGGGAAAATGCATGCTGAGCAAACGAAATCAGCCACTACAGACTGTCAGAGGTTTTGAAAAAGACATTACCAAAAAAAAAAAAAAAGACATTACTGTTTTGGAGCTGCCTCTCTGATCCTATTCTTATCCTTTCTTGAGGTTATAAGGATTCCCTTCACTTTCTTGTAAGTACTTTTTTCCTTTATTTTAGGGCTTAATTTTTATGGTCAAGCTCATCTTTGTGGTAGAATTTTCTCTGACCCTGTACCACCAGTTGATTAAAACATGTGAGATTTTCTACATTTGTCTAATAGTATTTTATAACTTAATTATCATACTTAATAACTACTAAGCTCTTACTATGAACTCAGCATTGTGTAAAAAAGGGTTGCAAAAATATCTGGTTTTGGAAAGAGTTCATTATCCAGCTAAGAGAATACAAGACAAAAGGGTGAAATAATAGCCAATATTATGAGAGAATAGTTCATAATTACTTTATAAAATGTGATCAGATTATTTTATAATACTTATGTTTAATGTCATTTTTCACATAATACATTTCTATATATTGAAACTACTCCCTTTTCCAGGGGATCTTCCCAACCCAGGGATCAAACCCATGTCTCTGGTATTAAAGACATATTGAAAGTGGAATTTCCATATCTACCTATCATGGATTGAACTGTGTCCCCCAGAGAGATATGGTGAAGATGTAACCCCTGGTACCTGTGTATATGACCTTGTTTGGAAAATCCTGTAGATGTAATCAATTTAGCCTGAGTTCATTAGGATGGGCCATCATCCAATAATCACTGATATCCTTATAAGAAGAAATGTAAAGATAAGACCGCATGGACTATACAGTCCATGGAATTCTCCAGGCCATAATATTGGGGAGTGAGTAGCCCTTCCCTTCTCCAGGGGATCTTCCCAACCCAGGGACTGAACCCAGGTCTCCTGCATTGCAGGCAGATTCTTTACCAGCTGAGCCACCAGGGAAGCCCAAGAATACTGCAGTGGCTAGCCTATCCCTTCTCCAGCGGATCTTCCCAGCTCAGGAATTGAACCAGGGTCTCTTGCATTGCAGGCGGATTCTTTACCAGCTGAGCTAACAGGGAAACCCTCATAAGAAGAACTATAAAAACAAGAGACACACAGGCAGAAGCCCAGGTGATGATAGGGGCAAAGATAGGAATGAAGCAGCTATAAGCCAACAAACACCAAAGATCCATGTCTATCACAAGAAGCTAAGAAGAGTTCCACTTAGTCTCAGGGAAAACATGGCCTTGCTGACACCTTGATTTTGACTTCTTGCCTCCAGAACTGTGGAAGAATACATTTGTTATAAACCACTTAGTCTGTGGTACTTTGTTACAGCAACCCAAAGAAACAAATTTGCCCTACTCGATTTCTTCTCTTTTCCTTCAGCAACCCCAGAGTATAACTCTTCCCATTAATATTAGATAGCGCTGCCCAAATTTCAATATACAAACAAATCACTTGGAGATCTTACTAAAGTATTGATTCTGATTCAGTAGTTCTGGATGGCACCTGAGAATCTACATTTCTTACAAGTTTCCAGGTGATATGCATGCTGCCAGTCCAGAGATCACACTTGAAGAAGGAAGGCTACATGTGTACAGTCAGCAAGGAGATGTCTCTTTCAGGTGTGGGTCAGATCTAGGCTTTTGGACACAAGGCTAACAGGGATGAAATGAAAAAACTTATTCAGTGAGACAAAAATAAAATGAGTAAATAAAATAGAAAGAAAGAGAGTGAGAAAAATTTCAAATAAACTTCCAGATTATTCTTCAATCATCTGCCATCCTCCCCCTCCACTCCCCTCAAAAGATCTGGAATACAAAGATTTCAAACTTGCTTTCTGAATAAGTGAATTTATCAATAATAAGATGATATTTTATGTGGTCACTTTTAACTTTATTTTTTAAATGGTGATTTCAAATGCTAACAGTACAGCCTGAGAGATGAGTGAGCAACATAGATGAACACAGGCCAACCACCCTGCAGTTAATGACATTTTTATTGTATTTGGGGGCTGCCCTGGTGGCTCAGTGGAGAAGGAAATGGCAACCCACTCCAGTACTCTTGCCTGGAAAATCCCATGGATGGTGGAGCCTGGTGGGCTACAGTCCATGGGGTCTCAAGGAGTCAGACATGACTGAGCTACTTCACTTCACTTCACTTCTGGTGGCTCGGAAGGTAGAATCTGCCTGCAATGTGGGAGACCTGGGTTCAATCCCTGGGTTGGGAAGACCCCCTGGAGAAGGGAATGGCAACCCACTCCAGTATTCTTGCCTGGAGAATTCCATGGACAGACAAGCCTGGCAGGCTACAGTCTTCAGGTTGCAAAGAGTCGGACATGACTGAGCGACTAACACTTACTACTTACTGTATTTAGGAAGAGTGCCCTTTTGCAAAGATACAGAGACTAACTTGCAGAGCTCTTCAAACTGCCTGTTCTTGAAACTGCACTGTCCTTCCGATAGTGGTTCTTTAGGGTCTGACCCAGGGATTAGAATCCTCTAATGCTTTATGGGTAATTCTGATACAAAGCCAGGTTTGGGAAACACTGGTCTGAAATAACAAAATGTACTCAATAGGTCGGAGAAGGCGATGGCACCCCACTCTAGTACTTTTGCCTGGAAAATCCCATGGACAGAGGAGCCTGGTAGGCTGCAGTCCATGGGGTCTCTAGGAGTCGGACACGACTGAGCAACTTCACTTTCACTTTTCACTTTCATGCATTGGAGAAGGAAATGGAAACCCACTCCAGTGTTCTTGCCTGGAGAATTCCAGGGACAGGGGAGCCTGGTGGGCTGCTGTCTCTGCGGTCGCAGAGTCAGACGCAACTGAAGTGACTTAGCAGCAGCAGCAGCACTCAATAGGTACGTTGTTTTATTCTAAACCGGAATTTCCAATTAAAAAGAAAAAAACAATCTGTTAAAACAAACAAAATACTATATATAAAACTAATTTTAGATATACGATTGCCTGGCATCAGAACTTCAATATCAACTTTCGAGCAGTGTGTTTTTGAGTATAAAGATTTCTCCTGGTCTTAACAGGATACCTCATTAGCCTCATCCTCTACCTAGCAGTTTACAAATCTAAGTGTACATCAGAATCCTTTACGGGCTGATTTCCAGACCCTAACCCAGGACACTCTGAGTTTGCAGTTTGGAGTGAGGTCTAAGAACCTGGCTTTTGACCAAATATCGCCAGGCACCCTCCATGCAGATGGCCTGTGGGCTACACCTGAAGAAATACTGTCGGTATTCCTCTCTGCGCTGAACCTCAGGAGGAAACTAGCAGGACCGCTCAAGAATCCGGCTATTAGCAATGTAAATGTATCCCAGGACCTCGCAAAGGGTACTGACAGACTGAAAATGCACGCGGCATCTAATCAGGAAGCGAGATGGCAGATACGGACGTTCTCTGGCTTTTACAGTAAAGCCACTCAAGGTCCAAACATACCGCCAAATCCCAACCTGATCTGCGTCACCCCAGTTATGGGTGTGTGCCAAGGTCTCACACACACTGAAATGATAACCTGCCCACACGTGGGCCCAAGGAAGAGGCGAGCTTGGTACGACCGACGTAAAACTCTGAGTGGAGGTCATCTCTAAGTCACCGTGGACGGACGCTGTTCAGGATTTGTTCCAACAAGCTTTTGGAAGAATTTCACCAGTAGACTATGGAGCCCTTCAAAGTCAAAGAAAACAAAGCCAGTTAATTCCCTGTTTGTTCAGGATTCAAAAGCTATAAAATCCGCCCTGCTCTGTTGCAAGCACTGAGCCTGGTCTGCGCGCAGGAAGGGACTGGGGAGCAGGCAGCGGCAGGGCCGTGCGGGCGGAGCGCACGGACCGGGAAAGCCACCCGGCAGCGGCCGCGGTGAGTCAGCGCTGAGTCACGCCGGGCGCTACGTGCGGGCCCGGGCGCCCCAGCAGAATGCGCAGGCGTGGGCTCCGCCGCGCTCGGGTCTTCCTGGAAGACCCTCCCCGCGCGGCTGCACCCCAACCCCCCACCCCATCCCCGCCCGGGACCCCCGCTGTCACATACTCACCGGCTTGCACGCACAGCCTCCTCGCTCCGGCCTGGAGGCTTCAGCGCCAGAGTCACAGATGACAGTCGGTGACAGAGCTCCAGCGGATGCTTCAATCCCATGTGTTTCCTCAAGACCGAGATTCCAGTTGCTCTGGTTTTTTGGTTTCTTTCTTTTTTTTTTTTTTCATATTTTCTGGTTAGTTTTTTTTTTTTCCCTTTTTCCTGGCAGAGGAGTAACACGCTTATCTTTTTATAGTTTCCAGTATTTTAAATGAAGCACAGGAAGAATGGATTAATAAAACATGTGTTGAAAATTATGCATCCAATGCTGTCACTGCTTTGGAGTCTAAAATGATTATGATGGGACTGCAGTTGGAGCTCTGAAGGCTGGGTAAACTGGAGAAAAAGACTAACTCTGTTCTGATTTGCTTTTTGTTGGTGGGGAAAAAAAAATCTTTACCGTTTTGTCCAATCACTTTTCTAATAACTAAATTATTTTGAAGACTAGAGACGTGTTTGTTAGTGATTTGATATGGTGTTATCAGAGAATGGGGGAAGCATGTCTGTGTGTGACGTAGGATATTCCCCTGTCGGTATGGATGATATTTTGTTGGTCTTACAAAATATGGCGATGATGGCATCAGTGCTGAAAGTAGATAGCAGGTATTATGTCATTAAGTGTAGCTAGTCAATGAGATGGTCCTGGTGCAGATGGGGTAATTATTATTTAGGGGCTGTTTGAGGCTGATGATTTCCAAACAGAGTCAGACTGAGTCTTTAGAAGTTGTTGTGCCAGCTGTTGCCAGTTGTTTTGCTTCTTCAGGAAAATTATATCCCTCCTTATCCCCTGTGTGCGTGTGAGATGATGCAAAACATTCAAGTGTTCTTGTATTTTGACAGCCTTTCCTGCAAGGAAGGAGACTGAAGTAATTAGAGGTTGAACTGACTCACCAAGTTTACAGACAAGCATGACTGTTCAGTTTTTTAAAAGTAGGGAAAAGCTACCAAACTGAAAAAAATAAGGAAATATGAAAATATGAGAAATGATGAGAGCCCAGAAAAGCAAAATGGGTACTATGGACCAGAAATGGAATATAATAAGCTATTCAGAGCCAGAGATATATGCTAGGCTTAAAAAAAGAAAAAAGTTAAATTATTCTCATATAAAATATCTAAAAACTTACCTGTTTATATAGGTCTCCTTCAACTTAAAATGAGTTTGTGTCCCAAAACACCCATTGTAAGTAGAATATGTAAATCAAAAATGCATTTCCTCTTTCTAACCTACTGAATGAGGAGAAGGCAATGGCAACCCACTCCAATACTCTTGCCTGGAAAATCCCATGGATGGAGGAGCCTGGTAGGCTGCAGTCCATGGGGTCGCTAAGAGTCGGGCATGACTGAGCAACTTCACTTTCACTTTTCACTTTCATGCATTGGAGAAGGAAATGGCAGCCCACTCCAGTGTTCTTGCCTGGAGAATTCCGGGGACGGGGGAGCCTGGTGGGCTGCCGTTTATGGGGTCGCACAGAGTCAGACACGACTGAAGTGACTTAGCAGCAACCTACTGAACATCATAGCTTAGCCTAATCTACCTTACAGGCTTCTCAAGTGGTGCTAGTGGTAAAGAACCCACCTGCCAGTACTGGAAATATAAGGAGATGTGGGTTCAATCCCTGGCTCAGGGAGATCCCCTGGAGGTCATGGCAACCCACTCTAGTATTTTTGCCTGGAGAATCCCACTGACAGAGGAGCCCTGGGGGGCTACAGTCCACAGATTCATGACTGAAGAGTCAAGAGTTGGACATGGCTGAAGTGACTGAGCAACCTGTCCTAAACATGCTCAGAACACTTACATTAGCCTATAGTTGGGCAAAATCATCTAACACAAAGTCTACTGTATAATAAAATATTGACTCTCTCATGTAATGTGTTGAATACGGACAGCAAAGAACAGATTAGTTGTAAATACATTGTGTAAGTTAGAAGTGTATGGATCACCCCTGTGCTCATGTGGCTAATGTGGGGGGCTACTGCCCACCACCTCTGGAGTGTACACCTCCAAGCTCATGTGCTTGGGAAAAGATCAAAATTCAGAGTACCATTTCTACTGAATGTGTATCACTTTCCCATCATTGTAAAGTCAAAAAAATGATCATTCAAACCATTGTAGGTTAAGGGATCATCTGTACATCATTTGATATTTAAAAACATGTGTATGATTCTGATTCTTTCTTTCTTTTTTTGATTCTCTCTTATTACCTTGTCAACATTGATACTGCCTTGGCATTTATGGAATCGTTTGAAACCCAAGTTCACTTTTTAACAGCATCAATTTGGGCTACTTACTTAGCTTCACTACATCTCAGGTTCGGCCTCTGTGAAATGGAAATTAAAATTACTATTTCATAGGCTTGTTACACAAGATTAAAAGAGATGATGCCTAAAAATGGTTTTGCACATTGCTGCTGCTGCTGCTGCTGCTAAGTCACTTCACATTGCTCAGTTCAGTTCAGTCGCTCAGTCGAGTCCTACTCTTTGCGACCCCATAAATTGCAACACACCAGGCCTCCCTGTCCATCACCATCTCCCAGAGTTCACTCAGACTTGTGTCCATCGAGTCAGTGATGCCATCCAGCCATCTCATCCTCGGTCGTTCCCTTCTTCTCCTGCCCCCAAATCCTCCCAGCATTAAAGTCTTTTCCAATGAGTCAACTCTTTGCATGAAGTGGCCAAAGTACTGGAGCTTCAGCTTTAGCATCATTCCTTCCAAAGAAATCCCAGGGCTGATCTCTTTCAGAATGGACTAGTTGGATCTCCTTGTAGTCCAAGGGACTCTCAACACCACAGTTCAAAAGCATCAATTCTTTGGCGCTCGGCTTTCTTCACAGTCCAGCTCTCACATCCATACATGACCACTGGAAAAATCATAGCCTTGACTAGATGGACCTTAGTCGACAAAGTAATGTCTCTACTTTTGAATATGCTATCTTAGGTTGGTCATAACCTTTCTTCCAAGGAGTAAGTGTCTTTTAATTTCATGGCTGCAGTCACCATCTGCAGTGATTTTGGAGCCCCAAAAAATAAAGTCTGACACTGTTTCCACTGTTTCCCCATCTATTTCCCATGGAGTGATGGGACCAGATGTCATGATCTTCGTTTTCTGAATGTTGAGCTTTAAGCCAACTTTTTCACTCTCCTCTTTTACTTTCATCAAGAGGCTTTTTAGTTCCTCTTCACTTTCTGCCATAAGGGTGGTGTCATCTGCATATCTGAGGTTATTGATATTTCTCCCAGCAATCTTGATTCCAGCTTGTGTTTCTTCCAGTCCAGTGTTTCTCACGATGTACTCTGCATATAAGTTAAATAAGCAGGGTGACAACATACAGCCTTGATGTACTCTTTTTCCTATTTGGAACCAGTCTGTTGTTCCATGTCCAGTTCTGTTGCTTCCTGACATGCATACAGATTTCTCAAGAGGCAGGTTAGGTGCTCTGGTATTCCCATCTCTTTCAGAATTTTCCACAGTTTATTGTGATCCACACAGTCAAAGGCTTTGGCATAGTCAATAAAGCAGAAATAGATGTTTTTCTGGAACTCTCTTGCTTTTTCCATGATCCAGCGGATGTTGGCAATTTGATCTCTGGTTCCCCTGCCTTTTCTAAAACCAGCTTGAACATCAGGGAGTTCACGGTTCACGTATTGCTGAAGCCTGGCTTGGAGAATATTGAGCATTACTTTACTAGCATGTGAGATGAGTGCAATTGTGTAGTAGTTTGAGCATTCTTTGGCATTGCCTTTCTTTGGGATTGGAACGAAAACTGACCTTTTCCAGTCCTGTGGCCACTGCTGAGTTTTCCAAATTTGCTGGCATATTGAGTGTAGCACTTTCACAGCATCATCTTTCAGGATTTGAAATAGCTCAACTGGAATTCCATCACCTCCACTAGCTTTGTTCGTAGTGATGCTTTCTAAGGCCCACTTGACTTCACATTCTAAGATGTCTGGTTCTAGGTGAGTGATCACACCATCATGATTATCTGGGTCGTGAAGATCCTTTTTGTGCAGTTCTTCTGTGTATTCTTGCCATCTCTTCCTAATATCTTCTGCTTCTGTTAGGTCCATTTCTGTCCTTTATCGAGCCCATCTTTGCATGAAATGTTCCCTTGGTATCTCTAATATTCTTGAAGAGATTTCTAGTCTTTCCCATTTCCTCTATTTCTTTGCACTGATCGCTGAAGAAGGCTTTCTTATCTCTTCTTGCTATTCTTTGGAACTCTGCATTCAGATGCTTATATCGTTCCTTTTCTCCTTGGCTTTTCGCTTCTCTTCTTTTCACAGCTATTTGTAAGGCTTCCCCAGAGAACCATTTTGCTTTTTTGCATTTCTTTTCCATGGGGATGGTCTTGATCCTTGTCTCCTGTACAATGTCATGAACCTCATTCCATAGTTCATCAGGCACTCTATCTATCAGATCTAGGCCCTTAAATCTATTTCTCACTTCCACTGTATAATCATAAGGATTTGATTTAGCTCATACCTGAATGGTCTAGCAGTTTTCCCTGCTTTCTTCAATTTGAGTCTGAATTTGGTAATAAGGAGTTCATGATCTGAGCCACAGTCAGCTCCTGGTCTTGTTTTTGTTGACTGTATAGAGTTTCACCATCTTTGGCTGCAGAGAATATAATCAATCTGATTTCGATGTTGACCATCTGGTGATGTCCATGTGTAGAGTCTTCTCTTGTGTTGTTGGAAGAGGATGTTTGCTATGACCAGTGCATTTTCTTGGGAAAACTCTATTAGTCTTTGCCCTGCTTCATTCCGCATTCCAAGGCCAAATGTTACTCGAGGTGTTTCTTGACTCCATACTTTTGCATTCCAGTGCCCTATAATGAAAAGGACATCTTTTTCGGGTGTTAGTTCTAGCCGCATTTAAAAGACACATTAAAAAAAAAAAACTCCTGAAGATGAATGCTTGTATCCTATTGTCATTATTATTGAACTTGATTAAACTGTAGATTAGATCAAAAAGAGGCAGTATTTTGTCCAACTCATTGGACTAATAAAGGCTTTGCAATATACATCACAAATGCATTGACTCAGTGACCTTAGGCAAGATATTTGGGTAAGATTGTAAAGCAGCTGGGTGAGTGTTTAATGTTCTTTGATCATGAGAGGAAAACTAAAAGAGAGTGACTACAATCATCAGTTGGCCGCAAAAGTGATGCAAAATAGCCAAGCAAGAGCCCTTTTCTTCTGTCCTCAGAGAGAACGACTTGGCAGAATAGTATGGCAGTCACTAGGCAAAGAGAATATAATATTTTCCCTTTAAACTATAGATCAACCCCCATGATATTCAATAATTCATTATCTCACAGAGACAGAAACTTGGTTCTTTCCAAGTGTAAAGTAATGAGCTTAGCTATTAATGAAGGTTAACAGCCAATCTCCCATCAACCACTCCAAAGAGCTCTGAGCCCCCTACTCATAAGATGTAACAGTCATTCTCTTGAAATAATAAAATAAATATTTCTTTTAGAATTACCCTCAAATAAAGCAACTGCTTTGTACATGATTGCAGTCCTCTATTTACCAAATCAGGAGGTGAACATGGGCATGAAAGCAATTACATTTAATTATAGTTACTTGTTATAATGGCTTTCCATTTACTTCCTTTAGCTTATCTATTCAATGTTCTCTGCAGACTTCAGCATTAGATCGTGGAGACTGAAAAATGAACCTGACAGACAAGACCTAATTGTAGAAGTTATATTCTGGTAGGAAGAACAAACATTTTAAAGCTAAGAAACTAACTAATTGAGAAAGTATCAAAAATTGTAAAAAAAAAAAAAAAAGATAAGGACAATTCATAGGCTGCCATTTAGAATCCCAGAAAGAAATTATTTATATAGTTAGATTAAAAAGATCTCTCAGAGGAGGTGATGTTTAAGCTGGAGCCCTTGAAGTAAGGGCTTCCTTGATAGCTCAGTTGGTAAAGAATCCACCTGCAATGCAGGAGACCCCAGTTCGATTCCTGGGTCAGGAAGATCTGCTGGAGAAGGGATAGGCTGCCTACTCCAGTATTCTTGGGCTTCCCTGGTGGCTTAGCTGGTAAAGAATCCATCTGCAATGTGGGAGACCTGGATTTGATCCCTGGGTTGGGAAGATCCCCTGGAGAAGGGGAAGGCTACCCGCTCCAGCATTCTGGCCTGGAGAATTCCACGGGGTCACAAAGAGTCGGACACAACTGAGCGACTTTCACTTCACTTGAAGGGTAAGAAGGTTATGTAAAACAGGAGAAGTAACAGCTCAGGAAGAGAGCACGGGGAGCATGAGGACCTTGAGTCTGGAAGCACTTTGTTCAAAGAACAGCAAGGGAGGGGATGAGCAACACGACATTAGGTTTGAGATGCTAGATTCTGCATAGACTTGAAGGCCAGGGTAAACCATCTGGATTATATACTCAGTACGACTGACAACTGTTGAAAGGTTTTCAGCAGAGGGTTCCATGATGTGATTTACATGATCAGAAGACTACCCTGTGGCAAATGCATTGTAGGATCAGGAATGGAACAGGGGTACCTTTAGCATCTGTGCAACAGTGGATAATGAAGGCTAATATTGGGGCAGTGGAAATAAAAGGGGAGCAAACTGAAATATATGCTAGAGGAAGAGGAGCCAGAAGGAGCTGATGGACTGGAGTGAATCAAGAGCAAGAGGAATCATAGATGAGCTCTACTTTTCTGGGTGCAGAGCCTTTGGGGATTCACCAGGTCTTGGTGTTGTTTTCCTGCCAAAATTTAAAGTTAAGAGTTCTGACATGTGTGCTCACATGTACACACACACACACACATACACACTTGTGAACACCCCCACTGCCACTTATGAAAATAAGAGTTCACACTGAGAGAAGTCAGTTCCACTTAAGGGATGACTAAAAAGTGCTTAAATGAATGCCACATGGTTAATGACATTTATCTCTTCCCCTGTACTTTTATCCAGGTACATAGGTGCAAGGTGCATAATACCCTTCCCTCTCCTCCCCTCTCCTCTTTGAATTTGTGTACTCAAATCCAGCTCAGTATTCATGCACAGGTAAAGGTCTATTTTCTCTATGACATCCAAATCAAAGGGATCTCACTATCTGTGTCCAATCTGCTTGACCCTTGAAATTTGGCCTTGTCAAGTGGCTGTACCAGTGGTTTACGTCTCATAAATGCTATATAAATGTCTCTCCATCTAAACTTTAACCCTCTTAAGCTCAGAGACAGATTCTCATATGCCTGTTATAGCACCCACAATATCAGCAATGTGTTCTAAATGTAGACGGGGCTCAATAGCAATGCAATCACGGGCATTTTTATGTGGATGAAAACTTGGTGATCACCAAGTTTAATAGTCCACTTACTTAGTAGATAGATTAGGTCACAAAGTGATAGCACTCTGTCCAGATCATAGAGCTCATAGAACGTTTGGGAATTTATTTCACAAACATGTGATCTCACTCACCTTAAGTGGGATCTTTTACTTCTGGACCTCTAATTCTCATTTTAAAACTATAGGATTTTAAACCTTGAGATCTCAAAAGTTCTTTCAGGATTTTTTTTTTTTAACCACAGTTTACTATCTATTTTTATGAGCCAGATACTGAAGTAGGCACTGTAAGAGTTACTTCAGTTCAGGTCACTCAGTCGTGTCCGACTGTTTGTGACCCCATGAATTGCAGCATGCCAGGCCTCCCTGTCCATCACCAACTCCCAGAGTTCACTCACAGTCACGTCCATCGAGTCAGTGATGCCATCCAGCCATCTCATCCTCGGTCGTCCCCTTCTCCTCCTGCCCCCAATCCCTCCCAGCATCAGAGTCTTATCCAATGAGTCAACTCTTCGCATGAAGTGGCCAAAGTACTGGAGTTTCAGCTTTAGCATCATTCCTTCCAAAGAAATCCCAGGGCTGATCTCTTTCAGAATGGACTAGTTGGATCTCCTTGTAGTCCAAGGGACTCTCAAGAGTCTTCTCCAACACCACAGTTCAAAAGCATCAATTCTTTGGCGCTCGGCTTTCTTCACAGTCCAGCTCTCACATCCATACATGACCACTGGAAAAACCATAGCCTTGACTAGATGGACCTTTGTTGGCAAAGTAATGTCTCTGCTTTTCAATATGCTATCTAGGTTGGTCATAACTTTTCTTCCAAGGAGTGTCTTTTAATTTCATGGCTGCAGTCACCATCTGCAGTGATTTTGGAGCCCCCCAAAATAAAATCTGACACTGTTTCCACTGTTTCCCCATCTATTTCCCATGAAGTGATGGGACCGGATGCCATGATCTTTGTTTTCTGAATGTTGAGCTTTAAGCCAACTTTTTCACTCTCCACTTTTATTTTCATCAGGAGGCTTTTTAGTTCAGGTCCAATTCTTTGCAACCCCACAGACTGTAGCCCACCAGGCTCCCCTGTCCACGGAATTCTCCAGGCAAGAATACTGGAATGGATAATCATTGTATTCTCCAGGGGATCTTCCCAACCCAGGGATCGAACTTGAGTCTCCTGCATTATAGGCAGATTCTTTACCATCTGAGTCACCAGAAAAGCCCAAGTAATCACTAGAGACTTGCTTTTATTTAATTATTGTAAAAGCAATTTTGTGAGGTGCTGTGGCACTATATTTGCATTTTCACAGATCAGAAAGCAAAGAAATAGAAAGTTTAGGTAACTTGCCCAAGAGTACTTAGCTAATAAGCAGTAGAATAGAATTGGATTGGAATCCAGGCCTGTCCAGCTACAAAGGCCGAGGTCCTCATCCTAATGCTATTCTGCCTCTTTTCTACTCTTCATTTTTAGAGGGTCTGAGAAAAGTTAGCTATTTCACTCAGAACTTCACATCTGGGGCTTGGTAGAAGCAGCCCTGAATTCCAGCACCAGCTCTCTTTCCTTTGTAACATGCTTCAGGTATCAATTTTATCAACAAATATTCAGAATGGGGGTTGTTTTAACCTATTTCAATGAATCTACTGGTATTATAATCAATGCCATTGAATATAATTCGACAATGAACGTAGCTGATTGTATTTGTGGAATAAATGAGATTCTCCTCTAGTTTACAAAATACCTCTATGTTCACCAGTTCTAAGTCAAAAATCAGTGAAAAAGCAAGTACCTGGTAGATTCTAGTAAGTAACTGTGGGAACACCCTGGAGTGTGAGGGGAGCAGCTGTCACTGAAGTGTAGGAACCAGCGTTTGTGAGCAGTTTATTGAGAAAAGAATAGTGTGTTCCTTCTTAATCACATTGTCAAGGAATGACATAGAGCATGTCATCTCTATCTTCAAGGAATAATAAATGTGGGTTCTTGCCCTGAGATCAAATTTGGATGTGACTCACCCCAGAAGCCACTTTTCCTCAGGAGGGTCTCTCAGGGTGTAGCTCATGAAATATTCAAAAGAATAGCATGGACCCCCAGCTGTAGGAGTTTGTAATCTACTTTAGGAAACAAAGTCAAGAGAGGAAGTCTAGGGCCTAGCAGATCTGTCCTTGACCACTTCTGTCCCTTGCATAAGCCCCCTGAAATGACCTTACTGAGTGTTCTATGAAGCCAGGCAGGCCAGGAAACCACTCAGCATCTTAGACCTTCTTGTCTCTCAGATCTGAATTCAGTTAGAACAGCAATGAAATGGTGACGAAGGCCTTTCGGAGAGCCCAGTGTGAGAAAGAAACAATTTTGAAGAGACGGACCTACACAAAAAGATGATGATGGTGGTGATCTAACCACATGTCCCAACCCAGATATTCCTAGAGAAAACCCTGGGATTTTCCACAGCCAGACCAAAGCATAAAGCTGGCGTGTATCCCAGTAGATCAGGGCTTGTTTTGAGTCTCCTCAGCAATTTGACAGACCCTGAGGAAACTTGAGTAATCGTGAAAAAAACAGACTCTTCCGTGTCTTCAAACATCAGAGAATTGGCCTTAGGGTTAAGAATGATCATTTGCAATTTCGTGTGTGTTTTTCCCACAATTGTACACAAGATATGTATTTGTGTGACTAAAGAATGATTCACCAATATTTCTAGATGAGGTCTAAACAAGGCAGGGACTTCAGGGTAGCTTGAATAACATATGTAGATGCCAAGGAACATTTATTCTTATTAATGATTGTAAGAAAGCACAGCTCCGCTTTTTAAAGGGCTGGCCAAATGTTGATCTGTATAACTTTTTCTTTTCAACAGTATAATCAGATGAAAAAAGATCTGTGTGTTGAGGGCAGGCCTAATTCAACTGACATTTGGCCACTTGCATTTCATATGGCCAAGTCTGCCTCTAAACTTCACACTTTGTAGGACAGAACCTTCCATCTAATGGAATAGGTCGGTTTTGCTTTGTTTCAGAAGCTAGGAGAGAGACTGAGAGACTCAGTTGAGTTCTCTATCTTGAATGAAATCTAGAGGCCCAGGGTGAAAATGCCGCACTTTACATTGCTACAGGGAATGGCTGTAGTAAACAGACAAACTGACTCACCATTAACCAATGCTGGTTAATGATAATCACAGCATTTGCATAGTGCTTTGTCCTTCAAAAGCACAATCTTTTGTTTTACATAATACCCCTTTGAGGCAAACTGGCACAGTATCATTATCCCCCTTTTGTAAATAAATTAACTGAGTCAAAAGATTGAAAGCCTTGAGGCCACCCAGAGATCAAGCAAAGACTTTATGGTGCCTCTTCTGCCAGATACAGACTATTAGCCCCTGTGGCTATTGTTTTATTACCTGTGTGTGTGTGTGAGTGTGATAGTGGCTCAGTGTGTTAGTTTCTGACTCTTTGTGACCCCATGGACTGTAGGCAGCCAGGCTCCTCTGTCCATGGAATTCTCCAGGCAAGAATACTGTAGTGGGTTGCCCTGCCCTTCTCCAGGGTATATTCCTGACCCAGGAATCGAATCTGGGGACACAGCAATTTCCACAGCCTTTGTATTTTGATAGCCTTACGGGGTTGAAACTAGGATTGCCCACCCACTCTTGAATAAGAGACATCTTGAATGCTTTGTCTGATGAAATTTCTCAAATCACAAGGAGGCCCTAGAGACATGGATACTGCTGCCACATCAAAAATGTTGTAAATACTGGTTACTATATAAGGGCAATACATTAATAAAACCATTCCATAACTGAATATCCTAAAGGAGTTTTCAGGATGCCAAGCATAAAGCAGTGTTCTTGAGTGTGTGCCAGGGTGAGGCTCAAGGACACTGTGCCTCTGATGAGTTTGGCAAGTGAAAGTGAAGTTGCTCAGTCATGTCCGACTCTTTGCGACCCTATGGACTGTAGCCCACCAAGCTCCTCTGTCCATAGGATTTTCAAGGGAAGAATACTGGAGTGGGTTGCCATTTCCTTTTCCAGGGGATCTTCCTGACCCAGGGATCGAACCCAGGTCTCCTGCATTGCAGGCAGACGCTTTACCCTCTGAGCCACCAAGGAAGCCCGAGTTTGGCAAAGAGGAAACCAAATGTGAAGCTTTGGGCCACCCACCACACCTCCACCTAAGAGATATGGGATGGGCGGTAGGGTGGGAAACTGGAAAGAAACTTTCCTCATTTAAAATTTAGATTTCTATCTTACTTTTATTCCTTTATCCAAAGGAATCTTACCTCAAATTCTGCCAAATCTAGAGGTACGTATCTCTCCCTCAGAACAAGCTCTCAGAATTAAACAGTAAATATAAACAAACATGTAAAAGGGGGTACACCTTAAATACTGTCTCTAAAGACCTGTGCACGAATGTCCCCTTCACCTCTTAGTGAAACCAGGTAACCCAGATTGGGACTTCAACCCCCAGTCTTTTAATTGAGATCATGTCTAGCCTCAGGACTTAATGAAGCTCAGGGTCTTGATGTCTCATTGCAGAGAGAATTCAGTGTGAGACAAAATGATAGGTAAGAAATGGATTTATTCAGAGAGATACACACTCCAGAGAGTATGGGCCATCTCAGAAGGTGAGAGGCCTTGGGGGAAACATACTCCACAGGCAGTGTGGGCCATCTCAAAAGGTGAAAGTGGCCCGACCTTAGAGGTTTGTCAGTTATTTTATAAGGATGGATAATTTCATGAGCTAATGAGTGAGAGGAGAATTCCAGCCGTCTGGGGGATGGGGTGGGGATTTCTAGGAATTGGGCCACTGCCCACTTTTTGACCTTTATGGTTGACCTTGGAACTGTCTTGGTGCCTGTGGGTGGGTCATTTAGTTTGCTGATGTGTTGCAATAAGCGGATACTGAGGCTCAGAGTCAAGTGGAAGTCAACTGTCTGCTGTCTTTGACCTATCTGGTTCTGATCAGTTCAAGTCATGTCCTTGGGCTATGTCATTCTTTTAAAGATTGTGTTCTTTCCCCTGCCCTTCTGTTTCATTAGCGTTTACATTCTTGGTAGCTGGATGTGCAATGCTATGTGTACAACAGGTAATTAAATCCTACCAATTAAAAGTTCTTCAGTCCATGGGGTGGCAAAGAGTCAGACGCAACTGAGCGACTGAACTGAACTGAATTAAAAGTTCAGACTCAGAATGAACAAATGTGCAATGATAATTATTGTCACAATCATGATAAGTAACGTTTACTAAAGGCGTGTGTGTGTGCATACACACTCAGTCATGTACTACTCTTTGTGACCCCCTAGACTGTAGCCTGCTGCCTCTATCCATGGGCACGTATATCACCTTAACATCCAGTGAGAATGCGGTCCTTGGTCTTCCATCATCCTCTGTCCCTGCGGCCTTGGTGGCAAGAGTACTAGTGTGGGTTAGTTAGTAAGGGCTTACCATATGCCAGGTCTTAGGGTAACACCTTTATCTCATTTAATCCTCACAATAAGGCTACAAGATACTGTTATCCCTAGTTTAACTGAAGCAGAATCTTGTATAAAAAAAATTTGCCCAAGGTTATCCAGCTATATTTTGCCACTAGAATCTATGATATTATGGCTGAGCTTATGTGTTTCATTGGGCATGAAATTCCAGACAAAGACTCAGGTAGAGCATTGTTACAAAATTGGTTATATAGACCCCCACTTGGGCTCCAGCCCAACAAAAGCCTCATGTCTTGGCAAGGACGATTCTTTTTCTGTTTGGATACATACAGCCAATAAGGAAACTGTTGCTGAGAATGAAACAGTACAAGCTTTATTCAATGGCCAGAGAATGGAGAAAGAAGAACTTAGTTTGCAAGTCAACTTTCAAACCCACTCAGGCCAAGACACCATATATACAAGAAGGCCAAGGTAAAAGGGAGGGGATTGAGTAAAGAGAGAGAGAAATATGCACGACTCCATCAGTCCTTGCAGGGTTCTTTCATCTGTTGCCAAGACAATTGTTAACTGTCATTGCACTGGTGGGTGTGCTCTGTGGCATGCTAATGTATTACAATGAGTCTATTATAAAGCCAAGGTCCACTGGAGGTCAAAGCTTCTGCCATCTTGAGCCTTCTTGGTTCAACTGCTTCTGGTGGATTCTTGTTTTTTGTTTCTGGTGGTTTCCTGTAAGACAAAGATAATGCTTCTCTACAGCCTACCTGGTTCCCTTGAAGAAGAGGGAGGATTAGAGCTGGAGGCTAACAGTCATGATGACAGCATGCAGTTTTGTTTCTCTATTACTAATCTTAGCCTAGCCCTACTTCCACTGCCAGTGGAAAACTGCATTTTCATAGTTCAAAACTCATTTTCTTTTGAGTAATTCTCACTTAACTCAGGATTACTCTTTCTCTGTCTTTCCCCTCTCCTTTTCTGGAGCTGAGATATTGAAAAGAGGAGAATAAAGCATGTATATCACCTTAACATCCGGTGAGAATGCTGTCCTTGGTCTTCCATCATCCTCTGTCCCTGTGGCCTTGGTGGGTATAGAACCCAATCTGCTCTGTCCCTCTGGTCTCCACTGCTGATGCTCACAGTCCACGTACTGCAGGTGACATGACCAGAATTCTATATCCTCTTCATCCGAACCCAGGCTCCTTTGGGTTCCCTGGCTATTGTCAGCCACCCCTGTGCTCTTGAGAATTGGGGGGTCTGATGGGTCCCCTCGTGCCCTGTGTGGGATGAGACTCCCCTCAGTTCTGACCGCTCAGATCCTCTCTCATCCACTATGCTCTTTTGTCCTGCTGAACACATTTCTCTGAAATGTCTGGAGCTTCCTCTGGGCATACTCTACAAACAGAGGCAAGATTTCCCACATTCTCCATCTCTAGTCTCCCTAAGTCTTTATGGGGCTTCTACTGTGCCCTCTCAGGGACTTAGGTACTAACCAGGTCTCCTTTGAATTTTCTCACCACTTCAGTCTGGAGAAGCATATATCTCCTATCTTAATGATAAGGACACTAGCCATTTTACCCACTTTTTACCTTACACTGAAGCTCCCTGGGGCTCTGGCTCCCTCGGGCTCCAAGTCTTATGGAACTTAAAATATCCTTTATTCTTTTGTAAATATGGGCTTTCAAGATAATTCTATCTGAGCATTCAGCAAAACTACTGAGTAATTTACTTTGGTACTCTTCTCTTTTTTTTTTTTTACTATCTTTGATCTTTCCAAGGCAATATTTTCCCCTTAACCTACAGGTTGATGTGGGAAAGCAAGAGAAATGCAAAAAAATAAGAACCTTAACCATTATCTCTAATAGTAACTCATAAAATTTCTGTACAGAAATATGTATATTGTGTGTGTGAACAGTCATACTTTATAATTGTCTTCTAGGTTAAGTGTCTTAACGTCAGCAGTGTCTTAACCTCAACTTGCCCTGTAAATGTGTATATTTTTGTCATTTTTCACTGCTCTTCAGGATATATTACCTGCTAATAGAATGAAGGATGCCACGGTTTCATGATTTGCAGTTTCTCTTTCCTTAGTAGAAAAGCAATTAAGATGTGTGAAAAGCACTGTGTTTGTGTGTGTGTGTCTGTGCCTGTGAACTAATCAGGTTGCCACTTTGCACATATATTCTAATTGCCTTTTGTGCTAAGAGCTGTGCAAAAGTGAGCCATAAAATTTTAGCCACTGGGAAGGTTCATTCCAGTTTCATTGCATTCAAATCCTTGACATTTCCAGCTGAATCACATACCATGAAGTCATTAGCATGGCCCCTCCTGACTGGTTAAAGTCAGTCTGGTGCTGGCCTATGCTGGGCCCTGAAACCCAAATACCCGACTCTTGGCTTCTTGAGTCGTCTTTGAAAACCAGATGCTCTTTGTGCCAGTGGCCACGCCTCTGCTGCATGACGCATCCTGGATGCCACACCAGAGGGCTCTCCTTTGTCATTAGGTCACACAGAATCAGCGCAGGGGCAAGGCGAGAAGGAGAGGAGGGAGGCAAACTGCGCCTGCATCTCCTCCACCTGCTGCCCCGGTACCTGGGGCAGATAAAGAGAACACTGAGAGCCCCTTTTTGTAAAAATAAACCCCCCAAAAGTACAAACTCATAGAAACATTTACATGTATGCATATGTGTATATATATATATGTATATATATTTGTGTATATGTGTGTGTGTGTATCAGAGAAGGCAATGGCACCCCACTCCAGTACTCTTGCCTGGAAAATCCCGTGGACGGAGGAGCCTGGAAGGCTGCAGTCCATGGGGTCGCTGAGGGTTGGATATATTTGGGCTTCCCAGGTGGTGCTAGTGGTAAGGAACTCACCTGCCAATGCAAGAGATATGAGAGAGGTGGATTTGATCCCTGGGTCAGGAAGACCCCTGGAGGAGGGCATGGCAACCCACTCCAATATTCTTCCCTGGAGGATCCCATGGACAGAGAAGCCTGGCAGGATATGGTCCATAGGGTCACAAAGAGTTGGACATGACTGAAGCAACCTAGCACACGCGTGCACACAAACACACACACACACATACATATTTTCTGCAGAAAAGCACCAAAGGGGGGGCGGGTACAGAAGGGTAATAATATGGACTTCTTCTACTTTCGATTTATACAACTCTATGCTATTCTGATTTTTCTTCCCTGTAAGTACAGTCTACATTGTAGTTTTAAAATATATATATATATATATATATATATTTGTACTTTATGAACAAGAACATCAATGTCAGCATTGAAAGGGAACAAGTCATGCCAGAAGGAGAAGTGGAGAAGTGTTTCCTTCCTTCAGTTGCAGAGTCAGCTCCAGGAACCACTGTTGTAGAAGCCTTTGGTTTTACAAAAGGAGCAAGGGGGGAACATGAGTGCTTTACTCTGAAGAATGAGGAAACAAAAGGGTCCAGGAGCAGCTTTCAGGTACATGATGGAGAGGTGGGCTGAAATCTACAGGCTACAGCCTGACTCTTCTCTAATACATGCCTCCCAAGGGTGAGATAATAGACTCAGCATGCATCTTGACTCTGAATCAACAGCATCTCTGCCCAGTTGCCCAGAAACTCAGTATTTTAACCAAGTGAAGGATGTGTGGCAAGTCCAGCTCTGCAGTTGGGACACAGCCCTGGCACACCTCTGGCTGACATGTGCCACTCCTGGAATGCTGGGCCACTCCACCCTCAAACTAACATCTGGCTGAACTGGGGGTATTCTGGCTCTAGCTGAGAAGAGGCTTCAGTCCTGCTTTTCATGCTTGAACTTTTGGTTCGAGAGCAAAAGCCAAAAAATACAATGTACCCTGAGCATTAGCCAGGATGTTGATGCTGCCAGGCAATTCCTGGCTCACTGGACCACCGCCTCCCACTTTCTCGACCAAGAGGATACACCAGAGACTAGCTTCCCATGATTCAGGCCTTGCTGACCAATCACTCATCCAGCCAGAGTGCTTCCTTTGCTTGAGTTACTACCTGCTAATGAGTGACACATTTTGCGAGGTGTATTAATACTCTTATACTAGCAAGATGTGGAATGAATTCATGCAGCATCTATTTTAAAGTCATGGCCTTGGGGACTGGAAGAGTTTTAGGGGAGGTGAAATTTTATTTTTACTACCATATCTGCTCTAACAAGTTTAAAACTTCATATAACTTGCTACTGATGTGATTCATTATATCATCATCGCAGTTCTAGTATGGTGGTGTTTCTTTTTATGCATAAGTGTTAAATGCATGGGACTTACTGCTGTGATCAGGTGACAACTGTATGGGAGGATAATTCTTAATCTCCTTGGGAAAGTGGACTGTGATGTGCATAAACTAAACAAACAAGGTTGTGGTACCTTTTAATACAATGTGGTATAGTAAAGATGAGAACAATCTAAAAACATTGAAAGAATATGCAGTGAAGAATTCTGCAATTATAATGATGACAGTTTCTCAAAGCCTTGCTTCCGGATCTGGCAATAAAATACTTAATTTGCATTTCATTTCCATATAATCTTTTTGTGCCACATTATATTTAATTGACAATTTTACTTTTAAAAATTAATTCACATCTTCACATTCTTTTTGCTTTATTTTGAATATTGAGTCATGAAACTTTGGCTAAATTTTGCCAAATAAATGTTCAATAGAGACAAATTCCAATCATCTCTTGACTCCAAACCAAATATGACGCATTTTATTTAACCAACCTGCCTCCAAGGCTGTGATTTCCAGGCAATTATGTTTTATTGCTGCTATTCTTAATGCCATCGCAAAGCTTTTTAATTTTTTTTCTTTCTTCCTCATTTCCCTATTATCACTGGGCCATCTATGAGAGAGAGTCGCTCAGTCATGTCTGACTCTTTGCCACCCCATGGACTGTAGCCTGCCAGGCTCCTCTGAGCCATCTATACTATACCAGAAATGCTCAACAAATATTGAAAAAACACACAGAAACTTTGAAAGCATAAGTAGGTTAATGGCTTAAGTATCAGAAAAAATTCTCATAGGTGTTTAGAGTAGTAGAATATGAGGCAACAAGAGTATGTTTTCTTGTTTACACTTACATTGACTTTGTCTTAACAATGAGAGCACAAAGTTCAAACTTTATATCTGGAAATGGAAGACGTTAATAACCATCTTTTTATATATTTCCAATTTCATCTGTTTACATTTTAGCTCTGGAAATTTGCGACATTTTTGTGCTAACAGTAAGAGGTTTGCAATCTTTATGAGAATACTGATTACAAGAAAAATTAATAATGTCAAGTAAGGCCGAAGAATTGATGCTTTTGAACTGTGGTGTTGAAGAAGACTCTTGAGAGTCCCTTGGACTGCAAGGAGATCCAACCAGTCCATTCTAAAGGAGATCAGTCCTGGGTATTCTTTGGAAGGAATGATGCTAAAGCTGAAACTCCAATATTTTGCCACCTCATGCAAAGAGTTGACTCATTGGAAAAGATTCTGATGCTGGGAGGGATTGAGGGCAGGAGGAGAAGGGAACGACAGAGGATGAGATGACTGGATGGCATCACCGACTTGATGGACATGAGTTTGAGTGAACTCCGGGAGTTGGTGATGGACAGGGAAGCCTGGCATGCTGCGATTCATGGGGTCGCAAAGAGCTGGACACGACTGAGCGACTGAACTGAACTGAACTGAAGAAAAACTGAATTCCCTCTACTTGCTTCAACTTTGACCTTGGAGAAAACAAAGTTTTCTTATTAGGCATTGTTTATAGTTCATGTGTTCAGATGAAGCAAGCTAGCAAATTTGTCAGAGAAAAATTAATGTTTCTCAGGAGATCAAATATTAATGCCAGCCAGCATCCCATCAAAGAACATGATTACCTACATTCATATATTGGAAACTCTATGGTTTTATTTCTGTCATTGTAAGCTTCAGTTCATGAGCTTGTTGACATACGAGAGTCTTCCTTTTTGGAAATCCAAACAGACAGAAAAAGAAATTGCGAAATCACACGACACTCAGAAATATTGCATCACTCTATTCCTACTTTCTGTCTCAAAAGATTTCCTAACCTCTGAGAGCATCATCAGTGTGAGTAAATTAACATTTAAAAAGATGAAGAGATGTTTTTTAAAGCCCCCAAAGCATTTACTCTTAAAAAACATATATATAATGAATTTACCATTGAAAGTTAATGTCAGATGTGCTTGTGTTTTATTCCATCTCAAGCACAGTTGAAAGAACACTGTTGCTTTGTGTTTAAACAATATCAAGGTAGCTTTTCTTTTCTTTTACACATCTCTTCCAGTATTTGAGTAGGAAATAAAGAAGTACAGTTAGAAGAGTTGGGGGTGTGTGTGTGTTCAGCCACTCAGTCATCTCCAGTTCCTTGTGACCCCATGCACTGTAGGACGCCAGGCTCCTTTGTCCATGAAATTTTCCAGGCAAGCATACTGGAGTGGGTTGCCATTTCCTCCTTCAGGGCATCTGCACAATTCAGGAATTGAACCCACGTCTCTTGCATTGGCAGACAGATTCTCTACCATAGTGCCCACCTGGGAAGCCTCCAGAGAGAATGCTAGTTCATACTGGGTTGTGACATTTTATTCAGCAAGCTATTACTATTCATTAATACAGTAGTAGTACATACTGCATTATGTTATTATTATTTGCTTTTGGTCATTGCTGCATTTCTAATACAGAGATGAGTACTTGGCACATAAAAGGCAATCAATAGGTATTTACTGAATGGATGAGTGACTCAATCAAGGGATAAGAATTACTACTTAAAGAAGAGTAATTTTGCCCTTGTTTTACTGTGTAAAAACAGCACTTGATAATCAGCTATACTTATTTTCTTTCAAACCTTTCTTTGCTAAAACTTTGCACTTCTGTCTCTCCTGCTGAGAGTCAGTGAGCTTAGACACTCAGCTTTAATTTCATTTTTCTCCTATTTGTGGATATCATCCATATATATGACTTTCCAGCCAGTGTAATCTTTCCAGAAGTTCTCGTTGACTGCAAACGCTTAAAAGCTCTTTATTGTTGAAGGGACGGGAAGACTGACATCCATTGTATTTCATTCGGTGACTGAAATGTGTGACACATAACAAGGCCTTTATCCTCTGTTTATCCAACTGGAAAATGAAAACAACAATTCTCACTAGTCTGGTATGGAAGTGATTGCCAAGGACTTTGTGATCCATGCAGGGAAGGAGACTCTTTAGTTGGTACATAATACAGATGTATCCCTTTGATCAATTGGGTGTTTAGGTCCTAAGGACTTACAGAGATGTTAAGCAAACAACAACCACAAAAAGAAGAATCTGTCTTTTAAAATGATTTTTAATGATATTTACATGCTTCTTTCCCTGGTGGGCTGCCGTCTATGGGGTCTCACAGAGTCGGACATGACTGAAGTGACTTAGCAGCAGCAGCAGTTCTTAATGTATTTAGTTTTTCTTTAAGAATTCTTTACATGGTCACCAATTAGAGACCATTGAGTCTGGGGCTTCTTTACCAGAGTGTGTCTACACTTCCTTGTGGAATCTTTAAATCTACACATGCCCTATCTCTACCTTAACTTCCCCTGGTTAAGAACAGGATGGGGGTGGAGATCCAACCTCTTTTCTATTTTATGAAACAGCACATTAACAGCCAGGCTTCCCTGGTGGCTCAGTGATAAAGAATCTGCCTGCTAATGCAGGAGATGTGGGTTCAATGACTGCGTTAGGAAGATCCCCTGGAAAAGGGAATGGCAACCCACTCCTAGTATTCTTGCCTGGGAAATCCCATGGATGGAGGAACTTGGATGGGTATATAGTCCATGGGGCCACAAAGAGTCAGACATGACTTAGCAACTAAGTAACAATGTTAAGGGCCAGCTGGTAAGTGTAATAATCTCAGGACTAAAATCCTCATCTTCTGACTTCTGATAGGTTTTTATTCCTAGCCTCTAATATATTAGTTTGTATTGTTACACAGTTGACCCTTGAACAACACAGGTTTGAAATGTGAGGAACCACTTATATGTGATTTTTTTCCAATAGTAAATACTATAGTACTACACAGTCCTGGGCTGGTTGAATCTGAGGGTATGGGACCAAGTTTCTAGGGGCATAGGTGTAAGTTATACTCGAATTTTTGTGCAGAGGGCCAGCATTGCCAACCCTCACATCGTTCAAGGGTCAACTGAATTTTAACTTTTTAGATATAACTTTGTTGTAACCACTGAAAATTTAAATATCTCTGTTGCTTTTAGTTCATAGCTATGCTCCCCTTTCTGTTTCTTGCCTGTTCTATAAAGCCTTTTGTGATTCATCTTGTTAGAAATAGATTCAACCCTTTATAAGCTTTCAAAGCGAATTATACCTGTATCGGAGCATTTATCAAACAGGACCAGTCCTATATTAAAGAAACTGATAAAGAATTCTGTCTTTCCCTAAATTGTAAACTCTTAGAGATAGAAGTCAATATACTCATTGTCTTTAGAAAAGTAACAACAAATAAAAGCTTAGGCACCAAGCAAGGTGTGTGACCAGCAGTTCTCAAACTTTAGCAACCATCAAAATCACCTGGAGGGCTTGTTATTAATAAAGTATTTATTGCTGGACCCCAACCTCAGAACTTCTGATTAAGTGGTTCTGGGTTAGGGCAGAGGATTTGTGCTTCAAACAAGTTCCCAAGCAATGCCACTCTTCTGAAAGGTTTCTATTTGAATATTTGCTACTACTTCAGTAAGGAGGTTTTGTAATTCTCATTTTCAAAGAAATTAACAGCAAGTAATTGGGCAGGGGAAAGACTGTAATCTCATCTTTCCCTTGCATGTGTGCTAAGTGGCTTCAGTTGTGTCCAACTCTGTCAGCACTATGGACTGTAGTCCACCAGGCTCCTTTGTCCATGGGATTCTCCAGGCAAGACTACTGGAGTGGGTTGCCATGCCCTCCTCCAGAGGAATCTTCCCAACCCAAGGGTCAAACTCATGTATCTTACATCTCATGCATTGGCATGCAGGTTCTTTAATACTAGTGCCACCTGGGAAGCCCTGTTTGTCCCTTAATTCTTCCTATATATCATAATCTTCCAAGAAATATACATGAAAGATAATTTGTTATGGTGGAGATAGACATTTTTTTTTCCAACAGTGTATTTTTAATTTATTTTTTTATTTTTTTACTTTACAATACTGTATTGGTTTTGCCATACATTGACATGAATCCACCACAGGTGTACATGAGTTCCCAACCCTGAACCCCCCTCCCACCTCCCTCCCCATATCATCTCTCTGGGTCATCCTAGTGCACCAGCCCCAAGTATCCTGTATCCTGTATCGAACCTAGACTAGCGATTCGTTTCTTACATGATACTATACATGTTTCAATGCCATTCTCCCAAATCATCCCACCCTCTCCCTCTCCCACAGAGTCCAAAAGTCTGTTCTTTACATCTGTGTCTCTTTTGCTGTCTCGCATACAGGGTTATCATCACCATCTTTCTAAATTCCATATATATGTGTTAGTAAGGAAATGCCAAAGAATGTTCAAACTACCAAACAATTGCACTCATCTCACATGCTAGTAAAGTAATGCTCAAAATTCTCCAAGTCAGGCTTCAACAATATGTGAACCATGAACTTCCTGATGTTCAAGCTGGTTTTAGATAAGGCAGACAAACCAGAGATCAAATTGCCACCATCCGCTGGATCATGGAAAAAGCAAGAGAGTTCCAGAAAAACATCTATTTCTGCTTTATTGACTATGCCAAAGCCTTTGACTGTGTGGATCACAATAAACTGTGGAAAATTCTGAAAGAGATGGGAATACCAGACAACCTGACCTGCCCCTTGAGAAATCTGTATGCAGGTCAGGAAGCAACAGTTAGAACTGGACATGGAAGAACAGACTGGTTCCAAATAGGAAAAGGAGTACGTCAAGGCTGTATATTGTCACCTTGCTTATTTAACTTCTATGCAGAGTACATCATGAGAAACGCTGGACTGGAAGAAACACAAGCTGGAATCAAGATTGCCGGGAGAAATATCAATAACCTCAGATATGCAGATGACACCACCCTTATGGCAGAAAGTGAAGAGGAACTAAAAAGCCTCTTGATGAAAGTGAAAGAGGAGAGTGAAAAAGTTGGCTTAAAGCTCAACATTCAGAAAACGAAGATCATGGCATTTGGTCTCATCACTTCATGGGAAGTAGATGGGGAAACAGTAGAAACAGTGTCAGACTTTATTTTTTTTGGCTCCCAAATCACTGCAGATGGTGATTGCAGCCATGAAATTAAAAGATGCTTACTCCTTGGAAGAAAAGTTATGACCAACCTAGATAGTATATTCAAAAGCAGAGACATTACTTTGCCGGCTAAGGTCTGTCTAGTCAAGGCTATGGTTTTTCCTGTGGTCATGTATGGATGTGAGAGTTGGACTGTGAAGAAAGCTGAGTGCTGAAGAATTGATGCTTTTGAAGTGTGGTGTTGGAGAAGACTCTTGAGAGTCCCTTGGACTACAAGGAGATCCAACCAGTCCATTCTGAAGGAGATCAGCCCTGGGATTTCTTTGGAAGGAATGATGCTAAAGCTGAAACTCCAGTACTTTGGCCACCTCGTGTAAAGAGTTGACTCATTGGAAAAGACTCTGATGCTGGGAGGGATTGGGGGCAGGAGGAGAAGGGGATGACAGAGGATGAGATGGCTGGATGGCATCACTGACTCGATGGCCGTGACTGTGAGTGAATTCCGGAAGTTGGTGATGGACAGGGAGGCCTGGTGTGCTGCATTTCATGGGGTTGCAAAGAGTCGGACACGACTGAGTGACTGAACTGAACTGAACTGATACTGTATTGGTGTTTTTCTTTCTGGCTTACTTCACTCGGTATAGAGATAGACTTTTATGGAGATAGACTATGGAGATAGTCTTTTGGAGATAGACTTTTAAGATTCAATTATGATCCTGGGCATTGCTTCTCTTTCCTCTTCTATGCCTCAGGTTTCTCATCTGTAAATTAGGAAACAGCAGTATTTTACCTGTAATGCACATTGTAGTTGCCCCCATTCCCCCAGGTTTGCTCCATTTCTCTTCCATTGTGTAACAGGCAACATGGTTCAGAAAACTGCCCCAGCTCCAGGAATATATTCTAACTCATCCAGATCAACCAGGGTAGATTCAGGAAGCTGAGTCAATTATGCCATAATATTCCTCCTCTCCCTGACTGTTATTCCTAACACTTTCTGTTTCAGAGCTAAGCAGCTGACAAGTTAGGCAGATTGTGAAGAGGGGAGGGCAGTTTTTTCACTGTTTTCATTGCATGTGGGGACACTCACATGCTAGATATGAATATGGATGCAGATTTCCTGTTGATGGCCATCCTACAGAGGGGAATTGGTGTTCGGAGGGATCCACCCCTGAATGTCAGGACAGAGACAGAACCTGCGGATCTGGTGACAATGTAAAGCCGCTGGATCCATAAACCAAACCTGATGCTACCCTCTCTCTCAGTCATGTGAGCCAACAAATGCCCTTATTGTTTGTCAGTTGAAGTTCGTTTTTCATATTTTTCCTATCACTTATAGTCAAACACCCTGATTGTTGTTATTTAGTTGCTAAGTCATGCCCAGCTCTTTTGTGATGCCATGGACTGTAGCCCTCCAGGCTCCTCTCCCCATGGGACTTCCCAGGCAAGAATACTGGCGTGGGTTGCCGTTTCATTCTCCAGGGGATCTTTCCAACCCAGGGATTGAACCTAGGTCTCCCTTATTGGCAGTTGGATTCTTTATCACTGAGCCACCAGGGAAGCCCCAAACACCCTGATACCTGATTTCAATGGATTACTATAAGAATTAAATGAGATGATGCATTAAAAAAAAAAAGCTTGCAGTATTAAGGACATATCAAATACAAATTAAATATCATTATCAGGGAAGTGACTAGGTCCAAATTTTAAAAAATATATAAGTGGTTTGATCTTGGTTTCCTTTCAAATTCTCCTTCTCTACCAAGAGCATGTGACCTTAAATGCCATGGTCAGCTCCTGACCGAAAGCTCCCTTGGAGGTGTTCTCAACAGCAGGATTAGAGAAACCAAAATAACCAGTTGAATATCTCTGTCGATGATAGAGAATGTGGCTATAACAGGAAAAGATTATTCTGAGTATTGAAGACTCACGGAAAAACAGACACAGTTAACTTACTAAGGAGAGTTACAAAATAAGCGCATCAGTATATCAATACTTGAGTCATAACAAAGTGAAGGTTCATATTAAGTGAATTGTCCCTGGTCTTATAGCAGAGATGGGTCTCATCCAAACTGGGTGCTCATGTTACTTGTGGTGGACGTCTGTTCCTTTAGTTGTTGGGCATGCCACCGTTCCTTTGGGTTACTGCTTTTCTTCAACATCCCATATGTAATAACATGGGGTTCTTTGGGGGTTGCCAAAAATACTTTGCTCCTTTGTTTCCTGGGCTAAAATGAAAGTATTATTTCTTTGATAATTACACTTATAGTCACTGATTCATTCACAAGCATATTAAAATCCAAGTTTTCAAAGGAAGCAAGAAAGGATCCATAGAGGACACATGGTCTATAATAATAGATGATTCCATTATATCTTTTAAAAAAAAATTTTTATGTTTTTGGCCATTCCAGGCAGCACGTGGGGTCTTAGTTCCCCAACCAGGGACTGAACCTGCACTCCTTGCATCTGAAGTGCAAAGTCTTAACCACTGGACCACCAGGGAAGTCTCCCATTATGAGATCTTTAGGGTCTGGAACACCCTGACCAGTGCATTAGACAAAACATTTCATAAGGATTGGCCATAGAGAGGGAGAATAGATCCATTTGAAGTTAAAAAGTGGGATTTGGGGAGTAAACTTGAGTAGGGAGATGCTTACAAGTCACTGGAACATGCCTTGGACTCGGGGTCTGTGTGTCTGTCTTGGTAGTGATGTTGTGTCATTGCCTCATTCTTGGCACAGGGTCTGTACTCAAGAAAACCAGATTGAAAAGTTGGAATCTGTGCTTTAGTGGATTGAAACTGACCTCCAGTCACTAAGGAAAAATCAAAACAAAACACATAAGAATTTAGAGAGGACATTTTTCTGCCAAAAAATAATTTTTCCTTGATGTTATTTCTTAGTTGGGCCAATATTCCAATGGAAAAAAGTAGATAGGTTGATCAAAAGTTCAATATAATCTTCTGTAATATAAGGTCAAATATGTAATTTGACTTAAAGTGACATCATAAAATATTAATGACAGAAACTTTTATTCTTTCCTATGGATGCATGTGTGACAACTTGTCTCACACACATTATTAAAGAGAAAAAAATAGAAAAGATAATCTAATGGTATTTTGTTTCACTTGAAAGGTTAGGTCTCAAATGAATTTATTCAATACGTATTTATGCCAGTTATTCTTATAGGCACTTGGGATACCTCAGTGAGCAAACAAAACCAGTACCAAAACTGTACATGCAAAAGAGGGCTTAAATTGTTGCTGGGCTTCTGAGAATCTTTTGTGAAATAATTTTAATTGCTTGCTGTAATTGCTTTAATATTGTTGGCGACTAAAATGTCTCAGTTTGGGGAAAGCTTGCTGCAGTTCATGGGGTCGCAAAGAGTCGGACATGACTGAGCGAATGGACAACAAGCTAGGATCTAATTTCCTGTCCTTTGTTGAGCCAGATGACATGATGGGGGGCAGAGAAGTTAAACTGATCTTTGTGAAAACAGGGGGGCAAACTCTGAGGTACTGTGGAGGAAACAGGGGAAGAAAAGTGTCACCTAGGTAAGGAAGAATCTATATGAAGGGAGATGTTGGGATTTCTATAGAAAGAGAAACTCTGAGTGAAACTGGTCAAGATTTCAACAAGACATCTATTATCTTTGTGGTGTGAGGTACAGTACAAATGCCTCAGCAGTCCTTAAGAAAACTCCAATAAAACTTTCATTGCTCTTCAGTATTTTTGGTGGGGGTCTTTTATCCCCCCTTGTATCTTTTCTTACTTCTCCTCTTTTTCTTTTGCTTCATTTAAAAAAAAAAAAGGTCCTCCTCTTCTTTTTTTTTTAATTAGTCGATCAATTGTGTCCAACTCTTTGCAACCACATGGACGGTAGTCTGCTAGGCTCCTCTGTCCATGGGATTCTCCAGGCAAGAGTAATGAAGTGGGTAGTCATGCCCTTCTCCAAGGGATCTTCCTGACCCAGAGATCGAACCCAGGTCACCTGCATTGCAATCAGATTCTTTACCATCTATCTGAGCTAAACGTGTAGGAAGTAGACCTTAGGGCAGGGGCAAAGCAACCTGCTTAATTAAATCAGTTCAGTTCAGTTCAGTCGCTCAGTCGTGTCTGACTCTTTGCGACCCCATGAATCGCAGTACGCCAGGCCTCCTTGTCCATCACCAACTCCCGGAATTCACTCAGACTCACAGCCATCAAGTCAGTGATGCCATCCAGCCATCTCATCCTCGGTCGTCCCCTTCTCCTCCTGCCCCCAATCCCTCCCAGCATCAGAGTCTTTTCCAATGAGTCACCTCTTCACATGAGGTGGCCAAAGTACTGGAGTTTCAGCTTTAGCATCATTCCTTCCAAAGAAATCCCAGGGCTGATCTCCTTCAGAATGGACTAGTTGGATCTCCTTGCAGTCCAAGGGACTCTCAAGAGTCTTCTCCAACACCACAGTTCAAAAGCATCAATTCTTCGGCGCTCAGCAAGGCCATTAATCTGAGATGGTTCTAATGCCTTAGCAGCCTAGTAAGTAAACTAAAATATAACCCTGTAAATGCCTCAAGGTTAAGAAATCAAAACCTAAGGACATCCAGTCCCAAACAGCCAACCAGGCTTTTTCAAATAATGCAACCACTTAATCTATAGCCAATAATTTCCTTGCTGTCTTGCACCTCTTTTCTATAGAAGTCTTTCCCTGCCTCCTTATTGGCGGAGCACTCCTAACCACTTCTGGTTTGATGCTGCTCCATTTAGTCTCATCTTTAGGGCTTCCCTGATAGCTCAGTTGGTAAAGAATCTGCCTGCAATGCAGGAGACCCTGGCTCGATCCCTAGGTTGGGAAGATCCCCTGGAGGAGGGAAAGGCTACCCACTCCATTATTCTGGCCTGGAGAATTTCAGGGACTGTATAGTACATGGGGTCAACAAAGAATCGGACATGACTGAGTGAATTTCACTTGCTCAAATAAATTCTTAAAATTGTTAATATGCCTGTTTATCTTTGAACACTACTTATATTTGAGTTACATATCATTTTAAAAAACATTCAGTCATATAATTTTATGTTTGAGAAAAAATATTGCTCTCATAAATTAAGCATTCTAAGTAACCTAAACAATATCTTCTTGACTGGGATTTTCAACTGGGAGGTCAATATTGGGTTTTTAGGATTGTTCAGAAAAGAATACGGGTCTAGAAAAGACACCCTGAACCATAGACTTCTATGATTAAACAGAAGACTACTGGTCATACCCGGAAAAATTGTTGGCTTTATACAGGCAACCTAAGTAATAGTAGTGGGCTTCCCAGGTGGCTTAGTGGTAAAGAATCCACCTGTCAATGCAGGAGAGGCAAGAGACACGGATTTGATCCCTAGGTCGGGAAGATCCACTGGAGGAGAAATGGTAACCCACTCCAATATTCTGGCCTGGGAAATCCCATGGACAGAGGAGCCTGGCAGGCTATAGTCCATGGGGTTGCAAAAGAGTCAGACACAACTGAGCAATAGAGCACACAGCACAGGTGATAGTCATGGAAAAATTGATGGCAATGATAATAAGAAAAGCTGCAGTTGTGATGCCTTCTATTTACAAGGAGCCTACTGTGGGTCAGGCACCGTTCTAGACATAATCACATTGAATTCTCACAACTCTTTTATGAAGTGGGTAAATTATTTGCTTAATGTTACACAGATTTGCAACCATTCTTTGATACATCTGTTGGGCATGGACCATCACAGGAATAATAGATTCTCTGTCTTTAGGGATTATGGCCCATTCCGAGGAGGAGAACAAAGGGGACTTGCAGTCTCGGAGGGGGTTCTCAGGACTTCAAGTGTTGACCTGATCTCAGAATGGGCCTCCTTGATTCCAGAACTTTCCTGGTTAAGAGCCCACAAGTGTCTTCAGTCACAGGAGACTTTCCAGATCCACCTATAGTGGATCAGGAACCTGTAGTCTATTTGAAATTCTCATTATAGAAGAAAAAAATTAATGCTTTCATCTTTACTTCCAAATACAACAAAAAATATAGATTTCCCCCCTCCTCCCTTCCTTCTTTCTTTTATTCATTCTTCCTTCTTCCTTTTATTCATTCTTCCTTCTTTCATATATTTTTTCAACAAATAAGTGTTGAGGGTGCTGCTTCATGCAAGGCCCAGTGCTAGATGTTGTGATATAATAAGAAATATAGGAACTTCCCTATAGTCCAGTGGTTAAGATTTCTTGTTTCTACAGCAGGGGTTAGGAGTTCCATCCCTGGTTGAGGAACTAAGGTTCTGAGTGGCACATGGTACAGACCCCCTGACCCCCACCCCCACCCCGAAAAAGAAGAAGAAATATCTATTTTGGTTTTCCTCCCTAGTTTCTGGCCCAGAGCGCTTAAAACTCTTGGAGTTTCCTAAGAGATAGTGGTGGTGGTGCTGCTGTTGCTAAGTCGCTTCAGTCATGTCCGACTCTGTGCAACCCCGTAGATGGCAGCCCACCAGGCTCCCCCATCCCTGGGATTCTCCAGGCAAGAACACTGGAGTGGGTTGCCATTTCCTTCTCCAATGCATGAAAGTGAAAAGTGAAAGTGAAGTCGCTCAGTCGTGTCTGACTCCTAGTGACCCCCTGGACTGCAGCCCACCAGGCTCCTCCATCCATGGGATTCTCCAGGCAAGAGTACTGGAATGGGGCTAGGAACATCTTTTGCAATTCACAGTAAGCTGCTTTCAACCATAATTGAGTTCATGACACAGGTAGCTCTTGCAGGGTGGGGGCTGATTACCAGTGGATCCAACCATGTGATTAGAGGGTTGGAACTTTTAACCCCACTCCCTGATGTCTAGGGAGGGTCGAGGGACTGGAAATGGACTCAGTCACCATCCATCAATGATTTAGTCAATCATGACTACATATTGGAATCTCCATAAATATCCTAAACTATGGAAAGCTACTAGGTTGTGAATAAATCAGGGTACTAAGGAAGGGATGTGTCCAGAGAGGAAATGGAAGCTCCATTGCTCACCCCTCCATCCCCAAACCTTGCCCCATGTCAGTCTCCCATCTGGCTGTTCCTGAGTAGTACCCTTTATAATAAACCAGTAAGTGTAAGTATTCTTTCTGAGTTCTGTAAGCCATTCTGCCAAATTATCAAACCTGAGGAGGGGATCACGGAAATGCTCCATAGAGCCAGTTAGTCAGACATACAGGTGACAACTGGAACTTGGTGTCTGAAGTTGGGGCTCCTCTTATGGGACTGAACCCTTAACCTGAGGGTTCTGGACTGTAACTCCAGACAGAATTGAGTTGAACTGTAGGATGCTCAGTGTTTGCCAAGAACTGGAGAATTTCTTGGTGTGGAAAAACCCACACATCTTGGTGTCAGGAACGCTCTGTGGGTAGAGAGGAAATACAGCTTTCCTTTAGTTGATATTCCTTTTCATGGTTTACAAAGCACAGCCCCTGCCTCTGGAGGGCGAGTATAATTTCCATAAAGCATAGAACATCAGTATCATAAGGTCAGGAGCTGGAAGGTCTTGTTTGCCCCTGTATCCTCTACTCCTTCCGCAGCACGGTCTGTAGCCCTGAACACGTGCTCCAAAACACACTGAGTGAATGAGTACAAATCTAGTGTTGCTGCACTGATGGAAGGGTCCTCTCGCCGCTTCATCTGGGGAAATGCCATGCTACAGGCTCCCCAGGTTGCCCTCAGGAAACACAGAACCAGTCTGCATTCAGATCCTGAGAGGGGTCGTCCGGAGCACATACCTTGTGAAGCAGTAAGGATATGGAGGTAGAGTAATGATACACTTGGTTTGCAAATAGCCCATGCTCGTTTTCATGTTGCTGAAGACTCCTTGCTAGGATACGAAACACTTGTCATTTAATATGTTCTCAGAGTCTGAGGCCAGACCGTCTCAAGCTGTGAACGCCTTGGCTCCGGAGAGTCAGTCAGGGTCAGGGCAGGGCAGTTCTTGGCCTGCTGCCCTTCCAGAATAAACCAAACAGCTACAGGAAGTGGTTTCCGTGATTCAGTAGGTGGCACACTTCCTTTTGAGTCAGAACTGAATCACGGCTCTGAGAGGCAAAAAGACCTATTTCTTTATCCCATACTTTCCCTCTATTCCCCATAGTCCATTTATTCTCGTCTGTTGTCTGATATATCCTGTTGAGTTTAATGGGTTTAACTGAAAAGAAAAAGATAAAAAGCAAGTCAACTAGGAGAAAGCAAGAAGGGAGTGGGAAACCTGGTAGATTATAATGAATCCAAGCATCTCGATTTCATCAGAGGGCCGTATTCTCTGAGGAGATGGAAAGAAAAGCCGTAATCTGATTTCACTGGGGTCATTAAGGCCTATGGTCCTCTTGACTCAAATCTGACCCATTTCCAGTGGAAGCAATTAGATCACACTTACATAAACTGTGTTGCTTTAAATGGCCCTACTCTTCTCTTCGCTCACTGACCCTGGCTTACTCCCTGGCATGTCTGCTGGAAGGCTCGTCTCAGAGCTGTCCCAAGCATGGCCCTCGTTCAGCTGCGGGTGAAGTGATCCCGTTCTGAATGTACTGAATGCTGCTGGCAATGCTGTAAATTGTTCTGGGGCTTAAGGAAAAACGCCATAGATATCAAGTCGTAAAAACAGACAGATTTTCCCCCTCATCTTTTTCCTAGTAGGTCTTTCATTCTTCAATAGAGTTCTGCAAACGTGAATTTGTTGATCCATATTTTCAACTGATGAATTAGATTTTACTGTGTTCCTTACTTCCTTCTACTCCAAGTTATTCTGACAGGTTTCATGTTGCAAAGATTCAGATACTTGTACTATACATCCTGTACCTATATCACTCTGAGAGGACCGATCATCAGACTGGAATCAGAAATCTTATTACCGTATTAATATTCCACAGATCTTTCTGTGAATTATTCTGGGAGGTTAAAGAATAGAAGAGTCAAAGTCACATAGACCTGTGTTCAGATTCATGCTCAACAAAAAAATTGTAGAGCTGTGTAACCTTGAATACATGCCTTAACCTCTCTGGGCCATAACTTCCTCAAACTGTAAAATAGGGTTCTAACATACAGACACTATTACTGTGAGAACTAAAAAAAGCTTTTGCATAGCGTCTCGGATAGCTCCTAGCTCATATCTGGTGTTTCAAATAAGGTCCTGCCCTTTCCCTTTATTTACTGTACCTTTCCATTGGAAGCTAAGGATAGCATTTGGACACAACAACCACATGGGCACACGGTCTCGTCCTTCCCAAAGACGTCACTTACATCCAGCAACTTTAGTACTTTCATCAACAGCGCTTGTAGCACATGTGATATCAAATGGTATCCTTAATGGAGTGGCGGAGATACACAAGCCAGGAAGCGGGCTTGAAAGCCAAATGCAGCGCTTCTGGCCAGGACAGCCGTGGCTGATAGATGACAGCCAAATGTGAAGAGAGTCCTCATCTGACACACTGGAGGGAGCACCTAGAGAATGGGCAGGGAGAAGAGAACCTTCAACAGAACTCACAGCCAGACAGAGCAGCCGGCGGGGCCAGGTCAAACCAGGCGATGGCTGGCAGGCAGGTGGAAATGCAAGCACGCTGTCAGATTTGCAAAGCCCTTCTGAAACGCCCATCCTCCCAAATCCCCTTGATGCCTCCCACATCCCTTCAGTTCCTCCCAGATGGCCACACACAGAGAGTGACAGCTTTTAGAGAAGAGTAGTTAGTTACCACTTCCCATGGACAGGGGAGCCTGGCAGGCTGTGGTCCATGGAGTCCTAGAATCAGAACACGACTTAGTGACTGAGCAGGGACACGCATCCTCCCTACACCAAATTAAGGTTCAAAACATCACCTTGTACTTACCTGTCTTGGAGCTGTCACTTTGTAAATTGTAGTTGCCTGGAAGAGTCTCTTCCACTAGACTCTTAGCCTCTAAAGGCAAGGAACGTGTCTCATTTATCCTTTAACCAACAATGTTACCTGGAGGTCAGTGCCTTACCCATCACCAGTACTCAACCCATGTTTGCTGACTTGACAGAAATACTGTACCAGAAAGGCCATGAGGAAACTTTGAAACAGGAATTGGTGGCCTCTGGGGCCAAGGGGCCCCTGGAGTATCGGCTGAAGAGACCCATTTGGAGGAAAGGAAGCAGAAGTCAGAACTCCCTAGAATGATAAAGTCGGGAAGAGGATGGAAACCATTTTTGCACGTGTCGTGGGCAGTCCAAGCTGGACATGGTTTCCGCAGGTCTGGGCATTGTCTGAGTGGAGTGTTGACTGTGTGTCTCCTGGAGACTTCTGTTTAAATAGCTCCCAGAGTAGGATGACTCAGCAGCCGGCGGAATGAACAGTCTCGGGCTGTGTCCTCCTGTAAGTGACAAGTCACGTGGCCCCGGGTGCCTGTGGCGGTCCCTGATATGACACACGAGAGCTCCTTTCTTGCCAGCCCAACAGCCCCAGTGCCAAGTCACCCATCACTAATCTGAAGACTGACAGAAATTGCTTGACAGGCCAGACCTCGTGCTCCAAGTGTGGAGATTCCTATTTGAAATGAACTCTCATGAACGGATTCCATTTCTGAAATTTAGAGGCTGCTTTCAAATTTTTATTCTATCTCCTTATCAGAAACTGCTGATTATCTTCAGGATAAAGACAAAATTCCATCTCCTGGCAATTGAGGTCCTGCAGAACCTGATCTCCCCCTGATTCCCAACCCCCTAAACCCACCTCCTTTTACACTGGCTTGCTACTTTTTTAGCTTTGTTTTTGTCCCTGGCCTGTAAACAGGAGTGGGACAAAGCTTTAAGAAAGAGGCCTGGGAGGAAATCCTAGTGTTAGTTGCTTAGTTGTGTCTGACTCTTTGTGACCCCATGGACTGTAGCCCGCCAGGCTCCTCTGTCCATGGGATTCTCTAGGCAAGAATACTGGAGGTGGTTGCCATTTTCTTCTCCAGGGGATCTTCCTGACCCAGAGACTGAACCCTGGTCTCCTGCATTGCAGGCAGATTCTTTACCTCCTGAGCCACCAGCTAAGTCCTGCCTAGTAGTTATTTCCTGAGAATTGTGGAAATTAGCATTATTAAAATGTAAGAGCATGACACTTGCATACTGGCAATTAAAGAGCAGTTTCTCTGGATTTTTTGTTTGACAAATGCTGGTCGCCTTTCCAGTAGGGATCCAAGAATAGCTCAGATATAAGGGTCAAAAACTATACCTATAGGAGCCTGTAAATTAAACTCGTGAGTTGGGCTAGCTGTGAAGTGCTATGCCTGAAAACAGGTAAGTAAGATTTCAAACCCTTTTTTTTTTTAAGCACGTTAAGTGTTTCAAATACCTGCAGGACTGAGTCAACTTTCAAATCACATTTTTGCAACCTCTGGCTCAGATTAAAGAAGTAACACACTATCCACAGACCCGTTCTTCACCCTAAACACCATCCTTCCAATACTCAAAAAACAGCCTTCCTGGCGAGAATGGTCTTGGCTGCATCAGTACAGTCACTGGTCAGGAAGCACTTTGCATCACATGTTCTGTTTCTCAGGGCTTAGGTCTGTGGCTTCAGCGTAGGCAGCGTGCTTACTGTTGTGATAGTTGCTCAGTTGTGTCTGACTCTTTGCAACCCCATGCACGGTAGCCCACCAGGCTCCTCTGTCCATGAGGATTTTCCAGGCAACAATACTGGAGTGGGTAGCTATTTCCTTCTCCAGGGGATCCTCCCAACCCAGGGATCGAACCTGGGTCTTCTGCATTGCAGGCAGATTCTTTACCGTCTGAGCCACCAGGGAAGCCCTACGTGCTTACTACCATTTATTTGGCTTGAATTTGACAGAGGCCATCTCCACTAACCTCTGCAGACTGTACTCAAGGATCATGGTGAATTGTGGCTTTAGTATTTACCCTCTAGGGTTTTCAGCATCAGCCTAGTTATTGTTTGCAATTATAATTTCTGTTGGCAGATGGTGATTCTACAGATATCCTTTTTGGAGTCCAGAGAGAAATGTTTTTCCACTTGAAATAAATACTGGATAACAGAAACTGAGAAAGAAAATACATTCAGACATTTTTCTGATTTTAATTCACTTGAAAATTTCATTTTTCTAGTTTGAGATATGTTGTAGATACAAGCCCTTAGGAAATCCATTTTGAATTGCTTATAATAATTTTTCAACAGTATTGAAAAATGAAAGAAAATGAAGCAATACTTTGTTTCAAGTTTATTGTAGACATTTAAAAATGTATAGATAAGCATATAGAAGAAACTCAGACATCTATAATCTCACAGCCTAGAAATAACCACAGTTAATATTCTGGAGTTCTCAAAAGTTTTTCCATATATAAGGGATTAGGTTGAATATGCTAGTCTGTTACCTACTTTTAAAATTTAATAATATATAGTATATCTCTTTCTATAGCAATTTATTTGCTATAATGATTTATTATTTCATGAATATTTCATAATACATTTAACCAAACCTCCTTATGTTTCAGGGATGGTGCAAAGACACTTTTGTAAATATATGAATCTTCTATTAACCCCTACAAGTGGAGTTTCTGGATCAAGAGTCATGATTTTTCTTAAGTTTATTCTTTAATATATGGTAAAATTTCCCCTTAGAAAATTTGAGTCAATTTATACTTTGACAGGGAAATGTTATACTCCAGTATTCTGGCCTGGAGAATTCCATGGACTATATAGTGCATGGGGTGGCAAAGAGTTGGACACGACTGAGTGACTTTCACTTTCACTTCCATTTTTCACATACTTTGACAAGTGGTGTAGATTTTTTTGGAATCACCATGGACATGGAACAGTAGACTGGTTCCAAATAGGAAAAGGAATACGTCAAGGCTGTATATTGTCACCCTGCTTATTTAACTTACATCCAGAGTACAACATGAGAAGCGCTGGGCTGGATAAAGCACAAGCTGGATTCAAGATTGCTGGGAGAAAAAAAAAAAAGATTGCTAGGAGAAATATCAATAACCTCAGATATGCAGATGACACCACCCTTATGGCAAAAAGCAAAGAACTAAAGAGCCTCTTGACGAAGGTGAACGAGGAGAGTGAAAATGTTGGCTTAAAACTCAACATTCAGAAAACTAAGATCATGACATCCAGTCCCATCACTTCATGGCAAATAGATGGGGAAACAGTGGAAACTGGCTGACTTTAATTGGGGGGGCTCCAAAATCACTGCAGATGGTGATTGCAGCCATGAAATTAAAAGACACTTACTCCTTGGAAGGAAAGTTATGACCAACCTAGATAGCAGATTAGAAAGCAGAGACATTACTTTGTCAACAAAGGTCCGTCTAGTCAAGGCTATGTTTTCTCCAGTAGTCATGTATGGATGTGAGAGTTGGACTATAAAGAAAGCTGAGCACTGAAGAATGGCTGCTTTTGAACTGTGGTGTTGGAGAAGACTCTTGAGAGTCCCTTGTACTGCAAGGAGATCCAACCAGTCCATCCTAAAGGAGATCAGTCTTGAGTGTTCATTGGAAGGACTGATGTTGAGGGTGAAACTCCAATAGTTTGGCCACCTGATGCGAAGAGCTGATGCATTGGAAAAGACCCTGATGGTGGGACAAATTGAAGTTAGGAGGAGAAGGGGACGACAGAGGATGAGATGATTGGATGGCATCACCGACTCAATGGATGTGAGCTTGGGTAAACTCCAGGAGTTGGTGATGGACAGAGAGGCCTGGTATGCTGCAGTCCATGGGGTTGCAAACAGTCGGACATGACTGAGTGAACTGAACTGAACTGATGACAAATACTGTTAAAATAAGTGTGTGTGAATTAATAGAATTTATTGACCCTCCTCCTCATGGCCAGTCTTGCTTCTAGGTACTGGAAGAATAAACAAGGCAGACAAGGACCTTGTCTCAGAGAGCTTAAATTTTATTGATGGAATTGAACAATAAACAAATAATATAACTTCAAACTGTGATATATGCTATGAAGAACAGTAAAGCATTCTGTGTATGCATTTGTGTGAAAGTAGGGTGGGATGGGGGTGGAGGGAAACACTATTTTAGGTAGATGGCTGAGTAAGCACAGTCTAAGGGTGAGAATCAAAATAGAAATTGTTTCTAAAACTAACTCTTGATTAATTCAGAAAACTTTGAATGTGTACAAATATAAATGAAAAATTTAAAAATTACTTATAATCTTAGCAATTTGGGTTTTATCTTTTCAGTTTTTGCTTCATCATACATACACACGCATCTGTATATTACTGAGATTACTGAAAATACTATGCACTTTTGTTCACCATACATAGGCAGTAGCAGTCAGAGGTTTGTACAGCCAGTAGTTCAAAGTGAGAACATTCAGAGTGCTCAGAAATGTAGGGTTTTATTCTGTGGGTTAGTGGTTGCCAAGAGTTTTGCAATTGCAACCTCCCTTGGTGATTTGACTTAAAATATTCCTTTTCCTTCTTTTTCATAAAAAGGCTATGTGACGTGTGTATAAGTTTGCTCTATTAATTAAAGTGGCTTAAAATTCATTCTCTTGTGTGGAAATATCTGTAACAGTCTAGAGATAATTGAGGAAACCGTAGAAGGCCCCAGGACTATCCTAGGAATTACAGTTTTGGGTTAGGGTGGACTAAGGAGTTGGTGATGGACAGGCAGGCGTGGCATGCTGTGGTTCACGGGATCACAAAGAGTCAGACAGGACTGAGCAACTGAACTGAACTGAGGCTCAGGTTCTAGTGGGAGTCAACCCTTTGCTATCTTGGACCTATTTGGTTCTAATCAGTTCATGTCATGTCCTCAGGCCATGTCATTCTTTTAAAGGGTATACCCTTCTTTATTGACTATGCCAAAGCCTTTGACTGTGTGGATCACAATAAACTGTAGAAAATTCTGAAAGAGATGGGAATACCAGACCACCTAACCTGCCTCTTGAGAAATCTGTATGCATGTCAGGAAGCAACAGTTAGAACTGGACATGGAACAACAGACTGGTTCCAAATAGGAAAAGGAGTACGTCAAGGCTGTATATTGTCACCCTGCTTATTTAACTTCTATGCAGAGTACATCATGAGAAACACTGGACTGGAAGAGGCACAAGCTGGAATCAAGATTGCCAGGAGAAATATCAATAACCTCAGATATGCAGATGACACCACCCTTATGGCAGAAAGTGAAGAGGAACTCAAAAACCTCTTGATGAAAGTGAAAGAGGGGAGTAAAAAAGTTGGCTTAAAGCTCAACATTCAGAAAACAAAGATCATGGCATCTGATCCCATCACTTCATGGGAAATAGATGGAGAAACAGTGGAAACAGTGTCAGACTTTATTTTTTGGGGGGGCTCCAAAATCACTGCAGATGGTGACTGCAGCCATGAAATTAAAAGACACTTATTCCTTGGAAGAAAAGTTATGACCAACCTAGATAGTGTATTCAAAAGCAGAGACATTACTTTGCTGACTAAGGTCCGTCTAGTCAAGGCTATGGTTTTTCCTGTGGTCATGTATGGATGTGAGAGTTGCACTGTGAAGAAGGCTGAGCACCGAAGAACTGATGCTTTTGAACTGTGGTGTTGGAGAAGACTCTTGAGAGTCCCTTGGACTGCAAGGGGATCCAACCAGTCCATTCTAAAGAAGATCAGCCCTGGGATTTCTTTGGAAGGAATGATGCTAAAGCTGAAACTCCAGTACTTTGGCCACCTCATGTGAAGAGTTGACTCATTGGAAAAGACTCTGATGCTGGGAGGGATTAGGGGCAGGAGGAGAAGGGGATGACCGAGGATGCGATGGCTGGATGGCATCACAGACTCAATGGACGTGAGTCTGAGTGAATTCCGGGAGATGGTGATGGACAGGGAGGCCTGGCGTGCTGCGATTCATGGGGTCGCAAAGAGTCGGACACGACTGAGCAACTCAACTGACCCTTCTGCCTAGGACCACAGCCTTGTCTAACTCACTGAAACTAAGCCATGCCCTGTGGGGCCACCCAAGATGGGCGGTTCATGGTGGAGAGGTCTGACAGAATGTGGCCCATTGGAGAAGGGAATGGCAAACCACTTCAATATTCTTGCCTTGAGAACCCAATGAACAGTACAAAAAGGAAAAATGATAGGATACAGAAAGAGGAACTCCCCAGGTCGGTAGGTGCCTAATATGCTGCTGGAGATCAGTGGAGAAATAACTCCAGAAAGAATGAAGGGATGGAGCCAAAGCAAAAACAATACCCAGCTGTGGATGTAACTGGTGATAGAAGCAAGGTCCGATGCTGTAAAGAGCAATATTGCATAGGAACCTGGAATGTTAGGTCCATGAATCAAGGCAAATTTGAAGTGGTCAAACAGGAGATGGCAAGAGTGAACGTCGACATTCTAGGAATCAGTGAACTAAAATGGACTGGAATGGGTGAATTTAACTCAGATGACCATTATATCTACTACTGTGGGCAGGAATCCCTTAGAAGAAATGGAGTAGCCATCATGGTCAACAAAAGAGTCTGAAATGCAGTACTTGGATGCAATCCCAAAAACAATAGATTGATCTCTGTTTGTTTCCAAGGCAAACAATTCAGTATCACAGTAATCCAAGTCTATGCCCCAGCCAGTAATGCTGAAGAAGCTGAAGTTAAACGGTTCTATAAAGACTTACAAGACTTTTTAGAACTAACACCCTAAAAAGAGGTCCTTTTCATTATAGGGGACTGGAATGCAAAAGTAGGAAGTCAAGAAACACCTGGAGTAACAGGCAAATTTGGCCTTGGAATACGGAATGAAGCAGGGCAAAGGCTAATAGAATTTTGCCAAGAGAACGCACTGGTCATAGCAAACACCCTCTTCCAACAACACAAGAGAAGACTCTACACATGGACATCACCAGATGGTCAACACCAAAATCAGATTGATTCTGTTCTTTGCACCCAAAGATGGAGAAGCTCTATACAGTCAACAGAAACAAGACTGGGAGCTGACTGTGGCTCAGATCATGAACTCCTTATTGTGAAATTCAGACTTAAATTGAAGAAAGTAGGGAAAACCACTAGACCATTCAGGCATGACCTAAATCAAATCCTTATGATTATACAGTGGAAGTGAGAAATAGATTGAAGGGACTAGATCTGATAGAGTGCCTGATGAACTATGGATGGAGGTTCGTGACATTGTACTAGAGACAGGGATCAAGACCATCTCCATGGAAAAGAAATGCAAAAGAGCAAAATGGCTGTCCGGGGAGGCCTTACAAATAACTGTGAAAAGAAGAGAAGTGAAAAGCAAAGGACAAAAGGAAAGATATAAGCATCTGAATGCAGAGTTCCAAAGAATAGCAAAGAGAGATAACAAAGCCTTCCTCAGCGATCAATGCAAAGAAATAGAGGAAAACAACAGAATGGGAAAGACTAGAGATCTCTTCAAGAATATTAGAGATACCAAGGGAACATTTCATGCAAAGATGGGCTAAATAAAGGACAGAAATGATATGGATCTAACAGAAGCAGAGAATATTAAGAAGAGGTGGCAAAAATACACAGAAGAACTGCACAAAAGAGATCTTCACGACCCAGATAATCACGATGGTGTGATCACTCACCTAGAGCCAGACATCCTGGAATGTGAAGTCAAGTGGGCCTTAGGAAGCATCACTATGAACAAAGCTAGTGGAGGTGATGGAATTCCAGTTGAGCTATTTCAAATCCTGAAAGATGATGCTATGAAAGTGCAACACTCAATATGCCGGCAAATTTGGAAAACTCAGCAGTGGCCAGAGAACTAGAAAACGTCAGTTTTCATTCCAATCCCAAAGAAAGGCAATGCCAAAGAATGCTCAAACTACCACACAATTGCACTTATCTCACATGCTAGTAAAGTAATGCTCAATATTCTCCAAGCCAGGCCTCAGCAATACGTGAACAGTGAATTTGCAGATGTTCAAGCTGGTTTTAGAAAAAGCAGAGGAACCAGAGGTCAAATTGCCAACATCTGCTGAATCATGGAAAAAGCAAGAGAGTTCCAGAAAAACATCTATTTGTGCTTTATTGACTATGCCAAAGCCTTTGACTGTGTGGATCACAATAAACTGTGGAAAATTCTGAAAGAGATGGGAATACCAGAGCACCTGATGTGCCTCTTGAGAAACCTATAAGCAAGTCAGGAAGCAACAGTGAGAACTGGACATAGAACAACAGACTGGTTCCAAATAGGAAAAGGAGTACGTCAAGGCTGTATATTGTCACCCTGCTTATTTAACTTCTATGCAGAGTACATCGTGCGAAATGCTGGACTGGAAGAAACACAAGCTGGAATAAAGATTGCCAGGAGAAATATCAATAACCTCAGATATGCAGATGACACCACCCTTATGGCAGAAAGTGAAGAGGAACTAAAAAACCTCTTGATGAAAGTGAAAGAGGAGAGTGAAAAAGTTGGCTTAAAGCTCAATATTCAGAAAACAAAGATCATGGTATTTGGTCCCATCACTGCATGGGAAATAGATGGGGAAACAGTGGAAACAGTGTCAGATTTTATTTTTCTGGCTCCAAAATCACTGCAGATGGTGATTGCAGCCATGAAATTAAAAGATGCTTACTCTTTGGAAGGAAAGTTATGACCAACCTAGACAGCATATTCAAAGGCAGAGACTTTACTTTGCTGACTAAGGTCCATCTAGTCAAGGCTATGGTTTTCCAGTGGTCATGTATGGATGTGAGAGTTGGACTGTGAAGAAAGCTGAGCACTGAAGAATGGATGCGCTGAAGAATTGATGCTTTTGAACTGTGGTGTTGATGAAGACTCTTGAGAGTCCCTTGGACTGCAAGGAGATCCAACTAGTCCATTCTAAAGGAGATCAGTCCTGGGTGTTCTTTGGAAGGAATGATGCTAAAGCTGAAACTCCAGTACTTTGGCCACCTCATGCAAAGAGTTGACTCATTGGATAAGACTCTGATGCTGGGAGGGATTGGGGGCAGGAGGAGAAGGGAACGACCGAGGATGAGATGGCTGGATGGCATCACCGACTCAATGGATGTGAGTTTGGGTGAACTCCAGGAGTTGGTGATGGACAGGGAGGCCTGGCGTGCTGCAATTCACAGGGTCACAAAGAGTTGGACACGACTCAGAGACTGAACTGAACTGAACCCTTCCGCCTTCCCTCCTGTTTCAGATCTGGAGTGGCAAACAAAAGGAATATTCAAAAATATAAATCAGAAAATGTCCGTCCCCACTCCAGATCCTTGAATGTGTGTTTATCTCAGTCATTAGTGGGATCTACTTTTTTCCCTCCCCTGATTTCCGTAAAGAAGAAATATTACTAAGTACATTCCTAGCTTGTATCTGTAGACACTCAGCTCCTGGGAAGATAGATTGACTTATCTGATGAGTGGAATGGTAGACCAGGCCTGGTACTTGATCCAGTCAGGTGCTCTGCTCTGCTCTGCTCTATCGTCTCGTGTCTCTTCCTTAGGTTGCTTCTTCCCCCTGTCAGTTGATGTACTGATCACTGGTTCTTTCTGCCTAACTCTGGGATTCAATATTGGCGTGTCAGCTCAGCCAAATAACCCAAAGCAGTATCTAAGAGCTGTACCTCTATCAGTAACAAAGCTGATGTATTGGTTTCTGTCTTTTTCTAAAAATAGATTTTTTCCCTTTATTCACTCATCAAATGTTTTTTGAGACCCTTAAATTTTAAAAAGTGAAGTCACTCAGTCATGTCCGACCCTTTGTGACCCCATGGACTGTAGCCTATTAGGCTCCTCCATCCATGGGTTTTTCCAGGCAAGAATACTGGAGTGGGTTGCCATTTCCTTCTCTAAGAGATCTTCCTGACCTAGGGATTGAACTTGGGTCTCCTACATTGTAGGCAGATGCTTTACCGTCTGAGCCACCAGAGATGCCAGATACTGTTCTGCTGCTTGGGAGACATTAGAAAGGGGAAGAAGAAGAATCAGATTTTTTAAAAAAATCATTTGCTTTATTTCATCAATTATTTAAAACCTGGGTGAGGAAGAAGGGTGAAGCTTATTGGGCCTTTCTCTTTATTCAGAATCAAGTTCTAATTAAGACAGAAAGTTCTCATCATAGTCTAAAAGCTCTTCCTGACTTGGAATCCTTGCTTCCTTCTGTCCTCATCTTCGACTGAAACAGAAGGGAGGGGATAGGGCACAGACTTTAAAAGAATGACACAGCCCAAGGATATGACAGAAACTGATTAGAACCAAATAGATCCAAGATGGCGGACAGGTCAACTTCCACTAGACCTTGAGCCTCAGTGTGCTCTCATTGTAACACATCAGCAAGCACCATGACAGTTCTGAGGCCAACCGCCAAAGACCAAAATGGAGCTCTGGTGGCCTGATTGCTGGAAATCCCCGCCCCTTCCCCCAAAATAGTTGGAATAAGCCGCCAACTCATGAGCCGATGAAATTACCCAGCCCATGAAAATTAAGCATGCTGTATTTTGAGGCTAGCCTCATCTTCTAAGCTGGACTGCACTCTGTCTGTAGAGTGAATTTCTCTCTAAATAAATCCACTTCTTACCTGCCACTTTCTTTCTCACTAAATTCTTGCTGCGATGGGACATCAAGAACCTGAGCCTCATTAAGTCCTGAGACCAGGTGTGTGATCTCCATTCTAAGACTGTAGGTTCAAGTCCCCATTGGAGTTACATGGTTTCACCACCATACTCCCTTTCTTGGTTGTGTTGGCTTCCTTGCTGTTCTTTGAACAGGTTGTAAAACCATGCACAGCCCCTCCTCTGTTCTTTGCTGTTCCTTCCACCCAGACCCTTCCTTCCCTTGATGGCTATGTGATCCAGGCTCTCACTTCTATCAGGTATCTGTTCAAATGTCCCTGTCACATTGAATCTTTTCCCAACCACTTGTATAAAATAAACCACCCACATCTATTTCTAGTTTTTCTCTATTTGGCATGATAGGCAGGCTGCTACTTTGTGCATGTGTACGTACTTGTATGCCGAGTCATGTCTGACTCTTTGCAACCCCGTGGACTGCAGCACACCAGGCCTCCTTGCCCATCACCAACTTGTCCTATTTTCATCCACCTTCAATTTTTCCTAGCATCAGAGTCTTTTCAAATGAGTCAGTTCTTCACATCAGGTGGCCAAAGTATTGGAGTTTCAGCTTCAACATCAGTCCTTCCAATGAATATTCAGGACTGATCTCCTTTAGGATGGACTGGTTGGATCTTCTTGCAGTCTAAGGGACTCTCAAGAGTCGTCTCCAACACCACAGTTCAAAAGCATCCATTCTTTGGTGCTCAGCTTTCTTTATAGTCCAACTCTCATATCCATACATGACTACTGGAGAAACCATAGTTTGACTAGATGGACCTTTGTTGGCAAAGTAATGTCTCTGCTTTTTAATATGCTGTCTAGGTTGGTCATAGATTTTCTTCCAAGGAGTGAGTGTCTTTTAATTTCATGGCTGCAATCACCATCTGTAGTGATTTTGGAGCCAAAAAGATAAAGTCTGACACTGTTTCCTTTGTTTCCCCATCTATTTCCCATGAAATGATGGGACCAGATGCCATGATCTTAGTTTTCTGAATGTTGAGCTTTAAGCCAACTTTTCCACTCTCCTCTTTCACTTTCATCAAGAAGTTTTTTAGTTCCTCTTCACTATCTGCCATAAGGGTGGTGTCATCTGCATATCTGAGGTTATTGATATTTCTCCTAGCAAGCTTGATTCCAGGTTGTGCTTCATCCAGCCCAGCGTTTCTCATGATGTACGCTGCATATAAGTTAAATAAGCAGGGTGACATTATACAGCCTTGACCTGCTCCTTTCCCTATTTGGAACCAGTCTGTTGTTCCATGTCCATTTCTAACTGTTGCTTCCTGACCTGCATACAGATTTCTCAAGAGGCAGGTCAGGTTGTCTGGTATTCCCATCTCTTCAAGAAATTTCCCACAGTTTGTTGTGACCCACAGAGTCAAAGGCTTGGCAACTATTAGCTGATTAATATCATACCATATCATTTCATATCAGCCTCTAAGGTAGGAACTATTATTGCCTGCATTTTACAGATAAAGCAGTTCAGGCACAAAGATTATGAGAGATGAAGCAGAGATTTATACACAGAGTTGTACCCTTGATGAGAATTATAAGTTGTAGTAGAGTAGGGGCTTTGTTTTGTTCATGTCCTACCCCTGAGACATAGAATAGTGCCAGGCACTTAGTAAAATGTATTAATGAATAACAGAATATTATAGGTTTCTTAGAGTTTTGAAGATTAAAAATATTTGTATACATAAGAGTTTAAATCAGTGCCTGGCACATATTGGGTGGTTAAAGATTTAAAAAAAAAAAAGAAGCTACCCATAGCTACCTTTCAGTTAACCTTGACTCATATTAATAACGATCTCTCTCTTCGCAGCAACAATTAGATGTAACCCATTCTCAACGTAAAATTAGAGGAACAATTCTCAAGCTATGCTCAAATCTATTATTGCTGGACTATGAGCTGGATTAATGTCTTCAGTGCTAAAATCAAATAATGGTATTTTCCCACCTCAGAAAAAAATCTCAAATAAGTGAATACAATCTTTAAAATTTTTTATTTTTCTCTCATAAATTTTTCTTTAAAACATCAACTATTGCATCTTATTTGCTAGGTTCAAAAGTGAGTGAACAAGTAGCAAACAAGTACTAACAGGAAAATGTGGAAGCGGCCCTAATTGGAAACCAAGATCCAGCCATGTTTTATTTATAAATATAAGATCAAGAGAATGCTGTTTAAGACACCAACATTGAATAGTCTTGAAAGATGAGTAAAATAAATGCATAACTTTTAATGTATTTATATAGAAATCTGTCTCTAGATAGACACACACAGGTCAGACTTATTGTCCTGAATCAAAATAACTATATCTGTATTTTATCACATGACATAAAGAGCACCTTAACTTACAGGATGTTCTACTTTTGGAACAAATTAGAAAACCATTGAACTTGGAAAGCAAGAATAAAGAAAAAGTCTAAAACCTGGCAAACTCAGTGTCAGAGATTTCCCACTGGCTCACTCATCACTTAAATGAGGAAACCCGCAAGGACTTTAGCAGAACTGTATTTTCAGTGTAATTTTTGGCCTGAAGTTTCTTCTCCACCTATGTGGAACTCATTCAAGTGTTCAGAGTGCCAAGAAACGCAGTTCTACAATGCTACTCAGACACTATAAAGAAAACTCAAAGGTCATTTAAAAATGTATATAATTAATCAAGGAAATCATGATTTTTTTTCTATTGGTAAAGCTTATCAAAGAATAGCCAAAATACATTTTTTAGAAGTTATCCTGTAGCCTAATATCTTGCTTAATTATTTTAGCAAAGGAATAATCTCAGTGCAGACACAGTATGGCAAGAAAAAGTTTTGCAGCTTAAGAGTAAAAATGTGAAAATAACATGTCATTTGAAGGGCCTAATTATGCTTTTGCAAAGAGCACTGAACTGTAGCTATTTTCATTAGTGGACATTGACTGTGCAAATTCCCACTTCAATCTGGCCTTGCCACTGCCTCCAAACCATACCCTTTCTGTAAATATTAGTGTAATTTCCACCACAGGCATAAATCATGGTGATATTAACCAGATCTCCTTGAACAGTTCCACTGAGTTCCTCCTGGCTGTAATGAATCTCACCCAGCAGTCAGCTGAAACATGTTTATTTTAAAATATTTAAACATTTACTTGGTGCAAAATAAGGGAGCAGCAGCAGCATGTTTAACAGCAATTCTCTTAGCAGAAAGAGGAGAAATAGACATATACATTTACAGTAACTCTTCCTTACCTCATAGAAAGATACGTTCCAAATCCAAAAAAGAGGAAGATACAAAATCCCCATCCAGCCCACAGCCAAAAGTTACAAAATCACTTCTCAAACCAAAACAAAACCCTCAAAACTTTGGAATGTCCCCTTTCCCTAATGTTCCTGTCCTCACTGATGTTGGCATTCCATTTCTCTTCTCTCCACTGGATCTTTCATCTTGGTAAATCCCCTTAGATCCTCACTATATTAAATTAAAAAAAGTTTCTCCCCCGGGCGCCCTTATTGAAAGTAATATAGTTTCCTCTGCACTGGCTGGGCAACCGCAGGTGGGAGTCACCTGTCACTCCAGCTGAATGACTCCTGCTCACTCGCAGAACCAGACAGGCTGTCTCAGCTTTCACAAGCAAAGGTTAAAACAGGTTTGCAAGTCTCTGGATCAGACTGGGGCTGCTCAAGCTTTCTGGAAGGGTTTCCACATCTACAAAAGTTGTATATAATGTGCTTTAGAAAAATGCACGTGTACCAGATAGAGCTGGCACTGAGAATTCCGTTTTAGTGAAAGTGTTAGTTGTGTCCAACTTCTTTGGGCTACAACCCTGTAGATTGTAGCCCGCCAGGCTCCTCTGTCCATGGAATTCTTCAGGCAAGAATACTGGAGTGGATTGTTGTTTCCTTCTCCAGGAGATCTTCCTGACTCAGGGATCGAACCCGGGTCTCCTGTATTGCCGGCAGATTCTTTTAAAATATGGAAAAAGAGATAAACATTTTGCAAGAAGCCACTTATCTTGAGCCTTGTCTTCTAACCACACCACACAGCTGCTTCACCCTGGTGTTCAGCCTCATGGAAGATGTGACTCAGCATCTGCTGCGTTTTAAGCACATCTGGTCACATTACAGAACAAAATCAACAGACAGTTCCATATCTCTACTTCCCTCTAGTCTCACATATTGGTGGCTCACACTAGCAAACAGCCCACTCTGGCACCTCAACCTTGTCTGGAATGTAACACAAATGTAAACCTTAATATATCTGAAGAGCTAATGCTTAAATTTCATTTACATCTCCATTCTTGAAAAGACGTGAGTGCTTTAAAAAATGTTGTGTAAGAATAGAGAATGGAAAATGTTAGGAGACTGGAGTTAGAATTTCAATTAAAAGATTAGGAACGTTGCTCTTTAAGTGTAACTACAAAGTCACCAAAGATTATAGTGATTAGGAATCTGCATTTGTAGCATGTGGTTGGCATTGACAACAAATGAAGAGACTTATGGGCTTCCCAGGTGGCTCAGTGATAAAGAATCTGCCTACAAATGCAGGAGACGCAAGAGACGCAGAAGACGCACGTTCGATCCTGAGTTGGGAAGATCCCTTGGAGAAGGAAATGGCAACCCTCTCCCTTATTCTTGCCTGAAGAATCCCATAGATAGAGGAGCCTAGAGGACTACAGTCTATGCATTTGCAACAAGTCGGACACAACTAAGTGACTGAGCGTGCACAGAGGTGTGTAAAATTCAAATGCTGTGCTTATACTGGAACCACATCAGGCAGTCCTAAACTAACTTCTAGAAAACTTTTAATACAAGTTCACATTCTGTAGTTGTGCACCCTGAATTGTAAGATCTGTTTTAAAATGCAAACTCAAGAGTAGCCTCAATTTTTTTTTTTTTTAATAGATGACTGTTTTTTAAAAGATGACTATTGGCTTGACCAGGACTAGTAAGTCTATTTTCAAGTAAAAAATCAATCTCATCTTTCAGTAATAATAAGTTCTTTTAAAAATTGGTCTCATATACGTTATTTTATACAGTTCATAAAACTTCTGCAGTGAAGAGCACAGTATAGCATATATCCTAGCATCCTCACGTTTATGGATGAAGATGAGGAAGGAAAGGAAAACAAATACCCAGTGCTGTTTACTAGGAGGGGCGCTCTATGTTCCGCCTCCTCACATCCAATCTCCCACGAAGTCCTGTCTATTCTACATGAAAGATCCACCTTTCATCTTCCTTGTTCCTTTCCTCCAGGACTAGTTAACCATCCTCTTTCACGCGGACTACTACAGACTCTCGGCCCACCTTTATACTCCACATCCTTCCTGATCTTAATCTATTCTGCACCCAACAGCCAAAGAGATACTTTACAAATTTAAGTCAGATTACCTGACTCTTCTGAAAACCGAAGGCATCCCGCTGCACTTAGAGCACACGGCCAGAGCCCCTGCGGCCCTGGTTGTGGGGCCCTGCCCGGCTGCATCCTCACGTCCACCGCGTTGCCTCTCATCGACTGCCTCCCAGCTACACACTGGCCTCTTCCCTGTTCCTTTAATGTGCCAACCACTTGCTTCTCCCTTTGCCTGGAACAATTGTCCTTCTGATATTTTAAGCCACCCTCGGTACTTTTCATGCATTGGAGAAGGAAATGGCAACCCACTCCAGTGTTCTTGCCTGGAGAATCCCATGGTCAGAGGAGCCTAGTGGGCTGCTGTCTATGGGGTTGCACAGAGTCGGACACGACTGAAGCAACTTAGCAGCAGCAGCAGCAGCAGCAGTACTAAACATGGATTGTATTTACAAGCAGGCAAGTTATTGTTTAGCCACTTCCTTTTCTTTGAGCCGCTGAGTAAATACTGCTGGGTCCCCATGATCTGTCTTCCCTTCCTTTTTGGAGTAATAGGAGACTTTACTTCCCAGCCTACTTGAAGTCTGTGGAGGCCATGTGAAAGGAAAATGAATCACTTCTGGATAGAGGGTTGGCAGAGGCAGAGTGCCCTCAGATTTTTACATCATCATTCCCATCATCATTCAGGTTTTGGTTCAAATATCACCCACTCAGCGAGTCCGTCACTTCTAGCTCAGTCATTCTGGCCACATGACCCTGTTTTGTTTTCTTGTTTTCTATCTCTATTACACTATCTGGGTTTCCCTGGTGGCTCAGTGGGAAAGAAGCCAGACCTGCAATACAGGAGACATAGTCTTGATTCCTGGGTTTCGAAGATCCCCTGGAGAAGGAAACAGCAACCCACTCCAGTAGTCTTGCCTGGAAAATCCCATTGACAGAGGACCCAGGTCTTCCTCATTGCAGGCAGATTCTTTACTGTCTGAGCCACCAGGGAAGTCTGGTGGCATGAATCTATTGGTGTATGGCTTTAAAAGTACCTGCTATTTAGTGGACTTCTACACAAACAAGACTTTTGGATTCTCAGAATAATTTTACTCTTAAAGTATCAATAGTACCTACCAAATCAGCATTTCATATAACCAGCAAATTTTAAGGATCAAGGCTAAATTTAATTTATGTCATTCTAAATAGGATCCTTCTGGCTTTGTCTAGATCTACCTGGTAGCTGGATAAATAAAACATAAACACGGTGTACAAGAAAATAGTTTTTATTCCCAAATATATGACTTAAGTGGAAAGACATTCTGGAAACTCAAACTCACACCAGGACAGAACGTTAGGAAGAATTGCATTGAATTGGAGAGATGTCATAAACTCTCTTCCTCTCTGAGCTTTCGAGTATGCATAGACCTTGGCATTGGTTACTAGTTTGCATCAAGGTGTTGTTGAATGCAATTATGGAAAGGAGAGCTTGGGAAGTAACACACTAAAATGGTGTCCATAATCATTGCCTAATCATCTCTTGGAAGATTAGCCTTGACAGAGAATCGGGCACAAGGAAGTGAGACTAAGGGAGGGCAAATCTGTACCTGGGCGAAAGGTCAGGAAAAGTCTGGACCAGAACAATGGTTCTTAAACATCTGTGGGATTTAGGAATCACCCAAGAATCAAGCTAAAATGCAAATGCCCAGACCCATCTCTCAGGAATGTCAATTAGTAGGAATAGCGGGAGTCCCGGGAATCCGGATGCAGACATCCTGGATCGCGTGGGGTGCTGATGGGAGGGGCGTCCAGTCGGAAGAGCTGTGCCACCTGCTGTCACAGGTGTACCACTCACCTGTGTACGGTCCTGCGGACCATCCCAGGGATATAGCGCATAAACGGAGTGATTCTCTGGGAGAGGAAAACTGACAAGGATGTGCTGAACACACAGGGAGGGTGAAAGGTTCTGAAAAAAAATTTTTTTTCTTACGTATAGTTGTTTTTTACAACTGTTCACATTCCTTTTAGGAGCCTGCATGATGAATGAAAACAGAGTATTCAGATATATTGCTGGAATGTGGAATTACGTATTTAATGCCATAATATTCATTGCTTCTAAATTTATATTTTAAGGTTGCTGATTCATGCCAAAAAATTTAGGCCCCGAGAATTTCGAACCCTTAGGTCTGCATACCAAAACCCTGATGTACCCAATAGTGATATGTTTCACGTGTGTCTATAGACATTTTATTGACTTTAAAAACTAGCTGTACTCATTCCTTAGGGTCACTGTGACCACTTACTCTTTCATTCTCTCATTTACCAAACCTGTATGGTATTTATGATATATTAGGGTTGACAAGTTTAAACTCTGATAAAGACAAACAATGAATAAGTAGTACATGGTAAGTGCCATGGGTAAGAGGGGCATAGGGGAGAAAACAGTGGGGTTCACTTATGTATGTATGTATATATATATTTGGCCATACAGTTTGTGGGATCTTAATTCCCCAGCCAATGATTGAACCCAGGCCCCAGCAGTGAAAGCGGTGAGTCCTAACCACTGGACATCCAGGGAATACCCTAGCACTGTGTAATTTTAAATAGAGCTTTCAGGACAGGCCTATCATTTGAATAAAGACTTGCAGGAAATGGGGAAGATGACCATGCAGAATTTCAGGCAGAGGGACTGGCCAGTGCTGCAGCCCTAAGGCAGAGAGCTGGTGTGGGATATTTGAGGACAAGAAACACAGGTAGTCCGGTGTGGCTGGCTGGATGCATGCGTGGGAGGGGATGAGGTCATCATAAAGAGGAAGGAGGAGCCTTACTGGTCATTGTCACAATCTTGGCTTTCACTCTGAATGAAATAGGAAGCCACTGAATGGTCACAAACAGAGAAGTGACTTGATCTGACTTTTGGTATTAAAGGATCACACTCTTGACTACTGTGTCCAGAGTAACTTGTTAGAGGGCGTGTATGGGTTCTGTGTGAGCAAAAATAACAACCTAATAGCTTTAAGTTCTCAGTACAGGTCACAGTGAGAGAGCTTCTGTGATTTTCCTGAAAGACTCTCTTATTGCTGGCTACAAGGGCTAGTAGAGCTAAAAATCAGCAGCAGAGTTTTAATATTCCTTGCATGCTCAGTCGTGTCTGACTCTTCGCGACCCCATGGAATATAGCCCACCAGGCTCCTCTGTCCATGGGATTCTCCAGGCAAGAATATTGGAGTGGGTTGCATTTCCTTCTCTGGGGGATCTTCCCGACTCAGGGACTGACCGGCATCTCCTACAATGACCCCTGCATAGGCAGGCGGATTCTTTACCACTTAGCCACCTGGGAAGTCCCTGTTAGAGGGCAGGCCTAGGAAATATTTGGAAAATTAGTGCAATAATCCGGAGAAGGCAATGGCACCCCACTCCAGTACTCTTGCCTGGAAAATCCCATGGATGGAGGAGCCTGGTAGGCTGCAGTCCATGGGGTCGCAAAGAGTCAGACATGACTGAGCGACTTCACTTTCACTTTTCACTTTGATGCATTGGAGAAGGAAATAGCACCCCACTCCAGTGTTCTTGCCTGGAGAATCCCAGGGATGGGGGAGCCTGGTGAGCTGCCTTCTCTGGGGTCACACAGAGTTGGACACAACTGAAACGACTTAGCAGCAGCAGCAGCAGCAGCAGTGCAATAATCCAATGGGGAGATGATGGTGATTTAGACCAGGATGGTAGTAGTGAAGATGATGAAAAACAGTTGCAGTCTGGGTATATTTTGAAGTTTCCTGGAAAATCAAATGTGGGATATAAGAGAAAGACAGAATTCAAGTATGTTTCTCTGGATTGAGCAAATGAAGGACAGAAAGAAAGAAAGTGAAACTGAAGTCACTCAGTTGTGTCCAACTCTTTGGGACCCCATTGACTGTAGCCCACCAGGCTCCTCCGTCTATGGGATGTTCCAGGCAAGAATACTGGAGTGGGTGCCATTTCCTTCTCCAGGGGATCTTCCCTGGAGATCAAACCTGGGTCTCCCACATTGTAGGCGGGCGCTTTACTGGCTGAGCCACCAGGGAAGTCTGAAGGGCAGAGGTGGGATTAACTGAGATGCTATCTTGTGTTTTACCTAGCTATGTACCATATTCAAAAGCCCACTATCACTGTGAACTTCTTCACACTGAGGCATGAATGCACACTGGGTTGAGTGTGTAACCTCTGGAGGCTGACTGCCTAGGTTCTAATCTTGGCTCATCACTTACTAGCTATGTGACCAGAAGCAAGTTACTTAATCTTCTAGTGCCTCAAATATTTTTCTGTGAAATAAGGATAATGATAGTTCCTCAAAGAGTTGATGCGATTCAGTGAATTGATATATGAAAGCACTTAAAAGCAGAATTAAATACTAGCTATGAAGACATTCCATTTCTTTTTCCCACACTTCATTAGAGTTGGTTTTTCCCATTTCTTTCCATAATGAGTCACTTGGTGACTTTTAGTTAGGAAGTTGTAAACCTTTCTGGGAATGTCAGAATAAAGGGTAAGTATGATTTCCATTTGCCAGTTTGTGAGATGAGAATTCAGGGAACAAAAGAAATAATACTTGGACATGCCAGAGAAAATGTATACACATTCAAATGCTAAAATCAAAAGCAGTCTTTCTCAGATTCGTGCTTCAGCTTTTATATTACGAAGAATAAAGAGAGGAAATGGTTGGAAAAGAGATCTTAGATATCATCTAGCTTAACTCTTCCTTTATTCATTCTGCAGTGCTTTGTAACACAGATGCCAGTCTCCAGTGTCACCTGCTTGGAAGCAACTAGACCTCTAATTTTAAAGTAAGATGGACTCCAGCCCTTTGTATGAATATGGGGAAACCCCAGTGTCTATCTCCATATCTTCAGTAGTCTTCAAGGGGCGCACCTTTCTCATCACTCTACTCCAACTGGCTGTTATCTGCTGAGATCTCAGGCTTCTCTCCTCTCTGATGTCTTTTTTTCATTGTGTTTCCAGTGTTGGACACAGCTTGGATTACTCCCATTTCACAGAGCACTACTCTTAAAAAGTTGAGAGTACAAAGTTTTTGCTGGAATTCATATTGATTAACGATTGAGAGTCCCTTGGACTGCAAGAAGATCCAACCAGTTCATTCTAAAGGAGATCAGCCTTGGGTGTTCTTTGGAAGGAATGATGCTAAAGCTGAAACTCCAGTACTTTGGCCACCTCATGCAAAGAGTTGAGTCATTGGAAAAGACTCTGCTGCTGGGAGGGATTGGGGGCAGGAGGAGAAGGGGACGACAGAGGATGAGATGGCTGGATGGCATCACTGACTCAATGGATGTGTTTGAGTGAACTCTGGGAGTTGGTGATGGACAGGGAAGCCTGGCGTGCTGCGATTCATGGGGTCGCAAAGAGTAGGACATGACTAAGCAACTGAACTGAATGGTTGCAGATTGGTACCGAAGAGAAACAACTTCAAAATCATTCCTAGAACTCTCTGAAAAGCTGGCAGTTATTCCCTGTCATAGAGAATTTCTGTGTCTCCTGAACATATTTTGGGGGCCCTAAATCTCTTCTCTTCTATTTTTTTTCCCGTTTAAGCTATGCTTGTCAGTGTTTCCCCTTCCACAGCGAGTAGATGCATGAGAGTATGTTGTTAAACAGACTTTTCCTCCAATCACCATCGATTGTGTTAACTCCTAGAAAGCAAAACCTGGGGTTCACTCATTCAGTAACATAACTGAGCTACTGTATCAGACATCATGCTGGACTTTGGAGAAGAAACAGTGGGCAAATTAGCTAGTGGCTGTACATTCAAAGGGGCTTCCCTGGTGGCTCAGATGGTAAAGAGCCCACCTGCGATGCAGGAGACCCGGGTTTGATCCCTGGGTTGGGAAGATCCCTGGGAAAAGGAAATGGTAGCCCACTCCAGTATTCTTGCCTAGAGAATCCCATGGACAGAGGAACTTAGAGGGCTATAGTCCGTGGGGTTGTAAAGGATCAGACACAACTAAACAACTAACAGTGCATTCACAAACTTATGGTCAACTAGGAGAGCTAATTTACATGAGTGTATAATGTAAATTGGGCTTCCCTGGTGGCTCAGATGGTAAAGAATCTGCCTGCAATGTGGGAGACTGGGTTAGATCCCTAGGTTGGGAAGATCCCCTGGAGGAGGGCATTGCAACCCATTCTAGTATTCTTGTCTGGAGAATCCCCATGGACAGAGGAGCCTGGTGGGCTACAGTCCATGGGCAGAGAGTCAGACAAGATTGAGTGATTAAGCACAGCACATAATGCAAATTAGGCAGAGTATTAAGAAAAAAAAAAAAAAAACTATAGGATCAGAAGGCGTTAGTGGTGGAGAATCCACCTGCCAATGCAGGAGCTGTGAGAGATGCAGGTTTGATCCCTAGGTCAGGAAGATTCCCTGAAGGAGGGCATGGCAACTCACTGCAGTATTCTTGCCTGGAGAATCCCATGGGCAGAGGAGCCTGGTGGGCTATGGCAACTTGAAAAGAGTTGATATGACTAAAGCAACTTAGTACGCATGCACATGAGAGTGTATTTATCTAGTGAAGATGAGTTGGGGAAGACTTCCTGAAACTGAGATTAGATCTGAAAGATAAGGAATAAAGAAGGAGGGGTGGGTGCAAAATTGGAAGGCTCTGAGGTGCAAGGGATCAAAGTGACAGGAATGAACTGGTGATAGGCCAAAGTGGCTTGAAGCGAGGAGGGGAGCTCCCACAGGTCTCAAAGGATATTGACCTTAGTGGGGTCCACAACAAGGGAATCTGCCATCATTTAGGCCATTCTGGTTGCTCCAGAGAAGTCTGGAATAGAGGAACAGAAGTAGAAAAAGGGAGACCTGAGGGGAGGCTATGGGAGTAGTCCATGCAAGAATGTATGGTACACTTGTAACTGTGTAAATCAGATCTGGACTTGAACTCATGGTCTTTCAGCTGAGATCACACCTGGTCTCAGAACTTAATGAAGCTCAAGCTCTTGGTGTCTCATTGCAGCAAGGTTTCAATGAGAGACTAAGTGATGGGTAAGAAGTAGGTTTAGTTAGAGAGAAACACACTCCACAGTCAGAGTGTGGGCCAGCTCAGAGGCAAAAGAGGCCCCAGGGTTCATGGTTGTTAGTTTTTATAGGGGTGGGTAATTTTATAGTCTAATGAGTGGGAGGAATATTCCAGCTATTTTGAGGAAGGAATGGGGATTTCCCAGAATTGGGCCACCATCCACCTTTTGACCTTTATGATTGGCCTTGGAACAGTCACGGTGCCCATGGGCGTGTCATTTAGCTTGCTGATGTGTTACAATGAGTGTATACTGAGGCTCAAGGTCTCAGTTCAGTTCAGTTCAGTCGCTCAGTCGTGTCCGACTCTTTGCAACCCCATGGACTGCAGCACACCAGGCCTCCCTGTCCATCACCAACTCCTGGAGTCCACCCAAACTCATGTCCGTTGAGTCGGTGATGCCATCCAACCATCTCATCCTCTGTCATCCCCTTCTCCTTCTGCCCTCAATCTTTCCCAGCATCAGGGTCTTTTCAAATGAGTCAGCTCTCTGGATCAGGTGGCCAAAGTATTGGAGTTTCAGCTTCAGCATCACTCCTTCCAATGAACACTCAAGACTGATCTCCTCTAGGATGGACTGGTTGGATCTCCTTGCAGTCCAAGGGACTCTCAAGAGTCTTTTCCAACACCACAGTTCAAAAGCATCAATTCTTCAGTGCTCACCTTTCTTTACAGTCCAACTCTCACATCCATACATGACTATGGAGAAAGCATAGCCTTGACTAGATGGACCTTTGTTGGCAAAGTAATGTCTTTGCTTTTGAATATGCTGTCTAGGTTGGTCATAACCTTCCTTCCAAGGAATAAGTGTCTTTTAATTTCATGGCTGTGGTTACCATCTGCAGTGATTTTGGAGCCTGAAAAGATAAAGTCTCTCACCATTTCCATTGTTTCCCCATCTATTTCCCATGAAGTGATGGGACCAGATGCCATGATCTTCGTTTTCTGAATGTTGAGCTTTAAGCCAACTTTTTCACTCTCCTCTTTCACTTTCGTCAAGAGAATTTTTAGTTCCTCTTCACTTTCTGCCATAAGGGTGGTATCATCTGCATATCTGAAGTTACTGATATTTCTCCTGGCAATCTTGAATCCAGCTTGTGCTTCATCCAGCCCAGCGTTTCTTGCGATGTACTCTCAAGGTCTAGTGGATGTCAGCTCTCTGCCATCTTGGACCTGTTTGGTTCTAATCAGTTCATGTGGTGTTGGGCTATATTATTCTTTTAAAGGTTGTGCCCTTGTTCATGACCTAGAGGGATGGGATGGTGCGGGGAGGGAGGCAAAAGAGAGAAGGGATATATATATATATGACTGATTTGCATTGTTGTATGGTAGAAACCAACACAACACTGTAAAGCAATTATCCTCCAATTAAGAAAAGGTTGCACCCTGCCCTCTTCCCTCCTGTTTTACAATGGTCTAAGGTACAGGCATTGCCTATGGCAGAAATGGTAAGTGTTAGGTTATTTTTTATCCCTGTGCGCTAAATTCTGTTTCAAGAGCCCTGTGTCACATTGCACATTTCAAATAAAGAGGGACAAAAATGCATTTATATCAAAGTTACTCAGCCTCAGCACTCTCAATATTTGGGATGGACTGATTCTGTTGGGGGTGGGTACAATTCTCTGTATTGTAGGCTGTTTAGGAACTTCTTTGACCTCTGTCTACTAGATGCCGGTAGCATCCTCTCCTCTTGCCCAGTTAGGACAGCAATGAATCTTGGCTTCGCCAAATTTCCCCTGGGGTTGGGTAAGGGTTGGGGGTAGGAGGAGCCATAATTGTCCCTGTTGCAAATCACTGGTCCATATGTATGAACATAGATGTGTATTTATTTGAAATGATCCCAGAAATGTTACAAATTTCCAAACTGGCTTCTCTGAAAATAATTGAGATGAAGTCACAGCAAGATTGAATGCTTTTGGAAGTATTCTACAACAAAATTTCAGTTTGTGTGCAAGTAATAAGAAAAAAAAGAAAGTGATTTGGAAAGGGAGTTTTGTTTGTTATTATATTTTATGCTTTGTTTTTCAAACTAAAATTTCTATATGCGTTCTATTACTATAGGAGAAAAATCAACAAAACAAAATTTTGCCTGAATTTTTTAGGAAGGTAGTTCTCAAGGTCTTCTTTCACCTCTGACATAATGTCCAGGAATGACTGAGTCGTGCTCCTGATTATGCAACATTTCCTTAAGAGGAAGCAGGAATTTTGCAAACACAGATATAGGAGTAGTTTAGAAGAATTTTTGCTAATGATGATTTCCTCTTCTTGAACACAGGGTCTGGATATTTTAGATTCACATGAAAAATAATTCAGGCTTAAGGGCACTGGAGATTCCACCTGACACTTTCTAATTGAGGACTGGCAAAAAGTTGTATTGAATAGATTACTTGCTATCTGAAAATCTTAGAGATTAGAGATTTGATTAGCTGTTGAGATTGCATCGGAGGAAAAAAAAATCTAGCCCGAAATTTGTTTTTCAAACAGCTCATAACTTGCTTTAACAATGGTAACATTCAATTAGTGTAAGGATTTTAACATCACTGGCCTGACTGAGAGTAGATCTGCTAGGATTTTTATAGTAAAAAAAAGTTCTCCTTTCTCCCTGTCCCCTACCTCATCCTCTCCCCAAGTCAGCACAGCCAAAAAATTGTCCATGTGGCAGATCACTCTTAAAGGCCTCCTGGCAGGAAAAACTCTCTTGGATTTTGTCCTTTCCCTTCCATAGATCTGTTCAAATGATTGATCTGTGCTTCAGTTTCCAAATCATTATTGGCAGCTAACTGGAGTTTAGAAAGATTTATTGTTTTTAATTTAAAGCATTGCATTCTGAATATAGATTACAAAGTGTAATCATAGATAGAGCTCTTTCTTAAACCCCATGCACTTCAGCACCATCAAACAGTCCAGGAGCTCCTTTATGGTTTTCAGCTTCTCTCCAGGGTATATTTTTCTTTCAAAGAAATATTTACTTTCAGTACAGCAGGGGCTTATTTGAATCTAAGCTTACAAAAGCTGTGGAATCAAGCTAGAATTCCCTGTAGGCACTTTCAGATTTTAAAATTTGGAATTTTTTAAAAAAATATGTTGGGGCTTCCCTGGTGGCTTAGCAGTAAAGAATCCACCTGCAGTGTAGGAGACGCAGGAGACTTGGGTTTGATCCCTGGGCCAGGAAGATCCCCTGGTGAAGGAAATGGCAACCCACTCCAGTATTCTTGCCTGGGAAATCCCATGGACAGAGAAGCCTAGCAGGCTACAGTCCATTGGTCTCAAAAAAAAAAAAAAAAACAGTTGGACAAAACTTAGCAGCTAAACAACAACACATATTGTTTTAAAGTATTCATGTAATTGGTTGTGCCAAGTGTTAGTTGTGGCATGTGGGATCTTCGATCTTCATTTCAGCATGTGGAATTTTGAGTTGCAGCATGTGAACTCTTGGCTTTCCCTAGTGGCCCAGTTGGTAAAGAGTCTGCCTGCAGTGCAGGAGACCCAGGTTCGATCCCTGGGTCGGGAAGATCCCCTGGAGAAGGAAATGGCAACCCACTGCAGTACTCTTGCCTGGAGACTTCCATGGATAGAGGAGCTGGGCAGGCTACAGTCCATGGGATCACAAAGAGTTGGACACGACTGTGAGACTAACTTTCACTTTCATGTGAACTCTTAGTTGCAGCATATGGGTTCTAGTTCCTGGACCAGAGATTAAACCCAGGCTCCTGCATTGGGAGCTTGGAGTCTTACCCACTGGCCTACCAGGGAAGTCCCTAAAATTTGGAAAGATTTTGATCACTCTTTGACACCCTTGAACCTTGAAGCTAAACTCTGAAACTTAACCTAGAGATCATCAGAATATTTTGCATTATGTGTTTTGTGCATCAGCCTAGCAAAAGCTTGTCACTTTCTCCAGGGGCTGATATGCTCTGAAGTACCATACATGCGATAGCCGCAGAACGTGTGTACAACATGACTCTCCCCTTAACATATACCATCTGTGTCTCACACAACTGCAGTCCCTGCCTACAACCGGGGCAATCAAGTTCTTCCTTCATGGTGATGTTCATTAAAAGGAAGCAAGGTCTTTGCTATGCCATTTTACATTTCACAGGCACTGGGTCTTAGAGAAAAAATACATATAACATTCTACAGGTGGCAAATACTGTCTCGAAATGGAATCCTGGGATTACAGGAAGCCTTAAGGACTCCGGTTCATGATAAGATGCTCACCAAAGCGAGGCAAAATATTGCAGTGCAGAGAGAAGACCTGTCCTCTAGTCCTGTGGGAACTGTGTGCACGTGTGTGTATGTATGTATGCATGTGTAAATCATTTAGCCTTTCTGATTCTGTTTGCTCTTCTATGAATAAAATAATATTCTTAGAATTCAAGATGTCACTGATGGGAAGATACATCATAATTTTCAGGTAGCATTAAAAAAGAAAAAAAAATGATGCCAAATAAACCGACAAAACCTGACAAATCCTTTTATCATTTAGAATTATTAATTATTTTTGTAGTTGAAAGATTTTTTTTTGATTTAGATATAAATTTTCGTCAAATTTTACTCATGTATACAGAAAATGGGAAATGGAGATAATTAGGTAAGATATTCCTAATATTTCTTTGGTATCAGCTTTTTAGATTCACTTTTGAATCAGATTTATCACTGCTTATGGATGTGGAAGCAGCATTTTTAAAAAGAATACATTACTGTTATTATAAACTTTCCCAAAGCTTCTGACATCTATTTACAAGTTTTTACGCTGTAGCTTTTTCATCTTACCAAAAGGTATCAACAGGAAGTTTCCGTACAATAAGCACAACTCAAGTGGGTCTGAAATGACATGGGTTTGGAATTTTCTAGTCTTGCCATCAGAAATAAGTAAAAGTCTGTACAATTTTATCCTGTTCCTTGCTTGACTAACAAAAATTGCAAAATACTATCCAATTTCAAAGCTGCTAAAATGTGAAATAAAAGTGTGTTTCTTAAAATATTGATTTAAAAAGACAAATGAGGTGGTTCTGAGTTTGTAAAATGACTTAGTAAATTTTAAACATCATGCCTCTGTAATGCTTTTTTATTTAGGTATTTCCATGTTCACTTGCAATAATAAGAGAGGTAGCTGTGAAGAATATTATGCCTGCTAGGTTCTGGAAGAGAAATATCAGACTCAGAGTTCAAGATAGCTCTTTGAGGAGAGTTATTTTTAGGGATCAAAGTGGTTACCTTTCCCCTGGTAGAGCATCAGAAATTCAAGAGTATTTGCATTCTTTTAGGGAACACATGTGTTAAAAACATAAACAGCCTGAAAACAGGGATATGTTAATCTATGAGTAGTCAATAACACCTTGGGTTAAGGTTGTTTATCAGAATAATTATGGAATCGACAGCCTAGTTAGAGAGGAACTAATCCGTAGACATGTAATAGGAAGGGAATAATAGGAAAGTAATAAACCTTAATGGTTTTGAGATGGACAACTGATTCTGGAAATCTTTTCCGTACCTATCAATTCATATTTTCAGGATGTTTAAAGAAAATAATTGTGTATTTAAAGAAAATAATTGTAAAACAATGTAAAACAATGATGCTATAGTAGCATAGTGGATAAGGAATAGGTGGCTTCCTTAGTATGACTTTTGGAAATTTCCTGTACTTGCTGTATCTCTCACCCTGCCCATCCACAGTGGTGAGGATAAACATATGGACATGCGTCCATGTGCATGCCTTTCACTTCGTTCTCTGTGGCTTCCCTCGTGGTTGTCAAATGAATGCTGCTGTTTCTGGTGTCACATCTAGACACAATAACACTGAAGACAAGAAGATAGGATGTTTCTTTCTTCTGTTTTACTTTAAGGGAGAGGAAACATTTCCCAGATGCCTCATGGCTCATTGATGAGGGCTGAATCATGTTCTCTTTCTTAACCCATCACTGGCAAGAGAAGGGGTTTCTTGTGATCACCTTCCCAACTAGAATTCATTCCAGAATCACTTGTAAGAGATGGATGCCCTGAGTAGATAGGAATTCTGTCAACACAGAAGTAAGTGGGAATGCCTGTAAATTGGACCACTTAACAGTAATGCTGTATTATCCCATGGGATTTTTAGAGAGCTAAATGATATGACTCCTGTAAAGTACTTAGTAATAATGATGGCAATGATGAACACTTCTGTGATGCTTGGTGTGTGTAGCACATTGTCCTATATATATATAAATGTATAATATACATTGGAGAAGGAAATGGCAACCCACTCCAGTGTTCTTGCCTGGAGAATTCCAGGGACGGTGGAGCCTGGTAGGCTGCCGTCTATGGGGTCACACAGAGTTGGACATGACTGAAGTGACTTAGCAGCAGTAGCAGCATGATATATATATATATATATATATATATATATATATATATATATATATATGTGTGTGTGTGTGTGTGTGTGTGTGTATGTGTGTATATATGTGTGTGTGTGTGTGTGTATATATATATATATATATATATATGGAGAAGGACATGGCAACCCACTCCAGGATTCTTGCCTGGAGAATCCCCATGGACAGAGGAGCCTGGTGAGCTACAATCCATGGGGTCACAAAGAGTTGGACACAACTGAGCAGCTAAGCACACGCATACACATATATATGCATATATATATACACACACATGCACATACATATACAGCTTTTTATATATAGCAATTCTTACAAAAGCCCATGAGGCATTTGTCTTATTGTTATCTCTGTTTTACAGATGTGGAAACTGGACACAAAGAGGTTAAATAATTTGCCCAGGTTTCACAGGTTGTAAGTGGCTTCACCAGGTTTAGAATCCTGCAGTCTGGTCCAACAGTGCATGTGCTTAACCATAGTCTTAAAAAATAGAAGAGTTCAATCCTTGTTAACTATTTCTGTCTTCTCCTTGGATCTAGGTTACTCCAGCAACCTTTATAGCATTTTCTTGTCTTCTTGTTCTGTCCTTTGAAGAGATGGAGAGATACATTTTAAAAAATGTAATAGAAGGGATTTGAACATAAATTTAATGGAAGTGTTTTTCAAGCTTTATAACACTACCTATTAGGGGGCCAAAAAAATTCTTTGATAAGTAATGACCAATATTTTAAAACACAATCACAGTAGGATAGAATAAAACAGTGGAATCGGATAAAAATGTTAGGGTATATGCCATAAAATAACTTTTTTCTGTGTTTCAATTATATGTCTGCTCTGCATATGTTCTAGGTTGTCAAGTTAAATGTATTTCTTATTTTAGCTTGCTGTCAAAAAAAGTTTGAAAAACCTACTCTATAAAATCTTGCTACTCAAAGTGTGAACCAGTCGCTTTGCAACATCTGACATCTCCTGAGAAATGTGAATCTCAGGCTGAACCCTAGACCCATCTAGACCTTAGAGTCAGTCTCTGTAATTTCACAGGATCCCCAGGCGACTCTCATTTACTGTTAAGAAACTTTGTTCTGGGGACTTCCCTTGTGGTCTGGTGGTTAAGAATCCACCTTCCAATGCTGGGGATGCAAGTTTGATCCCTGGTTAGGAAACTAAGATCCCATGTGCTGCAGAGCAACTAAGCCTGCACTGCAGCAACGGAGCTCACACACATGGAGCCCAGGCACCACAGCTGAAGCAAAGATCACACACCATCACAAGACCCCATGAGCCGCCACTGAGACCACATGGAAGTGAAAGTCACTCAGTCGTGTCTGACTCTTTGCGACCCCATGGACTATACAGTCCTTGGAATTCTCCAGGCCAGAACACAGTCCTGGAATGGGTAGACTTTCCCTTCTCCAGGGAGTCTTCCCAACCCAGGAATCGAACCCAGGTCTCCAGCATTGCAGGTGGATTCTTTACCAGCTGAGCCACATGCAGCTGGTAAATAAATTAGTTTTTTTGAAAAAGGAGCCCTGCTCTGGCACTGGCCAGTTTCTGCCTAATAACATCTGTGAGGGCTAGCCTCACGGACTGGGGAGAGGAGACGTGAGTGTAGTTTGAAAATGATGATTCAGATGGTCTCCTCCTCAGGCTCCTTGAAGATGACTTCTCTACAGGATGAGTGGGAAAAATCGCTCACTGACTTCCTTTTTTCCTTCCCTCACCCTTCTTTCCTTCTTCTGGACTGAACACTGATATATATATATATTTTTTCTGACTAGTTCATTTTACACACACACGTGCCCACACTCCATATACATACATTTTCAGGTTCTTTTGAAAATTTTTGACAATCTGATAGCACAAGGGTAATATTTCTAAGAGCAAAAAATCTGTGAAACTGAGTAGTCCCTGTGCACTTTGAACAGAGCAGACTAATCCTCAGTCCTCTTCATGCCCCACCGTTCACAACTGACTCACGTGTGGTACCTGCCTGGACACTGGTGGCGTTTGATTTTGTATTATCTGCACTGTATTATTCTGGCTTTAAGCTTTCCTTCATAGATCTTAATCTGTAGTCATTAGATCTTCTGTGGACTTGCCCACTGAAAATGACTTTTAAAAAATTAGGCTTCTGACTCCTGAATCAGCAAGAGAGTTTAGTTAGAGTGTATTATCACAATCATGACAAAAAGACACAATTCTGGATCTCTTGTGTTTGCAATTGTTTTTATGCTATTGACTCTCATTCGACTGCTAAGAAAATGAGACCCCGGCTTTTTTTGGTGGTTTTTACAATTATTTCCTTAATTCTTCTCATTGGAATTTTGGTCCTCCTGAGGCGGGAGGTAGATGGGCCCCAGGCTGAAAAGCTGAAGTTTCTCCCCTGTGGACAAATACTCCAAAAATAGCAAGAAGAAGAGTGCAGCCCTGCCCAGATAAGAGATAAAAGACTAACATATTCCTCATTCTTGAGGTCAAGAAGACCTTCCTGACTACAGGTGCGCAGAAAGGTTTCTTGGAGGTCAAATGAGTAATGACATCATAGTAAGTGATGTCATCCTACCCATAGTCCTTTTCACTAGAATCCATCTTGGCTATGAGATGTGTGTGTACACAGGGAGAATCCTGAGACAAACCAAACACGGACTCAGAATCAACAAAGCAAGATAATTGGCCGAAGGAAACCCAGAAGAAATGCTCCATAAAAGTAATTCAAACTACCGCAAGGGCGCCACTCTCAGCCCGTGTGTCTACTCACACGTACTGTACTCTTTTTCTTCCTAATAAACACTTTACTTGCTTCACTGCTTTCCATCTCTATGTAGAAATTCATTTCCGCACAGCTGACACACGAGGGCCTTGTTACTGGATACTGGTCCCTGGTGGTCAAGTGGCCAGGATTCAGCACCCTCACTACTCCAGAATGATCTCAGTCTCTCTGGCTGGGAATAGAAATCCTGCTTCAAGTTGCTGCAGGCCACCTGAGCTCACTTCTAATACATGCCCTTGCTGTGCTTCTTCAATTGTTCATTCTGTTCTGTTTATTTTATCAGAGACTTTAGTTTGTTCTTTGAGGACAAATTTATGTAATTTTTATTTAATGTACTCAGAGTGAAATGCCTCAGGCTGTGGGATGGGCCAGCACTTACAGAGAAACGGTGTTGGAGGGTTGGGACAGATGTTCCTACAAAGCATTTGGGGGATGAATTGGGTCAGATAACAATTCATAAAATACAAAAGGAGAAGGTCTGGATTTTCTCCTGTGAATAACAGTTTCTTCATTGTAATGGGCTTAGCTCTCCTTTCTGTAAGAAAGATGTTTCTGGTTGCAAGTATTTGAAGGCCAGGCTCACACTGCCTATGAAGGAAATTTACCAACTCATAAAACCAAAAAGTTCAAGAGGTCAGGCTTCAGGTGTCATCTGATCAAGGTTCCCTCTCTTTTTTTTCCTCTCTCTCTCTCTCAGCTCTGCCCTCTCTCTGAGTCTGCTTCCTTTTTAGCCTGCCTTCCTACACAGCAAATAAACAGTTGAAGCAATTCCACACACAACAACTTACTGTTGAGAGAATATCTGTCTTGACAACTCTTTATGGAGAGCAAGGAATTTTCCCAGAAATTCCCACAAAATTCTTCTTATATCCATCTGGTCAGCATCGGATCATTTATGTATCCTTGAAGGATTCACTGTGGTCAAGGTAACAAGACTAAGCTAACCAAGGCTTTGTCTTTATTAAGCTCATTCATGTGCTATGCTAAGTTGCCTCATTCGTGTCTGACTTACTGAGATCCTATGGACTATAACCTGCCAAGCTCTTCTGTCCATGGGATTTTCCAGGCAAGAATACTGCATTGGGTTGCCATGCCCTTCTCCAGGGGATCTCCCCAACCCAGGGATTGAAGCTGTATCTCTTGCGTCTCCTGCATTGACAGGTGGGTTCATTACCACTAGCGCCACTTCATACCTCATGGCTAAGAGGTGTGGAGTAACAAAATAAGATAGACTGGCTGACGTAAGCAACAGAAGTTAATTTTCTCACAGTTCTAGATGCTGGGGAGTCCAAGACCAGGGTACTAGCATGGCTGACTTCTGGTGAGAGCTTTCTTCTGGGTTTGCAGAAGACTGCCTTTTTGCTGTTTCTTCACATGGCACAGAGAGAGAAGGAGGTGGGGAGAAGAGAGAGAGAGAGAGAGAGAGAGAGGGAGAGACACAGGAAGAGATCGCTCATCCTTCTAAGGCCTTAGTCCTATCAGAACAGGGCCCTACCCTTAAGACCTCGTTTACCTTTAATTCTCTTCTGAAGACCCTGTCTTCAGATAAATGACTTGGGTATTACCGCTTCAACATAAGAATTGGAGAAGGCAGGGCGCATTCAGTACATAGCAGTGTCTAAATGTTAACTATTGCCTCGTATTTTTTGAGCATCTGTCCTGGAACAGGCTGGATCAGGCATTATGAAGACTGAGAGTAGGGTGGGGTGGGATAAAATACTCACTGGGGAGGTAAGACCAGGATATCATAAACTAGAATAAATGCTGAGGGAACTCCAGAGTATCAGGGACCCATGAGGGCTTGGAATGATCCAGAAATGAAAATGGGGGAAAATGGGATTTTAAAATGGGTGGAAAGAAGTAAGAATTAGGTGAGAGGATGAATACCTAGACGAGGAGGGTAGCCATGGAAATGAAAGAACAGGGACAGGGACCCTCGAGATCTTACTGAGATGACCAAGGAAACTTCATAACTTACTCACATGGAGAAAACCTCAGTAATTGAGGCATGGATTCAATGGGTGAGGAGAGCAGTTCTTTTTAACAGAGATCAGAACTTCCAGATAAAGGGAAGGTATTGAGGGTGGGGGCGGGTTAGGTACATGAGGAAAGATGAGTTCATTTTAGAAATATTAATTTTTAGGAACTGAAGGCTTTACTGAGTAAAATATCTGTAATGTCTTTGGAATAAGAACAAAGAGATGGGGAAAAGCAGGATGGAAGATAATGATTATTTGAATCACTATCAAAGAATTGATAATTGAAGCTAGGGAAATGAAAGATTTCTTTGAGAAAATATGTAGAGAGATGTATGGAAAGCAAAGGACTATTAGCTATCACTATCTCTCTGAAGGATCAGCAACAGCAAATGGCCTAGTGGTGTAAGGCTTTTGAAATGTTCATGGGTTTAGTTCTGATTTTTTCAGGGCACACACAGCACTTAGTGCCACATATAATGAATATTTGTTGTTTGGCTTAATGACTGAATGAGCACATTTTAGAAGTTTCAAATCCAAAATACCTCAGGGCATCAGGGAAGATTTTGAAGTCAAGGAGCTTTCCCATCTCCACTGAACTGAGTGTTGTGAGCATTATTTATTACTCAACCCTGTGGCTCAGACGGTAAAGAATCTGCCTGCGATGCAGGAGACTGGGGTTTGATCCCTGGGTCGGGAAGATCCTCTGAAGAAGGGAATGACAATCCACTCCCATATTCTTGCCTGGAGAGTTGGATGCACAGAGAAGCCTGGCGTGCTACAGTTTGTGAGGTCACAAAGAGTTGGACACGACTGAGCGACTCACACACACATGCGCTCACATGCACACACTGAAGAAGTGATTAGCTAAAATGGTTCTCCCATCACATGAAGGGATGAATTAGTTCAGTTTTCAAAGGAGTCATCTGACTATCAGACTAGTCCAGGTACATTCACTGAGACATTCCCAGTGGGCAGGGAGCCTGGGAGAGAATAGCACAGAGGTGCTGTGCTATGACCTAGCTTTCCCCTTGGAATCGGGGCCTGTCTCCTGGGCCCACCGTGGCCTCTCCCCGTGGCAGTTCTGCTCTCACCGACCTTTCTCCTGTACCAGCAGCTGCTGCTGACAGTTGGGCTGACTCCCTCATTGAAGGCACCATGTAGTAGTCTGCTCTGAAACTTCCTCCTTGTCCCCTTGGAGCTCAGGGCTGCCTACAATTGCACCCAACCGCTTCCACCTTCCACTTGCAATGTTTACCACCATAGTGTCTAGTTCTTGAGGGGTCCTAGTGAGGATGAACAAATTTTATGCTATCTGGGGGCTTTCCGGAGACAAAGCCTAGGTTCAGATAAAGGGTTCATTAATAATATGTACAGCGTTACAGCAAAATGCCAGGGCTTTAAATATATACAATCCTGGATGTGAGTCACAGATCTTTAATGGGAGAGGTGTGTGGTTTGAGAAAGTTGCTCAAAATTTTCTTTCTTGCTCTCTTTCTTTTAAAAATAATTTTTATTTCTCTGTTTTTGGCTGTGTCGGGTCTTTGTTGCTATGAGTTGGCGTTCTCTAGTTGTGGTGAGGGGGGCTACTCTCTATTTGCGGTGCGGCTTCTCATTGTGGGGACTTCTCCTGATGCAGAGCACAGGCTCCAGGGCACATGGGCTCACTAGTTGCGACTCCTGGGCTCTGGGGCACAGGCTCAGTAGTTGAAATACTTAGTATCTAAAATACTGGGTTCCAGGGCACAGGGCTAGTAGCTCCGTGGAATCTTCTTGGACCAGGAATCGGATCATGTCTCCTCCATTGGGCAGATGGATTCTTTACCACTGAGCGACCAGGGAGGCCCTTGATCAAACTTTCTTGAAAACAGTTTTCCCAACTAAAAACTATGACATGTAATAACTACCTTTGAAGGTGGCTATAAGGATGAATAAGATAAAGAGACCTTTCAGGGTGCCTGACACATTGTAGGAGCTTCATAGGTTGGTATTCGAAAGACAGGCCAAAGAAAAGCACACGTGTACCATTTCTACGCTTCACAAATCATTCTACATGGGCTTAGGACAAAGATGAAGGCAGACAGGCGCACAATCGTTCCCTTAGTTTAGGAATGTATATTCCGGGTTTTACCTGGTCAGAGCATTTCAATTTCTGTGATGTTATTTTGTAAGCTAGTTCTTCAGCGTAGGGAAGAATAGTACCTTAGAGAATGAAATGAGTTAATAGATTTTCCTCAAATTGGAGCAATTTTCTTCTTCTTTATTGAATCAGGAAAGCTAACTGTCAAAGAGGCATAGAGTGGCGTAGATAATGCCCTAAGGTAACAAAACTCTATTATGTTGTGTTCCATTAGCACTGAGCAAAGGGTATTTTAGAAGGAAATTTCACTGTGTAATAAGGGGGAATTGCAGCTCAAACTTTATCCTGCATTTTTCCAGGTTTTTCTACTTTGTGCCATAGCAGCATTGCCCCAGATGGAAAGATCCCAGGTGCACTTTTTCCTCTTGAAAGAATCTAGTGTTAGCATGAGATTGAAGATTATCTTTGAAGTAAACTACCTTAGGATGAACAGAGAAATACTCAATTTCTCTTCTAAGGGATGTTTTGACTTATCATTTATCTCCCTCCCGCCTTTGATGGAAGCCAGGGTCACCAGTGTCTTCACCCTAAATAAGCAGGCAGGTGACCTTGCAGCTGCTCCTGTGTGTGCATGCTAAGTCACTTCAGTCATGTCCAGCTCTTTGTAACCCTATGGACTGTAGCCTGCCTCTGTCCATGGAATTCTCCAGTCAAGAGTACCAGAGTGGGTTTCCATTCCCTTCTCCGTGGGATCTTCCTGACCCAGGCATTGAACCCTGGTTTCCTGCATTACAAGCAGATTCTTTACCATCGTTACCATGGCTCAGAAGCAGCTGCTCCTGAGTACTAGCCAAATCTTCTCCAGAAGTTCTACTCTATTCTGACTCTTATACCAACTCAGATTCAGTGGCTCTTTCTATAAATTAATGTTTGCTTTCATAAATCTTACAAAACTGAATATATTTCTCATTTAATAGTCATATACTAAAATTTAAAAAATGATACCTCAGAGCATTAGGAATACGTATTAAAATTGCTCAATAGTAGGTAAAAACACACATTTTTGTGCTAGAATTGGAAGATTCTAGTTACTTTAACTAAGAAAGGCTAATCCCTTAATAATCAAACTCATGCCACATCGCATAGTTTCAGTATGTGGTACTCTGAGAGCAAGGTCACACCTGAGTTCCTACCCACAGGGTAAGAAAGAGGTTTGTCTACAAGAAACTGTGAAAGTCCTGGAAAAGTTTCACTTTTACTGTTGAAGAATGAAGAAGCTGAGGTACCAGTCTGTGGCCTATCAGAAAGGAGGGTGCAGGAGGTGAGTGGCAGATGAGCAAAGCTTCAAAGTAGCAAAGCTGCTTCTGCCAGTCCATTGCTCCAGGGAAGATCCCCTGGAGGGCATGGCAATCCACTCGTGTTCTTGCCTGGAGAATCCCACGAACAGAAGAGTCTGGTGAAATACGGTCCATAGGGTAGCAAAGAGTCAGACATGACCGGATAACGGAATATGCACACACAATGAGCTACATACTACTACAAACTATTTTTGAGAGTGAAATTCAATTGTATAAGTTTTAAAAGCTACAGTATTGGTGCAAGCATCGGAAAATTATAATTTTTGTAATAATATAAAATCTTAGAAACCCTAGAGTCCGAACACAAGGTGTTTTCACTCCACCATATCAGGTAACCCAAGTAGAAAGGTATTGTTGGAAGTGTCCCCAGAGAATTTTGTCCTTTAAATGAGGAAACAGAAAATGGGGGCGCCAGAAAACTCAAATGACTTGTCCAACTTCATTCACCTTCTTAGTGTCTGTGGACCAGAATGTCTGTGGACCAGATGAGTTCTTGCCTACCACAGCCTCTCAACAGCAACCCTCTCCAAAGTGGTAGCCTTTCCTTTATAAATGCTGTATTGTTATGATGGTTTCATTTTTGGCATGAAGGAAGGTGTTATGGGTTGAATTTTGTCTCCTAAAAAGATATGCTAAAGACCTGATCCCCAACATCTCAGAAAGTGAGCTTATTTGGAAAAGGGTTATTATAGATGTAATAGTATAATAAGGGCAAACTGGAGTAGTTGTTGTTCTTCAGTCCCTAAGTCATGTCCGACTCTTTGTGACCCCATGGACTAGAGCACGCCAGGCTTCCCTGTCCTTCACGGTCTCCCAGAGTTTGCTCAAACTCATGTCCATTGAGTTGGTGCTGCCATCCAAGCATCTCATCCTCTGTTGCCCCATTCTCTTGCCCTCAATCTTTCTCAGCATCAGGGTCTTTTCCAATGAGTCTGCTCTTCACATTAGGTGACCAATGTATTGGAGTTTTAGTTTCAGCATTAGTTCTTCCAGTGAATATTCAGGGTTGATTTCCTTTAGGATTAACTGGTTTGATCTCCTTGCAGTCCAAGGGGCTCTGAAGTCTTTTCGCCAGCACCACAATTTGAAAGCATCAATTCCTGGGTGCTCAGCCTTCTTTATGGTCCAACTCTCACATCTGTATATGACTACTAGAAAAATCATAGCTTTGACTTTACGGACCTTTGTTGGCAGGGCTTGCCTGGTGGCTCAGATGGTAAAGAATATGCCTGTGATGAGGGAGACCCAGGTTCCATCCCTGGGTTGGCAAGATCCCCTGGAGAAGGAAATGGCACCCCGCTCCAATATTCTTGTAATATTGGCCTGGTATATTCCACGGACAGAGGAATCTGGCGGGCTACAGTCCACAGGCTCTGAGTCAGATGCGACTGAGTGACTAATAGAAACTGGGGTAGAGTGGGTCCTTAATCTGATATGACTGTGTCCTAATGAGAAGAGAGAGTCAGAGAGAATGCCGTACTAAGGCAGAGAGACACCCAGGAAGATGATGGCCATTAGGCAACAGTCAGAGACATTCCAGTGAGGTATCTGCAAGCCGAGGAAGCCTGAAGACTGCCTCCTCCTAGCAGAAGCAAGAAGAGAGAAAAGAATTTCTTCTTTGGGCTTCAGAGGAAACATGGCCCTGCCATCATTTTGTACTTCTAGCCTCCAGAACTGTGAGCGAATAAATTTTGGTTGTTTTAAGTCTCCTGGTTTGTGGTGCTTTGTTAAGGCAGCTATAGGAAATGAATACACTTGGCAGTGTAACACGGCAATTTATTTGGCTTTTCCGGATCAGTCTGCTCAAGGACTCATAAAAGCTCAGCAGTCTGAGGCATTTGTCTACGGCTTCCCTACACAGCATGTACTCCCATGGCTATTTCTTCTCTAGGGTTTTGTAGAATTGGTTTCCCAAATGGAAGGAAAAATAGTGAAGGGGAGGGAACATTTTCTCCTCTGCTTTTTGTAATTTTGGAAGGCAGCTATGTGTACCACGATACCACCAACGCTGCTATTGTAATTTTGGAATTGACAATTTGGAGAACAGCCTGTGTGATTTTATTGTTGTAGGTTCTGAGTATGCTTTTATAGGCTGCCAGCATACTGTTTGCATGATCTATGTGCTGAATTTGAGTTTCCTATTATTTTCCTAATTAGTCTAAACATCTTGGGTACACTTTGTGGGATTCAGACCTGTCAAAATGTCTAGATTATCAAAGTGGGCCTTGCACTAGAAGATGGAGATGCTGATTTTCTAAAAAAAAAAGAAGAAAAAAGAGCAGAAACTGGCTCATTCTAATGTTTGTTGTTTTGCATTTATATCATTGTGTAAGCTATTTAACTCATTTAACAAAAATGACTTAATAAATCCAAATTCCTATATTCAATAAGGATCAGATAGCTTTTGACAAAAATTCATATCATCTAAAACAGTAACAGAGTAATACTTTGACTTTCACTATTTGTATCATTACCATTGGATCTATAAGTTGGCAAAATTAACACCATCTTATAGGGTTAAAAATTAGGAGAGTGTAATCTTTCACATTCTTCTGTTCACTGGTAAGACTCATATGTAACTGGGAAACAGACCTCTGAATTATACAAAATGATGTTCTCATTGTTTTACTTTTATTTTAGAACTAGCAAAAATCCATTTCCCGTTGGATTAACTATGATTTATCAGTTACTTTTTAAAATAATTTTCTTGATTAGAGAACACACTTTCTTATTTTTAAAAAATTTATTTATTTTGGCTGTAGTGGGTCTTCCTTGCTGAGGGCTTTGCTCTAGTCGCGGCGAGCAGTGGCTACTCTCCCTTGTGGTTCTCGGGCTTGTCATTGCAGTGGCTTCTCTTGTGGTGTATGGGCTCTAGAGTGTGCAGGCTTCAGTAGCTGTGGCTTGTGGGCTCTAGAACCCAGGCTCAGCAGTTGTGGTGCATGGGCTTAACATCTTCTGGTTATTTTCCTAAAAATGTTTTTGTTTTTTTTTTTAATTGTAAGATTGCAGACTTACATACCTCAAAAGTCAAAGTCAAATTTATCAAGTTTTTTTTGTTTCTCATGACATGAAAAATGTTATTTCCCCTCTGTATTGATTTGATATCATGAAAAGGTAAAATCAGTCATGGAAGTTTTGAAAAATGCTGATTATAGACCTGAGGGTTCTGAAGGTATAGTAACTGCTAGCATCTCAGTAGTTACAAAGATCTTTCAAAAATATCAAGCCATGAATACACTGTGGGATTTGAAATGGCAAGTTTATTTTTCACTTACCAAGTGCCCCAAACCCTCAACTCAATTACACCTTGGTATTCATGAGAACAAATTTGCCTTTTGCTTCCATTTAATACTTTTGTTTGGTGTGCTGCAGTTTCTCAAACTTTGTTGTACTTACAAATCACCTGGGAATCATGTCAACAGGTGTTTTGGGTCTATCTTCTGAGACAGACTTTGGTATCTCCCTCCTCACATGATGCCATTACTGCTGGTTTGGACAACACTTGAACAGTAAAAATACAGTGATCTTCTCCTATGGCTCAGCTGGTTAAGAATCCATCTGCAATGCGGGATCCCTGGGTTGGGAAGATTCCTTGGAGAAGGAAATGGCTACTCACTCCTGTACTCTGGCCTGGAGAATTCCACGGACTGTATTGTCTATGGGGTTGCAAAGAATTGGACACGACTGAACGACTTTCACTTTTCTCTCTTCTGGAAACCACCATGGGGTTGCAGAGTCGGACACAACTGAACGACTTTTACTTTTCTCTCTTCTGGAAACCAAATTCTATTGGGAAATCCATTCTGGGTAGCGTAAAACATGACCAAGGTACTGGCCAACTAGGATTTTCCCTAACAAATGTTTTGGGGCTTAAGGTAACATTTCTTCTGTGAGCTATAAAAGCTGAGGTCATCTTTCCTGACCCATCTAACATGAGAATGAATCTGATAGGAAAGACTAATGCTAATACGAAAAAGGGGAGTGAATGGAGGTAAGTGTATCCTTACAGTATTTGGGTTTCTGGATCCAAATGTGCTTAATACAGTTCATCCCTGGAATTACTATTTAATATATTTTACTTAAGTAAAAAAAAAGTTGAGTTTCTCCCTGTTACAATCAATAAACTAACGACACAGGGAATTTGTTAAGTAAGCTGAAACACTTTGGCCACCTGATCGAAAGAACTGACTCATCGGAAAACACCCTGATGTTGGGAAAGATTGAAGGTGGGAGAAGGGGATGACAGAGGATGAGATGGTTGGATGGTATCACCAACTCAATGGACATGAGTTTGGGTAAACTCCAGAGTTGGTGATGGACAAGTAGGCCTGGCGTGCTGTAGTCCATGGGATTGTAGAGAGTCGGACATGACTGACTAAACTGAACTGAGGTGATATAAGGAAAAATCAGACTCAAGCAACTCACTTTTATGTAACTTGAGACATGTACTGAACTAAAGTATTCAAATGCAAATTTAGAAGTAACATGGTTAATTGCCAACATTTCAGCAACTGACATAGAGCATCATTTCTTTACCTAAAGTTGTATTATAACTGCATACCGTTCCACTCTGTAGATGAAGAAATCAAAATTCACACATCTTGTTCAAAGTTTTATCTAAAGTCAAAGAACTCAGAACATAGATGTTCCCTTCTCATGGTTCCTCTCCTAGTAATTTTAACTTCCTTATTGTATTAAGATATTGTGCAGATTGCTTTTACTTAACAAGGATGATAGTGTATTGCTATAAAATCAATTATAAATGTCTGTCTCTTAATGACTCTTTGTAGCACACTTCTTCCATGTGTATATACATTTGAGAATAGGGGAGAATCATATAGTAATGTACATGTACGACTTGATAGCTCATCCCTGAGTATATAAACACTGTAAGAAGATAACGTCTAAGTGTGATTCCAAATGTTACTTAATGTTACAAATCACTGTAAAATCCAGACATTCTTTGAGGGAAAAAAATGTTTTAAAATTTAGAAAAATTGTTTTAAGATTAGATTAATACAATTTCTAAATTTATGTGCTCTTGAAATACTAGAAACCTGGACACATCAGAGAGTTAGTACCTGAGAAGTGAAAACATACCTGGTTCAGTTTGGCTCATATATAACATGGAAACATACATCGAACTCCTAAATTTTATTAAAAATAAATCATCTATCACTTGATGAATTATTAAGTAAAACAATAATAATTTATATTAAAAAAAATTCCTCTACACCTCTTTAGTAGAGATCTAGAAACAATTCTTATCCTGCAAGGCTTGAAATAAGAATTGTAGTTTTTTTTTTTACTTTTTGGCCATGCCACATGGCTTGCAGGATCTTAGTTCTTCAACTAGGGTTGAACCTGGGCCACGGCACTGAAAGAGCCCAATTCTAACCACTACTCTACCAGGGAACTCCCTAATTGTAGTCTTAATAGTGTTTGCATGTATGATGAGTTACTGAAATGATTAAAATTCAAATAAATCTCCAAACAATTTTATAAAAAAGAAAAAAAAAAAGAAACACTTTTATTTTCCACAAGGAAGAGCAATAGGAAAAATTAAATCATTTCCCACATGTTGTTTTCTTAAAACAGCCTACAAGGACATATTCAGCACCAAATAAAAAAGAAGAAAAAAAGAGAATTACAAACAGCCATAGAATATAATCTATAAAGCAAACATTTAATATTGCACTTCGTTTTGCTAACATTTTGGATTTTACTTTTCCTAATTGAAAAATCAGGAATCTATCTTTGAATACTGGAATACACCTGTGAAGCTCATATCTTGTATCAAGAATTGACCAATATTTAGAAAAGAGTAATGCCTCTAAGTAAGAAAGTAAAGGAATAATGGGTGAAATAAAACTTTATTTGATAAAGTTTCATATATTTAAAATTGTATCACATTTTGTGACCCAGTGCCAATTATTAGAATATTGGTCATTCCTTCCTCATGTGTTATTTATGAGTATATGGTGATAAGTATTCCAATGCTATGCATATCAACAATTGTTCCCTAGTCAGTTAGACATAAGAAGAGAGAAAAGAAAAGGGATTTTCTGACAATCCCCCCCACCCCCAACAAAAATAAAACCACCAAATGCCCTTTATGCCAAATATTCCATTAGCTTCTTTTGAGGGGGACATTCACAAAATGATTTAACAACAATAAAAAAATATTCACCCCCATTTCCTTATTATCTAGTATTAGTTTGCTACGGGAGCCCAAACCCTTTAACCGAATCACTTAAAACGTGATTCATTTTTACATGGGCTTTCTTCACCCTGTCAGCATTTTTCAAACATGAATTGTCTTCCATGTTTTCTTAAAGGCCACTTATGGAAAAGCCTATTTGTTTTGTATGAAGCTTTAAGACAGTATTTAACCAGGTCAAGCACCAAGCCAGAGTTACTATTATTTTCAGCCACTTTATTAACTGTGGGATTAAATGGCAGGATAGATATAAGACCCATTTCACACATATGTTGTAACATCAGAGATGCTGATTTTCATTAAAAAAAAAAAAAACAAAAAAAAAACCAGAGCTGAAATCCTTCTAAAATAAAGACATTCAGTACACTTGGTACCTTGGAAAATGCAGTTTTAAGGGTCTTCATGAATGCTGGTATATTTATGAGCCAACTGTAAATTATCTTTCATACAAGCTGTAATTTAGTGATGTGATCATTCTTCATAACTATATATACTCAAAGTGAATGATTTCTCTCATGTAGCAAAATCTTCTTTAGGTTATGGAAAAACATACTTTTGTTTAAAAAAAACAAAAACATAACTATTTCAACAAATATTCTAGTATTTGTAGTTTTGACATTCTATACTTCTATAATATACTGGGGCTTTCAAGCTGTGAAGCTTGAGGACAGGTAATGTATAAAATGAGCTCTCTCATAATCTGAACATCCATACCTGCTCATGAAAATACCCTGCACCAGCAAAAATGATTTCCAACATACGTGTTTTGGAGGTAATTAAGTAACTCTGTATAAAAATAAATGCACTTTCTCCTCCTTTCCAGTGACTGGAAAACTTTCATACTTTTAAAATAATAATAAAAAATAACAATAATTTGTAAGAGCAACAGCCCTTAACTCTTTGCTGGTGCCTGCCATACTGCCTTTCTTGACTCCATTCTCAGTTCTGCTAGCTTCTTCTTATATGTAATGATAAAAAGGGAATGCGGGTGGGTTATCACTTTTGTGTATGTCCCTTTTCCAAATTTCCCTCTCCAAAAAGCCAACCAAACAAACATAAAAATAACTCAACAGTGCAACAAAACACAAATAGCATTCCAACAGTTTGGCAAGTGATGCGTTCACCTGAGATTAAGTGATTTTAGGCAGTCAATAACAAAATGCTGCTTTGCTGTAATAGTAGAAAGGCAACGAATTCTTAAAAGAAACCAAGAAGGTATACAATCTTGACAAAGTCTATTAGCTTCCTCCTCTTATCTCTTTTCCCACATATCTGTTGCTTATCTACCACAGTAGGCTGCAAACATACAGCAAGAAGGATTGGCTTGAAGGCATTTGATGTTTGTAAATAAATCCACAATAGGATCCAAGCTGAAGAGGTGATACATGGTCAGCCTAGTAGGACAATTCTGAGCATGTGCATACGCAGGTAAAGTCCAGGCTATATTAAATTAAAAAAAAAAATGTCAGTGCATTTTTTTTTCATGTTAAAGTTTCTTTCAAAGCTTTCTTTTGTTCCTTGCTGTGCTCACCACAAACAAGTTTTAAAAGAGTATCAAGAGTCTGGCATAAATGGAAAAAAAAAAGCTGTAGTGACACTGAACCGCACAATGTAAGCATTGAGCATGTGCAAATTTTCAAATCAAAAGAAGGAAATCATCCCTCTTTACAACGTGGTGTCTTGACACGTATGACCATAGGCTAAGAAGACTGCTCTTAGTATGTGCCAGTTTTAAAGGAGAAAAGCTTCGATCTTCAAGCATGTTGGAGCAGTCCAGAATGTTGCTGCAGGCTCCTAAAGCGTGATCACTGGTTGTTTCATGTTTGCCATTTTTCTGGGCAAAAGCTATTCCACTTCCTCTGAAAACATGTTTCCAAGATACTTCTCTGTCCTCAGCCGGGAAGGGAAGAGATATAGTTCGGAATCCACATCAACTTGATTTAACCAAGTATTCCTTCAGCGAGAGGGGCAAGATGGTCTATCATCAGCTGGCTGATCAGGATTTGGATCAACCTAGAAAGGGAAAAAAAAACAGAAACAAAAACCTCAAAACCGAAGTTAACTGATAGTGGTTTAGTAAGAATGTAGCAAACAGGCTAATATTTTGAATGCTGTAATCAGAAACCCAATTACATTGAGAAATGTAATCAGAATGAACATAAAGGGCTTATATGGGGAAGAAAGAGGATTAGTACCATTTATGAAGTACTTGCTATTCAATTACTAGATTAACAATTACATTTGTAGAGGTATGCCAGGATAGTTTTATTTGACAAAAGCTAAGGGTAATATTTTATCAGATAACAGGAGCTTTATTCAGCACTTAATAGAACTTAAGACTTAAATATATAATGGCCAACATTTTCATAGCAATGATTTTCTCCTGTAAAGTTTCCATTTCATCCTGTTACAAAAAAGTCAACTGATGTTTTCCCTAGGCTTTGGGAAGAATGTAGTTGTATAAACAATGTTCTTGGTGTTTATTTGAGGTGATAGCTCAGAGCCTAAAGCCCCAGAGAGGGCCTAGGAATAAATACATTGTGTATCAAGAAATAAGAATGATGAACCCAAATGCTCCAGACATCCCATTTTGCCTCTTTCTGTAGTGACTTTCATATGCACTTAACACTTTTCTTTCTTTTTAATGACTATCCTTTAAAGAAAAAAAAATCAAAATAGCTTTAATATAACCGAGAACCCCCTTTATCCCCAATGTGGGTAGATGTTAAAACAATTAAATCACATCCTGAACCAATTTAGGCTTTTAAAAGGTTTACATTCTTTTAATTAGCTTTAGTTCAATTTAAAAGAAGGTAGAATTTTATGACAAATTGCTTAAACGTGGATACTTAAGACTGCCATTCTTTAAAAATGCCTGTTGTACAACTAAGACATCTCAGATCAAATCACAAACGAGGAACTTAATAACCAAGACAGAAATGTCAAAATAAAAATGTAGTGAAAGTATTTTTCACAAGTGGGAGGATACTTTTAGCATCTAATGAAAAATTTCATGAACTGAAATAGTGAGACAGAAAAACTATGTCCAAATAAGAATTTGCAGAGAACAGAACAGATTTTGGAACATCCTATAATCAATGAATACAGTGGATTTCATATTAATCACATCCAAAGGAAAACTGACTCTTCCAGTCACGGTATTAAGGGGAAAAAAGCAACTTGTTGAAGAGTGAAACAATCCTCTTGTATCTTTCTTGGGAGTAGTATTTCACTGCAGAATAGCTGTCTAAACTATAGCAACCAAAAAGCAAAAGCTGGTTCCAGTGATTTAAAAAGTTATCTGGTAATATATTGTTATCAAGGCCAATTCTAAAAGTCTCTTACAATGCATATTACATATATGCATACGTATATATTCTGATGTATCCTGAAATTGCTGGATTTCTCCCCAACTCCTTTCCTTTGCATATATTTTTCTTCCTGCCTGAAATATTCTACATTTTGAGAAAACTTACTCTTTAAGAATCAGCTTAACAATCACCTTCTTAGGGAAGCCCCTCCTGATTCTCAAGACCCAATAAGCTGCTCCTCAAATGAACTGTGCATTCCTATCACTTTGTTATGTAATATTTTGCTTCTAAGTTTTTTTTCTCACCAGTCTGTACGCTTTTCCCAAATAAGGGCCATGTTTTATTCATGTAAGTGCTTAGTTACTTGAGACGAATAAAAATAATCTAACCATGTAGGAATGCTGTTTAAGTATGTTACTGCAAATGTTATTTTCCCCATCACTGAGAATGCTGAAATATGAAAATTAAAAAGGATGACGAGTAAGATAAATTCTACCTATCTAATCAATGGTTGCAAACGCCAGTTCTACAGATGCTTTGAAATATTTATTCCTTTAACTGGCATGTTACAAGCATGAGGTTAGATCATTATCTTTATTTAGCCAATAATATAAAAGACCAGTCCAATGCTGGGTCAGTCTTTGTATTAAATATTGACAATCTTAATCTAACTTTTAATCTGTTGTTCAACATTATTTATTTCTCTCTTACCATGATAATAAAAACCTAACTATTTTCAGAAACTGCAATACTGCTTACTAAGAGTCAGCCCATTTTGAACTTGAGGGTGTGATGCTTACCTCTGAATAAAGGGGTGGAGGCAAGAAACGAAACTCTTGAATATATGCAAACAGTGGTCCTTGAAGTGCTCTCTCAAAGTCATCACAAGCACTCCCTGGTGCAAGATTGTTCCGTCTTTGTTCCTCTGTTACCACTTCTGCATAGCTGGGTGGTGCTGAAGGAAAAAGATACACGCAATTCGAACAGCATGTTCTTATGCATGTCAAAATACACAGAATAGAAGATATTAAAAAGGAATGTCAAAGTAAAATAATAATAATCTCTCTTGTAATTAAAACTAGGGAGATATAACATTTTAAATCTAACACTAGGGGCACACCCCACTCTTCAATACAGACAAATTTTATCTAATCGTAAAGTATCAGAAGCAAAATTATTTTCTTGCAAATACCAGATTAAGCTTAGATATGCATTATCAAATTATTACCTTCAGGTCTTTCAGGTAGGGATAAACCAAGCCAGTTCATATTCATGCTACACTGACTGCTTACACTTGAGGTTCTGCTTCCAAATGGATGTAGAGGAATGGTACCAATGACAAGTGGCAAATTAAGAAATAAATCCATAGCTCCAGGAATATCCACATATACCTAGACAATAAAAAGAAATGGTAGGTTTAGAATCCCAAGCACTATTTCTTTTTTAAGAACAAATAACCCAATCTATTGTTATACTTCATTTTTTAATGATATACTTGAAACGTTTCTCCATTATGTACACTATTGTATGGTACACTGACCTCAGATAAAATGAGTAATTATAGTCCAAGTTATATAAAGAATTACATGTAACTATATATATATCATATATGGAATAAAAAAACCATATTCTAGATATAAGACAAAATGATACCCTTATGACATTAAAACTTCAGAAAACATCCACTCCAAACCCTTAAATCTGTACGTACCATTAGTGAATATTCCACACGGATTATACTACAGTCGAGGATGGAGGGAGAGACTGGTGGAATTTTCAGCAACTTGCCATTCCACGTCTCTGTCTTTCCAGATGATAAGGATTCCCCACGCAAGTTAGCCACAAGCTGTTTGACTTCCTTCATTTTTCCTTTGGCATAGAAGGCCTGTGTTTGGTAAATGGCTGCCTTTGGCACCACCATTCGGGAAGAGCAGTTCTCAATCTCAGCAAATATCTGAATTGATTCACCTACAGGTAAAAAAAAAATATATATATATATATATATATATACATATATATATCTACTGTTAAAAAACCACCAACCAACCCCAAAACAAATGTAGATTCTTGGACTAAAGTTTGAAATTTCAATGAACTATATGGATTAAGAAGCCACCCTAAGAACAGCAAGTAACTTCTAAAAATCAACTACACATTGACAGTAGTTATTAAAAAAAACAAGACTACACTCCAATTTACAAAAGAAAACTGGATAAGCACTATTTATGACAGTTTAGCAAAGAATACTGTATCATCTTTGCATTTAGCAGGAAAAAATGTAAATTTACGCACAAAAGTTAAATGAAGAAAGATCAGTCTTGGTGGGAGTCCACCTCAAACGTACCTGGCGTATAGCCCTTCCTTTCGATCTTGGCACTTAAGGATATGGGGCCTGAGGTACAGAACCAGCAACAGAGAGTCTTTTCTTTTGTGCCTGCTTGGGGTGACTGTAAGATATAAATTTAGAGAAAAAGATCAAGATATGAATTGAGACAGGAATAAAATTTTTAAAATACAATCCTCAATTCCTGAATAATTTAACATTAAAAGCAGTGTTACTTTTCTGTAGCAAATATACTTTTCCACCAACCGACAGCTTTTGATTTATACTGGTATTATATAAGTTTCCATTCAATTAAAGAAAAAAGGGCTTAACATATTTCATAAACATAGTTTTAGCACACACTACATACACAGTAATTAAAAACCAATTTAAAAAGAAAACACAGGAAAAAAACAAACAAAAAAACCCTTTCCACATTCTATTTAAACTGCCTTAAAAAAAAAAAAAGGCAGTTTGGAAAGCAACTTGGTTATAATCTCAAATGATAACATCTTTCTTTGAGAAATGTAAAACTCAGAATGTAAAAAAAAAAGAAAATTCATTTTTAAGATTGATTCTTATTTGTCTAAAGATGTTATTATTTGTTTAAACCAAGTAAAGTTTTTGAATTCAAATTTGAAACTTGTGAAAAAGTGCAATTAAAAAAGATTTTCTTTAAGACAGAATTAAAGTTTTTTCATAAACATAATAATCTCCCCATGATTTGACAACTATCCCTATACTGGAGTAATGCAATGCAGTACAAATTTTACATTATAATATTTTCAAATTAAGTGATATTGTTATAGTAATAATTGATATTACTGTTCCTTGGAACAGATTTATTTTTGTTACTGTTGTTATCTTCTGAGTTAAGAGATATTTCATACCAATATTGGTCTTATTTTACATATTTACTTAAAGTTATTACAACATCAGAAAATATGAGCATATTCTGCATTAATTGGTATTGCTCTTCACTGTAGTTTGGAAAATATTTACATAATTTAAAAATAAAGTTACTATTTATAAATTATAAGAATATATAGAGTAGGTGATTATTCTTTAGTATTCATGTGCCAAAAACAGAGAATGAAGAATTCAGTCAATTCTTACCAGTAATGAAGGAGTGTTGATATCTATATGCTCAAAGACTGTAAATTCCTTCTTTAATTTTACTGGTAGAAGCCAAGGCCTGTGCAATTCGGCTTTCACCCAATAGCGCACACTGCCATGTCGGCCTTCGAATGAGGTAGCAAGTGGTCTGTGCAGAATATAAAGATCATATATTAATCTTACACCTCTTTTTAATTAATTATACAGTAGGTCAGCATAGAAGTGTTAATATATTATATGTTTATACACCAATGAGGTATCGAAGGTGTAATTTATATTTCCAAAGGGAGAAATCATGGGGGGGGGGGGAACCTTCCAAATAATAAAATAGATAATTGTCAAATAGTGCAGAAATTTGGTTAAAAAAAGCCAGACGAATACAATTGCTTTAAACTAAGAAGAGGCTACTTTTAATGCTGGTGGCAAAATTATCAAAGTCTGGAAATGAACAGTTTTTGAAAAGGTCAAGACTTTAGTTTAAAAATAAAATTAAGAATGGTTTAACTATTTCTCTTGAGAAATTCTAGACTCTGGTTAAACATTCAGACCAAACTCCCTATGGTGCTCCATTTTTCATTAGCTAAAAATTACTATTTCCTATTATAGCAACTAATTAAGATCCAGAAAAGGTCTGGAATAGTCATTATGGCTTCAAAAGCTTTTTACATTTCATTAAGTCCACTAATCTCTTAAAAAATGCTTTCCATTTCCTAATTTTGGCCATGTGTTCTAACTACATTATAGACTTAAAAAGAAGGAGAATTTCTTCTGTTGACCTGTTATCAAAAGAATCAGAATTCTTCTCAACTCTGATTTTATTATTTGTGGAAGATTTTATTTTAGTGTATTTAGTCTCCTTTTCATAATTTCATCAGAAAAATGCACAAGGTTCATTTATTTACAAGGTAGAGTGCTAGTTTTTTTGAGGAGTAGTGGTGTTTACTTTTTGTTTTACATTTTAGACTTCTGCTTAATTTGTATAGCACAGAGAAATAAAATGCAGGATCTATTCAAGACTTCTACAGTTTATTTTAAATGACTGTGGCTTATTGAAAGAATTAAAATATATATTTATATTAAATTACCTTCATCCTTTGAAAATATTCAGGCCCAACTGTATTAGCCCTATTGTATTTACAAACTTAAAATATTTCTCTTAGAAAGTAATTAGGGTATTATATTAAAAATGTTCTTAAGCAATATGATACTCTGAAAAATACTCCTTATGAACTCTATCCATATATAATAAGTACTAGAATTAAAGAACACAGAATTATGTACATTTGGCACTTGACAAAATCTTCTGTAATGCAAGTTTATCTTTCAGAACAAACATTACAAGTACCACTTTGCATGCTTTAATATCTGTTAAGGCATTATTTTAAAAACTGCTTTTTGTATAATTTCCTCTAATACATAATTATTACATTATGAATATTTTACTTTCCTTCTTCCTTTCATACTATATTCCAGGCCTTACATTAAGATATCTGATTGACATTTCCTTTTAAGTCTAGGTCGCAATATCTCTTGTGTGACATTCTCAATAGCTCCTTGCACAGAAGCTAATGAATTCATATCATAAACACACAGTACTTCTAAAATTAGGATATTCCTAATTATTTTTACCTTCTTAGTGTTGGTTAAGCATCAGTAGAAAGGACAGAACACTTAACTTTTATAAACTACTAAATGACAGACTTGATATGATCTTTTTTCCAGCTAATGCTGATGGTGAACTATTAGGTGCTTACCATTTGACTAGCACCTTCCAATTCATTCACTTTAAATGAAATACTTTTAAACATCATACAAATCCTGAGACAGAGTATTAAGAATTGAGGTTTGCTTTCTATAATTTTGCCACTCTAGATTAAAAAATAGCTTTTTTTTAGTATATTGTTTTCCTCTAGCAAGTTTCAGTAATGAAAAGGGTTTTTTTAAACTAAAAATATTTAAATATACAATGTTTCATTTTAAAAGAAAGGATGTTTATTTGAAAAACGCCTGTTAACAAAATACTTACGTCTGTGGAAGCTCGAAGCTGAATGCATATTCATGCCTTCCTGAATGAACAGTGTTGAAGCCTTCTTCCGAATTATCGTCATCTAAAACAGAAAACAAAAAATTTATTAATAAACCTTCACACTCTCTTCACGATGTCAGAACTTAAAAGATGCTCACATAGTTAAATAAGGCCACAAACTTTGGAGTGTGAGAGATCTGAACTCTAATTCCAACTTCATCACTTCTGGGTAAAATAAAACTCCTGTCTTCAGCTGGTTCATCTGTAGAATGGGGATAATTAATATTTATACCCCATAAGTGATTTTTTTAATGGAAAACAACCTAAACTGCAAAGCATCTTCAGCTAACATCCTACAGGCTAAGACTCAGACCTCAAATCTCATACTAAGATGTTACCTTTGTCTTCAACCATTTACTTAAATTTATCCTAATAAGCCTACATATAAAATGAAAACTATTCACGTAAACCTTTAAAAAAATATCAGTTTTGATACGGAAAATATGAATGTGAAAACTCAAACGATTAGAAAACTGCTAAGTAGATGTTGGGAGTTAAAAAAAAAAAAAGAACAGTGATTTTAATGTCGGTTTCATAGTCAAAAATAAAAATTGTTACTGAACCTAAAATTATGACCTCAGTCTAATAGCTAAAAATTCACATATATATGATGTACCTTAGACTTAAAATGTGCCTGCTTAACGGGAAAAACAGGTCATACATCCTTGAAAAATGAAGATAAGGATGTTCCCCAGTGCTAGGGAAAAAACAGGATGACCTTTGATTTTACATCCAATTTCTTTTGATGAAATAGGTTATTTTTCAAACTATCTAAAAAAAAAAAAAACCCTCAGGGAAATACGGGAGGGGGTTCTGGATTCTTGACATGCTTTTCTGAAGCGTTCTAACTAGGTAATTTAATTACAAAAATGTCTACTAACGCAGCTTCCTCGGTGTAGAAACCTTTATCATTAAATAGGCTGTCAGAAACGGGTATTATCATTTAACTTTCCCTCAAAAAAGTAATAAATACACACACAAAAAATGATGCTTCCCTCAGAGGGGGGAAAAAAAGATGCCTATATGTGGATACCTTTTATTCAATAACCATCACGACTCAAGTCTTGTCACCAGTATTTTGTTCTTCTCCCCCCACCCCCGTGCAAATTCTCTCTCCTGGATTTCGGCCCTGAAAGCGGCTGATCAGTTGGGGGACATTTAAAACCGCTCCCTCCTGAAGGCGCCCAAAGTTTGCCTCCCTGTCTCTCCTTTTCTTCCCTTCTCGCTCCCTTTTTGTGCCAGCTCAGCAGTCTCATTGAGGCGAGCGGCGGCGGCGGCCGCGCCGTGGTAAACAAGTGCCGGGCTGTCAATCAAGAACTAGACCGGAGCAGGAGAGGACCGGCCTAAACCGGCGCGAGCAGATCCCAGCCGGCCCGCCCGCGCGCCGCCGCCGCCCGCGCGCCCCGCTATACATACGGCATATGTCGCGCGGCGCTCGCACTCGCGCTCGCACAGCCTAGCCTGCTGGCGGCGGGAGGGCGGGGGAAGGGGGCGGGGCCAGGGCGCCGCAGCGCTTCCGCTTTACACGCCCCAGCCGGTGACCGGTTCGATCTGGCTCGGGCCACCCTGACACCTTTAAATTTGCAGCAAAGGAAATAGGGGTGGTGGCGGTGGGGGAACAGTGGCGGGGCTGGTGGTGACAGGGAATACTCGGCAAGGCCCCCACCAAACCCTGCCTTCGATGTTCGTGTCACTTTCCCCGTCCCGGCCAGCCTTGGGGGCGCGCTCTCCCCTCAGGGCAAATCAAGGTAGCCCGTCCGGTGCCTGCAGAGACCGGGCAACACGCTTTTGTTTCAGCTAGGAGGGGGATAGAGCGTTCAAAGGAGCTTCCAACAACTTCTACCTGAAAAACCTGGAAAATGGGGTCCGGCTAACCCGGCCCAGCCAACTTCCCCGTGACAGAACTGTCAGCTAAAAAGTTGCTCCCAGGGCCACCTGGCACCTGGAAGGCTTGCCTCTCCTCTCGGTTGAAACCTGAAGTCGTCCCTTTCCAGCTCTGCAAGCGAGGTGAGGTGAGGTGGGGGGAGAGAGAACGTTATGTGACAGGAGCCCCGTGCGTTTCCAGAAGCTCGGGCAGGGACTCGAGAAGGGGCGGGGGCAGCGGCGGCTCAGGAGGGACCTTTACCGGCGCACGCCGGTTCCAAGCCTCGCCCCAGCCGGCGAGCCCTCTCTCCCCACCCGCCTGCGCCCAATCCAATCAGAGCCTGGCATCGCCTTAGCAACAGGCTAACAAACCCGGCTCCGCCTATCGCTGGCCGCCCGGGGCGGGGCCTCAGTTACCAGGCTAGTTTGAGAGGTCCCAGTTCTAAAGTCATTGAAACTCTTCCAAGCCGAAGAGCTCGTCCATGCTTGCAGGGGTTGAGGGGTGTCCCATGGCGGGGGTGGGGGGGTGCAACACAGTGTTCTTTACTATGAAACCGTGGCGCAAGCAATGAAATTTGTGTTTGTCCCCGTAAGTCGTATTATTATTCTACTTTTACCCCACTGTGCACCTTAACTCCTTAAAAACCTGTTTTTTCTAACTCATCTTAAAAAAAGCTACCAGTCTAGGAAGAATCAAATACAAACTCCTGGGCGTGCTGTTCAACCAATACCGGGACTGTCATTAGGCAGTTCCATTTCTTAAGACTGTCACTGCTTGGAGAGATTAACTAGAAATTATTTTAGTATGCAAATGATCTGTGTGTAACTGAAAACGCAATTAAAAGACTAATTTCAATCTTAATACTTTAAAAATAAGCGTTCATGCAGTTAATTCAAAGCACCCTACGTTTCCACCCTTGCCTTAGTTCAATTAGCACTTCCTCATGGGTGTGTATTTTTTAATTAAAAGGTTAAAAACGTGCTCTATTTTTAAAAAAATTTCAACATTCGAACTAAATACTGCATTAAAAAGGAGAAGCACAAAATTACATAACCAGTTTTCACATTATATTCTTCTTGGGCTAGGAATTAAGTCATCGTCACCACCTGACGCGTGTAACCAATCTGCTGAGAGCAGAACAAGCGCCCCTCCTCACCACCCCCCAGAACTGGTCCGAAACAGGATTGAACCGCTTCTAACAAAGGGTGGAAACTTAGAAAAACAAGCTTAGAGTCTCCTATATTTCCACAATGTAACCATTTAAACAATAGATTGGAAATCTCAGGACCCCCTTTCCCTTTGACAACCGTTTATCTTCCTTTTCTGACCAAAAATCAAATCCAATGAGCCGAATACTTTTCAATTCCATTTGACTGGCAGGGGTTTCATTGAATCCACGTTCCAAAGTTAGGCATGATGCTCAGAAAAGAAAATTTCTGACCCTAAATGGCTTTTAAAACTGATTTTTAACACATCATCATGATAGGTGCTGTCCTTTAAAATAGAGAACGCCTGAGTAAATTTCTGAAGGAATTGGAAAGAATAGGGAAAAAACACGTGGGGTGTTCATACCATATGTCAAAATAACCCACAGAAACCCTTTATCGAGAACTACGGTCAATTCTCTAAAAGTCTTTTGCGTGTCAATATTAAAAAAATGAAATACACCTATTAACCCACTTTAAAGTGTTATTTCTTCATTGAAGCTTAGTTTTTAAGACCTCAGGTTGCAGCGTATAAGGGAAAAATCTAATATTCGACTGCAGCTTTTAGCAATTCATTTGAAAACATATAAGTAAAATTACTGAATCGGTTTTAAGCATAATTTATATGTAAGGTTGAAATGGATTCCAAATGTGTATGGCACAAACCAAGCCGGGTATAGAGGTAGTTGAATAAGTGCAGTTTGCAGTCACTTTGCAGATGCCTGCATGCGTTACGGCTTAACACACGATGAATGTCAAGGAGAATCCAAAGCTTCTAACTTTGCTAACCTTTATCAAACTGCTATATGTTATGCTAGGAGCAGGATTACATTAATTCAGAAAAATTGAAAAGGCACTTTCCAAAGAAAGGTCTAATAATTTCCTAACAATGTTTAAAAAAAAAAAAACTTACCTCTTTCGTGTCCAATTAAGATGTCTTTATGGTTGAAATATTCTACTTCTTCAGTGTAATTCTGTGTATAGGCAGTATTGGAGCCGGCGTTTCTCGATTCGGTCCAGCGTACTTTCGCATGTCCTCTTGCATGAATTTTAAGAGATTTTACTCTGATTTCCCCCGTAACTTCTAAATTCACCCTTCCTGAGACTGTATCCCCACTAGAATACACAGGGACATTGCTGTCATTAAGACAGTCAAAGCTTATTGTCAAACTCTTTACCTTTCCAAGCACCATGTTTATAACAAAATCTATAAAAAATATAATGTAAGACAAAAAAAGTCAAGATCACATATATGATGTGATCCTCACTTAACACTGATCTATGTCTTTGCCGTGCAAAAAGCTTGCAGGCAGATCAGCGATTCTTTACAAATAGTTCATTGAGATTTCTTAAAAAGTCAGGGCAGCACAGAGGCTGCTGGCTGCTCCGCGCTCCTGCGAGTCTCAGTGGTCTCCTTACAAAGACGGGCGGCTGGAAGCTGCCAGCTCACTTTAAGAGGAGCTTTGTGAAAAACAACCCAGGTGCGCATGCGCACGCCGCGGCTGCTGTCGGCCCTCCCAGCGCGCCCCCTCCCGCGCCCGGCTCGCTCCCTGGCTCGTTTGCTCGCTCGCGGGTACAGTAGGTGTAAGCCACGGGAGGAAGACACTGGGGCTGCTGGGAGGCTGAACCAGACTTCTCTGCATTGTGGCCTCCTATTGGTAGGCAGGCTACCGTAAACCCTCGATGTGCTAGCCAGAGTCCCTTATCGAGCACACTCTAGTAGAAAGATGATGGCCGAGGGGGCCACCGGGGGACAAGGTTTGGGTGGGGAGCTGTTTGCAAAGGGCAGTAAGGATAAAACTGCTGAGTGACCGGCCCGAAGCATGCGTTCCCGGCACTGCAGGGTTTTGCCCACTGCCTGGATGGGAGGAGGAAAAAGTGATGTGTGTAGAGAGATGGGGGAAGGGGAGAAACCGGTTGGGCAAGGGCTGGTCGCTGAGCATAATCTTAACGAATTTCAAAAGAAAATGTAATAAAAATCAGAGAAGAGATAATGTTCAGTAGACAAGAGCATTCTTGGCTTGGTTTTTTAAAAATTTTTATTTAAAAAAGACCAGTGCCTTGTAGGCAGGGTGGAAATGACCTAGTCGAGACGTTAAAAGAGATTGCAACAAGGAGCAAAGAAGAGAAGCATCTATAATTTAATCATTATATTTTGCTTTCTCCTCCACTGCTTTCTCTTCCATCTCTTAATTCGATACCAATAAAAACAACCAAGATGTTTGCTTGATGACACCAGGGGAAAAAAGGTTTGACCACTTCCTCGAAGGAAGAAGCCATCCTTTTTTTGAGACACCACCTACAGCTAGATTTGCAGGGTATGACATGATTGTAACTCCTGTGTCCAGAGGGTTAAGAATAGGATTTGGCCTTAAAAAGTACCACCTTATAAAAGGCAGCATGACATAGTGTTTTAGCTGACATAATGTTTACAGCAGCATTGAAAAATCTTTGTTAGAAGTTAGTGAAGCCCAGAGGATGGTTTTTAAAAAAGAATGATTTGTTATATAACTAGGACTTAATTCTCTGAAGCTTTAATTTTGATTTTCAGCTTTGGACTGTTCAACATAATAATTCACATAATATATCTATCTTAAGGACAAGTACATTTGTCTCTTTATTGAGAATGTTTTGATAACAAATTGGAGTGCTTTCCTGTATCACACTGGGAAGCAAGGCTTAACAGCATAAAATCATCTAGATTGTATGGAATCAATGAAATTACCTGTAAGAGAGAAATGGGGAGAACAGAATATGAATCTCAAATTATGTATACATAACTAAATACTCTTCGGAAGATTTTTGACTGTGTGTAAACTGCTTTAAATTATTTTGTGCAGTGTATTAAGATAGGATGAAGCTCTGAATCATGACCCATTGAGCTCATTGGTCTTGCTGGTTTTTTTTTTTTTTAATCCAGAAACTGAGTTTTATTTGTTGCTTTTAGTTGAAAGGCAGCATTTGGGAGTCAAGAGCATTATATAAATTGCTTACATGGAATATAAATATGCAAACTATTTTGACAGTTAAAGGGCTGGACATTTATCTCTGATAGAGCTTAGATGGTTTTGCTGAAAACTGAATTCGTGTATTTCAGTGGTGGTGAGGGGAAATAGTCTTTTTTCCCTCTTGCATGACACCTGGTGGCTTTTTTAGTTGTTCAAATACTTGGGATTTTGTACTGGCCTTGATAACTGATGCTATTTGGGTTTTTCTTGCCACCTAGTGGTAAAAGTGGTGAATTTGTGTTAGCTTAAGGTCAAACTATATATCTAGTGTTCAGATGACTTTGGGCGTGGATTTAAAAGTGAAGTTTATAGTGAGGCCTTTACTACCGGAGTTATTTTAAATTACTAAGGGCCAGTGAGCAGTGGTTGAATTCTTCAGAATTTTTAGTAAAATTTCTCCTTTACTAAAACCTCTTTACTAAAATCTCTTTAGCAAGTTGGAGTATAGTTTATTTCTGAAAAAATAAGTCAGCTGTTTAAATTAAGACAACTAGAATTCCATTTAACCAAAAAGAATTCTGAAGAGATTTACTTGTATTTTGGAAAATTGTTTTAGCCCGTTAAATGATTCAATCCTGTCATTATATTACATTATTCCTTCTGTCTGAAGCTTTTAGGATATTATAAATCATTCTCGTCATTATTTTTCTACTTCTCTGTTTTCTTTTTACAGTGTCTTCCTAAACGCTTTAGTAACTGACAAGTTGCCAAGAAATTGTTATCTCCTATCACTTTGACTAAAGATCCTACTCACTTACCCTAATTATAACCATTCTTCTCTTTGGATTCAGTCATGTGATTATTTCTTAAACACCTAATCTTGAGTTTACTTTTTGCGTTTTGTTTTCCTCCTCCTGTTTATTCAAGCTATAAAACCGTCGGGAACAAATAACAAATGAACAACACTGGCACCTCTTAATCCCTGCTCGTGTTTTCATTTCTGTGAAAACACTTGGACTAAGTTTTAAATGTTTTGTCTCCTGACTTTTATAACCTCCCCCTTTTAAGACCCCTTATCTCAATATCTACCCTTTGGACAGCTTGAAATGTTGTACTGTAGCCATTGTCTCAGGCTTCTGGACTTGCTGCACTGGGCCCTAATTGTATTTTGTGTTACATTTAAGCTATTCATCTTTACCATCAAGACTCTTTCTTATTGCACCCCTGCCAGCGTCTCATATGCCATCTCTACTCTGCTAACTCTCTATACTCCTGTCAAGTACATCTTCTGTTGGCATTGTTAACTTGTCTCACTGTTGCCAAAATAGAGTTACAGGCTGCTTTTCTGTGCCCAGAAAGACATCCCACTGCTGTGTTGTCTTCTTTCTCTTCCTCTAACCCCTCTACTAGATTCACTCGGAACAGCTGAATAAAATTCTCACTAGGCAGAATAACCAGTTCCTCTTCCCCTTTTTATAGCTTCTTCAGAAATTGTGTAGGAATCTCTTCTTATAGTATTTGTTTCAGGGATTTTTTTTTTTTTTTTGCTCTGGCTTCATGGCATGTGGGATCTTAGTTCCCTGACCAGGGATTGAACCCGTGTGCCCTGCATTGGAAGCATGGAGTCTTAACCACTGGACCACCAGGGAAGTCCCCTCTTGGATTTTAAATTCCTTGGCTGTTCCACCTTACTATGTAAAGTTTGAAACTCAAGCTCAACAACTCTGTCAATAATAGACAAATGACAGTTGCTTTTAAGATATAATATTGAAGCCATATGTCAAAATTACTGCAGAGTCTGGAGTTTTCCATGTATAATATCAAAATGCTGAGTATCATTAAAAGCAAGGCATCTCAACCGAAAGTCTTGTGGTATGTTTGTAAGAAAACTGTATCAGCTGTCAGAACCTGTTTCTTAAGGAGAAATATGAAGTACATGCTTACTCCTGATTTTAACACCTGACAGGATTGAGTGCTGTAGAACTAAGGGAGATTCTGTTTGTTTGTTTTTTGAGTCTTAACTCTGCATTTCAAGATTTTGCAACTATGGCTTACCTTTAACATCTTCAGGCTGCAACAAACTTGACTTTGATTTGGAGATTAGAGGTAGGATTTGCTATACGTAGTATTAGCAAAATGAGTAAGATTTGCTTTTCATATTGGTTAATTATATGGTATGTTTGTTACATCCTTTTTACTTAATAAATGTTTTAATGTCTTTTGGATTTTGTGATAAAATTCAGTACCAAATGTGGTTTCTGTTTGCCATCATTAAGAAATAGTGTGATATGTATTACAACCAGTCTGTTGTTCCATGTCCAGTTCTAACTGTTGCTTCCTGACCTGCATACAGATTTCTCAAGAGGCAGGTCAGGTGGTCTGGTATTCCCATCTCTCTCAGAATTTTCCCCAGTTTATTGTGATCCACACAGTCAAAGGCTTTGACATAGTCAATAAAGCAGAAATAGATGTTTTTCTGGAACTCTCTTGCTTTTTCCATGATCCAGTGGATGCTGGCAATTTGATCTGTGGTTCCTCTGCCTTTTCTAAAACCACAGACTGCAGACTGGTTCCAAATAGGAAAAGGAGTACGTCAAGGCTGTATATTGTCACCCTGCTTATTTAACTTATATGCAGAGTACATCATGAGAAACGCTGGACTGGAAGAGGCACAAGCTGGAATCAAGATTGCCGGGAGAAATATCAATAACCTCAGATATGCAGATGACACCACCCTTATGGCAGAAAGTGAAGAGGAGCTGAAAAGCCTCTTGATGAAAGTGAAAGAGGAGAGTGAAAAAGTTGGCTTAAAGCTCAACATTCAGAAAACGAAGATCATGGCATCCGGTCCCATCACTTCATGGGAAATAGATGGGGAAACAGTAGAAACAGTTTCAGCCTTTATTTTTTTGGGGGCTCCAAAATCACTGCAGATGGTGATTGCAGCCGTGAAATTAAAAGACACTTACTCCTTGGAAGACAAGTTATGACCAACCTAGATAGTATATTCAAAAGCAGAGACATTACTTTGCCAACTAAGGTCCATCTAGTCAAGGCTATGGTTTTCCCAGTGGTCAGGTATGGATGTTGAGAGTTGGACTGTGAAGAAGGCTGAGCGCCGAAGAATTGATGCTTTTGAACTGTGGTGTTGGAGAAGACTCTTGAGAGTCCCTTGGACTGTAAGGAGATCCAACCAGTCCATTCTGAAGGAGATCAACCCTGGGATTTCTTTGGAAGGATGATGCTAAAGCTGAAGCTCCAGTACTTTGGCCACCTCATGCGAAGAGTTGACTCATTGGAAAAGACTCTGATACTGGGAGGGATTGGGGGTAGGAGGAGAAGGGGACGACGGAGGATGAGATGGCTGGATGGCATCACAGACTCGATGGACATGAGTTTGAGTGAACTCCGGGAGTTGGTGATGGACAGGGGCGCCTGGCGTGCTGCGATTCATGGGGTCGTAAAGAATCGAACACGACTAAGCGACTGAACTGTACTGAACTGAGGCTTCTCTGTCCATGGGATTTTCCAGGCAAGAGTACTGGAGTGGGTTGCACTTTCCTTCTCCAAGTGTTAGGTATACAGCATAATAATTCAACATCTGTGCACACTACAAAATAATTTCCACCACAAGGCTAGTTACCATTCATCACCATTCCCTTCCCTTCTGGTAAGATCAGATCTGATCTTATCTCTGTATCTGAGTTTATTTTTGTTTAATTTTTTTGTTCACTTGTTTTTTCTTTTTATGCTCCACATATGAGTGAAACCTTAAGATATTTGTCTTTCTTCGTTTGACTTATTTCACTTGACTTCCCAGGTGGCTCAGTGGTAAAGAACCTTCCTGCTAATGCAGGAGACTTGCAGGAGATGCAGGTTTGCTCCTTGGCTTGGGAAGATCCCCTGGAGAAAGAAATGGCAGCCCACTCTAGTATTCTTGCCTACAGAATCCCAAGGACAGAGGGCCCCGGTGGGCTCCAGTCCATGGGGTCACAAAGAGTCGGACATGGCTGAGCATGCTCAGCACACATTTCACTTAGCATAATAGTCTCCAGGTTCGCTCAGACGGCGAACATGATATTCTCGGTCATTTCAGATGGCTGAATTCATTCTCATATAGCTATACACTTTCTATGTATAACACACCTTTATCCATTCATACATCTATGGACACTTAGGTTGTATTCATATTTTGGCTATTATAAACAATGCTGCAGTGAACATCAGGGTGCACGTATGTTTTCAAATTAGTGGTTCTTCAAGTAAATACCCAGAAGTAGAATAGCTGAGTCATACACTAGTTCTATTCTTAGTTTTTTGAGGAATCTCCCTCCTGTTTTCCACTGTGGCTGCACTAGTTTACAGTTCCAGCAATAGTGTATGAGGTTTTCCTTTTCTCTGTGTCCTCTATAACATTTGTTATTTTGTGTCTCTTTGATAATAGCCATACTGACAGGTGTGAGGTGATATCTCATTGTGGTTTTTGTTTGCATTTCTTGATAGTGATGTTGAACATCTTTCCATCTGACTGTTGGCCATCTGTATGTCTTTGGAAAAATATCTATTTAGATCTTCTGCCCATTTTTTTAATCAGGTTGCTTGTTTTTTTGTTGTTGTTGAGTCCAGTAGAATATTTTGACAACAGATTTGATTAGTGGCTCCAAGAGTACAGTCTGCTTGCTTGCTAAATTAGATGACTTGAAAAAGTTTATTCATCCAGGCTCATGTGGCATCAGGCCCAGAAGGATCAGAAATGGTTAATTTCTTTTCTGAACTATTTTATGATTTTTGACCAGGCGCATCATATGTAACGAGGATAAAAGAATTCTAATTATAATAACTAATATTTTCTGATGGATGTTGAGTTTTAGTGGCAAAGTATTAACTGAAAGGAACCAGTTCTCCATTTTTTTTACATCAAATTCATATTGGGCCAACTGGGATTTCATATTCAGTATCTTACTTGGAGTATTTTGCCTTTCTAGTTATCTATATATTTTTCTTTTAATGTAGAGGATCATTATGAATGATTAAAAAAAAAACCCAAACTTGTTACTTACTGCCACTATCTTCTCAATACTGTTTAACGGAAGCATTTTCCAAAGGTTTGCCTTCTGTTTTATTTACTGTTAATTATTATTATCATAATTAAAAAACTATAAGAGAATTCTTGCTTCTCACCCATCTATAATCAGCTCAGTTTTCATGTTACTGTCATTTCTGTTGTTGAGGAGTTTTACTTGCTACCACATTGAAGAGATAGTTGTGATGAAGGACGTATTCAGTGTGAAAAGCTGTGAGAAGGGGCGATTTAAGTTTAGAAGTTTCCTGAGCACTCAGTGTCTCCAGAATTTTAAGAATTTCAAGTGACTTTATTTCAGGGTCAGGAAACAGTTTAGGTGATAGCTAAACCTTAAAATTACACATTCAATCTATGACCTAGTAAATTCATATGTGGATCATCAGCAATTAGCGTTATATTCGTTGTTTTTGTAACATAAATGTCTTTTTTAGTTCATGTATAACTTCCCTGGTGGCTCAGAGGTTAAAGTGTCTGCCTCCAATGCGGGAGACCTGAGTTCAATCCCTGGGTTGGGAAGATCCCCTGGAGAAGGAAATGGTAACCCACTCCAGTATTCTTGCCTGGAGAATCCCATGGACGGAGAAGCCTGGTAAGCTACAGTCCATGGGGTCGCAAAGAGTCAGACACAGCTGAGCAACTTCACTTTCACTTTCACTTTCAAACTTCTTAAATTAGTACATTTCAGGGGAACATGAGGCAACTATAATTTTCTGACTCAACTTGTAACATTTTTGTGGTCATTTAAGAATTTCTGATTATTTTGCTGCAGAATATCTGATTAAAAAAATATTTTGGAGTTTGAAACACACATGAAGGATTTTGTTGGCATGGTGGTATACACGTTGTTGTAAAGATACCCAGAGTGAAGTATCCAAAGTGAGGGACAGAATTATATTATTTCTTTGGAAGGAATGATGCTAAAGCTGAAACTCCAGTACTTTGGACACCTCATGTGAAGAATTGACTCATTGGAAAAGACTCTGATGCTGGGAGAGATTGGGGACAGGAGGAGAAGGGGATGACCCAAGATGAGATGGATGAATTGCATCACGGACTTGATGGACATGAGTCTGAGTGAACTCCGGGAGATGGTGATGGACAGGGAGGCCTGGCGTGCTGCGATTCATGGGATCGCAAAGAGTCAGACACGACTGAACGACTGAACTGAACTGAACTGAATTTACAAATTAAAATAATGTAGCCTGTCTTGGTCTTTAGAAAGTAGGAGTAATGCTTTGATAAAGCCAAAACAATTTTGTAAGTTATAGGCTAAAAGCAAAATTTGGAAGCTAGAGTGGATACCCTTTGTGTGACTGTGTGTGCTCAGTTGTGTCTGGCTCTTTGTGATACCATGGACTATAGCCCACCAGACTCCTCTTTTTGTGAAATTTTCTAGGCAAGAATATTGGAGCGGGTTGTCATTTTTTTTCCAGGGACTCTTCCCAACCCAGGGGTTGAACCCACATCTCTTATGTCTCCTGGATTGGCAGGCAGATTCTTTACCACTGCACCACCTGGGAAGCCGCCAGATACCGTTTTGCTCAAAAGTTATAATACCTAATGATATGTTTTGCACTCTTAGAAATAAGGAACACTTTATTTCTTCCATGAGTCACTTGAATAGGAAAATATCTTTTAATTTTAGTTTGTTATTTATTATTATTATTTCCTGCTATCATTTGAATTTTTTTTTGGTAAAATTTGGAAAAGGTCTCAAAAAGGTGAATGTGTAAGAAGAATTGAATTGAGCCCTGCTGCTCCCATAGGTCTTTCTGCAAACAGAGAAGAAAATCTTTTAGAAAAAGTTACTTAATAGATGCGTGGCCAGTGGGAGATTATTAGCCTGGATTGTAAAACGGAGTCATGATCCTAAAGAGAATAATGTAGGAAAGAACAAAAGGCCCAACTGTTACTCTTTTTCTAGCACTAGCATTCCTCAGCCTCACAAACCTTGCTGATTTCGTGTTCTAATCACATTTTTTTTTTTTCTGTCTCTACAATATTGATAACTCCAAATGAAATAAATATTGGCTACTGGCTTGGAGACATGGTGGCTAATAGTTAAGAGGGCAAAACTGATAAAGTGAAATGCATAAAAATTTCCAAAACATTGGTAAGAAAGACCCATCAGAGAGCAGTGTGAGGGTCAAGGCCACAAGATGTGTCCCCTGGTGAATATGGGGAACAGTGAAGGAGAGGAAAGTAGTGGTGGACAGGTAGTCCAGAGAAGCTTCAGTGGTCAGACTCATGTTCAGAGAATGAACGTGGTGAAGGTATGCCTGGTAATGACTGCAAGTCAGGCCAGCTTTTCAGGAGACTGGAAAGCCTGGCTGATAACAGAAGACAGGTGACGATGGAGTGGGTTTTTCTTTGATAGGTGTGTGGGATATGCGTACATTGGCCAAGAAGCCTAGAAACCCCCAGGCTGTACGCTGAGTGAGGTGTGAGAAAGAGTATGACATCCAGAATACAAGTACATCTCATGTGCTCTCTACTCTTATTTGGTCCTCTTAACAGCCCGATGAGGTAAATACTATTACATCCATTTGATGATCAAGGAAACAAGCTTGGGATGATAAAGTAAGTTGTCCAAACTTATACAGCTGGTAGAAGATGATGCTAGGATTTGAACCTGTGCTAAGTTACTAGGCCGTACTGCAAGCAAGTCAGCAGGCTTATTTATCCGTTCCTCCTCCAAGAAGGCTCCTGTCACCATCCTCTCCTCTGCCTGCTTGGATTATGTATTTTTTTTCTTTGTACCCAACACCTTATAAAAACACTATTCCTTAACAATTTTTTATATAGTTTATACATTAATTATCTCTTCTGCAGTGCTCCAGGCCTCTCAAGGGCACACTCCATGTCTTATCTAGTGCTCAAGTGTTAGTAATTTTTATATCTCCAGCACTTAGCATAGTGCCTGGCACATGATACACACTCAATAAATATTTACTGATATGTGATAAATTGATAATGGAGTATTATCTTTAAGCAGTTTTCCATTGTAAGATTGTAGACTCTTATGGGAAGTTTTTCCAGACAACCACTTGAGACTGAAGAATTAAAAAAAAGATTTAAGTTTCAAACCATGATTTTCTAAATATATGCTGATTGCCACAAGGTCACTATCATGATGTATTATCCAATACCAGTTAAAGCAAGTAAGGATTACAAGTCTTTGCTAAAGTTTTATGACTATAAAGTAATAATCATATTAAAATATGATTATTAATAGTCATTAGGGCATTTTTCTAGTTTTATTACATTATTTTACATTATTTACAACTGATGAACAAAGAGTCTTCCAGTTTGCTTTTGATTGCTTAGGAAAAATGCGGTTGTGTGCCATAGCAGAGAGCAAAATACCAGACTGTAAAAATTTAGGGACGTTAAATGAAACTTGTAATATTGTTTACCTGTATTCTTGACACAGTTTCACAGCTGACATTTAATAAAGTATTCTGAACAGATTTGCAGGTAGGCGATAGGTTTATTTCAAAGGTTTCAATTATACGGTACTTTATTTGCTACATATATTTAGGTTATGTAGAGATGATATCTCTCTTAGAAATTAAAGTCACTAAAAGCACTTCTGAAGACCAGCATTTATTCATAGCTTTGGTAAATTCAACAGCTATGTGAAACCCTAGTTGTTAAAAATACATATTATTCTAAAATGATTTTACATATACTGTTGACCCTTGACCTTGAGGGCTACAGGCAACAACCTCCCCCCTCCCCTGTGCATATAATCTGTGTGTAACTTTACAGTCAGCCCTGCATTTCCTAGGTTTCTCCAAATCCAGGGTTCTGCAGCCTCTGATTCAACCAACTCCAGACAAACTCAGATTGCCTAGTCCTATAGTATATATTCAGTGAAAAAAGTCCATATATCCATGTAGTTCAAACCCACGTTGCTCAAGGGTCAACTATATTTTTAAATGTTTTTATTTTTTAAAATGTGAAATAATTAGCTGGAATATTATGCAATATTTGCTATGAGAAGCAGATATTTATGCATTTATGACTCAAGATGTAACATTCCAGATATCCGCAAGATATCAGAAAGCTTGAGCAATGGTTAGTGCTGTGGGTTAAATTTGTTGTATAAATTTAACTCTGATAATATGAATTACTGTCCTTTAATAATGAAAAGCTTTAGGGATGTGGTTACTGTATTATCTTATATACTTTACTAAACAAAGGGTATCTATGATTAAATTATACAATTAACAATGACAGTTAAACTTAGTGTAGTCAGTGAGCAGAAATATACAGTCTTGTAATTCTGAATTTTCACTTCTAGAAGCCATAATTTTTAGCTTAAAAATTATAAAAGACACACTATAAGATAGCTTCAAAATATCTACATATTTTTCTTCACAGTTATAAAATCCGAAAGGCTTTTAAATGTCATATTCAATGTTTAATCTGTCAGTGTAGGACTCATTGATTGTTTTTTTTGAATTCTTTTTTATTTCAATAGGACTTTCTTTCCCAAAATAATGTTTAGTTATTAATAAACAACTCTTTAAGTGGTTGAAAACATTGTTTTCCACAAATTCATACATTTGGCTCCCAAATATGTTTAAAGTGTATGTATGTACTATATTTGCTATACTACATATATGAAGAATTTGCTATGGGAACTTGTCTGTACTCACTAGAACAGAGAGGAAAGAAATATCCCCTCCCTGAGAAGAGCTAATCATTTTTGGTGTTATCTCATTTCCCAGATGGAGAAGGCAATGGCAACCCACTCCAGTACTCTTGCCTGGAGAATCCCATGGACAGAGGAGCCTGGTAGGCTGCAGTCCATGGGGTCACTAAGAGTCGGACACGACTGAGTGACTTCAGTTTCACTTTTCACTTTCATGCATTGGAGAAGGAAATGGCAACCCACTCCAGTATTCTTGCCTGGAGAATCCCAGGGACAGAGGAGCCTGTTGGGCTGCTGTCTATGGGGTCACACAGAGTTGGACACGACTGAAGCAACTTGGCAGCAGCAGCAGCATTTCCCTGAAGATAACTTTCTGTAAGGACATGTGTTTTCTTTTTCTTTTTTTTTTAAAGGAAATAGAATTAAAGAGAACTTTATCATAGAGACTTGTTATATTTGTGTTAAGAAATAATCTTGCTCAAGAATAACTTGCTCAAGGTCGCACTCTCAGGAGCAGAGTGATCTGTACAGAAATACAGTTTAAGAGGCAATATAAACAGGTATACTAGACATATGTATGCAATAGAAAGAGTTGCTAATAGGATTAGTATAGTGTTAGGGAGCATCTAGCAAAGGTAGTGAATTCTGATCCAGTGCTTAGGCAGAACTTTCCAGAAGAGTTGAGATTCACTAGCGAGGAGAGGAAAATTGGGCGAGTGCTTAATGATCAGGCTACAGAAGTAAACAGAGGCCAGATTTTCAGAGCTTCACAGTGAGAACGTGTTAACGTATGTCGTTGTTGGGGCTTCCTACCTGGGCTAGTGGTAAATAACTCATCTGTCAATACAGTTGTTCATTTGCTAACTTGTGTCTGTCTCTGTGCAACCCCATGGACTGCAGCACGCCAGGCTTCCCTGTCCCTCACTGTCTCCCAGAGTTTGCTCAAACTCATGTCCATTGAGTCAGTGATGCTATCCAACCATTTCATCTTCTGTCATCCCCTTCTCCTGCCTTCAGTCTTGCCCAGCATCAGGGTCTTTTCCAGTGAGTCAACTCTTTCCATCAGGTAGTCAAAGTATTGGAGCTTCAGCATCAGTCCTTCCAATGGATATTCAGGGTTGATTTCCTCTAGGATTGACTGCTTTAATCTCCTTGCAGTCTAAGGGACTCTCAGGATTATTCTCCAGCACCACAATTTGAAAGCATCAGTTCTTCAGTGCTCAGCCTTTTCTTCTTTATGGTCCAACTCTCCCATCCATACTCAGAAAAACCATAGCTTTGACTCTACAGACCTTTGTTGCCAAAGTGATGTCTCTGCTTTTTAACATGCTGTCTAGGTTTGTGATAGCTTTTCTTCCAAGGAGCAAGTGTCTTTTAATTTCATGCCTGCAGTCACTGTCCACAGTGATTTTGGAGCCCAAGAAAATAAAGTCTGTCACTGTTCCCATATTTTCCCCATCTATTTGCCATGAAGTGATGGGATCAGATGCCAAGATCTTCGTTTTTTGAATGTTGAGTTTTAAGGCAGCTTTTTCACTGTACTCTTTCACCTTCATCAAAATGCTCTTTAATTCCTCTTCACTTTCTGCAAAGAGTTGGACACAACTGAGCACATACACAGTAATTGATTGTCCTGGTTGGGACACTTGAGAATGAAAAGGAGGCCACTAATGTCTGTTTCAATACAACAGAAATGAAAACTGCTCTGGGCAAACCAGGATGTATAATAACATAGGGAATTTGGACTTTAGGAGGAATAAAGAGTACCTAAGGGTTTTTAAGGAAAAATAACATGATCAGATTTGTGTTTGAGTGATAGAATAACTCAGGCTGGTGTGTGGGAAATGCATTGGAGGAAGTTTGAGCTTATTTTAGGAGACTGTTAAGTAATGCAGGAGAGTGAGGATGCTGGGCACAAATCAGAGAAGTAGAGAGAAATGTAAAAGTTCAAGATATACTCAGGGTGTAGAATCACTGGAGCTTGATGTGTGATTGGATGTGGGTTCAGTGGGAGACATTAATTGGACATGTAATTGAGGGAAGCAGAGTCAAGGATGACACTAGCTTAGTCAACTTGATTAATGAATGGTGCAGTCATTCACTGAGATGAGGAACATGAGAAGGACTAAGGATGACAATGAATTTGTATTTTAGTTTTATATTTGTTCATTTAAAATTTCTTTGATTTTTACAGTTTTGAAGCAATGAAAAATTGATAGAGGATTTCCAGGCACAAAAAAGTACAAAGACTCTTTCCTGAACCATTTGGAAGTAATTTGTCTGTATGCTGCTCCACTACCCCTAAATCCTTTAGTATGTGTTTCCTGTAAGTAAGGACTTGCCTATATAACCATAACACAACTTTGGAAATCAGGTCATTGACATTCTATATTGACTACCATCAAATCCCAATCAAGTTTGTTGTCTTAATACTATACTTTAGAACAAAAAGATAACAGTTCAAAATCACCTGTTGTGTATAGTTGTCATGACTTTTTAGTGTCCTTCAGTTGAGAGTGGCAACACAATCCTTTCCTGGTCTTTAATGACCTTGACATTATGAAAATTATAGATCAGTTCTTTTATGGACTGTACCTCTGGGCCTTTTCCATTCTGGGTTCTAGAAGAGAATTAAGCTCTAACATCCTAAAGCATCTATTGTATGAAAAAATTAACTTCTCTCAATACACCAAAGTAGTTACAAACTGTTCTTGAGAGAGTTGAGGAAATAGTATGTTTCTGTGGTTCAGTTTAAAAAAGCTAAATTATTAGATTTTGACAGAAATACCTCAAAAGTGCTGCTGTTTTCTTCTCGCTGAATCTTGTTAGATGATAAACAATTTTGATTTGTCCCATTACTAACGGTTACTTGATTAAGGATGTGTTTGTCAAGATTCTCAGTAATTCAGTTTTTTTTCTTTGGGCAGTTAATATTTTTGGGGAGGTTCTTTGAGAGCTTGCATGTATATCATTGGTCATTAAGCTTTCAATATACACATTTATAGTTCTTTGTTGTTGTTGCTCAGTCGTGTCCGACTATTTGCGACCCCATGGACTGCAACACACCAAGCTTCCCTTCCTTTACCATCTGCCGGAGCTTGCTCAAACTCATGTCCGTTGAGTCGGTGATGCCATCCAGCCATCTCATCCTCTGTCATCCCCTTCTCTTCCTGCCTTCACTCTTTCCCAGCATTAGGGTCTTTTCCAGTGAGTCAGTTCTTCGCATCAGGTGGCCAAAGTACTGGAGTTTCAGCTTCAGCATCAGTCCTTCCAATAAATATTCAGAGTTGATTCCCTTTAGAATTCACTGGTTTGATCTCTTTGCAGTCCAAGGGACTCTCAAGAGTCTTCTCCAACACCACAGTTCTATTCATAGTTCTACTGAGCCTTAATTCATTACTATCATTATCTATCTTGATGTTCACATTGTTCCCAATTTAGCTAGAGGAAAATCCTTCCAGGTAGCTTGTGTGGCTCTTGCATTTTTCCATCACTTTTTGACTACTTTCTTTCTGGCACAAGATATTAACAAGTTCATCTTGTACTTTCCCTCCCTTAGCTCTGGAATTAGCTATTTTAGACCTGAGTCTTTTTAGCAGAGAATAATATTTAGAAGACAGGATCTGTGCTTTAGGTATGCTATTTGCTTTCGGAGTATGGTACTTGAAGCCTGTCTCAGTGAAGAGATTAGGATAAATATGCATGTATATAGGAATGTATATACACACCTTTGTGTTTTATCTGTTTGCCTGGCCATGAATGTAGACTGATACCATTAGTTCTAATTTCGCACCTCAGAGTTTATTCTAATTCTCTTCCTTTCCATATACGGTACCCCTCTTTGATGCTGAGAAACGTGGCTCGCATTGGCTTTCTTAGATTTGCTTGTTTATTCATTCTCCCTGTATGTAATGAATCCGCTGCCATCCCTTCTCTCATATAGCTGTTCTCTTCTGCATGGGCTCAGACATCCAGCATCAGACTGCCCCTCTGCATAGCTGCATAGCTGTATCCTCACCCTACAGGCTTGGGCTCTCCACACTGGACTGACATTTGTGTGATGTTGTCTTCGTCCTGTACCAAGTGGGGTCTGACTCACATGCTGCTCCTATTGTTTCCTCCTCCTGTGCCCTTCCTTCCACAAGCAGGGCAGATATAGGACGATTTGAATTTAGTTGTGAATGAGTAGAGAAAGGACAGTAGCTGAAAGATGACTCATTCAGGAAAGAATTGTGTTTTGTAAGATGCCCATTTGGAGGGTGAGGTTAAAGATATAGAGGAGACAGAGATAATTGACAAAGCTACTTCTCTCAGAAGGTAGAAAAGAATAGGATCTAGAGCACAATCCTAAGGATTAAAGTACAAGACTCTTTTTCGACTCCAGCAGACAATGGGAGGGAAGAATGGGTTTAATACAGATTTCTTTGAGAGTTTGCCACCTGGAAGAGGAGTGAATTTCCATCCTATGGCTTTCACTTTCTTTGTGTGGAGACTGTTGAGGAGTGATTTAGTTGGAGATTTGAGTAAAGTGGAGAGAGTTCTAAAATCATCATAGAAAATGAGAACTGAAATGAGCAAAAACAGGAAGATTTCTGAGTGGTATGGCAAATCTAACTGAAAACAGAAACTGAAAATGAATGAAGACACTAGCCTGAACAGTTGTAGTATTTTCTCAGCAGTCCCAGTAATAGGAGTGGAGAAGGCAGTTTTTATCAGTTAAATAGTTAAATAGAAAGACATGGTGAAAGTTGGAGATACTGACTAGAGAGAGGCTGACTTGAAGGAAATAAATATTGAATGTTGAACAGTTCTTTTATAAAATTTATTGAAATAGTCAATTTACAATGTTGTATTAGTTTTAGGTGTACAGCAAAGTGATTCAATTATATATATATATATATGATTATGTAGATTTGAATTCTTTCCCATTATAGGTTATTATAAGATATTAAGCATAGTTTCCTGTGCTATATAGTATGTCCTTGTTGGCTATCTGTTTTTTAAAAATAATTTATTTATTTATTTTTGGCTTTGACAAGTCTTAGTTGTGGCATGGAATTCGGGCTCTAGTTGCAGCTCTTAGACTCAGATGCTCCAAAGCGTGTGGGATCTTAGTTCCCTGACCAGGGATTGAACCCATGTCCCCTGCATTGCAGGGCAGATTCTTAACCACTGGACCATCAGGGAAGTCCCAGCTATTTATTTTATGTATTTGTTATTCAGTTGCTAAGTTGTGTCTGATTCTTTGCAACCCCATGGACTGCAGCACTCAAGACTTCCCCGTCTTAACTATCTCCCGGAGTTTGCTCGAACTCACGTCCATTGAGTCAGTGATGCCATCCAACCATCTCATTCTTTGTCACCCCCTTCTCCTTCTGCTCTGTCTTTCCCAGCATCAGGGTCTTTTCTAATGAGTCAGCTCTTTGCATTAGGTGGCCAGAGTATTGGAGTTTCAGCTTCAGCATCAGTCCTTCCAATGAATATTCAGGGTTGATTTCCTTTAGGATTGACTGGTTCCATCTCCTTGCTGTCCAAGGAACTCTCAAGAGTCGTCTCTAGCGCCACAATTTGAACGCATCAGTTCTTCTGCACTCAGCCTTGTCTATGGTCCAACTCTCCCATCTGTACATGACTACTGGAACAACCATAGCTTTGATTAGATGGACCTTAAAGTGATGTCTCTGCTTTTTGATATGCTGTCTAGGCTTATGATAGCTTTTCTTCCAAGGAGCAAGCATCTTTTAATTTCATGGCTGTGGTCACCATCCGCAGTGATTTTGAAGCCCAAGAAAATAAAATCTGCCACTGTTTGCTCATCTATTTTCTATGAAGTAATGCACCTGGATGCTATGATCTTTGTTTTTTGAATGTTGAGTTTTAAGCCAGCCTTTTCAGTCTCCTTTTCCATCCTCATCAAGAGGCTCTTTAGTTCCTGTTCACTTTTGCCATTAGAGTGGTATCATCTGCATGTCTGAGGCTGTTGATATTTCTTCTGGCAATCTTAATTCTAGTTCGTGATTTATCCAGCCTGGCATTTTGCATGATGTACTCTGCATATAAGTTAAACAGGCAGGGTGACAATATATAGCCTTGATGTCCTCCTTTCCCTATTTGGGATATGGGTAGTTCCTCAAAAGAAAACAAATGTGCTGTTAAGAGAAGGAAGAGAATGGATGCTGTGGTGGCAGAAACATGTTTAGCAGTAGTAGATTGCTTGTGTGTTGTTGAATTTATATAGGATAAAGCATGATTTGGTACAGAAAGGAAGATGATAAATAAAATATATTTTTTAACTTTTATGTTTCTTAATCACAAAAAATAAATCTACATTATAAAAATAATTAAAACTATCCCCCTTTCCCATATCTTTAGTGACTGTGAATCAGTGAGCAAGATATAACAACAAAGGGGAGAAGTTGGTAGAAGGTGATAGATTGAATTGAAAATCATGGTTTGGTCATTTTCTGTGGTTCAGGTCTGTCATGTACACTGTGGGTATGAAACACATAATGAGAGTTTGTTCTCTTGCTCATAAGTTAAAGTACAAAACAGTGCATTGAAAACTTTGAAGTCAATACCAAGGTTGGTAAATAAAAATGTCCCCTTTTGGAAAAGATATAGGTAACTATTATATTCAACTTACACAATAAAATCTGTATGATTTTTTTTCTAAAATCTCTTTCCATGATCCCTACATTTATGAACTGACTTGTTTTCATTATCATTGTTCTTTTGATTGTCCATTATTCTTGAGACAGTGTATAACCTTCTTCCTCTCAAAACAACCCCTCCCAGCCTACTTTCAAAAGTCAACATTTAAGTGTAAACAGTTTATTGAGTAGACTGTACTTTGTGGATATTAACACAGTGAGGTTTTTATTTTTCTCCAATCACAATTCCCAGTAGTGCTATATAGAATCTCCCAAGAGGATTTCTTGGGTACATTCCACAACTTTCTCATCACTTTCAGTTATTAAAAAAACAAAGCCAAGCCAGTCTAATTTCACTCCTGTGTAAAAATCCAATCTCGAATCTGATTCAAATATACTCCTTTCAGTTCCCTCTGCTATCATCTAACTCCTTTGTGTGGAGGGTGGGGGAAGGAAGGAAGAATATGAGAGGTGGCAGGGGGTGCCATTGGAGATGAAGAGTGCTCCTCCCCACAAGACTGTGCCTGATTCTGTTGCTGCTGTGGCCTCTGAGGATGTGGTGGTCTCCTCATAACTTTGTACAATTTTTATAGTTGTTTAGCTTTACCTTGGGCTACCACATCTCTGAGGATGACCTCCAGAGGGAGCACCTGTGTCTTCCTGTAGTCTTGCCTTTGGTCCACATCCCAACCATATTTCCTCTCTTCTCTATATTCCTTCCTAAGGTGTCAAGGGCTTCCCAGGCGGCACTAGTGGTAAAGAACCTGCCTGCCAATGCAGGAGACGTAAGAGACGCGGGTTCGATCCCTGGGTCGGGAAGATCCCCTGGAGAAGGGCATGGGAACCCACTCCAGTATTCTTGCCTGGAGAATCTTATGGACAGAGGAGTCTGATGGGCTACAGTTCACAGGGTTGCAAAGAGTCAGATATGACTTAGCGACTTAGCATGCATGCATGCTAGATGTGAAACATGCAAGTTCTTCTCTGCACCCTCTGAAAGATGAGGAAACCTGGAATAGGTTGGAGACTTCCTTACCTTCTTTTTAAGTTATCTATAACATAGTCTCTTTTTATTCCTTTCCTGGGCTCAGCCAGCAAGTCCTTGTCCTTCAAAATCTCCAGAAAAGAAACAAGCACAATCTTTGGTGTTCAGATATGTTCCCAAATTCCAGAAGACACAAGTCAAATTCTTCCCCAAACTCTTTCATGAGACTGCACTTTGAAGGCAGGCATCAGGTTGGTTCCCGACTCTGCAAGTCTTCAGCCAGGAAGCAGGGATTCAATCTTTGCTCCTTGCCAATACTCACATTCTGTGTTTCATTGAAATTCCTCACCCACTTGGCTTCAGGGGCTTGGTGGTTGGTAGTGGTTTAGTCTCTAAGTTGTGTCCAACTCTTGTAACCCCATGGAATGTAGCCTGCCAGACTCCTCTGTCCTCTGTCCATGGGATTTCCAGGCAAGAATACTGGAGTGGGTTGCCATTTCCTTCTCCAGCGGATCGTCCTGACCCAGGGATCAAACCCTCGTCTCTTGCATTGTAAGTGGATTCTCTACTGACTGAGTTACCAGGCAAGGCCTTCAGAGGCTTGAGGGGAAATATTTTTCTGCCCACCTAGTACTGAGATATCAGTTAGCAGGAGCAGAGGTGGTTACTATGCCTCTGAGGATGTCCTTTGGGAGACTTTGGACCCTAGTAGTTGGAGAGGCCTTTAAAAGCATGAAATCCTTGTGCCTTTTTGTTATCACTTTTCAGTGAGAATAACTAATTTCAAGACAACAGGAAAAATCCAATTCAACATTCTGTTATTATAAAACTAAAGTAAATAGTAACCTTTATTCTTAGTTGATACTGCAGTTTACCATGATAAGAAAAACATGCAGACTCTAGCCCATAAGTTATGGCAAACCAGATCTTTTCAGTGCCTCAGATTTTTAGTTAGGTATGTTTAAAACAGCATCAATTTTCCAGTCATCAAAAATATTATGAATAATATTATAGTTTTTTCTGGCTTCCTATTAGAATATGGCAGGTGACAGTGAGGGAGAGGAGTTAGGCCTATTATTAAATCGTTGGTCAGTCAAAAATATAGCTCAGTGACAATGTTTAACTATTTTTATTAGAAGGGCTTTCAATATAATAAGCAGAATCAGCATCAACTAAAAAAGAAATAGATCTTAATTTAAGACCTTTGAAAGACAATTAAAAAATTTAAGTAGATGTTAAAATGTACTTGTTAATCTTGCGCCTCATAGTCCCCTTAAGAGAGGTTTGAATAGGGAAGTATTTTAGGTTCTGGCTTAAATATGAAGATGATTTTAAGCGTTCCCAGTGGCTAACAAATATAATGATAATCATTCCCAGAGTGGTACTGTGTTCAGACTTTCTCAGCTGAATTCTTTTCTGAGTGACAGTTCTGCTATCCATATCTTTCTTGTTAAGAATTCAATAATGGACTAGGTTAATTAGAGATAGGTAATCTTACCTTATAGTAATCATCCTTCTGTCAGAATAAATTAACCTTTTTAGCTCCTATTTTCTGGAATTCCCAGCCTCTGTAGACTGTCTTCTCAAGGCATTAAATAGCCTCATAAAACTTTAATCTCATTTGAATTTAGAAATCCCCATCACTGATAGAATTATTAAACGTGATAATCAGAGATTTACTCTGAAATCATTGAAGGTAATCCTAATTCAGGCGTGTCACAGCCTTGATTTTCCTAGCTGTGTGATCTGGGGAGATTCAGTGATCATTTCTGGGTTTTCATTTCCTGACTTAGAGAATAGGGATAAGTTGTAGCCACTTCAACTTGTGGAAATCAAGGGGGAAAGCACCTCCAGTAGATTCTCAGAGCCCTGCTGAAATGTTTGAGATTGTGAGGATTGTTTTGAAATGTGATCAAGTCAGAGGACTTTACTTTTTCCTCTGTTGATGTTAACTGATCCCTGATATCATGGAGTCTTCCCCTGGCTCCCCTGTATCCTTGGCAGAGAGAAAAATAATGGTGAACAGTTGTGTGAGAGAGGATTCTCTCCACCTATGGTTCCCACAAGTCTTTGCTATATGTGTGGGCCAGGGACCAAATGTGTCAGTCCATCAGAGACTAGAGCTCGTTGGGCCATCTATGCTAGAGATTCATGACACCCCGTGACAACCACACTGAAAATTACCATGCCCTGAAAAAAATCTATTAACAATTTGTACATGTAAGTTCCTCTGCTTTTTTTTTTTAAAGGCAAAATATTGCTGTGAATTTCATCAGAAGTAATTTGGGATCTATTCAAACATTTGGCTTTAATTAGGAAACAGGAAAATATGTCAAAACTAGATCCCATTTGGACAGGATTTGTTTATCCTTTTCATCTTGAGTTTAAGCCCCAAATCTTAGTTTTGACTAGTTCTTAAGTGTTTTCTCCAAATTTGGGCAGAGCCTTTGGCTTATTTAGATACAGATGCAACTTAGTTCAGTGATGGATAAGAAGGATGGTGGCCTATGCATATCAGCCCCTCAAAATGGAGAGCAGGAGAAAGTCATGGGGTATGTAATGCTGCTTGTGTGGACAGAGGGGCTCCACTAGTGGGTGAGTGAGTTCTTCCTGAGGTGGAAGAAATGCCATTCTTTAGAGCTGCTCCTGAGCAAACAATGGGTGTATTTTTAAAAAATGCTTTGATAAACTACTGGGGAATAGTTGTTAGTACTTGGGTTTCCACATAGAGCCCTTTGTTTTGATCACTTCCCTAAGGAGTTGATAAGCAGATTTGCAGGTAGAATTAAGGAGAGGGCTGAGTCTGGGAGTATTTATGAGGAGAATGGAATAAGAGATTCTGAGGAATGCTGGGGGCAGTGAGGAGCCAGTTTGTTGGGCCCTTTAGAGAGGGAGTAAAGGAAAGCAGCCACTTGGTTTAAGAAAGACATTGAAAAACAAGCATGTTTAATAAAGAGATTTTTAAAATTAATTTTTCAAATAGAAGGTAGAAACATGTTTCAACAGAAGTATAAAAACATGGACCATAAAGTTTCATTAATAGCCTTGTCCTTTAGTGTTCACCCCTCTCTCCACCAGGGGACAACCATTGTTTTTTTTTTTTTAATGTAAGCTTGGAAGCTTGGAAATTTCTTTATATGCATAAAAGCAAATATGAATATTGATCTTTAGCTTCCTCCTCTGCTTTTTTTTTTAACACCAAATATAGGCTATTTCATTGTTTTGTACCTTATTTTTTTTTCATTGTACTGTATATTTTGGATGTACTTCCCAGGTGGGTCAATGGTAAAGAATCCTCCTGCCAATGCAGGTTTGTGGGTTCATTCCTTGGGACAGGAAGATCTCCTAGAGGAGGAAATGGCAACCCACTCCAGTATTCTTACCTGGAAAATCCCATGGACGGGGGAGCCTGGCAGGCTACAGTCCCCAGGGTCACAAAAAGCAAAACATGACTGAGCATGCATGCACAACAACAAGTATGTTTTGCACATCTTTCTTGTCACCACATAGAGAACTTTATGATTCTTTTTATTGTCCTGCTGCATTTCATTTTATTGATATATCATAATTAATCTAACCTATTTGTGGGCATTGGGTTATTTCTAATTGTTTGAATTTATAATATTGAGTAAACTTATATACAGCTTGGGGCTTCCCAGGTGGCACTAGTGGTAAAGAACCTGCCTGCCAATGCAGGGGACATACCAGATGCAGTTTTGATCCCTGGGTTGGGATGATCCCCTGGAGAAGAAAATGGCAATCCACTCCTGTATTCATGCTTAGAGAATTCCATGGACAGAGGAGCCAGGTAGGCTACAGTCCATGGGGTTGCACAGAGTTGTACACAACTGAAGCAACTAGAGCCAGACATCCTGGAATGTGAAGTCAAGTGGTCCTTAGGAAGCATCACTATGAACAAAGCTAGTGGAATTCCAGTTGAGCTATTTCAAATCCTGAAAGATGATGCTGTGAAAGTGCTGCACTCTATATGCCAGCAAATTTGGAAAACTCAGCAGTGGCCACAGGACTGGAAAAGGTCAGTTTTCATTCCAATCCCAAAGAAAGGCAATGCCAAAGAATGCTCAAACTACCGCACAATTGCACTCATCTCACATGCTAGTAAAGGAATGCTCAAAATTCTCCAAGCCAGGCTTTAGCAATATGTGAACCGTGAACTTCCAGATGTTCAAGCTGGTTTTCGAAAAGACAGAGGAACCAGAGATCAAATTGCCAACATCTGCTGGATCATCGAAAAAGCAAGAGAGTCCCAGAAAGCCATCTATTTCTGCTTTATTGACTATGCCAAAACCTTTGACTGTGTGGATCACAGTAAACTGTGGAAAATTCTTCAAGAGATGGGAATACCAGACCACCTGACCTGCCTCTTGAGAAACCTATGTGCAGGTCAGGAAGCAACAGTGAGAACTGGACATGGAACAAGTAGGAAAAGGAGTACGTCAAGTCTGTATATTGTCACTCTGCTTATTTAACTTATATGCAGAGTACATCATGAGAAACCCTGGGCTGGAAGAAGTACAAGCTGGAATCAAGATTGCCGGGAGAAATATCAATAACCTCAGATATGCAGATGACACCACCCTTATGGCAGAAAGTGAAGAGGAACTAAAGAGCCTCTTGATGAGAGTGAAAGAGGAGAGTGAAGAAGTTGGCATAAAACTCAACATTCAGAAAATGAAGGTAATGGCATCTGGTCCCATCACTTCATGGGAAGTAGATGGGGAAACAGTGGGCAACAGTGGCTGGCTTTATTTTTTGGGCTCCCAAATCACTGCAGATGGTGATTGCAGCCATGAAATTAGAAGACAGTTACTCCTTGGAAGGAAAGTTACTACCAACCTAGATAGCACATTGAAAAGCAGAGACATTACTTTGCCAACAAAGGTCTGTCTAGTCAAGGCTATGGTTTTTCCAGTGGTCATGTATGGTTGTGAGAGTTGGACCATAAAGAAAGCTGAGTGCAGAGAAATTGATGCTTTTGAATTGTGGTGTTGGAGAAGACTCTTGAGAGTCCCTTGGACTGCAAGGAGATCAAAGCAGTCCATCCTAAAGGAGATCAGTCCTGGGTGTTCATTGGAAGGACTGATGTTGAAGCTGAAGCTCCAATACATTGGCCACCTGATGCGAAGAGCTGCCTCATTTGAAAAGACCCTGATGCTGGGAAAGATTGAGGGCAGGCGGAGAGGGGGATGGCAGAGGATGAGATGGTTGGATGGCATCACTGACTCAATGGACCTGAGTTTGGGTAAACTCTGGGAGTTGGTGATGGACAGGGAGGCCTGGCATGCTGTGGTTCATGGGGTCGCAAAGAGTCGGACATACTGAACTGAGCTGAAGCAACTTAGCATGCCATTTCATATAGAGCTTATTTTGCATTAGCACAAACATACCCACAGAAAGAATTCCCAGTGTTGGTATTGTTGGACAACATATATGCAGTTGGAATTTTTGATTGACTTTGCTACATTTCCCTCCTAAGGAGTTGGACCAATTTATACTCCCAACAAAAGTAAATGAAAGCCCTTGTTTTTCCTAAGCTTTGGCAATGCAGTGTATATCAGATTTTTAGATTTCCACAAACCTGGTAAGTAGCAAATAGCATCTTGGTATCTAGGGTTTTTTTGTTTTATTTTATCAAGTTCAGTTTTTCAAAAACTTCAAGCTATCTCAGACTTATAGAAAAGTTTTTTTTTTCCCTATTTCATAGTAAGTTGCTGACATGATAACTCTTGCACTCTGGGAAACCTTATGTATATATTTTACAAACAAGTACATTCTTTTTATAACCAAAATAAAACCATCAATCTCAGGGCATTAGCTTTGCTACATAACTACCATCTAACCCTCAGACTCCATTTATGTTTAGTTTATTATCCGTAATCTGTCCTTTATAGAAAAAAATAGCCAGTAAGAATCACGTGTTGTGCTTAGCTGCTCGGCCTCTTTAACCTCTTTCAATCTGAAATGGTTCCTTCCACTTTCTTTACCTTTCATGATCTTGATAGGCCAGATATTTTGTAAAATTTCTTTTGTTTTGGGTTTGCCTGATGTTTCCTTTTGACTCAACTCAGATTATACATCTTTGGCAGGGATATCACAGAAACAATGCTGTGTTCTCATTGTAACCTATCAGATGGTGTATAATTTTGAGTTACTGCATTAATGATGATGTTCATTCTGGTCATCTGATTGAAGTTGTGGCTGCCAGGATTCTCCATTGTAAATTTAATCTTTTCCTTTTGGAATTGCTAGTATCTTGTGGCAGGGTCCTTTTGAGATTATATAAATATCTCTTTCAGTATTAGAATTTGATTTTACTAATTTGTTTCTTTTAGTTATATCACTGTTAACTCATTGGTTTCTATTATATTGAATAGATCATAATCTGTTACTGTCATTATGTATATCGTTGGTCAGATTACCCTAGATTTGGTGAGTGGGTTCTCCTTCAAGCTGGCTCCTCTGTCCTTTTGACTTACTTCTATCATTCTGTGAGCATTTCCTTGGTTTCTGATTCAAAGAGATGTTCCAGGGCCACCTTGTACTTTTTCTGACCCAGACTTGGAATTACTAATGTCTTTTAGCAGAGAGTGGTGTATGGAAGTTAAGATCTGGTGCTAGGTTTGCTCCTTCCTATTGGGGTGTCTCTGTTCCTAGGCCACCTTAACAGACACATATTCACGTCTATATTTATTTATTTACTTCTATAGTGAAAATTATGAGTCTATACCATGCTTTCAATTCTTACCTGACACCACGGGATCGATTTTAGTTTTCTTCGTTTGCATCTTTTTAGTTCCCTTCTCTGACAATGAGAAGCTAGCTCTCATTATCCTTACAGATTTCCCTAATTGATCATTCCCTGTGTGTAAACATCTCATGCAGTGCTTCACTCCCACATAAAGACTTGCCACTCTCCACCTGGGCTTTGTGCCTCCCCTTCCATTTCCCACTCCACATCCCCCATCTCCCAGAGAAGTTCTCTTTGCTCCTCCTCAAGCTTCTGAGTGCAGTTTTAATTTATATTCTTTTTGTTGTGAGTGAGGTTGAGCAATTTTTAATGAAGAGTGCCAATATAAACCCTATCTTCATTTCCCATACAAAATGTTCAGTAAAATCAGCATTGCCTAATAGTATTTTTGTTTGAGTGAATTATTTAGTAGTATTTGAATCACAGCTGAGTTTTATGTTCAGCTGCATAGTGAGTACAGTTATTTAAATCATTTATTCACTTAACAAATTATTTGTTGAAATCAAATCACTGTACGTTCCAGCCACTCTTCTAGGCACCGAGGATCACATGGTAAAAAAGAGAGACAAATCGTCTCCCCTCATAGAATTTATGTTTTTAACAGTGGACTCAAATAATGAGCAAGTTAACCTATCAGCTTGGAGTGTAATTTCCAGTAGTGAAAAAAGCTAAAAAGAGAATAAAGCATAGTGACAGCATCTACTGTTGTAGGTGCCAGAGCAGCAGGGAAGCCTCAGTGGATACGGAGTGACAGAACGAAAGAAATGTTTTGTGTATAGATCCCCAGGGATCAGCATCTGGTGAATCATGTCCACCTGGAAAGAACAAGCCAATTTCTGGGTTTTAGAGCCTGGGTCAGAGAGACAAACCAAGATAGGATGGAAGCTACTCCATAGTCTGTAGACATGTTGCTAATTAACTTTGGAGTCACTTCCCCCATGTAGGCCTGTGCAATACTGCCTTCTCAGCTTCAGTTCTAACAAAAACATGAGAGGCAGCAACTTCATAAGTAACCAAAAAAAATCTTTGTCTTGAAATTCTTTTAAACCTATTTCTAATCTTGATGACATCATTCTTGCAGGTTAGGAGATATTACTTCCTTCTTACAGACGAGGAAACTGACACTTTTAAAGATCAATAATGTACTCAGTATTATGCAGCTAGTAAGACATTGAGCAGTGATTAGCTCCAAAGCCCAGCTCTTCCAGCTGTTGACAAGGGTCAGACTCGGTCCTGTTATTTTTTGGGAAGTGCTTTGCAGAGGCGGTTCCCCTATGATGTAAACTAGGGCCCTAAATAAACCAGGATTCTCTAGACAATGGGCCTCATGCTAAAACTTAATTAACATCCTTCTGTCAGGAAGATCTGTTTCCATTTCAATTACACTAAAATATAAACAAATTTTTGTTCACCTTTTTAGGTTGAGACTTTATCCTCTAATGTTAAGAATCCAGGGTATATTTGATGATTAGTTATATATTTCCAATAAACTAAAAGTATACATTCAACCGGTCGATTCTGAAGGAGATCAACCCTGGGATTTCTTTGGAAGGAATGACGCTAAAGCTGAAGCTCCAGTACTTTGGCCACCTCATGAGAAGAGTTGACTCATTGGAAAAGACTCTGATGCTGGGAGGAATTGGGGGCAGGAGGAGAAGGGGACAACCGAGGATGCGATGGCTGGATGGCATCACGGACTCGATGGACGTGAGTCTGAGTGAACTCTGGGAGATGGTGATGGACAGGGAGGCCTGGTGTGCTGCGATTCATGGGGTCGCAAAGAGTCAGACGCGACTGAACTGAACTGATACATTCTTATAAGAAATAAAAATGCATAATATTATTTCACAGCAAGTACAACTACCCCACCTGATACTCTTATAAATGTACGTCTCTGTACTATATTTTACCAATAAGATCACAGATAAATTCACCCAATCAACTCAGCAAAGCCCTGATCACAGATCAATTACTTAAATAGATTTATTTGGATATTTATTTGGATATTTATTAGGTATGAGAACTCAGTAATTAAATTGTAGAGATGGTTAATATTACACTTGAAAGCATCAGATAATTAACAAAACAAACTTCATAATTGGGGAACAAGTTAACAATATTATAGCCATCAAAAATCAAGTTTTAAAAAACCCCAGAAAAGGTAATAAGAGCAAAATAGTTGAATTGCTTTGTTTATAATGAGAAAGACATTTCACTGTGGAAAAGTGAAATTTGCCTCTTCTGGGCTTTAACCTAAACATGGGAGAGTGTTATCTTACCGGTCATTTGTGGTCACTTGGGAGTTCCTGCCTGGAATAATGTATTGAGAGACTGTGAATACTAATCAGGTTGTTTTTTGGTCGCTCAGTTGTGTCCGACTCTGCGACCCCATGGATTGCAGCAAGCACTCCAGGCTTCCCTGTCCTTCACTATCCCCCTGAGTTTGCTCAAACTCAAGTCCATTGAGTTGGTGATGCCATCATCCAACCATCACATCCTCTCTCTTGCTTGGAAAGGTGAATAAGTGGTGGCTTTGATTTTGCCTGGGACTGCACAGATCTTGAAGTCACTGCCAAACTAACTCTGCAGTGGCCACTTCAGAACACAAAATAAGCACTAGACCTAGAAATGCTTGACACCCAAACTTAATGTATAGTCAAATAAATGGTTTAGTTTAGCACCTACCAGCCTTTAAGAAGAGCTTGTCAGTATACTCTTTCCTGTTGAAAGGAAAGAGTTGGAGAAGTCTCCAGTGGTGGGGGAAAGGAAATCAAGACTGTGTGAGGAGACGGCCTGAGAGATGGAGGCGTTGCTAGGGTCTTCAACAGCTGTGGCCTCTACCAGCTGGCATCAAGGCCCTGGTTACAGCCCAGGCAGGAGAGGCATGTGGAAATGGAAAGGAATTCTGCACAGGAAAACTAATAAATCATGCCATAAATAGCAGCATTAGGTGAAAAGAATCACTTGGCAGTAGCTTTTTCAACACAGAAGCAAAAGGTATGTACATTTTTGGGGAATGATATTCAAGAAACTATTAGTACTTGGGTACGAGTAGGGAATAAGTTCCATAAGCCTGATTTTTCACTATGTACATTTCTGTTTGAAATTTTAAATCATGCATGTATACTTTTTAATTGTAAGGAACAAGTTTAAAGTTAAGACTTTATTTTCTATATATAGAGGTCTTAACAGCAATGTGTTCACTCACCTAGAGCCAGACATCCTGGGGTGTGAAGTCAAGTAGACCTTAGGAAGCATTTCTATGAACAAAGCTAATGGAGGTGATGAAATTCCAGTTGAGCTATTTCAAATCCTAAAAGATGATGCTATTAAAGTGCTACACTCATTATGGTAGCACATTTGGAAAACAGCATTGGCCACAGGACTGGAAAAAGGTCAGTTTTCATTCCAATCCCAAAGAAGGGCAATGTCAGAGAATATTCAAATTACTGTACAGTTGCACTCATTTCACATGCTAGCAAGATTATGCTCAAAATCCTTCAGGCTAGGCTTCAGCAGTACTTGAACTGACAATTCCAGATGTATAAGCTGGATTTAGAAAAGGCAGAGGAATCAGAGATCAAATTGCCAACATACGCTGGATCGTAGAAAAAGCAAGGGAATTCCAAAAAAACATCTACTGCTTCATTGATTATGCTAATACCTTTGACTACATGAATCACAGCAAACTGGAATATTCTTAATGAGATGGTAATACCAGACCACCTTATCTGCTTCCTGAGAAGCCTGTGTGCAGGACAAGGAGCAGCAGTCAGAACCAGACATGAAACAATGGACTAGTTCAGAATTGGGAAAGGAGTACTTCAAAGCTGTGTATTGTCACCCTGCTTATTTAACTTCTATGGAGAGTGAAGTGAAAGTGAAAGTTTTCAGTTGTGTTTGACTCTTTGTGACCCCATGGACTATATACAGTCCATGGAATTCTCTAGGCCAGAACACTGGAGTGGGTAGCCTTTCCCTTCTCCAGGGGATCTTCCCAACCCAGGGATCGAACCCAGGTTTCCCATATTGCAGGCGAATTCTTTACCAGCTGAGCCACAAGGGAAGCCCAAGAACACTGGAGTGGGTAGCCTATCCCTTCTCCAGTGGATCTTCCTGACCTAGGAATTGAACCAGGGTCTCCTGCATTGCAGGTGGATTCTTTACCAACTGAGCTATCGGAAAACATCATGCAGAGTACATCATGCGAAATGCCAGGCTGGAAGAAGCACAAGCTGGAATCAAGATTGCTGGGAGAAATATCAATAACCTCAGATATGCAGATGATACCACTTTACTGGCAGAATGTGAAGAGGAGCTAAAAAGCCTCTTGATGAAGGTGAAAAAGGAGAATGAAAAAGCTGGCTTAAAGCCTAGCATTCAAAAAACAAAGATCACTTCATGGCAAATAGATGGGGAAAATGTGGAAACAGTGTCAGATTTCATTTTCTTGGACTCCAAAGTCCCTGTGGATAGTGACTGCAGCCATAAAATTAAAATACGCTTGCTCCTTATAAGAATAGCTACAACAAACATAGTGTATTAAAAAGCAGAGATATCACTTTGCCGACAAAGGTCCATATAGTCCATATGGTTTTTCCAGTAGCCATGTATGAATGTGAGAGTTGGATCATAAAGGAAGCTGAGCAGCAAAGTGAATTATGGTGTTGGAGAAGACTCTTGAGAGTCCCTTGGACTGCAGGGAGATCCAGCCAGTCAATCAGGGATATAATCACTGACTATTCTTTGGAAGGATTGATGCTGAAGCGCCAATACTTTGGCCACCTGATGCAAAGAGCCAACTGATTGAGAAAGACCCGGATGCTGGGAAAGATTGAAGGCAAGAAAAGGGGACTGCAGAGCATGAGAATGGTTGGATGGCATCACCAACTCAATGGATATGAGTTTGAGCAAACTCAGGGAGATAGTGAAGGACAGGGAATCCTGGCGTGCTACAGTTCATGGGGTTGCGAAGAGTTGGACATGATTTAGTGACTGAACAACAACAGGTAAATATACACTCAGGGCAGACATTTTTCCAAAATATTGTTTCACCTTTGAAATAGGAATTTTCATTGGTGAATTCTGGAAGTGAGCTATTGCTAACAGAATGATCCTTAGCATTTTCAATATGTATGTTTGATTACTTAAATCTGTAAAAAATTATCTGTAGTCAATCAGGATCTATAATAATTTATAGTTTATAATGGTGAAATGATGTATAATATGTGTTGGATCTGATTTAATCCTCATTTTTAATTCAGTTCTTTGGATTAGAAGTGTTTCTAATTAACTGAAACTAAATCACAATAGTGACTTAAGTTATCATTTATGAAGCCTGTGACACATTTTAGCTAATCATAAGCACAGACTTTTTTGTATTATTGATTTTTATTTATTTGACTGTGCTGGGTCTTAGTTGTGGCACGCGGGATCTTCAGTTGCTTAGTTATGGCTTGTGAACTTTTAGTTGTGACATGTGGGATCTAGTCCCCTGCCCAGGGATTGAATCCCCTGCATTGGGAGCATGGAGTTAGCCTCTGGCCACCAGGAAGTCCCACAAACATAGACTTTTAAAATAGCATATGAGCAACCAACAGTGGTTTTAAAATGAATAATAATATATAACATTCTTGTTTATTAAAATCATGTATATTTGTTTTAGAGTACTTGGAAATTATAGAAATAGTAAACATTCCCCACCTATAAAATTTCTATCTTTTACACCTACATCTATGAGTGTATTTTCTTGCAGCCTTTTCCTCTTCAGTTGGTTCAGTTCAGTCGCTCAGTTGTGTCCGACTCTTTGCAACCCCATGGACCGCAGCACGCCAGGCTTCCATGTCTATCACCAACTCCTGGAGTTTACTCAAACTGATGTCCATCGAGTCGGTGATGCCATCCAATCATCCTCTGTTGTCCCCTTCTCCTCCCGCCTTCAATCTTTCCCAGCATCAGGGTCTTTTCCAATGAGTCGGGTCTTTGCATTAGGTGGCCAAAATATTGGAGTTTCAGCTTCAGCATCAGTCCTTCCAATGAATATTCAGGACTTGATCTCCTTTAGGATGGACTGGTTGGATCTCCTTGCAGTCCAAGGGACTCTCTAGAGTCTTTTCCAACACCACAGTTCTAGATGGAACTGAGAAAGCTGAGGGCACATAGCGGGTGCACGTAGGGAGTGAGGCCAGTGGCTGAGTGGGCAGAAGAGAGCCAGAAAGCAGCAGGTTCAGGGGAGACTTTGAATCCTGGGAGTAGGGTCAGTCCAAGCTTAGCATGAGTAAATCCTGTCTCCTTGGGTTCTAAACAGTCAAGAAGGAGTTGGGACTCAAAGCAGAATGGAAGAAAAGACAGACCATTCAGTGAAATAGAGCTTTTGGATGGAGAAAAAGGAAATCCTGAATTCAAAAATGAGAAGAGCACCCAAGAAAATGAAAATGCATCACAAAGAGGCTTTCTGGAGCCAAAAACAAAACAACCAAAGCAACCAAATACATAATTTATTAGAGGAACTTGGGGATAGGGTGTTCCCACTGTTGAAATCTGACGTTTTCTGAAAATCAGTGCCAAGACATTTCTCCAACTGCAGAATAAACAGATAAAGAGACGGGCATCTAGGAAAGCAATTAGACACCTAGAAAATGTGTCTAGAAGTCTACCATGAGACATGATAGTTTCAGAAGAGGAAAAAGGAAGTCAGACAATAATTAAATGAACTCAAGTTTCCATAAAATGAAAGAAATGACTTTGCAGATTATTTAATATCTCACTGAGTTCCAGGCTGGAGAGATGAGGGAAAGCGCTTAGTATATCATGAGAAAATCCCAGAACTCCAGTTATTAATAGAAAATGGCATATGACTTCGGGCAGAAAGAACAAATTCTATAAGGAGAAAGATCTTGGACTGATAAGAGTCCTCTTTTACCATGATGGAAGCCAGAAGACAATGGAGTTGCATCTATTGGCACTTCTTAAATACCTTAGAAATATTAATTAACTCATTTATTCTTCACAACAGTTTTGTGAGGTAGATATCATTTTAATGTACTTTTCACCAGTGAGGAAACTGGGGCTCAGAGGGATTTAGTAATAGGGCCAGGGTCTCACAGCTAGAAAGTGACAGAGCCAGGACTCAACAGAGGAGGTCTGGCTCCAGAGGCACATTGATTTTTTATCACACCAAAGTAAAGTAAAGACTTTTACCTAACATCATACTCAAACATATATTTTTGGCATATTAAAGCCTTAAATGTGCATGAAAAGCTTTAAAATTTTTTAAATATAAGGAAATATCTTTCACCCATAAAATAGTGATTATTATTTTAAACAAGACACAAGATACAAAAAGTACAAAGCATAAAGCAGAAGAGATGAAGCTGCCTGGTAGATACTCCTAATATTACTTTATGTACATTTAAAAAGCATTAAAAAGTAAAAATAGGAGCCACAGATGGGAAGAAGATATTTGCCATACTTATTCCTGACTTTCAAAGGAATGGTATTCCAAATATACAAAGAATCCTACAAAATTATTATTATTATTATTTTTGCCCTATCAATGCTTTATTTATTTATTTATTTTAAAATTTAATATCTTTAATTCTTACATGCGTTCTCCTACAAAATTAATAATAGATCAGCAACCTGATAGAGATATAGATAGGTATATGAAAAGGCATTTTCTAGGAGGGAAAAACTGGCCACTAACCCAAGAAAAGATGCTTCAACTCACTTGTAATTCAGAAAAATAAAATTAAAAACTCATTGCAATACTATTTCACACTTATCAGACTGGCATATGATTTGAAAATTTTGTTAAAAAAATTTGGTGAGAAAGAGAAACAAAGAACTCATACCACTAATGAGAGACCGTGTCAAGTCAGTGATTGATGTACCTCAAAATGTGGAATTCAGGCAAAGTCTTGTATGGGCCCAAGGAGACTGGGGCAAGAAGGTTGATACCAGCATTGTTCATAATAGAAGTATGGAAAAATATCTAATTCCAATAATAAAACTGTGGATAAGTGCTGTGTATGTGTTAGAAAATCTGAATGACCTTTAGTCATATGTGTCAGTATGTAGCTAAATCCTAACATTATTATGTTAGACGAAAAGGCAAAATGGGGAAGCATTTGTACAATAGAATACTATATGTATAAAGTTTAAAAATATGCCAAATAATATTGTACCTTGTTCATAGGTGCTTAGATTAAGTAGTAAAGATATAGCAACATGCAGGATCATGATGACATCAAGTTAAGAGTTTTATCTCTGGGATGAGATTACAGTGTCTGGAGATGCACAGGAAATTTAATGTTCTGTTTCATATTTTAAGCTCAGGAAAGGGTTCTTAGCTATTTCTACTGTTACTGTCTGTATGTTTTGATAGGCCTGAAAAATTTTACACTTAAAATGAGGGAGAAATTCACTTGTTATTTTTTAAAAGCATATGGCAGTAGGCATTTTCCCAAATGATGAATAACATTATAATGAACTTGATTGGATTCATCTTTTAAAAATTAAGGCATCTGTTGAATGGATAAAGAAGCTGTGGTACATATATACAATGGAATACTACTCAGCCATAAAAGGAATGCATTTGAATCTGTTCTAATGAGGTGGATGAAACTAGAGCTCATTATATAGAGTGAAGTAAGTCAGAAAGGGAAATATAAATATCGTATACTGGCACATACATATGGAATCTGAAGAGATGGCCCTGATGAATTCATTTTCAGGACAGCAGTGGAGAAACAGACATAGAGAACAGACCTATGGACAAGGTAGGAGGCGAGGTGGGAGAAGGGAAGATGTATGGAGAGAGTAACAGAAATTTACAATACCATGTGTAAAACAGTAGCCAGTGGGAATCTGCTGTATGGCACAGGGAACTCAAACAGGGGCTCTGAGAGAGGCTGAAGGGTGGGGTGAGAAGGGAAAGCAGAGGGAGGTCTGGGAGGGAGGGGACATGGGTTTATCTCTGGCTGATTCTTGTTGATGTGTGACAGAAAACCACAAAATTCTGTAAAACAATTATCCTCCAATTAAAAAATTTTAAAAAAATTAAGGCATCTCTCAGTTTATTTACAGTGGAGAAGAATGTCCTGTATAAAGGAATATGTTTTTAAAAGTTAATATAGAACAGCTTTTTTTTTTAAAATTTTTTATTTTTACTTTATTTTACTTTACAATTCTGTACTGGTTTTGCCATACATTGACATGAATCCACCACGGGTGTATATGCGTTCCCAAACTTGAACCCCCCTCCCGCCTCCCTCCCCATACCATCTCTCTGGGTCATCACCGTGCACCAGCCCCAAGCATGCTGTATCCTGCGTCAGACATAGACTGGCGATTCGATTCTTACAAGATAGTATACCTGTTACAATGCCATTCTCCCAAATCATCCCACCCTCTCCCTCTCCCTCTGAGTCCAAAAGTCCGTTATACACATCTGTGTCTTTTTTGCTGTCTTGCATACAGGGTCGTCACTGCCATCTTTCTAAATTCCATATATATGTGTTAGTATACTGTATTGGTGTTTTTCTTTCTGGCTTACTTCACTCTGTATAATCAGCTCCAGTTTCATCCATCTCATCAGAACTGATTCAAATGAATTCTTTTTAACGGCTGAGTAATACTCCATTGTGTATATGTACCACAGCTTTCTTATCCATTCATCTGCTGATGGACATCTAGGTTGTTTCCATGTCCGGGCTATTATAAACAGTGCTGCGATGAACATTGGGGTACATGTGTCTCTTTCAGTTCCGGTTTCCTTGGTGTGTATGCCCAGCAGTGGGATTGCTGGGTCATAAGTTTTTTTTTTAAGATAAGTATAAAGTATTATTTTACTTCAAAGGACAACACTGTGATTTAAAGTTAGGTTAAAATCTTGATGGAAAATGTACTCTTGGTTTCAATAACTCCTGATAAATACTCATAGTTTAAGTAATGCTTTCTTTCTCCAGAGTGACACATGTATAAATAACTAACCATTTAGTGCTTAAAAGTGAGAAAAAGGGAAAGTTAGTTGCTCAGACATGTCTGACCATGATTCCTTGGACTGTAGCCTGCCAGGCGCCTCTGTCCATGGACTTCTCCAGGCAGGAATACTGGAGTGGGTTGCTGACCTGGGATTTAGTGCTTAAGTAGTTTTGTTTTCATAGGATGATGTGGTAGAATGGGTCACAATGGAAGTAAAAACACAAATAAGATTAGCATTAGATTAGTTTGCTGCATTTCCCTGGGGCCAACTCTAGGAGAGAAGGTTTCTGTGTTGGTCCCAGAACTGGGGAGGGTGTTGAAATGCTTTCTAATTGCCCAGTTAAAGCTTTGTTTATATAGCATTTTTTTCAAGATTCATGGAACATATTGAGGTGTCAGATATTCAAGAACTCTGTTATACAAATCATTGAAAGAAAACCTTCCCAGATAGGGAGGTGGGAGTTAGCAGCAGGGGCATGTCGGACTCTGTGCTATGCTGTGGACTATGGCCTGCCAGGAGAGAACAGGTTTATTTTTAAGGTCTCTTTTTGCTTTCCCTCCATGCCTCTCTTCTGTCTGCATCCTAATCTAGGCTCCTGTGTCTTGCTGGGTTACTGTAGGTCATTTTATATGTTCTTTCTTCTACACCCCCCTTGCAACCTCCCATCCTAATTCTAGTTGGCCTTCTACTCAGAAACATACAGTAGTCAGTGGTTTCCCACCAGAGATTACTCTGCCTTGTTTTGAAGATGTGCTGACTTTCTCATTTATCTCAATTTGGACTGTTTACAGGTCAGCTACTCACAGAAGCTGGCTTGTGACAGAGTTTTCACTGGCCCATAATAAAATGATAAAAATATAGAAAATGTGCCTAGAATAGGGTATTCAAATTTCAAAAAATTGAGGTTGTTTTTCTTGCTTTTTTTGTGATCAGATGTTTGTTCTTCATCAAATGCTGGTTGTTGATGGCAGAATTTTGGAAAAGATATTGCTTGGGAAAAGCGTAAGTTGACAAGTTTGATGGTTGCCTTCTTTCCACCTCAACATCCCTCTTAGTTCTCCCTACAACAAAAACACGACACAGACACACACACAGACACACACTTTCTCTCTCATTTTCCCTTTCACTCACACACACATTCTTTCTTTTCCCTTCAAATTTTGTTTTTGTTTTTGCAGGGCAGAGAAATGATGATCTAGGTCGTTTTACGTAATCCATGCTCAACAGTTGTTTATTCCTACTTCTGTCCTTTCTCACAGTCATTCCTATTGTCCCAAATATCCTCCTGCTACTTCAGTACAAATTCTCCACTTCCTGTAATGCTCAGATCAAATCGCCTCTCCTTCAGCTAATTTTCTTAAACACTTTGTGATAGTTTTATCACTTTATTTATTGGTATGGGTATTGGTTGACATAAGAATTTTGTTTTTTTGATTCCTGTGAAAGAAAGAACTTTGGCATTTTGTTAATACTAGGGAGATTTGGTAAGGCCACAAAAATTCATATAAAATGGTTTCTATTAGTCCTAAATCTGTTGTATATGGTAGTCTTAATGTAATAGTTATGAATAGCATACAGTGACTCTTCACCAGGTATCTCTAGCATTCTGCTTTGCAAGCCTCCTGGTGTTGGTGTATCTGTGTGACTGATTTTGGCCATTGAGATGTGAATGAAAGTGGAGTGTTACTCCCAGATGGAAGCTTTTGAGCAACTATAGCAATATTCCAGTTGGCAGGTGATCTTTAGCTTGGCTTCTAGGGGCTTCCCTGGTGGCTCAGACAGTAAAGAATCTGCCTGCAATGTAGGAGACCTGGATTTGATCCCAGGGTTGGGAAGATCCTCTGGAGAAGGAAATGGCAACCCACTCCAGTATTCTTGTCTGGAGAATCCCACAGACAGCCTCCACGGGGTCACAAAAAGTAGGACATGACTGAGCAACTAACACCTTCACCTTTTTGAGTCCTAGAGTGAGTATGATGTGAAAGAGAGCCCTGTACAGCCTTCAGTGGACTTGCAATGTGAACAAGAAATAAACTTTTGTTTCTTAATCCACTGAGATTTTGGAGGTTGTAGATAATATTAATAACAGCACAACTTAATCTATCGATACAAATATACATTTTACAAAAATAAAATTTCTAACTTTATTGATAATTTTAAAATTAATCATTTATAATGTTAAATATCTACCATTTCAATATATTCCATTTCTTATATTTAAAAAGAATATTGACACTTGAATCATTTTAATGAGATAAATACCGAAGACTCAGGATCTCATAGTATCGTTCAGAAACATGTAGAATGGATTTAAAAATATACAGTGGAACACTGAAAGTGGCAAATTGGCAACTAAAATGCAGATGAGGAAGAAGATTCATATGTAGATTAAAATATTGAGAGCAAAGCAAGAATCTGGTAAGATCTCATAAAGGAGTCTTGACCCTTGGGAAATAATTTCCCTTGATTCTTCAAGATGGTTGTGTATGTAACCACAAAAGTCAGTAAGCAACTGACTCACCTAAATTAACTTTTGAATGCGGTTTTGTCTGCCACAAAGATTTTTGGGAGCTTGGCGCCATCTTCTGGTCAAATGTTAACTTTTCAGATTCAAAACGTTTCTTGATTTTTCAGTAACTACTTTGATTATACTTTCTAGTAAATACCATTAAGTAAATAAGTAAAAATTTTTCAAATATAAATTTCAGGAACTTATGCACATAAAATGAATGTATGTCTGTACAGTTTTAAGTGAAGTCGCTCAGTCGTGTCCGACTCTTTGTGACCCAGTGGACTGTAGCCTACCATGCTCCTCTGTCCATGGGATTTTCCAGGCAAGAGTACTGGAGTGGGTTGCCATTTCCTTCTCCAGATGATCTTCCCAACCCAGGGATCGAACCCAGGTCTCCCGCATTGTAAGCAAGATGCTTTACTGTCTGTGCCACCAGGGAAGTCTTAAGCTAACTATATTTATATGACAGTTGCAATTTTGAATTTTTTTTCTGTTTGTTTTTGAGAACATTACACAAACAAAACTGTCACCTTTTTCTTAACAATACAAGAGAAGACTCTACACATGGACATCACCAGATGGGCAACACCGAAATCAGATTGATTATATTCTTTGCAGCCAAAGATGGAGAAGATCTATACAGTCAGCAGAAACAAGGCTGGGAACTGACTGTGGCTCAGATCATGAACTCCTTATTGCCAAATTCAGACTTAAATTGAAGAAAGTAGGGAAAACCACTAGACCTTCCAGGTATGACCTAAATCAAATCCCTTATGATTATACAGTGGAAGTGAGAAATAGATTTAAGGAACTAGATCTGATAGATACAGTGCCTGATGAACTATGGACTGAGGTTTGTGACATTGTACAGGAGACAAGGATCAAGACCATCTCCATGGAAAAGAAATGCAAAAAAGCAAAATGACTGTCTGGGGAGGCCTTACAAATAGCTGTGAAAAGAAGAGAAGTGAAAAGCAAAGGAGAAAAGGAAAGACATAAGCATCTGAATGCAGAGTTCCAAAGAATAGCAAGAAGAGATAAGAAAGCCTTCTTCAGCTATCAATGCAAAGAAATAGAGGAAAACAACAGAATGGGAAAGACTAGAGATCTCTTCAAGAAAATTAGAGATACCAAGGGAACATTTCATGCAAAAATGGGCTCGATAAAGGACAGAAATGGTAGGGACTAACAGAAGCAGAAGATATTAAGAAGAGGTGGCAAGAATACACAGAAGAACTGTACAAAAAAGATGTTCACGGCCAAGATAATCATGATGGTGTGATCACTCACCTAGAGCCAGACATCCCTGGAATGTGAAGTCGAGTGGGCCTTAGGTAGTAGCATCACTACGAACAAAGCTAGTGGAGGTGATGGAATTCCAGTTGAGCTCTTTCAAATCCTGAAAGATGATGCTGTGAAAGTGCTGCACTCAATATACCAGCAAATTTTGAAAACTCAGCAGTGGCCACAGGACTGGAAAAGGTCAGTTTTCATTCCAATCCCAAAGAAAGGCAATGCCAAAGAATGCTCAAACTACCACACAATTGCACTCATCTCACACGCTAGTAAAGTAATGCTCAAGATTCTCTAAGCCAAGCTTCAGCAATACGTGAACTGTGAACTTCCAGATGTTCAAGCTGGTTTTAGAAAAGGCAGAGGAACCAGAGATCAAATTGCCAACATCCGCTGGATCATGGAAAAAGGAAGAGAGTTCCAGAAAAACATCTCTTTCTGCTTTATTGACTATGCCAAAGCCTTTGACTGTGTGGATCACAATAAACTGTGGAAAATTCTGAAAGAGATAGGAATACCAGACCACCTGACCTGCCTCTTGAGAAACCTATATACAGGTCAGGAAGCAATAGTTAGAACTGGACATGGAACAACAGACTGGTTCCAAATAGGAAAAGGAGTACGTCAAGGCTGTATATTGTCACCCCGCTTATTTAACTTCTATGCAGAGTACATCATGAGAAACCCTGGGCTGGAGGAAGCACAAGCTGGAATCAAGATTGCCAGGAGAAATATCAATAACCTCAGATATGCAGATGACACCACCCTTATGACAGAAAGTGAAGAGAAACTAAAAATCCTCTTGATGAGAGTGAAAGAGGAGAGTGAAAAAGTTGGCTTAAAGCTCAACATTCAGAAAATGAAGGTAATGGCATCTGGTCCCATCACTTCATGGGAAATAGATGGGGAAACAGTGGAAACAGTGTCAGTCTGTGAAGAAAGCTGAGCACTGAAGAATTGATGCTTTTGAACTGTGGTGTTGGAGAAGACTCTTGAGAGTCCCTTGGACTGCAAGGAGTACAACCAGTCCATCCTAAAGGAAATCAGTCCTGAATATTCATTGGAAGGACTGATGCTGAAGCTGAAACTCCAATACTTTGGGCACCTGATATGAAGAACTGACTCATTCGAAAAGACCCTAATGCTGGGAAAGATTGAAGTCAGGAGGAGAAGGGGGCAACAGAGGATGAGATGGTTGATGGCATCACCAACTCAATGAACATGAGTTTGAGTAGGCTTCAGGAGTTTGTGATGGACAGGGAAACCTGACGTGCTGCAGTCCATGGGGTCACAAAGAGTCGGACATGACTGAGTGACTGAACTGACTGAAGGTAACATGCCTCTTTCTGGAAGGTTGAACTTAGGTCCTTTAATGGTTTTGGCTCCTCTAGTGTTGGCATAAAGAGGCACTTTGATGAGAAGACTACATCTTTCTGTAGTCTACGGCCTTTCTTCCCTATTTATTCATCCCACGTAAATTTACAGTCTAAAGAAAAATACCATGATCATTTTGCAAAAATAAGCCAAGACTAACCCCACTCTCCAACCAGTTCACCTAAGTCCCTTCTGTAAAATGACATTCTGTACTTGCTTATTTAGATTGCATTAGGTAGACTTCAGAGCTGATATAAATATGCAGATTAGCACAATGCACTTACAACTGATGAAAAGCTGTCTGTAATTTACTAATTTATGTATTTTTTGGTATTCATTAGATATGAGATTACTCTGACAAAAGAACAGGTTAATGAGATGAACTCTTAATAGCTTTTAAACAGGTCTGAGATCATTTGTATTACTTGCATTTTCATGTACATGTTCATTTAATAACTCATTGGTAACTACAGCATAGACCAGTATACTGAAATGGAAATACACTATTTTCAAAACAATAGGGCAGTTTTTGTGTTAGATTGATTATTAAATATTATCATATAAAATCTTACAAATTGATTGCTATCTCCCATGGGATTTTATAAATTTTTGTTAAATATCTTCATAGTCTAAAACAGAGGTTGGCAAATTATAGCCAATGGACCAAATACAGCCTACCTCCTATGTTTGTATGGCTGCAAACAAAGAATAGCTTTTGCATTCTTAAGTGGTTGAAAAAAGTCAAAAGAGAAATGATATTTTTTAACACATGAGAATCATATGAAATTCACATTTGAGTGTCCCTAAAATTTCACTGAGACACAGTCATGCAACTTTGTCTATGTATGGCTGTTTTTGTGCTATAACTGCCTGGTTGAGCGGCTGCAACAGAGTTGTAATGGCCTACAAAGCCTAGAATGCTTACTCTTTGGACCTTTACAGAAAACCTTTGCCTTCTTCTGGTCTGAAATAAAGCAGAGACTCTCCAGATCCCTTCAGGTCCCACCTATCCCTGGAATGCAAAATCCTTGCCTCTGTCTGAGGGCTTTCTCTGGGCCTGAGTGCCCTACCCTGGGTTCTCAGCAGGTCGGAAGCAGCCACAGATCACTACCTTGAGGGAGTCGTTTTGTCTCAGTGAGTATTGATGGCTACATACCCAGGCTCCCTTGTCCCTCGTTGGGCATATTCAACACTGTTAGAGTCCTTTTTGGTTGCCACAGTGCAAACTGCCTCAGTAAAACACCCTTCACTGACTTCCATTCCACCACACTGTTTGCTTGAGATCCTCTACATCAACTACTTGTGCTAGAGTCCTTGTTGCAGACTGTGCTTCTGGGGGAAAACCCAAACCAAGACAAATGTGAATTATTCGTGTATATATATTATTTAGGGTGTCACTTTGATATATAAGCTACTCAGGTGTGATGAAAAATTTATAACCAAACATTTGGGTCATTTTTTTCTTACTACTAAAGGAAAGGCAGGCTTTATTAATTGACAGTTTTATTCTATATGACATTTATCGGCCAAATTTATCCTGAAAGATGCAGTTTGATAATTTTCTCATATTTTTGAACATGAATGCCTGTTCCAGGACAGTGATTCTTGAAGTATCAAATTAATCTTTCATATGACCAAATCTTTCTTTCATCTTTTGTTAAATTTATATTTTCTCCTTTTATACTAATAAAACTTTCCTACTTCCTCTTCAGAAAACTTCAGCCTAAATTTTATTTTGCATCAATACTATATGGAAAAGCAAGCTCAGTATTAGAGGTAGCCAAGATAATATTTTCCATATGATAATTAGCTATGGGCTTCCCTGGTGGCTCAGCTGGTAAAGAATCTGCCTGCAATGCAGGAGACCTGGGTTTCACAATTTAAAAAAAATGTATTTCATAACTGGAAAATGTCTATATTTTGTTCTTAGTATACCCTTCTTATTTTTTCTCCTATTGGTTAGTTAAAATTAATTAAATATTGTCATACCTAAACCTTTGCTATTTACCATTTAAGATTCTATAGGTGTCTGTTGCTTGAATAAAACTTTAATATTACTACTTAAGTTACATGGTCTGATTTTTTATTTGCTTAATGAATGTAAAATTCGATATTCCTAAACTGTTTCAAGGAATGCAATACACATTTAATAGATTTAATTAAAAAACACTGAGGAATAGAATATTTATTTTGTTTTTACTACATTAATGTTTTATTATTTAAACAATTATACTGAGTCAAATTACTTGGATATTATCCAGTTTTTGCCTCTTTTTTGTGTATACATTAATGGGCGTATTGTTTAACAATTTTGGAGACATGATTATATGAGAAAAAGTTACATTTTGCTTTTAAAATACAGCCTTTTGTGTAAAAAGAGATACTCACATATATTTGTATTAATAATTACCTAGGATATGTTTAAAACAATACAGAGGAAACTAGTAGCTTTGGAGAATGGGAGTGGGAGACCAGAATCAGAAGTGAGAGAGAGACTTTTCACTGTATGCTTTTGACACTATTTGTGGGGTTTTTTGACCACTTATATGAATAACTAAAAAAGTTCAAAAGAAATGAAAGAAGGGAGAAGGCAAATAAGGGAACTCTGGTGTTAGAGATACCCAGGTTTGAATACCAGTTCAGCCACTTACTGACCATATGATTTCATTGACATCACTTAATCTCTCTAATCTATAAAGTGCAGATACTACAATTATAACACACATATAGGGCACTTTGCATACTGCCTGGTACCTAGTAAGCCTCCAATAAATGGTTATGTGACCATATGCATTATTAATGTTTAAAATAATCGTCTCCCCTGACTTTTACAGAGAGTAGGTTTTCGTTTACCCACTCACTCAACACATGTTTTCTGAGTATTCTTTTGTTGACAGGGATAGTAACCTGCCTGGGAAGGCATCACTTCTGCCTACTCTGTTGGTCATAAGATTCAAGGGGAGGGGCTCCAGACTACGTTTCAGTGGGAGGAGTCTAAGAATTTACTGTCATCGTCAGTCTACCTCAGTCTGCTTTCTAGTTGCAGATTATTTACATCCTTCTCACTTGCAAAAACATGTACCCCTTCCAGAGTTTTCCAAAGTGTCCTTCTTCTATAGCATCAGTTCATAATCCAGGACTTCTTTAACTAAATTGGATCCAAGTGTGGTTGAAGATCTTCACATGTGGTAACTTGGGTACAGTTCCTTGCATTCAGAGCCATTAGTTCTCAAGACCTGTTCGTTGAAGAGACTGGTTAACTGTCCTTCTTCCCCAATTTAACATCCCCACTCTTAACATCGTGGGAGAAATATCAATAACCTTAGATATGCAGATGACACCACACGTACGGTAGAAAGCGAAGAACTAAAGAGCCTCTTGATGAAAGTGAAAGAGGAGAGAGTGAAAAAGTTGGCTTAAAACTCAACATTCAGAAAACTAAGATCATGGCTTCTGGTCCCATCACTTCATGGCAAATAGATGGGAAAACAATGGATACAGTGACAGATGTTATTTTTTGGGGCTCCAGACTCACTGCAGATGGTGACTGCAGCCATGAAATTAAGAGGCTTGCTCCTTGGATGAAAAATTACGACCAACTTAGAGAGCATATTATAAAGCAGAGACATTACTTTGCCAGCAAAGATTCGTCTAATCAAAGCTATGGTTTTTCTAGTAGTCATGTATGGATGTGAGAGTTGAATTATAAAAACTGAGTGCCGAAGAATTAATGCTTTTGAACTGTGGTGTTGGAGAAGACTCTTGAGAGTTCCTTGGACTGCAAGGAGATCCAATCAGTCAATCCTAAAGGAAATCAGTCCTGAATGTTCATTGCAAGGACTGATACTGAAGCTGAAACTCTAATACTTTGGCTACCTGATGCGAAAAACTGACTCATTGGAAGACTCTGATGCTGGCAAAGATTGAAAGTGGGAGAAGGGGATGGCAGAGGACAAGATGGTTGGATGGCATCACCAACTCAATGGACATGAGTTTGAGCAAGTTTCAGGAGTTGGTGATGGAGAGGGAGGCCTGGCGTGCTGCAGTCCATGGGGTCGCAAAAGGTTGGACACAACTGAGCAACTGAACTGAACTGAACATCCCCACTTCCATGCATACCTTGATGAGATGGAGATAGGATGGATCACTGCAGAAGATGTCCTACTAAAAAGGGGGAGAACGGAAGGCTTGTACCACTTAGTGATTATGATTGATAAAACCCCTCTCCGTGTCCTAATCCCCAGAATCTGAATATGTTGCCTTCCATAGCCAAGGGGACTTTGCAGGTGTGTTTAAGGTTAAAGGACTTGAAATGGGAAGATTATTCTACATTGTCCAGATCACCTGAGTCCTTAGAAGTAGAAGAAGGCAGAAGAGTGAGTCAGAGAAAGGCTGCTGCTGGCTGTGAAGGTGGAGAATGGAGACTATGAGCTGAAGAATGTCGGAAATGGCTGGAAATGGCCTCTGTTTATAGTCAGGAAGAAAATAGGAAACTCATTCCTATAATCTCAAGCTATTGAATTTTGCCAAAGACCAGAATGAGCAGATAACAGATTCTGTCTTAGAGCCTCCAGAAAATGCTGCCAGTACCTTGGCTTTCATCTGGTGAAACTTGTACCTGATTTCTGATCTCTAACATAAATTTGTGTTGTTTTAATCCACTGAATTTGTGGTATTTTGTTATGACACCAGTGGAAAATGAGTCTCCTGATCCATAGCAATTCTGAAATCCATTCTGGCACAGGCTGCCACCAGTTCCTTGATCAGGCCCTGGTGATGCCTTGGTTATACGTCTCTAAGCTCTTGGCTCCATACCCTAGGATCTTTGGGTCTACCCTCTGTATTATCCTTCCTCGTCCATATGGTAGTTGGGCAGACTAACTTTGCAGATGGCTTTCCACCCTCTGCAGAATTGGTGGCACCATGGATCTTCTTCCTTGTCCCCTTTAGTTTGAGCCAGTGGTGCTCCTGTTTGGTATAATTTTCTTGAAAGTTTTGTGAGTTTTCTATGAGTCCTGTTGGGGTTTACTCCATTAAATAAAAACCACACCCACAAGTCTCTTCAAGCTCTGGGTTGGCTGATAAGGTGCTCTGAGTCAAAGCCCTTACTAGTCACAGAAGCCAGTTGGAACGGTGGAGAGGATTAGTTTTTCTGAAGACTTAAAAAAAAAGTTTCATAGTCACATCCTTAAATAATCTTTATGCTGAATCTTCCTACTTTGAGGACCTCTTGCCTGGAGATGTTGGGAATGACTTTGGGGCTTTCTGTGGCTTTTCCTTCTGAATTAATTTATAGCAAATATTCTTGTCTGCTCTTGCCTGCTTGCTCATTACAAATACAGAATAATGTACTTTTTCTCACTTTTTAACACATATCAGAATCACTTGGGGCTGATGCCTAGGTCTTATATACAGAAATGCTAATGAACTCTTCTGGGGTGTAGTCTGGACAGTAGGAATTTTAAAAGCTCCCCACATGATTCTAACAAGGATTCAAGATGGAGAACAGTTGCCTTTAAACAACACTGTGCTATTGCTTATAGTCAAAGTAAGCTTTCAGTTCAGTGCAGTTCAGTTGCTCAGTCATGTCTGACTCTTTGCAACCCCATGAATTGCAGCACGCCAGCCTCCTTGTCCATCACCAACTCTCGGAGTTCACTCAGACTGATTGAGTCGGTGATGCCATCCAGCCATCTCATCCTCTGTCGTCCCCTTCTCCTGCCCCCAATCCCTCCCAGCATCAATCTTTTCCAATGACTCAACTCTTCGCATGAGGTGGCCAAAGTACTGGATTTTCAGCTTTAGCATCAGTCCTTCCAAAGAAATCCCAGGGCTGATCTCCTTTAGAATGGACTGGTTGGATCTCCTTACAGTCCAAGGGACTCTCAAGAGTCTTCTCCAACAAAAGCATCAATTCTTCAGCGCTCAGCTTTCTTCACAGTCCAACTCTCACATCCATACATGACCACTGGAAAAACCATAGCCTTGACTAGATGGACCTTTGTTGGCAAAGTAATGTCTCTGCTTTTGAATATGCTATCTCGGTTGGTCATAACTCTCTTTCCAAGGAGTAAGCATCTCTTAATTTCATGGCTGCAATCACCATCTACAGTGATTTTGGAGCCCCCCCAAAAAAATAGAGTCTGACACTGTTTCCACTGTTTCCCCATCTATTTCCCCTGAACTGATGGGACCAGATGCCATGATCTTCGTTTTCTGAATGTTGAGCTTTAAGCCAACTTTTTCACTGTCCTCTTTCACTGTCATCAAGAGGCTTTTGAGTTCCTCTTCACTTTCTGCCATAAAGGTGGTGTCATCTGCATATCTGAGGTTATTGATATTTTTCCTGGCAATCTTGATTCCAGCTTGTGCTTCTTCCAGCCCAGTGTTTCTCATGATGTACTCTGCATATATGTTAAATAAGCAGGGTTACAATAGTGAGCTTTAAAGCATATTTATTTGTCTTGAATTCCTAAACTTTTTTTTTTCCTATAGGAATTTCCTAAAGAATCAAATACGTGATAAAGAAGCATTTTTAGGTCTCTGTGTTTTAGTAAATTGTTCAGTTCAGAGTAAAAAGCCCATATCCTTAGCTTTTCAATTTTATAAAATAATTTTGACACAAACCAGAAATTTTACAGCCATCCTAAGAATTAGTGTGAATAGATGCTTTCAAATAACTCAATGGAAATACTGTTTTTATTTCATAGTTTCTCAATCAAACTACTATAGTAGGCACTTTGAAAATGATGATCAATTCTTTTGTAAACTAGATAGAAAACTATATTTTATAAGAACAAAATAACGTGAACAGGAAGACATCCCCTGCTGCTGCTGCTGCTGCTGCTGCTAAGTCACTTCAGTGTTGTCCGACTCTGTGCGACCCCATAGATGGCAGCCCCCCAGGCTCCCCTGTCCGTGGGATTCTCCAGGCAAGAAAACTGGAGTGCGTTGCCATTTCCTTCTCCGAGACATCCCCTACTACCTGCAAATTAATGTGTCCACGGTTGCCCACGTTGCTATGTGTGGCTTTAAATGTAGAATATTCTGGTTTGTTGCATGCATTCTTTGTGAGCAATGTCTTTTTAAAACTGATTTTGGTTTGTGTTAGAAGGACCACTTTTCTTGTTCGGCAGCTGGTATGAATTATTGAAAATAAATATGAAAATACAGTATTGTAAAGTAAAGTAAAAATAAAAATTAAAAAAAAGAAAATAAATATGATCTAATATTTCATTGAGCTTTCTGAATAACAGGATAATTTGGTCAGCACTGCTATCTAAAAGGGCCTAGAAGAAAGCCAAATCGCTAGAAGCAACTCCTCTGGTGAGGAGGAAATTAACAGCAAATTCATGTGATTTATGCCATTTAACATACAATTAAAAGCTGTATGGGTTTGCTTGATACTCTAAGTGCTTCTTTATCTTGCAATTTGGTGACAGAGAAATGTTATAAAAAGGAAATAGCTGCTGATGTATGTTTTACATTTAACACGTGGTTTCACAACTGAAGCTACTGTCCCTGAGTAGAACTGCTGCATACAGTGGCAGCTGGATTGGAAGGTGCAAGACCAGGAGCATTTGCAATGTGAACATGTTCTTGGCGCTGAAAGTGCGTAGGCAGCGGAGAGAAATAGGGTTTGAAATGCAGAGAACCAGAAACCAGGCATATATGAAAGAAACTTAATGAGAAGCCTTGTCAAATTAAAAAAAAAAATCCCCCCAATTTTCTCAATTCCATATTAGGTGGTGGTATGAAAGAAACTTTTAGAATCTGTTTGTAATAAAAACTAAAAATCTGCCAACTGTGTTAGAAGAAAGACTGAATTACTTTTCTATTCCCTCTTTAGAAAACATGAGCTGTTGTCATTTAAAGAGATGGTCAATGAGTATACAGATTAAAACAATGTAGAAATCAGTCTTAAAACTCTGGCAGACATGCCATATAGATAGGTATCAAAAAGTATATCTATAGATATAGATAGGTTAACAGTAGCAACAAAAAGATTTTTTAAAATACTTTGGAATAAATATAACTAGAAATGAGCAGAACCTTCTTGAAGAAAATGTTATATCTATCTCTATGTCCATAAAAGATGACTTAAATAAATCACATACTTATCTTGGGATAAAAAGCTTAAACTTGTAAAGCTGTCAATTCCATTTAGATTAATGTATACATTTATTGAGATCCAAATAAAAATATGGGAAAGGCTCAAAAAAAATGTGTCAGATATGTCATCTTTAAAAAATGAGTAATTCATTGTTATTTATTTTCTCATTCTAAATACATTTTCACTTTTATGCCAATTTAAAAATAAACAAACAAAAAAAAGTCAGTCTGCATATCACACGAACGTCAGTCTTCCCCTGTCATTCTGATTGAAGCAATTCACCTTACAGACTTTTCCTTCTCTCCTTCTGGGTCCTAACTTACTTTTTTAAAATAAACTTTTTATGTTGTGTTGGGGCATAGCCAGTTAACAATGTTGTGGTAATTTCAGGGGAGCAGTGAAGGGACTCAGCCATCTATATATTTACTTCTTATACCTTCCCATTTTTTTCACTTCTGCCTTTAATCTGTGTTTCTACTGGTGACTAGCTCACATCAGAGCCAAATGTCTGGGTCCAGGCTTTCTAAGTGCTTGCTTGCATTTTTCATCCCTGTAGCACAAGACCCTTTTCTGTGGCAGTGGCTACTCATGCACTAATTTACCAAGGGCTGCTGCTGCTGCTGCTAAGTCGCTTCAGTTGTGTCCAACTCTGTGCTACCCCATAGATGGCAGCCCACTAGGGTCCTCTGTCCCTGGGATTCTCCAGGCAAGAACACTGGAGTGGGTTGCCATTTCCTTCTCCAATGCATGAAAGTGAAAAGTGAAAGTGAAGTCGCTCAGTCGTGTCCGACTCTTAGCAACCCCATGGACTGCAGCCTACCAGGCTCCTCCGCCCATGGGATTTTCCAGGCAAGAGTACTGGAGTGAGGTGTATTTTAACAGAGTTGATCAGGACTTAAATGTCTGGGGTTATTAGTGTGGGAATTTGGGGGCAACGTGAATGGTTACATAGAGGAAGGAGCACCATGGAGACTTTTTTAGCAACTTGTAAGTCATAATGTTTTCTCTTCCTGTGTTTGTCTCTATCTGAGAGCTAGTTGGTTGAGCAGGGATTGATTGATCCAGAACACTGAAACAGAAACTGAGAGATGAGGGTACGGTGGGGGTGGGGTGGAGGAGAGAAGAGGAAGGTAGAAAGTGAGGGAGGGGGAGGAAAGGAGAGGTTTTGGTTTGTAGATGTGTAGTTGGGCAAAATAATTGTACTAGCTTTGGGGACAGCTGATGAGTACACCTGCAGACTGCTTTGGGCCTAGGACTCGAGAATAAGACTTTCCTGTTGATCAGGTTAGTTAACCTATCTTAGCAGGTGGTTTACTTCACTGGAACATAAAAAGCCAATTCCTAATATTTACTATTTGAGGTAGCAAGAGCAGAGTGAATGATGCCAGTTTCATGAATGATGAAATTGATTTAGACTGTGACTTATAAAGCTTTTAAAAGCCGTTATAGCAGTTCTTTGGTGGATAAAGAAAAGCAGAAACTGCAAGTAAAAATCTTCCAGGTGTTAGAAAACAGTTAAAGAAATTTAATTTCTAATATTAAAGGAGCATGGAAAAGTAAATGAAAGCTGTATTGAAGTTTCAAAATTTAAGCAGAAAAAAGATGTTTTAATTCTGAGATCTAATTGTGTGATCTGGCTGTAGACAATTTTAAAATTGTGACTGATGGGGATTGGGAGAATATATATTTTTTTATAAACTTTATGCTAAAAAATTGCAGGTGATATAAATAATACATGAAGAATAAGTAATTTTCATTGTGGGAAATCACTGTTTTGGTAAGTAGACACAACTTGGCCTGTTACTTGTGTAGGGATATCAGAAAATAGTGCTACTGGAAGTGATTCTAAAATTCTCTTATCAAGTCATGTTATTAACTCACCTTGGTAATGAGGTAGGTTGTCTCTGTGGAAACCATCTGGCTTGGGGATTGAGAGTCCAGTAGGGCAGAGTTATTGTGCAAAACTCCTGCACTCACTTGCTGTCTAGCTCTTAGCTGCGTGCCATAGCGCACTGCAGATACAAACTTCAGCCTAGTTATTGAGCAAATTCTATACTTCTGCAATTCAACTTTTCCATGTACTCTTTTCTCTTACCCCTAATTTTCTTAAGTTCTGTTTGGTATGTTACAAAAGTCTGGTTTTATGTTAGCTTCTATTCTTTGACCTTTTCCATCTGTGAAATGGCATTGTCACCTACTGACATTGGATGGGTATGGTGGAGAGTTTTATTTTGCAAGGTGTTTTCAAACTTTTTTCCCTAAGGGGCGAAAGAATATACAGTTGATTTATTGAGAGACTATCATGGGAGGGACTTAATTGTATGAAATGATATGTGTATCACTGAGGCGTTTCAGGCTTTAGGAAGCAAAGACTCTCCTTAGTAAATTTAGGCCAAAAAAGGGGAAGCAGAGGAAGAGTTGAAAATTCAAGGCCTTGGGAAGGTCAGCAACCAGAGTAGCTCCAGGGATCTCTATGCTAAGAACTCATGGAGAATCTCTTAAGGGCACTAGACTTGAAATGTCTCAGTTCCAAATTCCTTCTGTCCTGTGTGACTCTCTACTCAGATTTCAGATCCTAAGAGAGAGAGACTGATTGAATGCTTGGTCCAGAAGTTGGTCAGCTGCAGTAGGAAGACTCTTAGGATGTCATAGTCTTTATACTGTGCTTATCCTTTGTTTGTAGACCCAGAAGGACCTCATGGAATAGAAACCTTTAGGGGGTACACTTTAGGGTACTGTTATCAAAACAGATAGCCATTACAAGTCCACTGGTCTACACTATCCAGACTTGAATAAATCTTAAATCAGGTAGTGGGGTAAAATCATTTACTTACTAAATTAGTTTGCTAAAGCTGCCATAACAGTATCACAGACTGGCTTAAACCACAGAAATTAATTTTTCTTACAGTCTTGGGTGCTGGAAGTCCAAGTAAGGCCTCTCATTGGCTTGTAGATGGCTCCAGTGTCTTCGCGAGGTATTGCTTCTGTGTGTCATTTCCTAATCTCTTCTTATGAGGAGACTAGTTGTATTGGATCAGGACCCACTCACATGACCTCATTTTTTACTTTACCACTTTAAAGGCCCTATCTTCAAATAGAATCACATTCTGAAGTTCTGGGAGTTAGAACTACAACATATGAATTTTGGGGGAACATGATTCAAGCCATAATATCTACCTAGTAAGTTGTAGGTTAAATGACAGTGTATTTAAGTGGCGAGCATAGTCTTCAATCAGTGGTAGCTAACATATTGTTACACAGCTCAGAATATTTGTAGTGATGATGAAGTATCAGGTTATTATACTGAGCACTATGATACAAAGATGGCTAAATTATGGCTCTCGCTTTAGGGAAGCTCAGTAATATATATTTTGCATGAATTATGTGAGTATACATAGATATGTATATGCTATATATCTAAGTGTATATGTAAAATATTATATATAGTACTTGGTAATCATACCACCTGATTCAGAAGACAGACATCAGTTCCTGCTTTGGCAAATGACATCCTCTCTTCTGTTCCTGAGAATTCGTACGTATTCCTTCACCCATCCCTCAAAATACCTTTTGTTTCTCTAGTACTCATAAAGGCCCAGAGGTCACAGCAAGTCAAGAGAACCAAGAATAAAACTTAGGATAGGAATTATTTTGTATTTTAGCTTAGGTTTTAAACAGTGATTTTCCCCACAAATTCACATAGTTCTTAGAATTTTTTTGAGAGGAAGTGAGCAAATCTTTTGTGCAAGAGATTTGTTGTTCCTTAGATTTCTGATATTCAGCAAATTATTTTTGTATGTATGAAAAACCAGGAAACCTTCTTGCTTGAAACACACATAAAGTGTGAATATATATGCTCATTGTAAAAATCCGAAACAATATATGGAACTACACAGGGAAAAAGTCAATACCTCTCTTTACATTTCCCCCCTCTAACTCCCTCCAACCCGTTCTCCTCTCGAATGGCCGGCATGGTGAGAATTTGGTTTGTATCCTCTGTGACCTTTTCAAACATTATTTTCATAATTGTATAAGAACATACACAGAATTTGGGGACATTTTTATTTGACAGAAGCAGAATCATCATGTAGATACTGTTCTAAGGCTTTTCTTTCTTCCATTAAAAGATTTGTGCTGGAATTTTTGGTGGAATTTTAACACTGAATCCTACCACTGGCCCACCTGCTCTCTAGGACTCTTGACTGGTAAACAACCACCGAGAGCCTGGGAGGAGGGGGCCAAAGTACAAGCCATGGCTTCTGAAATAGAATAGCTGGACAAGTGTCCAGAGCTTTAGACAGCATGTTTCCCTGTGAAATGGCAGTGGTTCATGAGGAAGTGGCCTAGCCCTCTAGGCAGGGCTCCTTGCCCCTGGCTCCCTAAGTCCAAGTACCTAGCCAGCCCCTGGATAAGGATGCTGGCCTGTTTCTGAGGCTAGGCTCTGGTCTGTGAACCAACAGAAGAGGATCAGGTAGCAACAGAAAGTTAGTGGAAGTTATTCTTAACTTTTGGAATAGTAGCTCTGTTACTAGTCACCTTGGATCCAAGCATGAAGCTGATGACATCAATGTTTCCTCTCATAGGAGGCAGACGAAGAGCTGAGAAGTGGGTGGAGAGATGGCCTGGGAGCACAGGTGAGAGTATGCTCTCTTCCATGGGCTGACAGGAAGACGTGAGGGAGAAGGATAAAAATGTCTTATCAGAAATAATATCTTGAAAACCTTACCATTTCAACCCATGAAAATTTAAATCATGTGAAGAAAGCTGAGCACCGAAGAATTGATGCTTTTGAACTGTGGTGTTGGAGAAGACTTTGAGAGTCCCTTGGACTGCAAAGAGATCCAACCAGTCCATTCTAAAGGAGATCAGTCCTGGGTGTTCTTTGGAAGGAATGATGCTAAAGCTGAAACTCCAATACTTTGGCCACCTCATGCAAAGAGTTGACTCATTGGAAAAGACTCTGATGCTGGGAGAGATTGGGGGCAGGAGGAGAAGGGGACGACCGAGGATGAGATGGCTGGATGGTATCACCCACTCGATGGACGTGAGTTTGAGTGAACTCTGGGAGTTGGTGACGGACAGGGAGGCCTGGCGTGCTGCAGTTCATGGGGTCGCAAAGAGACACGACTGAGCGACTGAACTGAACTGAAAGGGGTGACAGCAACCCACTCCAGCGTTCTTGCCTGGACAATCCCATGGACAGAGGAGCCTGGAGGGCTATAGTCCTTGGGGTTGCAAAGAGTTGGACATGACAGAGCAATTAACACTTTCACACACTTTCACAAAGGGGTGATACTATTTTATAATTTACATTTACGTAGTGTTTTGCAGTTTCAAAAACTTTTGTGCTTTCCCCCTGATTTTATTCTCACAGCAGTTCTATATAGGGCTTGTTTCATAGATATGGAAGTAAAGCCTTAAGTGAGGGCAAAGGTGGAGTAGGGGGTCAAGGTATTTTTCTGTGAATTTAAGATCTCTGGCCATCTGGGGCAGTTCCCTTTCCACTATAACATATTGCTTCTTGTTAAATGCTGGTTTATATTCAAGTTGGGCAGGAGTAATTGCTTGCTATTACAATTATTTGTTAATAACTCTTTTTTATGAAAGGCCTAATTTCAGCTCTTTGTTGTAGATGTGATTCATTTATTGAAAACTGTCATTGACATGTTTGTGTCAGTTTTTATTTTATGACGTCCAGCATCTGAACCCACGGCTATATTCTGCATAATCTTCTACTTTATTAGTGTTGCTGGGAGTAGCATTTGCTCATAATTATAAAGCACAAGCAAACATTTGTGTATCCAGCCTCCCTTGCAGCTAAGATACGTGTTCACAATCTAGGCTTGGCTAATTTTTACACCCACATTAGATAGACTTTGAATTGGCAGCTACTGACCCGAGAAGCCAGGACAGAGAATCTTCTCTGCTGACCTGGGGATGTCATGAAGTGTTCATATTCAGTTTCAAGGGCTGTAGGGCTAACAGGGGCGGTGAATCCTGATGGAGCTTTGCATGCTTCATGCCCTGGATGATGGCAGTGGTATGCTCTCTGGCATCCAGTCTCCAGAAGTAGTCATGCTGTGTCCCCACTGAACTGATTTGGGCTGTGACCCTCAATATTGACTGGCCTTTTAAAAATTTCTATTCAGTTCTCAATCTAGATCACCAAAAATATGGTGATTATATAAGCTATCAAGTAACTTTTTGTTTTTCAAATTTACATACAGTAAATTCACTCTTTGTGGTAGATAGTTCTATAGATTTTGACAATGTATTAATATAAAGTTATTTACCCACCACTGTAGTCGTCCTCAGCCACCCCAAACCCTAATCTTTCTTCTGTTTCTATAGTTTTTCCTTTCCCAGAAACTTTGAGTATTATCTAATAACCTTTTAATAATGTTTCATTATTAAATCAATAATTTTCATTTTTAATTTTTATTAATATTTCTATGGTTGATTTACATTGTTTTGTTAGTTTCAGGTGTACAGCAGAGTGAATGAGTTATACATATATATTTATCCACTCTTTTTTAGATTCTTTTCCCATATAGGTTATTGCTGCTGCTGCTACTGCTAAGTTGCTTCAGTCATGTCTGACTCTGTGTGACCCCATAGATGGCAGCCTACCAGGCTCCCCCATCCCCGGGATTCTCCAGGCAAGAACACTGGAGTGGGTTGCCATTTCCTTATCCAATGCATGAAAGTAAAAAGTGAAAGTGAAGTCACTCAGTCGTGTCTGACTCTTCGAGACCCCATTGGACTGCAGCCTACCAGGCTCCTCTGTCCGTGTGATTTTCCAGGCAAGAGTACTTGAGTGGGTGCCACAGAATATTAAATAGAGTTCCCTCTGCTACACAGTAGGTCTTTATTAGTATCTATGTTTAGTTGTGTGTTTATGTCAATACCAGTCTCCCAATTTATCTCTCACCCACCTTTCCCCTTGGTAACCATAGGTTTGTTTTCTACACACATATGGTCACATTTGTGACTCTATTTCTATTTTGTAAATAAGTTCTTCTGTACCATTTTTTTAAATTCCACATACAAGTGATATCATATGCTATTTGTCTTTCACTCTGACTTACTTCACTCAGTGTAACAATGTTAGGTCCATCTGTGTTGCTGCAAATGGCATTATTTCATTCTTATGGCTGAGTAATATTCCATTGTATATATGTACTACATTCCACTGTTTTTGTTGTTGTTGTTGTTTGTTTGTTTTGTTTTTTTGCTTTGAGCTGGGTATTTTTTTTCTTTTTCTTGAAGGATAATTGCTTTACAGAATTCTGTTGTTTTCTGCCAAACCTCAACATGAATCAGCCATAGGTATACATATAGCCCCTCCCTTTTGAACCTCCCTTCATCTCCCTCCCCATCCCACCCCTCTAGGTTGATACAGAGCCCCTGTTTGAGTTTCGTGAGCCATACGCAAATTCCTGTTGGCTATCTATTTTACATATGGTAATGTAAGTTTCCATGTTACTCTTTCTGTGCATCTCACCCTCTCCTCCCCTCTCCTCATGCCCATAAGTCTAGTTTTTATATCTGTTTCTCCATTCAGTTCAGTTCAGTTCAGTTCAGTCACTCAGTCATGGCCAACTCTTTGTGACCCCATGAACTACAGCACGGCAGACCTCCCTGTCCATCACCAACTCCCGGACTCCACCCAAACCCATGTCAATCGAGTTGGTGATGCCATCCAATCATCTCATCCTCTGTCGTCCCCTTCTCCGCTTGCCCTCAATCTTTCCAAACATCAGGGTCTTTTCAAATGAGTCAGCTCTTTGCATCAGGTGGCCAAAGTATTGACTTTTTAGCTTCAACATCAGTCCTTCCAAAGAATACCCAGGACTGATCTTTAGGAAGCACTGGTTGGATCTCGTTGCAGTTCAAAGGACTCTCAAGAGTATTCTCCAACACCACAGTTCAAAAGTATCAATTCTTCTGCACTCAGCTTTCTTTATAGCCCAACTCTCACATCGATACATGGCCACTGGAAAAACCAAAGCCTTGACTAGATGGACCTTGTTGTCAAAGTAATGTCTCCGCTTTTGAATATGCTATGTAGGTTGATCATAACTTTCCTTCCAAGGAGTAAACATCTTTTAATTTCATGGCTGCAATCACCATCTACAGTGATTTTGGAGCCCAGAAAAATAAAGTCAGCCACTGTTTCTACTGTTTCCCCATCTATTTCCCATGAAGTGATGGGACTGGATGCCATGATCTTCGTTTTCTGAATGTTGAGCTTTAAGCCAACTTTTTCACTCTCCTCCTTCACTTTCATCAAGAGGCTCTTTAATTCTTCTTCACTTTCTGCCAGAGGGTGGTGTCATCTGCATATCTGAGGTTATTGATATTTCTCCCGGCAATCTTGATTCCAGCTTGTGCTTCCTCCAGCCCAGGGTTTCTCATGATGTACTCTGCATAGAAGTTAAATAAGTAGGATGACAATATACAGCTTTGACATACTCCTTTTCCTATTTGGAACCAGTCTGTTGTTCCATGTCCAGTTCTAACTGTTGCTTCCTGACCTGCATATAGGTTTCTCAAGAGGCAGGTCAGGTGGTCTGGTATTCCCATCTCTTGAAGAATTTTCCACAGTTTATTGTGATCCACACAGTCAAAGGCTTTGGCATAGTCAATAAAGCAGAAATAGATGGTTTTCTGGAAGTGTCTTCCTTTTTCCATGATCCAGTGGATGTTGGCAATTTGATCTCTGGTTCCTCTGCCTTTTTTAAAACCAGCTTGAACAATTGGAAATTCACGGTTCATGTATTGCTGAAGCCTGGCTTGGAGAATTTTGAGCATTACTTTACTAGTGTATGAGATGAGTGCAATTGTGTGGTAGTTTGAGCATTCTTTGGCATTGCCTTTCTTTGGGATTGGAATGAAAACTGACCTTTTCCAGTCCTGTGGCCACTGCTGAGTTTTACAAATTTGTTGGCATATGGAGTGCAGCACTTTCACAGCATCATCTTTCAGGATTTGAAATAGCTCAACTGGAATTCCATCATGTCCACAAGCTTTGTTCATAGTGATGCTCCCTAAGGCCCACTTAACTTCACATTTCAGGATGTCTGGGTCTAGATGAGTGATCACACCATTGTGATTATCTTGGTCGTGAAGATCTTTTTTGTATAGTTCTTCTGTGTATTCTTGCCACCTCTTCTTAATATCTTCTGCTTCTGTTAGTCCCTACCATTTCTGTCCTTTATCGAGCCCATCTTTGCATGAAATGTTCCCTTGGTATTTCTTATCTCTCCTTACTATTCTTTGGAACTCTGCATTCAGATGCTTATATCTTTCCTTTTCTCCTTTGCTTTTCACTTCTCTTCTTTTCACAGCTATTTGTAAGGCCTCCTCAGACAGCCATTTTGTGTTTTTTTGCATTTCTTTTTCTTGGGGATGGTCTTGATCCCTGTCTTCTGTACAATGTCATGAACCTCCCTCCATAGTTCATCAGGCACTCTATCTATCAGATCCAGTCCCTTAAATCTGTTTCTCACTTTCACTGTATAGTCATAAGGGGTTTGATTTAGGTCATGCCTGAATGGTCTAGTGGTTTTCCCTACTTTCTTCAATTTCAGTCTCAATTTGGCAATAAGGAGTTCATGATCCTAGCCACAGTCAGTTCCTGGTCTTGTTTTTGCTGACTGTATAGAGCTTCTCCATCTTTGGCTGCAAAGAATATAGTCAGTCTGATTTCGGTGTCTACCATCTGGTGATGTCCATGTGTAGAGTCTTCTCTTGTGTTGTTGCAAGAGGGTGTTTGCTATGACCAGTGCATTCTCTTGGCAGAACTCTATTAACCTTTGCCCTGCTTTATTCTGTACTCCAAGGTCAAATTTGCCTGTTACTCCAGGTGTTTCTAGACTTCCTACTTTTGCATTCCAGTCCCCTATAATGAAAAGGACATCTTTTTTGGGTATTAGCTCTAGAAGGTCTTGTAGGTCTTCATGGAACTGTTCAACTTCAGCTTCTTCAGCATTACTGGTCAGGGCACAGACTTGGATTATCGTGATACTGAATGATTTGCCTTGGAAACAAACAGAGGTCATTCTGTCGTTTTTGAGATTGCATCCAAGTACTGCATTTCAGACTCTTTCGTTGACTATGATGACTACTCCATTTCTTCTAAGGGATTCCTGCCCGCAGTAGTAGATATACTGGTAATTTGAGTCAAATTCACCCATTCCAGTCCATCTTAGTTCACTGATTCCTACAATGTTGATGTTCACTCCTGTCATCTGCTGTTTGACCACTTCCAATTTGCCTTGATTCATGGACCTAACATTCCAGGTTCGTTTGCAATATTGCTCTTTACAGCATTGAACCCTGCTTCCATCACCAGTCCCATTCACAACTGGGTGTTGTGTTTGCTTTGGCTCCATCCCTTCATTCTTTCTGGAGTTATTTCTTCACTGATCTCCAGTAGCATATTGGGCTCCTACTGACCTGGGGAGTTCATCTTTCAGTGTCCTATCTTTTTACCTTTTCATACTGTTCATGGGGTTCTCAAGGCAAGAATACTGAAGTGGTTTGCCATTCCCTTCTCCAGTGGACCACATTCTGTCAGACCTCTCCAGCATGACCTGGATGTCTTGGGTGGCCCCAGAGGGCATGGCTTAGTTTCATTGAGTTAGACAAGGCTGTGGTCCATGTGATCAGATTGGCTAGTTGTCTGTGATTGTAGTTTCAGCCTGTCTGCCTTCTGACCCCCTCTCTCAGTGCCTACCATCTTGGGTTTCTCTTACCTTGGATGTGTGTCTCTCTTCATGGCCGATCCAGCAAAGCACAGCTGGTGCTCCTTACCTCTGATGCAGGTAGCTCCTTTCCGCCACTGCCCCTGCCCTTGAGTGTGGGGTAGCTCCTCTAAGCCGAGCTTGTGCGCCCTCGCAACCCTGTAAATAAGTTCTTCAGTACCATTTTCCTAGATTCTGTATGTTTGTGGTAGAATACAATATTTATCTTTCTCTTTCTGACTCACTTCACTCTGTATAATAGGTTCTAGGTTCATCCACCTCATCAAAACTGACTCAAATGCATTCCTTTTTGTCTGAATAACATTCCACTGTGTATATGTACCACATCTTCTTTATCCATCTGTCGATGGACATCTAGGTTGCTTCCGTGTTCTAGTTATTGTAAATAGTGCTGCCATGAACAATGTACATGTGTCTTTTTCAGTTTTGCTTTCCTCAGGGTATATGCCTAGCAGTGGGGTTGCTCGGTCACATGGTGGTTTTATTCCTTGTTTTTAAAGAATCTCCATACTGTCTTCCATAGTGGCTGTATCAATTTACATTCCCACCAACAGTGCAAGAGCATTCCCTTTTCTCCACCCTGTCTCCAGCATTTATTGTTTTTAGACTTTTTGATGATGGCCATTCTGACTGGTGTGAGGTGATAATCTCATTGTAGTTTTTATTTGCATTTCTCTAATAATGAGCGATGTTGGGCATCTTTTCATGTGTTTGTTAGCCATCTGTTTTCTTCTTTGGAGAAATGTCTGTTTAGGTCTTTTCCCCACTTTTTGATTGGGTTGTTTGGTTTTTTGGCATTGAGTTGTATGAGCTGCTTGTATCTTTTGGAAATTAATCCTTCGTCAGTTGTTTCATTTGCTATTATTTTCTCCCATTCTGAGGGTTGTCTTTTCACCTTGCTTATAGTTTCCTTTTCTGTGCAAAAGCTTTAAGTTTAATCACGTCCCATTTGTTTACTTTTGTCTGTATTTCCATTACTCTAGGAGGTGGGTCATAGAGGATCTTGCTTTGATTTATGTCACTGAGTGTTCTGCCTATGTTTTCCTCTAAGAGTTTTATAGTTTCTGGTCTTACATTTAGGTCTTTAATCCATTTTGAGTTTAACTTTGTGTATGGTGTTAGGAAGTGTTCTGATTTCATTCTTTTACATATAGCTATCCAGTTTTCCCAGCATCATTTATTGAAGAGGCTGTTTTTGCTCCATTGTATATTCTTGCCTCATTTGTCAATAATAAGGTACCTATAGGTGCATGTGTTTATTTCTGGGCTTTCTATCTTGTTCCATTGGTCTATATTCTGTTTCTGTGCCAGTACCATACTTTCTTGATGACTGTAGCTTTGTAGTATAATCTGAAGTCTGGATGGTTGATTCCTCTAGCTCCATTCTTCTTTCTCAAGACTGCTTTGGCTATTTGGGGTCTTTTGTGTTTCCATATGAATTGTGAAATTTTTTGTTCTAGTTCTGTGAAAAATACCATTGGTAATTTGACAGGGATTGCATTGAATCTGTAGATTGCATTTGGTAGTATCGTCATTTTCACAATATTGATTCTTCCTACCCAGAGACATCGAATATCTCTCCATCTGTTTATGTCATCTTTGATATCTTTCATTAGTGTCTTATCATTTTCTGTGTACAGTTCTTTTGTCTTGTTAGGTAAGTTTGTTCTTAGATATTTTATTCTTTTTGTTGCAATGTGAATGGAATTAATTCCTTAATTTCTTTTTCTGATTTTTCATTGTTAGTATATAGAAATGCAAGTGATTTCTGTATATTGATTTTGTAGCCTGCAATTTTGCTAAATTCATTGATTAGCTCTAGTAATTTTCTGATACTATCTCTAGGGTTTTCTGTGTACGGTATCATGTCTTCTTGAAACAGTGAAAACTTTACTTCTTCTTTTCCAATATGGATTCCTTTTATTTCTTTTTCTTCTCTGATTGCTGTAGCTAGGACTTCCAAAATGATGTTGAATAATAGTGGTGAAAGTGGACACCCTTGTCTTGTTCCTGATCTTAGGGGGAATGGTTTCAGTTTTTCACCATTGACAATAATGTTTGCTGTAGGCTTTTCATATATGGCCTTTACTATGTCAAGGTAGGTTCCTTCTATGCCCATTTTTTGAAGAGTTTTAATCATAAATTGGTGCTGAGTTTTGTCAAAGCCTTTTTCTGCATCTATTGAGATTATCATATGATTTTTATCTTTCAATTTGTTGATATGGTGTATCACATTTATTGATTTGTGTGTTTTGAAGAATCCTTGCATTCCTGGAATAAACCCAACTTGATCATGGTGTATGAGCTTTTTGGTGTGTTGCTGAATTCGGTTTGCTAAAATTTTGTTGAGGATTTTTATACCTATGTTCATCAGTGATATTGGTCTGTAGTTTTCTTTTTTTGTGTTGTCTTTGGTTTTGGTATCAAGGTGATGGTGACTGCATAGAATGAGTTTGGAGGTGTTCTTTTGCAATTTTTGGAAAGAGTTTTAGAAGGATAGGCATTAGTTCTTCTCTAAATGTTTGATAGAATTCTCCTGTGAAGCCATCTCTTCCTGGGCTTTTGTTTTTTGGGAGATTTTTGATCACACCTTAAATTTCAGTGCTTGTAATTGGGTTGTTCATAATTTCTATTTCTTCTTGGTTCAGTCTTGGAATATTGAACTTTTCTAAGAATCTATCCATTTCTTCCAGGTTATCCATTTTATTGCCATATAGTTGTTCATAGTACTCTCATAATCCTTTGTATTTCTGCATTGTCTGTTGTAACCTCTCCTTTTTCATTTCTAATTTTGTTGATTTGATTCTTCTCTCTTTTTTTCTTGATGAGTCTGGCTAAAGGTTTGTCAATTTTGTTTATCTTCTCAAAGAACCAGCTTTTAGTTTTATTAATCTTTACTATTGTTTCTTTCATTTCTTTTTCATTTATTTCTGCTTGGATCTTTATGATTTCTTTCCTTCTACTGATTTTTGTTTTTTTGTTCTTCTTTTTCCAGTTGCTTTAGTTATAAAGTTAGGTTGTCTATTTGATGTTTTTCTTGTTTCTTGAGGTAGGATTGTATTGCTATAAACTTCCCTCTTAGAACTGCTTTTGCTGCATCCCATAGGTTTTGAGTTGTTGTGTTTTCATTGTCATTTGTTTCTAGAAATTTTTTGATTTCCCTTTTGATTTCTTCAGTAACCTGTTGGCTATTTATAAACGTGTTTGATATCCATATGTTTGTGTTTCTTACAGTTCTTTTTCCTGTTATTGATGTCTAGTCTCATAGCGTTGTGGTCAGAGAAGATGCTTGAAATGATTTCAGTTTTCTTAAATTTACTGAGGTTTGATCTGTGACCCAAGATGTGATCTGTCCTGGAGAATGTTCCATGTGCACTTGAGAAGAAGGTGTATTCTTCTGCATTTGGATGGAATGTCCTGAAGATATCAATGAGATCAATCTCATCTAATGTATCATTTAAGACTTGTGTTTCCTTATTAATTTTCTGTTTTGATGATCTGTCCATTGGTGTGAGTGGGGTGTTAAAGTCTCCTACTATTATTGTGTTACTGTCAATTTGTCCTTTTATGTCTATTAGTGTTTGTCTTATGTATTGAGGTGCTCCTATGTTGGGTGCATAGATATTTATAATTGTTATGTCTTCCTCTTGGATTGATCTCTTAATCATTATGTAGTGTCCTTCCTTGTCTCTTGTAATCTTTTTTATTTTAAGGTATTTTTTGTCTGATAGGAGGATTGCTATTCCAGCTTTCTTTTGCTTCCAGTTTGCACAGAATATATTTTTCCATCCTCTCACTTTCAGTCTATATGTGTCTTTAGGTCTGAAGTGGGTTTCTTGTAGACAGCATATGTATAGGACTTGTTTTTGTATCCGTTCAGCTAGTCTGTATCTTTTGGTTGGAGCATTTAATCCATTTACATTTAAAGTAATTATTAATATATATGTTCCTATTGCCATTTTCTTAATTGTTTGGGATTGCCTTTGTAGATCTTTTTTCTTCTCTTATATTTCTTAACTACCTAGGTCCCTTTAATATTTGTTGTAAAGCTAGTTTGGTGATACTGAGGTCTCTTAACTTTTGCTTGTCTGAGAAGCTTGTTATTTCTCCATCAATTTTGAATGAGATCCTTGCTGGTACAGTAATCTTGGTTGTAGCTTTTTCCCTTTCAGTGTTTTAAGTATATCCTGCCTTTCCCTTCTGGCCTGAAGAGTTTTTGCTGAAAGATCAGCTGTTAAGCATATAGTGCTTCCCCTGTATGTTACTTGTTGCTTCTTCCTTGCTGCTTTTAATATTCTTTCTTTGGGTTTAGTCTTTGTTAGTTTGATTAATATGTGTCTTAGTGTGTTTCTCCTTAGGTTTATCCTGTATGGGACTCTTTGTGCCTCTTGGACTTGATTGGCTATTTCTTTTTCCATGTTGGGGAAATTTTCAACTATAATTTCTTCAAAAATTTTCTCATACCCTTTCTTTTTCTCTTCTTCTTCTGGGACCCCTATAATTCAAATGTTGGTGTGTTTGATATTGTCCCAGAGGTCTCTGAGACTATCCTCAGTTCTTTTCATTCTTTTTACTTTATTCTGTTATTCAGAAGTTATTTCCACCATTTTATCTTCCTGCTCACTGATTCGTTCTTCTGTCCATTCCCCTGTTGATGGACATTTAGGTTGCTCCCATGTCTTGGCTGTTGTAAATAGTGTTGCAATGAACTTTGGGGTGCATGTACCTTTTTGAATTATAATTTTCTCTGGATATGTGTCCAGAAGTGTGATTGCTGGATGAGATGGTAGTTCTATTTTTAATATTTTAAGGAACCTCGATACTATTCTCCATAGTGGCTGTACCAATTTACATTCCCACCAACAGTTTAAAAGGGTTCCCACTTCTCCACACCCTCTCTGGCATTTACTGTTTGTAGATTTTTTTGATGGTGACCATTGTGACTGGTGTGAGGTGATACCTCATTGTAGTTTTGATTTGCATTTCTCTAGTGGTTAGTAGTGTTGAACTTTTCATGTGTGATTTTTGGCTATCTGTGTGTCTTCTTTGGAGAAATGTATATTTAGATCTTCTGCTTATTTGTTAATTGACTTGTCTGTTTTTTATTTTGAACTGTATGAGCTGAAAGAATAACCTTTAAAATTAATATTAGTAAATTTATTTTCTGCTTTAAATAGTAATAGTCAAAATTTACTGGATGCTTAACATTTACCTTGTTTTGTTCTTATTAAATGCTTTAGATGAAAAGGTGCATTTAATCCTCACCACAGTGGTAATACATAGATCCTCTTATAATCCCCATTTTACATGCGAAGAAGCTGAGGCACACAGAGATTAAGAAACCTGTCCAAGACCACAGAGGTAATAAGTGGCAGAGTCAGTTTTCACATCTGGGCAGCTTGTGACTGACATAGATTTTTAACCTGTAGATTTTTAACCTTTTCATCTCTTATGTTATAAATCAGTGATAACTGGTTGCTTCCATCCATTGAATTTGAATGATAGAACTGGTGAGCAAAAGGCTCAAAGTACATACCCTTATGGATGTTATCATTGAGCTGTGGACACAGACATTATTAGAGTATCCTCTTGCAGATTGCCTGAGATATATCCATATTCCATCATGAATGCATAATTGCAAATGTAGCTAAGTGACAGAAAGGATCATAATCCTTTAGAGTTGCTCATAAACAGACTTGACCTAGACTGGGGAGTTATGAAAAGTTTCCCTGAGAAAGTGATACTTTAACAGAGATTGCATCAAGACTGTGTGTGTGGGCCCATGGAGCATGTGACTAGAATCTTCCTGAGGGAGCTACAGGTGCCAGGGCCCTGGGGCAGGAGGCAAGGTGGCTGCTATAACTGGAGCATGAAGATTTGGGGGAGCTCCACTGCTCACCAAGGCAGTGAGGAGTTAGAGGTAGAGGAGTAGCCAAGCCATGCAGAGACTTATAGGTCACATCAAATACCTATGATAACACTGGAGAGTCTTTAATCACCCATGCAAAGCAAGAAAACCAAACAGAGGGCAGTGTACACAAAGGACTGTGCTTTCTCATGGAACAGGGAAAGGCAGTGATGGGAAGGCAGTGGTCCCAGGATCTCTTGCATAGTTCCTGGAAGGTGTTCTTGGACCACTTGCCTTACCTCAGGAGGTTTCTGGGTGTATATGGGGACCCATTGATGGTGCATAGAAGCACTGTGAGGCTGATTTCTGTTCACTGCTAGGCTTGAAATTGTTACAGAGTTCCTAGAAACCTCATTGCAGACTGTGTATTTGGTGTCCTTGAGTGACTGGTAGGTCTCTCCACGAGCAGGGAGTCAGCAAACAGACATAGGCTCTTGACTCTGCAGGTTTTACAGACCTAGACTTCAGTGAACCATGGCCATCTTAGAATGTCGCCTCATTTTACAAATAAGGATGAGTTAACCCAACACAAAAAGACCGGTTAACTTGAACAGGGTTGCAAAAATAGTGAACGAAAGAATCACAATGAATTCTCATGGGCTTTGACCTCCTACCTATTTGATGTGTATTTTGACACATTATTTCTAAAACAGATCAATGACAATCCTTGTTTAAATGGCTGAATTTGATGATGCCAGAAGATACATTTGTATTTGAGAGAAAGTAGATTCCAGAAACACAGAGTTGAATTTTTCCTAGATACTACAAGTGCATTTTCAGTAAACTGATTTAAAAATCAGTAACAGAAGGCTTATGATAATTTTTTAAAAAACTTTTTTTCATAATTTTACATTTGACTGATCTTTTATGATTACCCAAATGTACGGCCATGAGTTTGTGCTGAGAGGAAAACTTTCACAAATCTATGAACTGAAGAGGACCATGAGGCATTCAGAAAATAAGTTAATATTCTGAGGTGTATTAATTAATACTTTTGACTACCCTGACCAGTTAAGATCCTCAGAGACATAAACCCCAATTTCAAATCCAATTAAAGTGATATCCATTACTAAATTAACCCATGTACATTCAAATCTTGAAATAAAATGACATAGTCTCAAGACACCAATTAATTAATCAAACATGCAAGAATATGTCAAGAAAATTATTAATCCATCTATTCCGATGTTATATCTCAAAGGTCTTCAAGCTCCTTATATATTAGAAGTATTATATACCACATCAATTTGTCTTCACTTCATTTAAAAGATAACCCTGAAAAAATATTTCACCATATGCTTGTTTTAGAAGCAGTGAAAAAATGTTCTTTTCAAAGCATATGGTGATATAATTAGGTGTCTCTGAATACAGCAAGGTTGGAAAGAGGAACTGTATGAACTAAATTGAAACAATTTGCTCCTCTGGTGTTCCCCCAACCCCTACCCTCACCCCCACCGTCGCAGTATCTTCTTGGGGTTAGCATCCTGTTAATGAAGAAATACTATCTTAAGCACTTGCATATGAGGCAAGTCTGCTGTCACCTCCCATAGCCATGGCTTAGAGGATCGCAGCCTGCTCCCCTCGCCCTTTCCCTTTGTAAGCCTGTGTGATCACGTTCCCTGGCTGAGGTGTCCTGGCGTCTCTCCAGCATCCTTGACATCAGTGTAAAGTTCTGCTGCCGGGAGTCTGTTTATATCTATGGCTTCCCTCGCTTTCTTCATCGACCTCATGGGGATTATCTTCTACTCATGGTGAGAGGCCTCAAGTTCCTTTTACTTCAATAAAAGGATTTGTTTTAAAATATTTCTTCCTCTCTTGCTAGACTCAATCTCTGAAGGAAAGAAAAAGTTTGAAAATAGATTCTATATGATTTGATAAGGACATTGGTTGGTTGTTGGGAGAGATGTAAAGATTCATGTTTTGAAATCTGGGAAACAGAGCATCCTGACTTCAGATGGATTTGGGTATGATCTTGTATGCTGTTTTTTTTTTTTTTCATTTTCCCCAGCTCATTAGCATCATTTACCAGTACAACAAGGGTAGTGGGATGTGTCACTTATAAAAAAATTTTTTTTTAACTTAGTTGGCTGTGCTGAGTCTTAGTTGGCAGCATATGGAATCTTTGATCTTGATTGCAACATGCAGGTTCTTTTAGTTGTGGCATGCAAACTCTTAGTCGTGGCATGTGGGGTCTAGTTTCCTGACCAGGGATTGAACTCAGGCCCCCTGCATTGGAAACATGGAGTCTTAGGCACTGGACTACTAGGGAAGTCCCAGGTTTGTCTCATTTTAAACAAATTCTTGAGTACATGTGAATAATGCACCTTTCATTTTAGAACATAAGTGTCTAATATTCTACTGATAACTGGAGTCAGGATATATATTTTTTAAAATTTTAATATTTTTCTTCAAAGTGTCTTGACTGGAATGAATAATATGTGTTTATCTTAGGCATATGTTGTTTTCAGCCAAATTCATTGCTAACTGATACGGTAAGTTTCACTAATTTTAAGTCCTATTTTTATATCATTTATAGTGAGTATTCTTGGTTTTGGTTAACAAGTGAAACTGTCAGCAAACAAATGTGGATTGTATAGCAATATACATAGAAGATAGACGCTACTGAGAGTGGTGCCTCATGATCACTTAATGGATTAGTTGCCGTGCTTCTTTTGTGACATTTTGATAGATATTGAAGAAATAAATCGTTTCCTCTAGCTCTCCTAGCACAGGGATTTTCTAGTTAACTTGTTTTTGTTTTCACCTTTTATCAGGGGACCAGTACCTCCTGAGGTGAAATGCTGTCACAAGCCAAATCCTATTCCCTAGCCCAGGGGTTTGCAAACTTATGTGTTTGTCAGAGTCACCTGGAGGCTTATTAAAATACAGATTGCTGGGCCTCAGCCCCAGAGGTTTTAATTCAGTAGGTCACCAGTGGGGCTGCAGTGTTAACATATCAAGTAGGTTCCCAGGTATAAATGACACACTGGCCTGGAAACCACATTTTGAGAAGCACTCCTATAGTACAGCTCCAAGCGCCTGTCCTCTGGCTGGTCATCCCTATGTCTCAGGTGTGCCATGTGCTCAGTCACTCAGTCATGTCTGACCCTTTGTGACCCCATGGACTGTAGCCCACCAAGCTCCTCTGTCCATGGGATTTCCCATGCAAGAATACTGACGTGTGTTGCCGTTTCCTCCTCCAGGGGATCTTCCTGACCCAGGGATCAAACCTGCATCTCCTGTGTGTCCTGCATTGGCAGGCAGATTCTTTACTGCTGAGCCACTGGGGAAGATGGTGAAATGTCCTGCTGCTTATTGAGATGGACCCCAACCAGCTCCCATGCACCCAAGTTCAGTCTCTCTCTCTTTCTTTTTTTCACCACAGAGCTTGGTCAGTTCACTTAGGATTTTTTGTCTTGGGCACTTCTGCTGCAAACTGTCACTAAAGGTCTTCATTCTCCCTACTCAGCCTAGTTGTTAAAAAAAGAAGCTCCTTTTTTTCTCTACTGTGCCTGAATATAAGCACCTAGATCCTCTTCCCTTTATGGGTTCTCAACAGATCACTTTGGACAAAATGAATTTAATGAGGTAAATATACTTAAGAAACTTCCAAAGTTCATAAATTTTCCTAGCAGTAATTCTGGTTCATAGGCGCAGCCTCCTTTGAAATGGTAGCTGGAAGCCTCAGTGGGGTTTTCTCTTGGCTTGTGTTCTCAAAGATGGAGCCGAACAAAGTTAAAATTCCCTTTAATCCAGCCCCGTGGTCTCTTTCTTTCCTGGGGTCTTATTGAGGAAAAACAGTGGTATCTTTGTGATTCAAGTGAAAATATATATCTTTGAGGACATCTATGTGTCTGTCTTGAAAATTATTATTCATTTGATACTTTCTCTCTGAAAGATAATCAGCCATTTTGTTCTTTGGAGTGGTATAATGGGTGGTAAGTAATTTACAGCTAGGCAGATTCAGATTGAATCTTGATTTTGTATCCTGTTAACTGCATGATCTTGCCATATAAACAGAGAGAACCCCAGTTTCCTCCCCTGTAAAGTGGAGTGATAATACTTATCTCACGCAAGTATTTACATGAGACTACATGGGACACTTAGCATAAAGCCTCTGAAATATGAGTTTTCAGTGGTTGGTAGCTAACGTTGTTAGTAATAATAATATTATTAATAAAAACACACAGTGTCCCAAGTGTTAGAATACCAAATGATGCTCTTCTGAATGGACCTCTGGTAAAATGACAGAATCTTGATTTGGAATAGACTCCTCAGAGGAGTCTTCTCTCTGTCATCACTGCGTCTGTTATTTATTGAGCATTTACTGTGTGCCAGCTACTGTGCATGCTCTAGCGTATAGCTCTGATATAGTGCTACTGATCCTCTGAGTAAACACCTACAGGCGCAGATGACTCGCTACTTTAGAGCAGTCTCCATACCATGCCCAAATTACTTTAATGGTTAGAAATTTGTTCCATAATGTAGTGAAATCTGCATCTTTGTTAACTTCCACCCACTGAACCATTATACATTAGTGTAAAGTCAACACAGAGCTCTTATCAGAACAGTAAGTCCCCTACATACAAATGAGTTCCATTCTGAGAATGTGGTCGTAGGTCCAATTGGTTTGTAAGTACAACAAAGTTACTCTAAGTACCCAGCTAACACAATCAGATATATGGTACTGTACTGTAGTAGGTTTATAACACTCTTCACACCAATAATATGTAAAAATAAACAAACATAAAACATAAAAAATTTTTTAATTTTACAGTGCTGTACCTTGAAAATACAGTAGTACTAGCTACATCACGGCTACTTTTACACTTGCTTCCAGACATCCTGGGCTTGAACTAAAGATACTGTATGACTATCTCTAGTACTCTACAGTAACATATACAAAAGCACAACCGCTTGTAGAGGATGCACGCTTGTGACAATATACACCAGACACATGAACTACCTTATGTGATTGGGCAGGTGAATGCACGTTTGCATCTTTGAAAGTTCGAAACTTGAAAGTTTGTATGTAGAAGACTTACTGTATGTGGAAGTTATTATGCAGGAACTTCCTTTAAGAAGTTTGAAATAAAATTTATTCTTCATTAAATTTTTAAAAAATTAATAAATTTTTTGGCTGCACTGGCTCTTTGTTGCTTCGCATAGGTTTTCTCTAGTTGTGACAAGTGGTTTGGTGCTTGGGCTTCTCATGTGCACAGGCTTAGTTAGTTGCAAATGTCAAACTCATGTCCCCTGCAGTGGCAGGCAGATTCTTCACCACTGCACCTCCAGGGAGTCCCTGCAGTGGGTTTTTTTTTTTGTTGTTGTTGCTTTGTCAGGCTTTCTCTAGTTGCAGGGAGCAGGGGCTATGCTTCACTGCATTGAGCAGGCTTCTCTTGTTGTAGAGCACAGGCTCTGGGTGCAGGGGCTTCAGTTGTGTTGCACAGGATTAGTTACTGCATGGCATGTGGAATCTTCCCAGATCAGGGATTGAACCCATGTCCCCTGCATTGTCAGTTGGATTCTTATCCACTGCTCCACCACGGAAGTCACTGAATGTTAAATTTAAAGAACAATACAAAAGAGGACATACAGATACATACATAGCCATCTTAAAAATGTGAGTGGTTCCAGGTGTACAAAAAATGGCCTCTAGCCAAGGGGTTGCAAACTTAGAAGCTTCAGAGAACTCAGTTCAGGTCAGTCACTCAGTCGTGTCCAACTCTTTGGGACCCCATGGACTGCAGCACGCCAGGCCTCCCTGTCCATCACCAACTCCTAGAGCTTGCTCAAACTCATGTCCATCGAGTTGGTGATGCCATGCAACCATCTCAACCTCTGCCGTCCCCTTCTCCTCTTGCCTTCAATCTTTCCTAGCATCAGGGAAATGAGTCAGCTCTTTGCATCAGCTGGCCAAAGTATTGGAGCTTCAGCTTCAGCATCAGTCCTTCCAGTGAATATTCAGGACTGATTTCCTTTAGGATTGACAGGTTGGATCTCCTTGCTGTCCAAGGGACTCTCAAGAGTCTTCTCCAACACCATAGTTCAAAAGCATTAATTCTTTGGTGTTTATGTATCTTTATAGTTCACCTCTCACATCCATACATGACTACTGGAAAAACCATAGCTAGACAAAAAATAATTCCTCCTGCATAAAACCATAGCTAGACAAAAAGACCTATAAAATGGGTAGATTTTTTAGCACTATCAGTCAGGGGCATTATTTTGCTGAGCATTGAGTGGAAGTCACAGTGATCACAGGAATATACTCTCCTCCGGTAAACTAGGTTATATTGTTCTTGGAGAAAAATTAAGATTTGATATTGTTATGGGTTGAACTGTGTCCATACGAAGATGTTCAAATCCTTACCCCTGGTATCTGTTAATGTGACCTTATTTGGAAGTAGGATCTCTGCAGATGAAATGTGAATTAAGATGAGGTAATTCTGGTTTAGAGTAGTGAAGTGAAAGTCTCTCAGTCGTGTCTGACTCTTTGCGACCCCGTGGACTATGTAGTCCATGGGATTCTCCAGGCCAGAATACTGGAGTGGATAGCTGTTCCCGTCTCCAGGGGATCTTCCCAACCCAGGGATCGAACCCAGGTGTCCCACATTGCAGGTGGATTCTTTACCAGTTGAGCCACAAGGGAAGCCCGGTTTAGGATAGGCTCTTATCAAATGACTGGTATCCTTATAAGAAGCGGGAAAGTAGGGGACAGACACAGGCACAGGAGAATGTCATGTGACCATGGAAGCAGAAATACAAACCAAGGAATACCAGTAGTCCTTGCAGAATTTTATGTGATTTACTACAATGTTATAATAAATATACAAATCTATGAAATCCACATGAGTGTTGATGATGCCAGGTTATATGTGATCATTGTACCCTGTGGATAGGGACCTTCCCTGCAAATTTGGATGGCAAGAATATCCAGAAAAGAATGCATCCATCAGAAGGGATGGTCCACTTACCCAGGAAACAGAAAAGAATTGCTGGGAAAACATTAACAATACTAATCCAGTCCTTGTTTCTGGGGAGTCACGTCTGAAGGTCTGTTCCAAAGGTGATGCACACTCAGTTCCTCTGGCGCTGTTCAGGATCTGAACTGTGTTATCACTTCTTGACATTGATTGTATGCTGATTGCAAATTGTAATTTGGTCTCCATGACTGGAGCTGGGCAGGCAGGTTGAGTGACTGGTTCTGTATGACTGTTCTTTCACTGACTGCTTCAGGTTTGCCGTCTGGTGTCAGTGTTGTTGTTGCTCTCTTGCTGAAGGGTGGACCCATTCTCAGTGTTCTGACCCATCAGATTTCGTGGCATTGGCAGCATTCATTTCCTTGCTGGCTGTTGGACAGAGACTGCCCTCACTTCCTTGCTGGCCCTCTGTCTCTGCAGTAGCACAGAGCATGGAGGCTTGCTTCTTCAAAGCCAGCAAGGGAGAGTCTCATAGCATGATGAACATTATCATCTTAACTAATGTAATCATATATATATATATATAATCATTACCATTACCATATTGTATTAGCTAGAAACAAGTCATGGGTCCTGCCCACCCTCAAGGAGAGTGCTTAATACAAGCATGTGAATAACCTGGTAAAAGTGATCATAGGACCATCGTAGAGTCTGTGTGTCAAAACTGAGTATATACCTGTTCAGCTAGAGTTTACATTTCCTAGCCTTCCTTGTAGCTAGGGGTTGCTCTAAGGTTTGGCCAATGGGAAGATAGAAGAATTAATGGGTAAAAGTTTTGAATCTATCTTAATAAGGACATTTCTTGCCATTCAGTCTGCTCTTTCCCCCTTTCTACAAGAGATGGTGTGAATATGCTGCTGGTGAGTCATGTTGACCATGCAGATGAAGATAACCTTAGGAGGTGACAGAGGATAAGCTTGAAATGACTGGTTCCCTGGCCGAACTTGTACAGCAGAGCCACTTTGCTAGCCCTGCAGTGTTTACTTCTGAACTGTTACATGAGAGCAAAATAATCCTTTGTGTTTCTCTGTGTTTTGGAGCCTGTTATAGCAACTTAACTTATAGCTAACTCATAGTGTTCATTCTAATGACAGACTGTCTTAACGTGGTGGTCAGCCACTTGGCATTGTCTAAATCAGGGGAATCTCACCTGCGCTGATGGATAGTACAATTAGTACAACAGACTTCATAAACTTTTATTTTATGTGATAAAGGTATCACATTAAAAGCAAACTTTTATGTAAATTACCTTAAAACATGCTTTTAGGAAAAAAGACTAGTTTCTAATGTTAACTTAATTCTTCTGGTATTAAAAAGTGACTTTAATAAGTAGCTGCAATGGACATGAGTTTGAGTAAACTCCGGGAGTTGGTGATGGACATGGAAGCCTGGCATGCTGCAGTCCATGGGGTCACAAAGAGTCAGACACAGCTGAGCAACTGAACTGAACTGTTTTAGTTATCTATTGCTTTGTAATAAATTGTTCCAAAATGTAGTGGTTTCAAACAACAGGAATAATTTAATTTTTGTTCTGCTTTTGATTCTGGGGGTAATTGGGCTCAGCTTGGTGGTTCTTACTTGGGATATCCATCAAGTAGTGAGCAGTCAGATAAAGGCTGTGCCTAGATTGTCTCTAAGCTCACTCCCTCATGTGTCTGGAGGTTGATGCTTCCTCTTGGCTGTGACCTCACCCAGGGCTATTGGCTAGAACACTGTTATGTGGTTCTTAGTGAGAGCTTTCCTCTTCCTCCTGATGTAATCACTGATTCCAAGAGGGAGTGTCCCAAGGGTCCCAGGTGGAGACAGTTTCCCCTTGTATAGCCTGTGCTCTGAGACTGAATCACTTCTGCCATAATCCTTGACTTGCCCACATTTAAGGAGGAGGGGACATGTACCCCCTTGGTGGGAGGAGTGAGCTCACCAGGTCACATTGCAAGAACATCGGTGGTGGAAGGTCTCACTGTCAGTTGCAGTCAATCCTTTGGCCATAACATTTTAAATCCCTCCCTTGTGCAAAATACACTTATTGTGTCCCCTTCCTCCCAGTCGTCTTCTGTGATGGCATTTGCTCAAAGTCTGGGATCTTGTCACGGAAGTGAAGCTTCTTGAATATTTCCTCGGGTACATCTCCCTGAGTTACCTTCCTCTCAGTTTGAAGACCTATAACTAAAAGGACAGACTGTCTTCCTCTCACACCCCAACATACAGCTGTGGGATAGTGCCCCAAGGATAAAACAAGAGCCACTGGTTTTCAGCCTGTTTCCTGTGTCAATGTACCTGCTTGGCTCTTGGCTCCATCTACCTTCTGGGCTCTTGGTTCTGCCCTTGGTCATCCTTAAAAAAAATTTTTTTTCCAATAGGAAAGCTTGAGTTTGCAATTGAGAAGCCTTCTCAGCTTGCTTCCTGCCTGTAAAATAGAAATTCAAAGTCCTTTTTTTAATTTAGTATTTATCTGTTCCTTTTGGTCTAAGATGACAGTGGTTCCACCAGAATAACTCTCTTAAAAGCACTGTGAGTTTGTGTGTCTTTAAATGTATCACTTTATAATCCTATTTTTTCAAACTAAATTCTTCTTTACCAGAGTGCATGTGACACTGGTGTGTGATGATATCCTTAAGATTCTGAGAGGCCCAATTATTCAACTAAGAGGGTCTGCAAGGCATGTTCTCAAGCTTTGGGGCTGATTGAAAGGGTCTGTGAGGTACTCTTTTAGATCTTTCTAAAATCTTAACAAAGAATTTTAGTCATGCCCTCACTTTCATTTTTAGACCATGCTTTCTTGATAGTGCACTGGATTTCATCTCTGCCCAGAAGCTACTTTTAATTTTAGAATCATTTGCTGTCTAGAGAGGCTGGGAATAAGAAATCGTTTTATTTTCAAACCCAGCGAGTCTTGGCGCCTCTATATTAACAGTTCATTCTCTAGCTCTTTCCTTTTGCATTTTATCACTGGCAGGAGAAGAAGCCAGGTGGCAATTTCAGTATCCTGCCTGAAAAGCTGCTTAGCTAGATCTTCGAGTTCGTTAGGTACACTTCACATTTTGCACCTTACCGCAGGCGACAGCATTGCCGAACTTTGTGATTCTTCATGAAAATCGCACCCTTTCCTCTTGCTTCCGGTGGGACTGACCTTTCTTTGCCATCCCTCGCTGGCAGCCTTCTTGAGGCCCTCAGGTTCCATGGATGCTTTCATGGAGGTTCTTTAGTTTTCCACTAACAGCCTCCTCAGTGTTCTTCCATTTTCTGCTCTCCACCTGGTCCCCCACACAATACTGCATGTCTTGGATTTTGTTACGACAGCATCCCAGTTACAGGAGCCAGAATCCTTCTTAATTATTGACTGTTAGGAAACAAATCACTCTAAGGCATAATGGCTTAAAACTACAACAGTCTGTTCCTGATTACCTTCTGTGGTGATGGGGTGGCCTGGGCTCAGTTAGGCATTTCTCATTTGAGTTCAGGCCTGCGGGGGCTGTCAGATGGTAGCCGGGCCTGGGACTTCAGCTCAAGCTGGTTTTGTGGCCATGCTGAAAAATACAAGCTGACCCAGTAGCTGTGTCAGAAGAGTTTAAAATGTAAATCCTATACAGAAACCCTCACTGATTAGTTGCAACAGGGAAGAAAGCAAAAAAAGAACTCGGTGAGAGTAACTGAAGGATTATAGTACTGACGGATTGGTAGGGAAACCAGCCCCAATAAATTCAAAGCCAAGAGCCGGTAGAAGTTAATGACAAGTTTTCACTGGATGAGGGGTGGAAGGGGAGAAGGATATAATCATTGAAGGAGCAGAGTCTACCTGGTCCCTTACCTTGAAATATGGAGGTGATGAAAAATGCACCCACATTGTCAAGGCTTAATGTGTATTAGCAGCGTTATGAATTCCTTATATTTACATTTTCATTTTGTTCTCCTTTCATTATAATCATTACCCTATAATCTCCCACTGTTAAAATCTACTCATCCTTAAAAAAATCAGCTCAAATGCCGATATTCCCTAAGGCTTTGCTGGGTTTGCCAAGCAGAACTGACTTCTCTCTTCTAACTCACAGTGCACTTTTCCTTTATCTTATGAAACTTACTGTAGAATGTTTAGTATTGAAGTATGTGTTAAACTGCCTTATCAACCTAACCAGATATAAGTACCTTTAGGGCAAAGGCTTTGGCTTAGTGTTTTTTTTTTTCTTTTTTTAATGTCCTAGAGTATCTCAAAGCAACAGGTGCTCAGACATATTTGTTGAACGAATGAGGCTGGGTACCAAGGTAGAGATTTTGTAAACAGCTTAGTAATGAGTTCTGCATGAATATTTCCAATCTATTGATTAAAAAACCCATAAAGATCATCCTCTTCCCTTAATGTGTCATTAATTGAAAGCTTTCAGAAGATTGTACAGAGCAGAAGCTTTTTTTTTTTTAATTTGAAAATACTTTGAGGTTAATGATTGATATTACCTCAGAATATTGAATAGGATGAAACAGCAAAATATCTCAAAATAATTAGTTTCCTTCCCTATAATTTTAACCAGAGACTCAAAGTGATTTTTTTTTTCCAAAGTGATTTTTTGTTTTCATTATTAGGTAAGTGCTTTCTGTGGATGACAAATAGCTTTGCTGTTAGATCTGATACATTTTTTTTTTCCATCAGTTAAATGTGGAAATGGTTGTAATTTTTAGATTGATTAAATTATTATGATTGAGAACCTCTATTTTTACTTCTATGATGCTGTTTTAATGCTTAGCCAAGACAGAAAAATGAACATGTGCAAAATCGGATCTCAGCCAAATGAAAGTGCATGCACCGTGGAAGCCTAAAGATTTGAAAATAAAATTTGAGTGTGGTATCCATCCTTTTGGAGAAGGAAATGGCAACCCACTCCAGTGCCCCTGCCTGGAGAATCCCAGGGACGGAGGAGCCTGGTGGGCTGCCGTCTATGGGGTTGCATAGAGTTGGACACGACTGAAGCGACTTAGCAGCAGCAGCAGCAGCAGCATCCATCCTTTAAGATGGCCCTCAAAGATCCTCTCCTCTGGTATTGAAACCATTGTGTAGTCCCCTCCCCACCAAACCAGGTTTGGTTTGTGTGACCGTTGAACATGGTAGAAGTGATGCTCTGTGATTCCCAAGGGTGAGTTTAGAAGACAGTGCCTCTTCAGCCTTGTGCTCTTGGATCAGACATTGGGGTTTCCAGCTCTCATGTCATGAGGAAATTCAAAGAGCTTTCTAGAGTTTCGCATCAAAGGGACTGATATGTCTTGCCAAAGGGTCAGCACCAACTTGCTAGTAACATGTTAACCACCTTGGAAGCAGATTCTCCAGACGCAGTCAAATCATAAGATGTCTACAGCACCTAAACGTAACCTCATGAGAGACCCTGAGCCATAACTACCCAGCCAAGCCACTTTTGATTTCCTGACCCACTGGAACCTTGAGATAGGAAGTTATTCATATTATTGTGTTTTGAACCATTACACTTTGGGAGTAACTTGTTACACAGCATATAACTAATAAAAAGACATGTTTGTTCAATTTAAAATATGCAAATATAAGGCAAATAAATAGAGACTGAGGACATTGTAAAGATTTCTTTAATTAGCTAACCATACAGCTCACAGTGCAGATATTTTCCCATAAGTAGTATAGTTGTCAAGAACTAAGTAGAAAATGTGTTGGACATAGATTTGGCAAGGAATTTATTGTTGTTTTTTTTTTTTTTTCTGTATGATGACTTGAAGATGGGTACCATACTGTACATATGTTCAGCTGTGACAGCTAAAGTTATTTCTCCATTAGACTTTTGCAACAGGTTCTACCAATGTATCTTAAGCATATAGCTATATTGGTGAGAAATATGTGTCCATTTATAGGTAAAAATATTTCCAGAAAATCATCTTGTTATTTGTGAAAGTTCAGCATCTTAGCAAATGATGCATGGGTTTTGTGACATTGCTGAGTGCCTCTCCATATGGGGAGCTGAGCCTGCACACACGTGGTAATGCATGCATCACCACATATTCACTAATGAAGCAAGGTAAAGAAATAGAAAAGCTTTCATTCCCTCAACATGCAGCTGGTGTGCGATGCCAGATGTAAAATCATTGATGCTCTTGCCAAGTTCTCAGGATCATGTCATGATTTATTTAAACTCAGACAGCCAAGAATATGTGGATTTTAAAAAACAATTGTCAAATTCAAGGAGACTGATTAGTAGGTGAATAGAAATATATCTTTTAAAATAAAATATTGGAAAAAAAAAATAAAATATTGGCCCTCTGTTAAATATGAGATTCTTATTTACACCTTTCATTCTTTGTGGGCTATTGTGTGTTTTTCTGTGAAGAAAGAGTTAATGACTCTACTTTCTAATCCCTCAACTCCCACAGAATTACTTTATAATGAGGCACATAAATTCACTAGAGCTGTAATTGAAAAAAAAATCTATGTTACTTTGATACAAATGTTACAGATGCCTATCCAAAATGGATAGTACATGGCATGTCTTCTTTTAATAGTCTCAAGCATTTCCTTTGGTACTTTGTAATTTATGATTAGAATTGATCTCAATAGAGACCAAGTTGTAAGGTTTCTTCCAGAGGGGCTATATCTCCACCATCTGCAGTATCAGGACGTGAACCGCTGCAAGAGTTAGAGACCTTTTTCTCCCTAGAGGAACCTTTTAATCTGGTGGTAGGAACTGTAGGCATTCTGGGGGACTTGTCACAGTCAGGGGCAGCTGTGATCTAGCACTACTGGAAAAGTGAACTGACTTTATCAAGCCTCTGCCATGTGCCAGACACGCTGGTATCTCACTCCATTCTCAAGACAACCTTGTGTTTCATTAGCACAACTTCCTTTTGTTCTTACCATAGGTCCAGGTCTGTAGGGGACGTTTTTTAAAACTGTGGCAAAAATCTAACATGATAAGAAGTTTACAATTTGAATCATTTTTAAGAGTACAGTTTAGTTAGTTCAGGAGCAGGAAGTGCATTCACGTGCTGTGCAACCATCCCCTTCCATCTCCACTGTCTAGGAGCCCTTCATCTCTCCGGGAAAATTACCCAGAGAATGAACAAAGGTAAAAAGTACAGTAAGGTAGTTCATGTTTATTTAACCTTAGAGCAGATCAATCAACATTTTAGTGCCAACAAGAAACAAGATATCATACTCAGCTATTTAGAGGATATCAGAGGGTATACCTGGAGATGGGAAAGGCTACCCCCTCCAATATTCTGGCCTGGAGAATTCCATGAACTGTGGGATTGCAGAGTCAGACATGACTGAGCGACTTTCACCTTCACTTTCACAGAGAATATACAGACTAATGAGCTGAAAGCCCCATTCTCCAATGTAGACCGGATTTCTGCAGTCTGATCTCGATTCCTTTATGAAGCTATTCATTTGACAAGTCTGGAATATTTTCTCCATGCCACGAGCTCTGCTTGGCGTTGACGCGTAGTGTCGTGCAGTTGCAGCCCCCTTGTAACTACATTCAAATCTCTGTCAGCTTGGGCCTCGTCTGTTCCTCCTCAGCTTGTGTGAAGGGAGTTGAAAGGGAAATCCCCAAACTGCTGAGGGAATGACAGCAGCCTTTTGTTGTAGGCTTGCTTATACGAGCACTTTATCAACAGCTATACTCTTATTGAAGTGGTACAGTGACCCTAAAAAGTAGATATGCTTGTCATTTTTATTTTAGGGATGAGGAGTTCTAAGCAGACGCATGTTAAATAAGGCCCATAGCCACGCAGTGGTAGAACTGAGGTATAAGCCCAGGTCATCTTCTTCTAGAAGCTGGGAGTTAAGCCCTCTGCCACACTGCCTCTGTTACGTGACCTTCATGGAGCTCCTTCTAAATTAATCGTTCAAAATAAAGTACTCCTGAAGGGAGGCGGGTGAAGGGAGGGGAAAACAAAGGCCAGAATTTGCCCTAGGAGGTCACCCTCCATATGGGAAGGTTTCCTACCACAGAGCAGCAAGGCCAGCCCCAAGGTCCTTTGTGAAAGTCAGAAATAGGTAAACGCTCCTCCTGGAAGGTTTCAGTTAAAAAGTTTTCCTCAGGAAATGTTAGCATTAAAAGTGACACACATTTATGATCACTGTGATGCAGATGACACGTGTTGGAGTTGTGTAATGTGTCACGGGCACAACTATATTTGGCAGCCCTGTCCCCTAACCTGCTATTGTGGGCTAAATTGTGTCTCCCTGCCTACCCTACCCCCACCCCCCATTTTTATTTTGAAATCTCATACCTCAGTTCCTCAGAATATAACTGTATTTGAAAGTCAGCTTTGTAAAAGAGGTGTTTGCATTTAAATGAGGCCTTCAGGGCGTGGTTCTAATCCAGCCTGACAGGTGTCCTCCTAAGAAGAGGTGATACCAGGGGCGGCAGGCACAGGGGAAAACCGTGCCAAGAGGCAGCAGGAGGGTGGCCACCTACAGGCCGAGGAGGGAGGCCTCACAGAAAACCTGCCCTGCTGGCACCTTGAAATTGAACTTCTAGCCTCTGGAACTGTGGGAAAAAGGACTTCTCTTGTTTAAGACACCAGTCTGAACTGTTCTGTTATGGCAACCCCAGAAAAATAATATGTATCTGTAACATTTTCAGTTGGGTAAGTTAAAGCATAGGAATGGATATGCCATGATGGAAATTGAGAGAGAGAGAGAGAGAGAGAGAGAGAAGGGAAAGAAATGAGAGAAACCTTCCTTACTGAGGTAGAGACACCTCAGCATCTTAAAAGTCTGATGTTTCTAATTCTGCCCCAGGTGCTGTATTAAATCTCTTTTGTAGCATCAGTTACAATTATGTATTTATTTGTGTGCTTATTTGAGTAACTCCCCGCCTTCTCCCCACCTTTGATACTTTATGCTTCATGAGAAGAGACCTTGCTTGTGTCCTTAGCACCTGCATAGTGAATGGCATATAGTAAGTGATCAATAACTACGTTTTGGGTGAAAGAATAAAGGAACGAAGGAGGGTACTTCTGAACTTGTGAATGTTTTCAATCAGATTATTCTGAGCTTAACAGGGATACATAATCCCAGAAAAGTAAAAATATAATATACAGAATAATACATATTTTTCCAGTTAAAATGACTAAAGCATACCCAGAAGTAAAACCTGACTTCTTTAGCATACTTTTGCTTAAAAGATTTATTTGATGACATGTAAACCTGGATGAAGCATAAGCTGGAATCAAGATTGCTGGGAGAAATAGCAATAACCTCAGATACATAGATGACACCACCTTTATGGGAAAAAAAGATGAGGAACTAAAGAGCCTCTTGATGAAAGTGAAAGAGGAGAGTGAAAAAGTTGGCTTAAAGCTCAACATTCAGAAAACGAAGATCATGGCATCTGGTCCCATCACTTCATGGCAAATAGATGGGGAAATAATGGAAACAGTGACAGACTTTATTATTTTGGGCTCTAAAATCACTGCAGATGGTGACTGCAGCCATGAAATTAAGACGCTTGCTCCTTGGAAGAAAAGCTATGACCAACCTAGATAGCATATTCAAAAGCAGAGACATTACTTTGCCAACAAAGGTCCATCTAGTCAAAGCTATGGGTTTTCCAGTAGTCATGGATGGATGTGGGAGTTAGACTATAAAGAAAGCTGAGAGCCAAAGAATTGATGCTTTTGAACTGTGGTGTTAGAGATGACTCTTAAGAGTCCCTTGGACTGTAAGGAGATCCAAACAGTCCATCCTAAAGGAGACTGAGTATTCATTGGAAGGACTGACGTTGAAGCTGAAACTCCAATACTTTGGCCACCTGATGCGAAGAGCTAACTCATTTGAAAAGACCCTGATGCTGGGAAAGATTGATGGCAGGAGGAGAAGGGGACGACAGAGGATGAGATGGTTGGATGGCATCACGGACTCAATGGACGTGAGTTTGAGAAAGCTCCAGGAGTTGGCAGTGGACAGGGAAGCCTGGCATGCTGCAGTCCATGGGTTTGCAGAGTTGGACATGACTGAGCAACTGAACTGAACTTAAATCTGAAGTCTGGATCATTTCCTATCATTAGAAGTCCATAGTTTGGACTAGATGGACCTTTGTTGGCAAAGTAATGTCTCTGCTTTTTAATATGCTGTCTAGGTTGGTCATAGCTTTTCTTCCAAGGAGCAAGTATTTTTTAATTTCATGGCTGCAGTCACCATCTGCAGTGATTTTGGAGCTCCCCAAAATAAAATCTGTCACTGTTTCCATTATTTCCTCATCTATTTGCCATGAAGTAATGGGACTGGATACCATGATCTTAGTTTTTTGAATTTTGATTTTAAAGCTAACATTTTCACTCTCCTCTTTCACTTTCATCAAGAGGATCTTTAGTTCTTCTTTGCTTTCTGCAACAGGGGTGGTTCATCTACATATCTGAGGTTATTGATATTTCTCCCAGTAATGTTGATTCCAGCTTGTACTTCATCCATCCTGGCATTTCTCATGATGTACTCTGCATATAAGTTAAATAAGCAGGGTGACAATATACAGCCTTGACATACTCCTTTCTTATTTGGGACCAGTCTGTTGTTCCATGTCCAGTTCTAACTGTTGCTTCCTGACCTGCATACAGATTTCTCAAGAGGCAGGTCAGGTGGTCTGGTATTCCCATCTCTTGAAGAATTTTCCACAGTTTATTGTGATCCACACAGTCAAAGGCTTTGGCATAGTCAATAAAGCAGAAATAGATGGTTTTCTGGAACACTCTTTTTCAATGATCCAAGGATGTTGGCAATTTGATCTCTGGTTCCTCTGCCTTTTCTAAATCCAGGTTGAATATCTGGAAGTTCATGATTCACATACTGTTGAAACCTGGCTTGGAGAATCTTGAGCATTAGTTTTCTAGTATGTGAGGTGAGTGCAATTGTGCGGTAGTTTGAACATTCTTTGGCATTGCCTTTCTTTGGGATTGGAATGAAAACTGACCTTTTCCAGTCCTGTGGCCACTGCTGAGTTTTCCAAATTTGCTGGCATATTGAGTGCAGCACTTTTACAGCATCATCTTTCAGGATTTGAAACAGCTCAACTGGAATTCCATCACCTCCACTAGCTTTGTTCGTAGTGATGCTTCCTAAGGCCCACTTGACTTCGCATTCCAGGATGTCTGGCTCTAGATGAGTGATCACACCATCGTGATTATCTGGGCCATGAAGATATTTTTAAAGTAGTTCTTCTGTGTATTCTTGCCACCTCTTCTTAATATTTTCTCATTCTGTTAGGTCCATACCATTTCTGTCCTTTATTGAGCCCATCTTTGCATGAAATGTTCCCTTGGTATCTCTAATTTTCTTAAAGAGATGTCTAGTCTTTCCCATTCTATTGTTTCCTCTATTTCTTTGCATTGATCACTGAGGAAGGCTTTCTTATCTCTCCTTGCTGTTCTTCGGAACTCTGTATTCAAATGGGTATATCTTTCCTCTTCTCCTTTGCCTTTCACTTCTCTTCTTCTCTCAGCTATTTGTAGGCCTCCTCAGACAGCCATTTTCCTTTTTTGCCTCTCTTTTTCTTGGGGATGGTCTTGATCACTGCCTCCTATACAATGTCATCCATAGATCTTCAGGCACTCTGTCTATCAGGTCTAATTCCTTGAATCTATTTGTCACTTCTAGTGTATAATCGTAAGGGATTTGATTTAGGTCATACCTAAATGGTTTTACTCTACCTTGTAAGTTTGGTACAATCTTTGACCCACTATTTTTAGAAAGTAACCCACTGCAGCTGAGTGAGTTAAGTGACTTGCTTAAGGTGGCCCAGCTATACCTAGAATCCAGACTTTTTGGTCCTGGTTAAAAATATTACATTTATTATAGGTAGTGTATAAAATATATAAAGTATTAAGAACAAAATTAAAAAAAATAGTAACCCCAAAGCCAGAAATAACCATGATTGACGTTTTGATGAATGTCTTTCCAGTGTTCTTCCATGATAATGTGTGTCTGATAAATGTATTTTGGGTTGGTCAAAAAGTTCATTTAGGCATCTTCTGTAAGATGATATTTGTTAGTGTGCTTCTAAAAAATTTTTATATTATTTCATTGAATATATTTCTGCAGCATCACTTTTAGTGATCATATGAAAGTGAAAGTTGCTCAGTCATGTCCAATTCTTTGCAACCCCATGGTGAGAATACTGGAGTGTGTAGCCTTTCCCTTCTCCAGGGGATTTTCCCAACCCAGGGATTGAATCCATGTCTCCCACATTGCAGGAGAATTCTTTACCAGCTGAGCCACAAGGGAAGCCCAGTGATCATATGCTATTCTGATTTATTAACTAATTATATCTCATTTTACCAATCTGTAACTTTTGGACATTTAATCTATAGTTACTTTGCTATTAAAAATACAGTGACTAAATTTTATACGCATCTTTTTTTTAAAAAAAATCCATGATTATTTACTTTGGCTATATTTCTAAAACTAGAGTTAATGCTTTAAAGGTAAAATATTCTTTTTTCATATTAGTTAGTTATAATAACATTTTATAATAAAATGTAAATTGTTAAAATTTATACTTTTATGTAGTTAACATTGTCTCTAAATTCTATAGAAAAAATAATTTTCTCTGAATTCATGGACCTTTTAAGGAAGGACAAGTTCTATTTTTCTCTGTCTGCATAATCTTCTTGCATGAACAGTGTCTTGCCTAAAAATTAGTGATCAGGGACATCTTCCCTAAAGAAGACTGACTCTAAAGTGGAGGTGAACTTGACATAGATGGAAAATGGTTGCAGAAAAGCCAGATGAGGCCAGAGTGCAAATAGGCAAAATTGAATTTCCATTCTGTTATATATTAGGGAAAATCATTTTGCCTTTTCTTTTTACTCTCTACTATTGTACAATTTTAAAGGACAAGTTTTTTTTTGTTTTTTTGAAGTGGGGAGAGGGGCCAACAAAATTTCTATTGCAAACCAAAACATTTCTATAAAGGAATAGATTATTTTTGTGCATTTTCAATAGTAAATTACAGTAAATATCCAATAATTTTTTTTCTTGGAATGCAAGCTATTTTGAGTAGAAACTACTAACTGAAATATTATCCCACTTGATTTATTTGACCTAGTAAATGGTCTTTAAAATATAAAATTTAACTACAAATTATATCTCTGTTTGTTATTATTAAACATCAGCTTATTATTATTACTATTATTGAACATTAATTTTTTGGCTAAGTTGAGTCGTGAAGTTTTTTTAAGTATTTTGTTTTAAAGAGTGATAGCTTAGTGTGGAATCTGTGTCAACTTTCAGACTATTAATTGCTTAGGCAACACCTTTTCCCATGGAAACTAACAGAGTTATTTGTTTATTTATTTATAACATTTGTCCTTTTCTTTTTAAAATTTTTTAGTTATACATATACATATATTCATTCTTTTTCTGATTCCTTTCCCACGTAAGTTATTACAGAATATTGAGTAGAGTTCTCTGTGCTATACAATAGGTCCTTGTTGATTATCTTTTTTTATATGTAGTAGTGTGTATATTTTAATCCCAAACTCCTAATCTATCTCGGCCCCTACCGCCTTTCTCCTTTGGTAATCATAAGTTTGTGTTCAAAGTCTATGAGTCCATTTCTGTTTTGTGAATAAATTCATTTGTAACATCTTTTTAGATTCCCATATAAGTGATATCATGTGATATTTGTCTTTGTTTGAATTGCTTCACTTTTTGTATAGTAATCTCTAGGTCCATTCATGTTGTTGCAAATGGCATCATTTCATTCTTTTTTAATGGCTGAGTAATATTCCACTGTATATATGTACCATATCTTCTTTATTCATTCATCTGTTGATGAACACTTAAGTGACTTCATTCAAGGGGGAGGGAGAAAAGGGAACCCCCTCCACTCTTGGTGGGAATGTAAATTGGTATAACCACTATGGAGAACAGTATGGAGGTTTCTTAAAAAACTAAAAATAGAGCTACCATATGATCCAGCAACCCACTCCTGGACATATATCTGGAGAAAACCATAATTCAAAAAGATACAAAGTTCACTGCAGCACTATTTGCAATAGCCAGGACATGGGAGCAACTTAAGTGTTCACCCTCTCCAGCATTTATCGTTTGTAGACTTTTTAATGATGGCCATTGTGACTGGTGTGAGGTGATATCTCATGGTAGTTTTGATTTTCCTTTCTCTAATAATGAGTGATGTTGAACATCTTTTCATGTGCTTTATGGTCATCTGTATGTCTTCTCTGGGGAAATGCCGATTTGTATCTGCCACCCATTTTTTGATTGGGATGTTTGCTTTTTTTTTGATATCGAGCTGGAGCTATTTGTATATTTTGGAGGTTAATTCTTCGTTGGTTGCTTTACTTGCAAATATGTTCTCCCATTCTGTGGGTTGTCTTTTCATTTTGTTTATGGTTTCCTTTGCTGTACAAAAGTGTTTAATTAGGTCATGTTTATTTTTATTTTTATTTTCAGGTGGGAGTTTTACTTTCAAAAGCATTTAAAACATGTATTTTTGGGTCTCAGACCATCTTTTTTAAAAATTTGAATTATTGCTGTACATATTATGTAATATTATGTAAGTTATAGGTGTACAATGTAGTGATTCACAAATTTTAAAGTTTATAATCCATTTATAGTTATAAAATATTGGCTATATTCCTTTGTTGTACAATATATCTTTGTAGCTTATTTTATATCTGATAATTTGAACCTTTTAATCTGCTATTTCTATATTGCCCCTTCCTACTACCCTCTCCCTGCTGGTAATCACTAGTTTGTTCTCTATAAGAGACCATATCTTTTGAATCAGAATATCTGAACAAGCATCACAGGAAATTCTGTGGCATCTTGAAGCTTGAAAAACCATGTTTTTGGAAAAAAAAAAAAAAGAAACAGTCATTTCGGTTCTGCATTGACTCATATAAAATAGTTCCTGAACACTTGGTTCGTAAGAGGGACCATGCTAGGCACTGAGAAGACAAGTTAGGCAAATTAGACATGGTTTTCCTAGCATAAGCAGAGAGTTTAATTGGGAAAGAAGATCCTTGAATAAAAACAACAGCTACAATACAAAGCAATATGTTTTCCTACCAAATGAAGGCAAATGAAGGCTCTAAGAGAACAGGAAATACTTCTGATGGGGAAATCTGTGGAGAAGTGAAGTGAGACTTGAAGGTGTGGAGGACATCTGAACTAATGCCAAAACATGTGTGTGTGTGTGTGTGTGTGTGTGTGTGTGTGTGTGTGTGTGGTTGGAATGTGCTGGACCTGGGGAGATTGTAGTACAGGAAAAGGAAATGGCAGGAGTTAGGGCAGTGGACTGTGGTAATGCCAGCTTGGCTGGTGCCCAGAAAAATAGGAAGAAGGTAAAACCACAGGGCAGCTCGGGGTGCATTTGGAAATAAAGCTTGAAATATCTTTGTACAGTAGACAAGGGCGGATCACAAAATACTTCTAATGAAAATAGTGACCCAGTCAAGGCAGAGCTCAAACTCCAAAGGGACGCTCCTGCCAGATAGATTGGAGAGTTAAGGGGCTGTCGTCAGGGAGCCAAGTGTGAGGTCAAAACCACATTAGAGATGAAGCAATGAGGAAAAAAAGCAGCAGAGAGAGCTGCAAAAAAGTGCTGAAGAAAAAGCTGTTCCAACTTGGTGTTTAATTAGATATGATGGAGGTGGGTGAGGAATGAGGCAAGATGACTCATGTTTGGAGCCTGAGAGAACAAGTGTACTCTCAATGAACAAGGAAGTCAGCATAAACTGGTTCTTGGAGAAGTTTCATTATAGAAATGTTAAGCTTGGGGTGCTTCTGGGTATCCAAATTTAACCCTTTTATTGAGTCTTCTATTGCCCAGACTAACAGGCAAATATATTCCATTACCAGAGAGTCCTGCTGTTAACTGATCATCTACCTTACTTTTTTCAGTGAGTTCCCAACCCTCTTTCCCAGGATTCTTAAAAATCTTTCTTGCATGGGCAATGTCAGGGCTTTTTGACACATTCTTGAGCTCAAGACACTGGAGAATCTGCAAGACTTGTAAACATTTTTTCTCGTTAAATTGATTACTTTCCATATTAAAATGTCAAAGGGTTGCTAGGGTAGCCTGTGATGGTTCTTTTCACTAGGTCTTATTAAAGATGCCTTCCATACTAGCAGGAAGGTCATGAAGAAAGGACAGAGTGAATTACAGAGAAAGACTCTTCTGTTTTACTACCCAATCCAGTTATATAGTTAGGTGAGTGGAACTGGAACTCTTGGTGAGGTCAGGATTATAAAGAGAGATTGATTTGGGAGTTTTTTTTTGAATGAAAATTGAGTAGGAAAGCAGTGAAGCAGTGGGTTTTCTGACTGCATGCTTTAGCACGTTCTGTTTTACAGTTCACAGCTTTTGGTGGCTGGCTGTCTTCTAAAATAGATTCCACTGTCCTCAGGCACAGTGAGTCACTTCACATCATTTTCCTCCTCAGTTCTACCCTGTCTTTGTACCTTACCAGTTTGCTCTCATCTCTCACCCTTTTGCCAGTGTTTCTAAGCCCTTCTCCAGTCTCCACAAAGGTCAGAGAAAAGGAAAATAGACTGAAATCACCATCCCATCAACAAGAGTTTAAAGGGTATCTTGTATGTGCTTTGCATAATTCTGGGTGTTTCAGTCATGTCATATGAGGGACTGAAGTTAGGTTAAAAAGGCTTACCTTTATGTGACAATTGTTTAAAGTTTGCACAGGTTATCTAGAGAGGTTGTATATTCTAAACTTGGAAGAAATGGTTAGAATAGGTGCTGCATGGTAATTGATAATGAAACACAAGTTCTATATGTTCTTGAGATAATATGAATATGTTTTCAATTATTTTCTTGTTGACACGTGGGTCAATTGTTTTCTACTTTTCACACCTGTGTAAACAGAACCCTTATCACTGAGCTTGTGTCTCTTTTTATATATGATTATTTTAAATGGCAACCCACTCCAGTATTCTTGCCTAGGAAATTCCAGGGATAGAGGAGACTGGGGGGCTACAGTCCATGGGGTCACAAAAGAGTCGGACAGGACTCAGTGATTAAAACAACAATAACTTTATATCTGCCATGTCCTTCATAGTGGCCTGTATGTTGATCAATACAATAGGAAATTCCATTCTTTCACTTGAAACTTTTTTTTTCAGTCATTGTGGAAATAATCAGTTCTGAATCATGTTCTTTAAATGAGAATGATAAATAATTTTCTTCCTATACATATTGGATATTATGCAAATAACAAAACTCTTTCACTTGAATTAAGACAGAAGAAATAGTATCTCACTTTAGCAGGAGGTACTTTAGTTTTACATAACTAGGGAATTCCCAGTTTAGGAATAGCAGCAGGTCAGCGTTCAGGGAGGAGGTCAGCAAATGACCAATATAATGTATTTTCTCTAGATTTCTCTGAATAGAACAGGAACTGACCTCTACAGGATGTTTGGGTGAAGGTAAGGCTAATATGAGGCAAATCTGCTTTGTAAGTACCCCAGTCTTACCTCCCTCTGGCTGGAGCCTTAGCCCCTGAGTACTTGCCTGCTTTTCTCAGACTCTCCCCTCAAAAATCTCCTACTCTAACCCCAGACTTTGCCTTTTTCCTTGGTGGCTCTGCTGGAAGTAGTAGAACCACCTGGTATATGCTGGACATGGGACATTATTTGGGAGCAGTATTTTTCCTCTTTAGCATCTCTTTTCCAACTACTCTGTTTGGGTTGTAGCTTCACTCTAATTATAGCAAAAGCTAACACAGTGAACTTTAGTCTAGAAAATTTCAATTCTACAATTTGAGAGAGAAAAGTTTTTCAAATAATTTCTTCACTTACTGGTTTTCATTCTGCTTTGTGGGAAAAATCTAGTTAATTGATTAGTCATCTTAATTACAACTGGCAAGACAGTGGACAAGTAAAATCTCTAAGCTTATTTACTATCCAAAAGTGAACATAACCACATTTCAATTCTAGGTTCTGAGGGTGAAACAAGATTGTACATAATGTGTAGAACATATATTTGGTAAAATAATTGATTCAGTTCAATTTGCTACCAGTATTATGATGTGCTAAATCCACTGTTAATTCTGAATTTCATAGTTTTGAGAATGGCTCAGATAATTTTGCATTGATTTAATTATAATAGCAACTACTTATTGAGTGGTAAGTCCTACAGTACCAGGAATTAAGTTCCATTATCTCTATTCTATGAAGCTTGGATAGAAGTGGCTGGCATAGTGGCAGCCTCTTAAAGTCTAACACCAAGGTCTATACCCCTAGCTATACTATACTGCCTCCTTGTGACCATCTTCTAAATATTGGTGTCATATTTTGAAAGAACAGTATACAGACTTGAGCATGCTCAGTTACTTCAGTCCTGTCTGATTCTTTGTGACCCTCCCTATGGAGTGAAGCCCACCAGGCTCCTCTGTCCATGGGATTCTCCAGGCAAGAATACTGGAGTGGGTTGCCATTTCCTTCTCCAACAAACTTGAGCAGCTGTTCTTTTGTAATGATTGTGAAGTTGACCCAGGTAGGAAAATGTTGCAATTAAAGTGGAAAAAGATTATGGAGTTGAAACTCTCTGATGGGGGTATGCCATGGATTGAATCAGCTGAGGACAGCATTTCTTCCTTTCTAGAGCATCGGCTAAGACCCTGGCTCTAGAATCATATAACCTGGGTGGTATCCCAGCTCTACCACTTAGTAGATTTGTGACCTAGGACAAACTCAGCTTTGTGAGCCTCAGTTTTCTTATCTATAAAATGGGGGATAATATTACGTTACAGAGTTGTTGTAAGAGTTAAATGAGTTAATACCTGTAGTTTCCTTAAAATAGTGCCTGACCTTTGGTGATTACTACTAGTGGAGGTGATGGAATTCCAGTTGAGCTCTTCAAATCCTGAAAGATGATGCTGTGAAAGTGCTGCACTCAATATGCCAGCAAATTTGGAAAACTCAGCAGTGGCTACAGGACTGGAAAAGGTCAGTTTTCATTCCAATTCCAAAGGAAGGCAATGCAAAAGAATGCTCAAACTACCGCACAATTGCACTCATCTCACACACTAGTAAAGTAATGCTTAAAATTCCCCAAGCCAGGCTTCAGCAATACATGAACCTCGAATTTCCAATTGTTCAAGCTGGTTTTAAAAAAGGCAGAGGAACCAGAGATCAAATTGCCAACATCCGCTGGATCATGGAAAAAGCAAGAGATTTCCAGAAAACCATCTATTTCTGCTTTACTGACTATGCCAAAGCCTTTGACTGTGTGGATCACAATAAACTGTGGAAAATTCTGAAAGAGGTGGGAATACCAGACCACCTAACCTGCCTCTTGAGAAATCTGTATGCAGGTCAGGAAGCAACAGTGAGAACTGGACATGGAAGAACAGACTGGTTCCAAATAGGAAAAGGAGTATGTCAAGGCTGTATGTTGTCACCCTGCTTATTTAACTTCTATGCAGAGTACATCGTGAGAAACTCTGGACTGGAAGAAACACAAGCTGGAATCAAGATTGCCAGGAGAAATATCAATAACCTCAGATATGAAGATGACACCACCCTTATGGCAGAAAGTGAAGAGGAGCTAAAAAGCCTCTTGATGAAAGTGAAAGAGGAGAGCGAAAAAGTTGGCTTAAAGCTCAACATTCAGAAAATGAAGATCATGGCATCTGGTCCCATCGCTTCATGGGGAAACAGTGGAAACACTGTCAGACTTTATTTTTTTGGGCTCCAAAATCACTGCAGATGGTGATTGAAGCCATGAAATTAAAAGACGCTTACTCCTTGGAAGAAAAGTTATGACCAACCTAGATAGTATATTCAAAAGCAGAGACATTACTTTGCCGACTAATGTCCGTCTAGTCAAGGCTACGGTTTTTCCTGTGGTCATGTCTGGATTTGAGAGTTGGACTGTGAAGATGGCTGAGCGCTGAAGAATTGATGCGTTTGAACTGTGGTGTTGGAGAAGACTCTTGAGGAGTCTTCTGCAAGGAGATCCAACCAGTCCATTCTGAAGGAGCTCAACCCTGGGATTTCTTTGGAAGGAATGATGCTGAAGCTGAAGCTCCAGGACTTTGGCCACCTCATGCAAGGAGATGACTCATTGGAAAAGACTCTGATGCTGGGAGGGATTAGGGGCAGGAGGAGAAGGGGAGGACAGAGGATGAGATGGCTGGATGGCATCACAGACTCGATGGATGTGAATCTGAGTGAACTCCGGGAGATGGTGATGGACAGGGAGGCCTGGCGTGCTGCGATTCATGGGGTCGCAAAGAGTCGGACACGACTGAGCGACTGAACTGAACTGAACTGAACTGAACTAGGTATTATTAGTATTTCTATGTCCTTCACTTTATAGCTCCTTTTGACTGCCTCTCTGTGAGCATAGTCGTACTCTTGCTAAGAAAGGCATAGTTTTACTTTAAAATGTTGTAATGCTTGTCCCTATGATCGTAAACTGCTTTTGTAGTTTTTAGTAAAGAGAAAGGTTAATTGTTACCCTTACAGATTTTCCACCTTCAGAAATAATTATTGCTAAAGAATGAATGAGATTAATAATCCTTTATGTTTATTTCTGATTTCAAATTAATGAAATCAAAACCTGTTTAAAATCAATATTGTCTGTGAGTGTGAAGTCACTCAGTCGTGTCCAACTCTTTGCGACCCCATGGACTGTAGCCCGCCAGGCTCCTCTGTCCGTGGGATTCTCCAGGCAATAATACTGGAGTGGGTTACCATTTCCTTCTCCAGGGTATCTTCCCAACCCAGGGATCAAACCTGGGTCTCGTGCATTGCAGACAAATGCTTTATCCTCTGAGCCACCAGGGAAGCCAACTATATTAATAAAATCAATATTAACAAAGGCCAAATATATTAAGTGACCTTATCTTTAGTCATCATTTCAGAGTAGAAGCAAAAGTGAATTTACACTATGTGACTATATAGAATCTTTTCTATTTCTGTGCATGCTTTGTGAGTGAAGTGCCTGGTTAGACATCTTAGCCTTTTTGCCCAGCTCAAGGAAGAGTTAATAAAGTAAAGTTATGTAAAGTGCATCAAACTCCTCAGGAGAGAAGTGTTATATTAATACCTGCCTCACAGTGATGTTCTCAGACTTAATGATAGAAAGTTTGTAAATTGCCTTGGTACTCCCAGTAACATCCTGATGAAGCATCATTTCATTTTATTGCAAGGAGCTCTAAGTTACACAGACTGCAAGTTAAGGGGGAAATAATATCCCAGTTTTTATTTTATAATCAGAAGTACATAAAATAAAAAGAAAACATTTTGTTTTAGTTTTGAGTGATAGAGTTGATCATTTTTACATTATCTGTTTCTATTATTTTTAAGAGGAGGAATTTACAATGCACAGTTTAATCAAGTACTCATCATTAAAGTGTATAATGGCAGAAATAGCAATCATTATAGAGACCTTTAAGAACACTAGTATTCAGATATTAAAAAGTTAAATTCCAGTTTTAAAAGAGTCAAACTCTTTTTTTATATGATTACTATTAGGTTTGGCATTTTTGAGACACGTCTTCAATCAATACCTGTAATACTTACAAACATTGGTAGGGAGAATAGTATTGTAAACACATATTCTTGCTGTAGGGTACATTTTAAATGTCTAAACACTAATCAATATAGAGAAATTAAGTATTGACTAAAATAGCTTTATAATAAGTAATTATTGGTTTGCTCTTTTAGAAATTAGACATTTTCACTTTGGGAATAAAGAGTAAATTTACTGTCATGAAATTAAAGTGTTTTTGACCTTTTTGTACAACTTTCCTCTCTCTATGAAATGATTAGGTTTAAATATGATTGCACAGCTGTATTATGTTGCAAGCATCAATTTTTAATTATTATAAGGTCAATGTTAGAACAGATGTGATTAGTATAGTACCTCAATGTCCTTATTTACTTTCCACTCAGAAACCACCCAGTGTTTACCAAAATCAGCCTGAACCTCTGTTTATTGTTTTGACTAATTAGATTTATGTCAAATCCTTTATTTTCTTCCCTCAGTGTTCATCCTATGTATGTTATTTTGTTGATTCTTTCAGCGTTAAAAAAATACACATTGCTTGGTTTATCTCTTCCCTTTGTAGAGGGACTTTTATTTTCCTGTGTGGCTGTGTGCAGGGTCTCTGTGCGTATAGCCATAAGGATGAACAACTTCACAATTCTCCTGCCTTTGTGTAACACGTTGTCTTTAGTCAGCTCGGGCTGCCATAACAGAATACAGTAGACTGGGTAGCTTAAACAATGAACATTTATGTCTCCCAGTTCTGGAAGCTGGGAAGTCCAAAGTCAAGATGCCAGCAGATTCAGTGCTGGTGGGAGCCCTCTTCCTTCTTTACAAATGGCCATCCTCTGTCCATGTCCAGGGCCATGTCCTCATACGGCCTTTCTTTGGTGTGCATACATGGAGACACAGAGAGAGAGAGTGCTTACTCTTCTTTCCAGAGCATTCATTCTGTCGTGAGGGCACCACCCTCATGGCCCCATCGGCATCATAGCCTAATTACCTCCCAAAGGCCCCACCTCCACAAATCAGGGCTGATTTGTATTAAGTCCACCTGAAAAAGAAGAGAAGTTTCCTTTCCAGACACGGGTTTGTTTGCTTACATGTTTGTAGAGACTTGCCATTCGTCCCTCTTTTTCCTATTGCTCTATGAGACTTTGGATTTAGCTCTTAAAATGAAATGATATTACATATGAAACCCATAGAGTAATACATGATCTACACAAACTATTAAAATTCCCCAGATGTTCATCTGCTTGATGTTATATGGCAGCTTGGGTGGGAGGGGAGTTTGGGGGAGAATAGATACATGTATATGTATAGTTGAGTCCCTTTGCTGTGCACCTGAAACGACATTGTTAACTGGCTATATCCCAATATAAAATAAAAAGTTAAAAAATATTCCCCAAATGTTCAGCCTGAATGGTAATTCAGGTTTTAATGCAAAAGTAGTTTTCTAATTCTTAGTGAGGTTTTTAGATTTCATTTTCTGTTGATATATTATTTACATTAAAAAATGTCAACACTAGACAAAAACATTTGTTGTCTTTAGTGAATGAGGTAGCATAAGGTTTCCTATAAACTAGAAACCCACAGGCCAGCTGCTCCATCTCTGAGGCTTGGGGAATGAATGGTCAGAAGATTGTTGGGTTCCAGTGGGAATCTTAAGATGTGGTAGTGGAGAACAGACCACCACTAGGCTATGACAAGGGGCAAAATAGGGTGGGGGAGATGACTCATTATTATTGATCAGGGTGGGCTTGGAAGAAGAAAAGTCTTGCCTTAGATTCATATTTCTTCAGTCAACTGAGTAGAGGCATAAAGGACACATGCAAGAATTGCAAGAATTACAAGAATTTAAGGAGATCCAACCAGTCCATTCTGAAGGAGATCAGCCCTGGGATTTCTTTGGAGGGAATGATGCTGAAGCTGAAACTCCAGTACTGTGGCCACCTCATGCGAAGAGTTGAGTCATTGGAAAAGACTCTGATGCTGGGAGGGATTGGGGGCAGGAGGAGAAGGGGACGACAGAGGATGAGGTGGCTGGATGGCATCACGGACTCGATGGACATGAGTTTGAGTGCACTCCAGGAGTTGGTGATGGACAGGGAGGCCTGGCGTGCTGCGATTCATGGGGTCGCAAAGAGTCGGACAAGACTGAGCAACTGAACTGAACTGAACTGAACTCCTATGTTAAATGGTGCAGCCCCCCACCCCACCACCCATTCCCTTTTCATCTATTAATAGTATGTTATTTTTGAGTCACGTATGCTAAAACAGTTGCTTTTAAAAAAGAAATATGTAGGGTGCTCTTGTTGAGAAATTTTAGGGCCTGATATTTAAGGTCTAATGATCAGATTCTAGGCATTGAAGCAAGGAGTTAGGAGCTATTTGAAGATTAGATGGTTCTTTTCTGAACCTCTTAAATTGTTACCCAAGAAGAAGCTTATTCTAAATGGTTTTGTGAGCCTCTTTTTCTCCTACTCCAGCTCCACTACTGCTTCTACCTTCACCACCTACATAGCAAAGTAGTTATGAATAATGCACCAGAAATATTGCTAGAGAATGTCTTTTTATTTTAAACAGGACATCATGAAAGCAAAGAAAGAATTTATTATACACTAAACTTGTAGAAAGATCATGAATGATGATTCGGTAGAATGTAAAAGCCACAGAAATACTGTTGTTCAAAGTTAAAATCATGCTTTATTTCTCTCAGCCATGGAATTTGGGCAAAAGCTTTTTGAACTAGGAAAATGTCACTGATTTAAGTGATCACATGTCTGATGCAGGAATTACATGGAGCCTTCTCAGTTACTTCTGTCAACTTAAAAAATAGTTACAGCCTTAAAAGTTGGGAGTTGTTTTATTTAGTGGGAATTTTTAGGACTTCAAGCCCAGGAGACAGCATCTCAAGTGACCCCGAGAGAACCATTCTGAGAGAGTCAGGTTATATAGAAGTTTGAAACAAGGGGCACGTAGTCTGAACATCAGAAGTATTTTTGTGAATTAAAGAAAACCAGATATCTCAAGTTAAAGAATCTGCCTGCAGTGCAGGAGACCTGGATTTGATGCCTGGGTTGGGAAGATCCCCTGGAGAAGGAAATGGCAACCCCCTCCAGTAGTCTTGCCTGGACGGTCCCATGGACAGAGGAGCCTGGTGGGCTATATATAGTCCATGGGGTCACAAAGAGTCAGACATGACTGAGTGACTAACACTACGTATGGGAAGATACTAGAGTCTGGGCTTCCTGAAATCATTCTTTCATATGCATCTCAGCTATCTGGGCAAGTATCCTGTGTTTTTCACATCCTGAGTTCCTTGGTGCTCTCCTTAGGGAGTGGCTGCAGCCTCATGGCTGCCATGTTGCAGGTATTCTCCTTTCTGATTTCCCTTGGGGCTCAGGAACTCACATTGGGAGGGCTAGAATCACTGATGACTATGACATCCTTGTTTACTGATATCGCAGGAAATACTCCATTTCTCACTTTCACTGAGCCCAACCCTTTTCCCAAGACATAAGCCATCTTGGAAGATAAGATGGCCAGCTGTGACATCTCATTTTCAGTCTCTAACTGCTTCTAGATTTGCTTTACCTTTCAAGGCTATGCTAATTATTATCCAGATTTTTAGATGTGTAACAATTTGTATGGATTGTACTTTTAGAGCCAATTTCACTGAGTTTATTTTTTGTAAACTAGTGTAGGGAGTATAAACAGGGCCCAGAAAATGAAGGTTTTAATATAAGCACTATCATATTGATATATGTTTCTAGGTCAAATAAAACCCATGTATTCTTTATCTACTTTAGTGTGACTAGATAATCAATATTAATGGTAGTTTGTTGCTTTCTTCTCTTTTGGTTTGGAATGGGAGCCTCAGATGTCCTATCCAAACTGAAAACACTAGGGAAGTGCTTTTGGGTACCATTTAATTTGTTTTATGGGTTTCCCTGGTGGCTCAGATGGTAAAAAAAATCTGCCTGCAAAGCGGGAGACCCAAGAACTCACTCCAGTATTCTTTTCTGGAGAATTCCATGGACAGAGGAGCCTGGCAGGATACAGTCCATGGGGTCACAAAGAGTGGGTCATGGCTGAAAGACTAACAATTTCACTTTCACTAGCTTGCTTTTGCCATGGTGATAGATGCTCTCAGTACAAACTGTGATGGCCAATTTGGAAGTGAAGGGCTCTGACCCTAAGCAAAGCTAGGAGGGAGAATCATTCCAGAGTGATAATCTTTAAAAGACTATTAGAAAATGAAGTTTTTGAATAGCCTGGAGCCATTTTACCTAGCCTGCTCATATCAGCCTATCTCTGGCATAGTGACTTTTCCGTAAAGCTACATGAAGAGCCAGTTATCCTATGAAACATGATCGGTCACATTAGGAAAATGAAAATTAATATTAGAATGAGATATTATTTTACACTCATAGATAGCAAGAATTAAAAATGAAGACTGTAGCAAGTGATGGTGAAGACAGGGAGAAGTGAAACACCTAAGTTGCTGGTGGGAGGATAAACAGGTGCAACCTGGGTCAGACATCGACCTTTAGTTGGGAAGTTCATTGACCTGAACTGTGGGAAGCTGGTCAAGTAGTGTGACCAAATTGTCATAGTTTGCTGGGAACTATTTTTGGTTTAAAAGTGAATATCCTGTGTTCCCCAAACCTTCTCAGTGTCAGGCAAACCAGAATAGTTTAGTCATCCTGTGGCCATATTAACTGCAGGGAGACCCTTATGGGACTCAGGATGGCAGCTATTTCTTAACTATGGAATCGTTTCAACATTAAAAAAAAAAAAACTAGTGAAGCCACACTAGTGAGTACCTGCTGCACACCAGTTCTGGATACACCCACACTGGAAGGCAATATGACGTTATCCTGTGAAATTCAATATACACACATCCTATGACTCCCAAATTCCTCTCTATTGCAAATATATCAGGGCATCTCTTGCACATGTATACTAGGAGTCATGTACAAGAATTTTGTAGCATCATTTGTGTAATAACAACAACAAAAAATTGGAAACAACTTGAACATCCTACAGTAAGACACTGGATAACTACATGTAATTTTTCATATGATGAAACACTATGATAGAGGCCTAGATGATGTGTGGAACCTGCCTTGTGAATATTTGGGGAAAGAGCATTCTAGGCAGAGTGAAGAGTCAACTCACTTCCCAAGGCCCACTCTAAAACCTTCCCCCTCATCCAGAGCATTTTGTGCAAAAAGTAGAGGTCCCCACCCCTCACACCTCCAAATACCTTCTGTTTTTCTAGCCTTGGGCAAGTGAACCTCTTTTCCTTGATAAGGCCACTTCCCATCCTCACTGAACTCTGTGGCTTCCTGTAAGTAGAAGATTTTAAAAAAATGGAGCCTTATTAACTTTCCCCTTTGGCAAGAGAGTCCGAGCAGTCCAGGGTTCATTTGCTCTCTGGTAGGGGGAAGAGGAATATCTCTCATTCTTTGAGTCTTGGAAGAAGCAAGAAGAAAACACATGATTATTGCACGAGACTATCTTGCCACATTTTGCATGATGAAATGATTTTTTAAATGTTTCTTTTTGTTTATTATTTTTTAAAATATTTGATGAAATGTTTTTTGTTTCTTTGTTTAAAAGAATTTTTAATTGAAGGATAATTGCTTTACAGAGTTTTGTGATTTTCTGTTATACATCAACAAGAATCAGCCATAGGTGCATCCATGTCCCCTTCCTCCCAAACCTCTCTTCCATCTCCCTCCCTGATGAGATGTTTTGAAGTCTGGTTGATTATGATGTCTGATAAAGTCCAAGAAGCAATCTTCAAAAAGACCTGGAGTAGAAGGTTTTCTGGGCTTCCGAAGTGGCTAAGTTTCTGTTCTGAGTCTTCTTCATTCATAAGCTGAAAATTCATTCAAAAATATTTTGGTGGCTTACACAATTAGACACTGTATTAAAAGGCATTAGAAAATAATAATAATGTAATAATACTCACTACTAACTCAAAACTTTATCTCAAGGAATAAATAAGTTACCTATAGTATGCACATTGCTTGGTGCATAGCTGTAGAAGTAACTATCACATATTATGTGAGTAATGCTTATATCTTCAGTTCTGATATTTTCCTTAAACTCTGCTGCTGCTGCTAAGTCGCTTCAGTCGTGTCCGACTCTGTGTGACCCCGTAGATGGCAGCCCACCAGGTTCTGCTGTCCTTGGGATTCTCCAGGCAAGAACACTGGAGTGGGTTGCCATTTCCTTCTCCAATGCATGAAAGTGAAAAGTGAAAGTGAATTCGCTCAGTCGTGTCCGACTCTTAGCAATCCCATGGACTGCAGCCCACCAGGCTCCTCTGTCCATGGGATTTTTCAGGCAAAAGTACTGGAGTGGCGTGCCATTGCCTTCTTCCTTAAACTCTAGACATGTATATCCCATTGCTCTCTTATCTCTGCTTAGGTATATTATAGATCTTTCAAATTTCACATGTCTAAAAAACAAACCCTCAATTCTTTCCTTAGTATTTTTTTGCCCTCTTTCTTATCTCAAGTAAATAGCAAAATCATCTATTCTTTTGCTTAGGCCTCTACTGTCTTAATTATCCTTGACCCTGTGTGTTCTATTGCATGACCCTGTGTGTTCTATTGCATGCTGCATCCAGTTTAGCTGACACATTCATTATGATTTTGTAACTAAATAAATGAAGGCTTAGAGAGTTTAAGTAATGTGTACATGATCCCATACCAGTAAAATAAGTGGGGGTACTGGCATTCCAGCTCAAGTCTTCTGCTTTGTAGTCCAGGGCTGTTTCCATTTTACTATTATTCTACTATTTTGAGGTGTCAGGGCATGAGTAGGGATTCCTCTTTATCACCTTGGTTAGTTAAATGAATGACTACATGTTGATTTAATACTCGTATAATAATGATCACCTTTAGCAAATACCAGAGGATATAAATGGCAGCCAGAAAATTATGAAGTACCATTCAAAGAAAGCTATTTGTTTCTGAAAAGCCTATTTCAACAGGAGGGTGAACGGAAATTTATATTATCAAATAAATAGAGCACTGATGAAAAGCAAATTTGTATGAACTTATGCAAAACCAATGACATCTTTCAGAATCTGTTAAAAGTCACAACATAAGCAATAGAAGGAACTGGAAATCTCTTCAAATTTCCTTCTTTGTTTAATCATGAGGGAATCTCCAGGACGGTATGAATGGCAATTATATTTTCCAAGTAAAATAAACACTCTTCTCTGTTGCCAAATGTTAGCAAGAAACATAGCAGGCAAAGAGCGAGAAAAATGCAAGAGAATTTATTTAGGCTGATTTAAAGAATGCTGAGTGTCACAGTTATTAATTGCAATAAAAAAGCACTAATTAGACTTACATTTGATGTTGAAAGCAGCAACTTTCTCTGTGATTTCTCAAACTCATTTTTAAATGAAAATACAGGATCCCAAGAAAGTGACTTGATTAAACTCTTTACTTTTGACACTGGTGATTACCACAATAATTTTTTATTTCATTATCTTTGAATATCAGTTATCTGTTTAACTTTATGATGCCTGTCACTTACATATTAACTGCTAGAAATTGATATGGTGATACAGTTACATTAGGGCTTACTGATGTGTGAATTAAACATTGAGATAAAAGATGCTTCTCACAGTCATGGAAATGTTAGTTAAATTGGTAAATATAAAAACAGTTCTTTGGAGGAACTTTTAATTTAAGCATGAATATATGACATGTTTAGTTCAGTTGCTCAGTCGTGTCCGACTCTTTGTGACCCCATGAACTGTAGCACTCCAGGCCTCTCTGTCCATTACCAACTCCAGAGTCCACCCAAACCCATTTCCATTGGGTCAGTGATGTCATCCAACCATCTCATCCTCTGTCGTCCACTTCTCTTCCTGCCCTCAGTCTTTCCCAGCATCAGGGTCTTTTCAAATCAGCTCTTCACATCAGGTGGCCAAAGTATTGGAGTTTCAGCTTCAGCATCAGTCCTCCCAATGAACACCCAGGACTGATCTCCTTTGTTAGGAGAGTCCAATTCATGTATTTTGGGGTAAAGTGACTTTAGCAGGTTCCTTCTTAAAGTCATCAAATAGACGTATGTTTTTCTAATTAAGTATTTTGACGCAAACTTTGAATGTAATAAGGTAATATTGAAAGCTGATTTATAGAAAGATAACTCATAAAGCAACCAGATAATGAAGCTGCCAAAAAAAAAGCTAGCACAATTTTTGACTGTGGTAAAGCTGTGGTGTACAGGAAGGTGTTGTACAACAATAGGTGGTGTTGCTGTACCTCTTGTTGGTGGGATGGGTGTGGGCTGTTGTCTTCATCATAGAGAGTGTGGCTTGGAATCAGGAGGATGACCAGCATTGGGAGAAGATTGGAAACCACGCTAATGAAGCCATTTCTAAAAGTCACCTGAATATTTAGTGTAGAGAGAGAGAAAGACATAGATGTCTCACTCTTTTCTCTCTTTTTCTCTTTCTTACTCCTTCCTTCCTATCTTCCTTCCTTCCATTTATTTTGAGAAGGAAGCATTGATTAACTGATGTCCTTGTTATAGTGGCTAGTAAATATTTTCCTCTAGTATGTCAGAAAGCCCATTAAAATGAGTGAAATTTTTTTTCATGATCAGACAGTCCTTTTCTTTTTTGTTGAGGTATAATTGACAATTAACATTATATTAGTTTCAGGTGTATAACATAATGATTCAGTGTTTGTATAAAATGATCATTACAATAAGTCTAGTTAACATCCATCACCATACATAGTTACAAATTTTTTTTTCTTGTAAGGAGAACTTTTAAGATCTACTATTTTAAGATCTACCTTCAAATATGCAATACAGTACTATTAACCATAGTCACCATGCTGTACATTACACCCCCATGACTTAATCATTTAATAAATGGAAGTTTTTACTTTTTGATCTTCATCCATTTTGCCAACCTCCATGCCCCACCTTTGGCAACCACCAAACTATAAAATTTGTTTTAACACAGCTACTAAAAGATCATTCACTTGAAAAAAATCCATTCTTCATAAAAGGCAGTAGGGATTATGAACTATATGTATATATATATTTTTTAGACCTACATATATCCAAAACCAGGAACTAAATGAGGTCAGGATTCATGTATAATTTGACAGTTATATAAGAAGTCAGATATTAAACATTAATTGACTGGTGCCATGTTCTCAGTTTATTTAGGGGATTTTTGGTGTCTGTTATGATCTGGCATCCTGGCAGCTGTCTTGCCTACCCACATCTTAACACAATGTTAATTGGATGATGTAATTATTGAAAAAATACATAATAAAATCAAGTGGAGATACAGGACTCTTAAGCTTGTATGAACTCTAAAATACTGTAGTAGAAACTTACAAGATAATTTGGTATTCAGGGATACACAGAAACATCTTGACTGAAACTATTCAGCTAACCAATTGATCTGACTTCTGTGTCTTGATTTTAGGACAAAATAGTTAGAGCTATAGACCAATTACTAGAGGGAAGAGTCAATAAAATTCATGTTCTGTTCTCCCTTGTATTTGTGCTGTCTCAAAAGATTTTTGTTAGTTTTTGATTATAGAATCTTCCAAATGAAAATGATTGCATTTATAACTTTTCAGAATAAAATTTTAAAAGATTACGAAGTTGATATCCAGAATGGAGAACCCACACTTTGCTTCATTACTAATGTTACTTGTGACTTCTAATTAAGACAGAGACAGTTTGCTGAAGAGACAGTTTGTGTGAAGTATAAACAGAGAGTGGTTTGTAATTTGCAGATGGGGCTTTCCTGTTCTTGCCTCTAGTCAGCATTTTATTTTAAACCATTTACCATGAAAGCAGTATGTGTGTGTATGTGTGTGAGTGTATTTTAAGTTACTTGTTATAAAATATTCCAGTCAAACATTTATCAGGGGATAAATAGAGTGCTTTTGTGTGCGTGTGTCTATCAGTGACCATGGATTTGCTGTAGTTCACTTCTGCTTTTTGCCTGCTGGGCATTATAGCTGGTCTACAACTGGGACTGCCCTATTATCTTCACTTTGTTAATGCAGGAATCTCATTAGCTCAGCTCTCTAGTATAATTCTGATTGAGAACTTGGTCATGGCCCATGCTAATTATCTGGGAGCCAGAAAGCAAGTTTGCAATTTAGTTGGGCTTATTTGCTCTTCACTACCACATTAAGTAGGAAAACTATGAAATATTAGAACTAAACTTCTAAAGAAGGAAAATATACCTATATAAAGAAAGCTGTAACATCTATTGAAGTCCAATAACTAATCTGAAAGACACTATGTTTTTGAATGGGAAGATTCAATAACATAAAAAATACCAAATTAATACATACATTTAATGTAACTTCAGCTAGAATCTCGTTATTTTAAAAATACACTGGATAAAATGATGCTCAGTATTTGAATGTAAAATAATGAACCACAAAAGGTAGCCAAAAATGCTAAGAAAAGATGAACAGTGAGAATAAATTTTTCTTAATGTGTATTAAGACATTAATCCATTATTAACAAATACATATGGATGGTATGGAGAAGGCAATGGCACCCCACTCCAGTACTCTTGCCTGGAAAATCCCATGGACAGAGAAGCCTGGTAGGCTGCAGTCCATGGGGTCACTAGGAGTCGGACACGACTGAGCGACTTCACTTTGACTTTTCACTTTCATGCATTGGAGAAGGAAATGGCAACCCACTCCAGTGATCTTGCTTAGAGAATCCCAGGGACGGGGGAGCCTGGTGGGCTGCCGTCTATGGGGTCACACAGAGTCGGACACTACTGAAGCGACTTAGCAGCAGCAGAATGGATGGTATAGTATCAGAATTTATATATATATATGTATATATATATATATATACACTATATATTTGTACATATATATACATAAAATAGCTCAAGGCAGTAAAAGAGATTTAATATATGTCAATTTTCTGGAACATATGTTTTGTTAAATAGTGTTAATACAACTGGTTGTTCATTTTGAAGACAGTAAAAATAGGCTCTTCATTCCTTTTAACATATATAAGACTCAAATTCCAACAGGAATAAGGATTTATATATTATGAATTCATTGAAATAAGTTACTAACTCTACCGTTTACCAGTTGAATTGGAGAAATTTTCAAAAATAGAGATAAACCCCCCAGTTCCTACCCCTCTCTAGCACATACACGCAGTGAAAGCCACAAACTATATTCTAGGTTTCTAACACCGGTTGTCTTGATGAAGATGTGATAACTTATAGAAAGGCAGAGGGAATACTGTTGGATGGCATCACTGACTCATGGACATGAGTTTGAGCAAACTCCGGGAGATGGTGAAGGACAGGGAAGCCTGGTGTGTTGCAGTCCATTAAGTCACAAAGAGTTGAACATGACTTAGTGACTGAACAAAAAGGGGGAAGATGAGGAAAGCAAACACATAAGCAAAGAAGTAAATAAATAAAAGTTGTTCATAATAAAAAATACCTTGGATGATCTAAAGTGTGTGTGTACAGATGCATAAAGAGACCCATGAGCAATGATCACTGAAGTATTAATGGTGGTCATTGCAGTGTTATGGAATTTCTAATCATTTTTTGCCTTCTTCATTATGCTTTTCTGTGTTGATTAAATTTTATTTGTAAACAACATTTACAGTTATATAAGCAGGAAAACAACTGATTAAGTTTTTCTGGTTGTATGGCAATCAAACCTGAGGGACAAGAGGAAGGAAAGGGCAGGGCTTTACATGCTCACAAGAAGATGCTAAGTCACTATGTAATTCAGCCACTGGTTAATAGTTTTGCCTTCCTAAAAACTGACATGCACAGAAAAAACAAATCACAATTTATTATAGAATATGAAGCTTTTACTTGTTTTCTTCAAGCATTTTTGCAGTGTTTGTGGAGAAAGAATGGTAAGCTTATAACAAAGGGAAGAACAATTTTTGCTGCCTCTATAGCTATGATTGTTTTGTACTGTGTCAGCTAAGTTTGGTCTGTGTTTCCCACTGTTCATTTTCCTGTTTGGTTCTGGGTTAGAGTTGCCACAAAAGAAATATGAGTGAAATTTAGAGGGCAAAAGTGAAGCAACAGCCAGTACACTGTGATACATGTACCTAATGAACTTAGAAATACAGTATTGCTCAATAGATTTAGACATTACCAAATAACTTTTTAGTGCTGCTAATTAAAAAAAATGAGAAGAGATATGAAGTCAAGAACGAACTTTTTTGAATAGAATTTAGAGAAATTTATGAGACAGTTTTAAGCAAAATTAGAGGAAATATAAATAAATCAGGACTTTTCTGCGTTAAAATTGTTTTCATCTTCAATGTCTCATTTTCAAAGATTCTTAAGTCATTGATGGCGTCACAGGAAGATCAAATCCAGGATGGTACAAATAAAGGTATCAAGAATATACCTGTAAGACTCTTTATTATGACTAGAGAAAAATTTAAAGGTGTATTTTTAATTTTTTTTTAGTTTGACATTAAATATGTTCTATTTCTTGAGTGGCTATTTTTTAAATGATATAAGTCTAATCTACACCAAGATAATATATTTTTTAAAACATTTATTTTACATGGAAGTGTAACATTAGCAATATTGTGTTAGTTTCAGGTGTACCGCAAAGTGATTAACCATATATATGCATGTTGTTCAGTTGCTCAGTCAGGTCTGATTCTTTGTGACCCCATGGATTTCATATACATGTATCTATTCTTTTTTAAGTCCTTTTCCCATTTAGGTTGTTACAGAATATTGAGCAGAGTTCCCTGTACTAATAGTAGGTTAAGAGTGTGCTTAATAGAACTTCTAAGAATATTCTGATATTTCTTTTCTGCTAGAAAACAGAACCTGTGAGGAATCTTATGAGTGTGATTCTTAGATATTTTCAACTAGACAAAAGAGCTTCTAAGTATTCTAAGGCCACTGTCTCATAAGGTCTTGGTACATAGATCAAGTATTTTTTGGGAAGAAATTGGCATGTGACTTTTGTTGAATGGAGCAGATTATAATTTGATACACAGGAAGCTCATAAAGCTTTGAGAGAATTCTATAAACTTGGGATGAAAGGGATGAAGTGAAGTGAAGTGCAAGTTGCTGAGTTGTGTCCAACTCTTTGTGACCCCATGGACTACACAGTCCATGGGATTCTCTAGGCCAGAATACTGGAGTGGGTAGCCTTTCCCTTCTCCAGGGGATCTTCCCAACCCAGGGATCAAACTGGGGTCTCCTACATTGCAGGCGGATTCTTTACCAACTGAGCTATCAGGGAAGCCCATGAAAGGGATAAAATAATACAAATTAAAAGCTTTTTTTCCTGTTAACCTGCAGGCTGAAGAAATTAGTTACAAGGATGGTTATTCTCATGGAGAAAGCAGGATGACTCAGAGGGTTAGAACCAAGATTTCAAAAGGAGCAACCAAAATCTCTAGTGAATCATTCTCAAGAAAATAGGGCTATGCCATGAAGAAGGAAATGGCAACCACTCCAGTATTCTTGTCTGGGAAATCTCATGAACAGAGGAGCCTGGCAGTCCATGGGGTTACAAAAGAGTTGAACACAACTTAGTGACTAAACAATAGCAGAATAATTAAAGAACTGATGACCCATGCCCAGATGGATTTCAGAACTACTGTGGACCTGCTGTGTTCTCCCCATTTTGTCTCTTTGTGACAGAGAGTATCTACTCAGTTATCTTATGCCTTTTCACCATTGTGTGGGGGTGTGCATGTGTGGAAAATAATTTGTCTCTCTAGTTAACAGGTCTTCAGACTAATAGGAAATATGCTGGAAGAACTAAACCTGAGGAAACATCACATCTGATTTAAATGACAAGATCTTGGCCCTCAAGTCTGAGTCTGAGGTCATAGTGGGTTGAGAATGTTGGGAGTCTTAGAAGAGTGAGCCAGAAGAGCATGGACTTTTGGTGGCCAAAGGGTAGATTGTAATAGATAGTAAAATATTACCCTTGTAAATTCTGTTCCTCTTTACATAGACTTGATCCTACTCATGTTAAGAGATTGGGTTTCATTTCTTTTTCCTTAAATCCATGCTGACCTTAGTAACTTGCTTAATCAATAGAATGTGATGAAAAGTGATGTTATGGGACTTCTGAGGCTAAATGATAAGTTTTCCAGCATCTACTTTGCTCTGTGGTGGTGCTTGCTTATGAGACGTCTCCTCTTAGAAACTAGTCGCTGCTGTGAGAAGCCCAAGAGACACAGAGAATCCACTTACAGGCACTCCAGTCACACACTCCAGCTGTGCTCTCTCCATGAGCCTGCAATCCAGCTCCATCTTGGATGCGCAGCCCACTGAGCCTTAGCTGCTGTCTAACCCCAACTGCGTGAGAGACCCCAAGTAAATGCCACCCAGCAGAGCTCAGTCAATCAACAGAACCACGAGAGATTATAAAACAGTGCAGAAGCCACCAGACTTTATGATGTTGAGTTACACAGCAATATCAAAACAATAACCATTTTCAAAACCTTGCACACCGTTCACACTTTTTCCCTCCACATGGGATACCTTGGTTTGACACTTTTACTAGCATCCCACAAGCAAACTTTTCATCTGGATTCTACTTCAAAACTCTGAATAAAATTGACTCTCTCCTTTACTGAGTAATTCACTTGTTTCTGACTCTTTCCTGGGCATTTGAGATATGATTGGTGTCATGTTAATTTGCACTTAGTCACACTTTGTTTTCAAAAGTCCTTGATTCATTCTCAAGTGGTACACACTCTGCTTTCTCTACTTAGCTGTAGATTTCTTAAGATAGTTTCAATCTCCTCTTTCTCTCCTCAACCCCTCTCCTTCACAGTCTCCAAGTTTATTCTGATCACTACCTATATCTCTTCTAGATTACTTTTTATAACTGGATGGACAACACTCTCTGTTGTTAGTGCAGCCCTACTGAACTGGTTTAGTATCAACTGTTAGCCACCACATGAAATTTTCTGTTACGGCTTGGAATTATGATGACTGCTGACTTACCTTGAGTTGTTATTAATCTACTTCTTATTTTTCCCTGATGCTGTCTTGATTTGATCCATTTTCCTCACTTCTTACCTGTGGCCCTGGTATTTTTTCCCTGTCTTTTCCGAGTTTTTTCCTGTCTTAACACCTTTGCCTTTGGTGTTCCTTCAACCCTAATTCCAACCCTTCAATCATTGTGTTTCTTCTGTTCCTTGAGTTCTTCATTTCCTCGTGCTCCCAGATCAAATGTCATATCCTCAGAGATCTTTTCTCCAGCCATTCACTCCAAAGTAGTTTCAAACTCCAGCCCTGTCTCTGTCCTTTTATTTGACTTTTCTTCACTGCATTCATCATTACATGGGGTTATCCTTCTCATTTGTTTGTTTATTCTCTGGTAATTCATCTTGTTTGCCTTCCTTTCTTACTAGTATGTGAGGTTCAAGAAAGAGGAATTCTGTTTTGGTTGTTATTTATTTCAGTTATTGCTACATGCTCAGGATATGGCAGATTGCTTGGTGCATAGCAGATATTCAATAAATATTTGTTGAGTGAATAAATAAACTCATATTCTTCTTGCCCATCAGCCCTGGGTAACCCTTGGGGAACCAGCTCAATCCAAGACCTCTTGATTCTGCCCACTGGGAACTCAGTGACAGCACCAGGGCTGACTACTGGGAGGGGTAACAGTGGCGAAGGCAGCAACTTCAGTGAATTTATAGAAGCTCAACTCATTCTGCTAAGGTTAAATTAAAAATCTTGGAGTTTCAGAGTTCTTGTTAATATTTTTTGGTGCTTAAAATCTGTGTTTATGCTTTAATGAGCCAGGATTGGAATGACTGGTTGTCAGAATGAAAAATTTCATTTTAAATTATTTTTACTACGTTGCCAATTGGAACAAGTTAACAAAAAATTTTAAAGATAAGTATTTTTATTAGCTTAAACTATAGGTGGAATATTCACTTTCGTCATATATATTTCTGGGGCAGCTTTAATAATGGAATCAGCTGTTACTCTTACCCAGTATCCTAGAAGGAATTTTTTTCTCTCAGTGTGTAACATGATAGATTCCAGAGGAAAGACATGTTTCTCAAGATTCTACAAGGAGAGTTGCCTGTGATAAGCTTGAGAATCTCTTTTTGAAAATTATTTATCTGTTTTTGGTTGTGCAGGCTTTTCTCTGGTTGCAGTGAGTGTGGGCTATTCTTCATTGCAATGTGTGACCTTTTCATGCTGTGGCTTCTCCTGTTGTGGAGCACAGGCTGTAGGGCGTGCAGGCTTTAGTAGCTGTGTCACATTGACCCAGTTGTTGTGGTTCTAGGGCTCTAGAGCACAGGCTCAGTAGTTGGGCCTCATGGCAGAGTTAGTTGCTCTGTGGCACGTGGCATCTTCCTGGACCAGGGATTGAACCTGTGTCTCCTGCATCGGCAGGCAGATTCTTTACCACTGAGCCAAGAGAGATGCCTTGGAAAACTTTATTCTTTAAATTTATCATGTAAATTTGTCACTTCTTAAGTTCACCCATATCCCATTTTCTTCTTCCAGACACAGAGAAAGATTATGTCTTCTCTTGACCTTGCAGTTGTGACAAGACATGTAACTAGTTCTGGCCAATGCGCTGTGAGCACAAGAGAGTTGTAATTTAGTCATGTAATCAGTGTCTCGGGACCTGGAGTTTTTCTCCTTCTATGGTGTCTCAGGAGCCTGTATACTGAGGTGCAGAGTCCTCGGAGGTGGTAGGGCTTCCACAAACCCGGCTCTTTCAATGACTCTCTGGTGACCTGTGTGGAGTATGTAGTATGTAGAGTGGGTCCCTGAGCCATTGAGTCCTTAAATGACTGTCTGTGGACTGTTTGAGGTACAAGGACTGAACCAAAAAATACTGTGAGAGTTTGTGGTTGGTTGTTACTGCATTGTAGCCAGTTCTAAATGCAAAATATAGTTGAGAAATGGGAACAGAGATTGATTTTTTTATTAGCTTATCTCTAGCAGAAAAGCTTTATAAATGTTTAAGGAATCCCTTTAAACTATTTTGCATTTTTTTTAAAGAACAAAAGTTTGTATGATGTATGTCTGAATTTAATAAAGGGGAATACTTTATGCATTTCCAGTTTTTCTTAATAGTATTGAAGGAAATTGAGTACTGAAGTACCTGGTTATAATATTACATGCCTTGATTATATATGAATACAGAGGAAAAAGCTCTGGGTCTTTTGTGGTTTTACTTCAAAAAACCATCTTTTAATTCCACTTAAAAGTAAGCTACAGCTACTGTCACGAGATATTTTTTCAGTTTTCATTGTGCCATGGAAATTAGCATTTTTATTAGCACAAATTATTCTTGTTTGCTAATTCCAGAGATGTCCAAAAGCAAGAACAGCCTCCTGGGCTGTTCAACTTTGGAAGAGAATAGTAAATCAACGGGTAGATAGGACCATATATCATATTAAACACAGGGAATTCACCACAAAATCATTACACTAAAAAGTGACAATTTTGATTGATTAAAATGGTATGGGCTGGATAGTGTTAAATCACTCTGAGTGATATGACATTATAATTTTACATAGCATATTTCTGCCAAGACAATGAAGGTAAAAGGCATTGTCATCAGATGATAACAGACAATAAGAAGAATCCTGATGTTAGATTTATTACCTGGTTTAGATTTAGAAAGAAGTAATTCTTGTCCTGTTCCACTTATCAAATGACTGTAAATTCAGTGATGATGTAAAATCCTAAGGCTGAGCCACTTATGGGTTTGACAAAGTGCCAGCTATAAAGTATTTATTGTCTTCAATGTTTCTGCCTTACACACTTAAATATTTATCAGAAACATAAGCCCCTCTGATAAATGTTTCTGATCTTTGTGGCTAGATTATTTTTTTTAACATCTAGATTTTTTATCAGAAACTACATCTACATTTTTATTACTTTAATAACTTTGAGCTGACAATTTGAAAAGGCAGTGGGTGAATTTTAAAATTTTCTTTTAACTTCTGTTTTTAAGTGTGAAATTTTTGCAGTAGTAGTCTTCATATAAAAATTAGGACTTCCTTGTTTTGCTATATGGGCAGAAGCCCAGTCAAATGTTCTAAATTTCATTCTATGGATATACCAAAGGCAGTGTAAATTGATGATGGTCTAGGTACAATCTAAGATAACGTATGGTGTCCAAGGACATTCAGTTCAGTTGCTCAGTCGTGTCCGACTCTTTGCGAACCCATGAACCGCAGCATGCCAGGCCTCCCTGTCCATCACCAACTCCTGGAGTTCACTCAAACTCATGTCCATCAAGTTGGTGATGCCATTCAACCATCTCATCCTCTGTCGTCCCCTTCTCCTCCTGCTCTCAATCTTTCCCAACATCAGGGTCTTTTCAAATGAGTCAGCTCTTGGTATCAGGTGGCCAAAGTACCAGAGTTTCAGCTTCAACGTCAGTCCTTCCAATGAACACCCAGGACTGATCTCCTTCAGAATGGACTGGTTGGATCTCTTGGCAGTCCAAGGGACTCTCAAGAGTCTTCTCCAACACCACAGTTCAAAAGCATCAATTCTTTGGTGCTCAGCTTTCTTTATAGTCCAACTCTCACATAGATACATGACCACTGGAAAAACCATAGCCTTGACTAGATGGACCTTTGTTGGCAAAATAATGTCTCTGCTTTTTAATATGCTATCTAGGTTGATCACAACTTTCCTTCCAAGGAGTAAGTGTCTAATTTCATCGCTGCAATCACTGAGTACATTAGGTATTTATTTTAATGCCACTTAACTCCATATCCTGTCTTGAAGGATACAGGTACAGGGTGGTCCTTACCCTGGACATAGGGGAATCTTGCTTGGGAGCACAGTCGTCTGGATCAAAGATTAGCACCCGATGAGTTGTGCTGGCCTGTGATCGGTGGGGAGGCACGTCATTGGCACGAGAGCCCTGGGAAACAGGGTGCTGTCCGGGAGCTGTGAGTCTGGTCCTGCTTAGGTCTTCTTAAGGCACTCAGAGGAAGACACACGAATGGTAAAGCAGGTCGGAGCACAGAGACACACAGGAAGAAAGCAATGAGTAGACTCCATAAGGCTTCCAAGAGCCCGAGGGTGAAGGAAGAAAAGCACAGTCACCGAGTGAGCAGCAAGAGAAGTAGAAGTTATACGAGCTGCAGTAGAAAGTTGGGCAACCAATAGGAAACCGAAACTTCTGATTCAGGACTGAAAGTGGTCTAGGCTGCTAGAAGAAAGCTGCTGAGATTACCTTTTGTCATTCTTCAATTCCCGGGGTATCGGTACAGGAAACTAACTTTAACAATAGTAAACTGGGCTTCTGACTCTTCTTCCAACTTTAAAAAGTCTAACACATGTAAGAAAGTAGAATGAACTCATCCGATTTCTGTAGAGCAGAATTTTAGCTCTACAAGAGAGCTTAGAGACATCTTGCCAAAATACTTTTCAACTTATTTTTATTACGAAGAACTTCATAATAAAAATAAAGCTCCTCCCTGCCTTTTTTTTGCTCTACTACCTGATCATATACTGTGATTGTGAGCTTCTTAAAGCCACAGACATATCTTAAGTGTTTTTTCTGGCTCTGGTACAAAGGCTCTGCTTTTTGAAGAGTGAGTCATAGCAAAATCTCATGGCATTTGTTAATTTAGATTTGCTGGCAGAGCTGGTTAATTATAAATAGTTAAAAGAGGGTATATAGTAAAAAAAATGAAGTGGTAAGACTAACCCTCCCCAGTCTATTTTAACACTCTCTCTTTTGCACATCATACACACACTCATGTACACACTCAAATAAAGGAATTCTTAGCCTTGTCAGTTGATTAAGGAGGTTTTATATCCATCAGATTTGGTCCTGGAAGATTCATTGCACAAGGCTAGCATTTGGGGTTCAAAATTGCATGGGCAAGAGGGCACTGACAGTATCCAACTAATTTATAGTTAGGTCTCCACACTTGCTTAAATTCATGGATTAAATGTGAGAAGGGTTTTACATTTGGAACATTTTCTGTTTCAAGGATAAGGAAGGTTAGTATGAAGCTCTGTTCTCCGTTCCTCTAATAATTTACGTGGAACATTCAGTATCAGTGTCATTTCCTTGAATACCAAAGGCTAAAGATTATTTTGAATAAATCTAAACCTAAATGAAGTCTCTGGGAAATCTGACATGTCCGTTAAGCAGACTGTTTCATAGAAGGAGAACAATTAGTTGAATTCAGGGACATTTCTTCAGTTTTAGTCATTTCTATGAAAGAAGGGCTGTCAAAGTTACGTCTGTCACACAAATTTGCTTCAACTTTAGTTTTATATTCCTTTGAGATAAATCCTTCAAAGCCAGAATAAATAATTCTCCAAAATAGCATATAACAAAGAAAGAATGTTATTTCTAATCTTCATCTAGGTTTTATCTTAGGAGTTATAAAGACGAAGCCTTAGTTTTGGAGTAATCTTGAAGTGGTCTGCATTGGAGAGTTGGGTTCCTTTTGCTATGAAAGTGTTTAAATTTCCTAGTTGAAAGTGGCTTCAAATGGACTTCTGAGAATTGTGATGATTTATGATACATTAGTCAAGGGTTGGGTTTAGGAGAGAGAGAAACCCAGCAATTTCCATATTAAGTTCTCTTGGAGGAGTGGACGTGTTCAGGACAAAGGCAAACACAGGATGCATTGTGACCATTCACAAATTACTCTGCTCTTTGTGACAAATGGGGTGTGTGGATTCTGTGTGACAGCAATTTTTGTCTGAATTCTGGAACAGAATAAATCAAAGAGAAACTCAAGAAGGTTTGGAGCCCTTATTTATGAAAAAAGAAAGGAAGAAGAATGAAAGTGATGAAGATCCTGTAAACAGAAAAACTTTAAAAAGACATTTCAAATGTTGAGATGTGTCTTTTAAAGGAGAACCTAAAATTGTCCTTCCCAAGGCTCAGGACTGCTAGAATTTGAGAGGAAACCTTAACCCTACCGAGGAGACAAGATCATCTTCAAAATTCTTTAGGAACCAAACCTTTTTTTTTTTTTTTAAAGAATTAGTTCTAAGGGGCCCAGGGGACTTATTCTGTCTACTACATATGATTTGTCTGTCAGTTTCACTTGATTATCAGAAATCAGTTCATTTTGTGATCAAATTTCTTTGCTGCTCTTGGCTATCTCGTTCACAACGGGAATCCTGAGTGGTTTTCACTTGGACGGAAAGTGCCATGGTTCTGCTCGCCTTGCTTCGGTTGTACTGTTGGGAGCAGGAACTTCAGACCCTGGGTCTGTCATCCACAAGGATGGCCTCTAGGAAATCCTGCTTCTTCCTGGAAAAATCGCAAAAGCACACCCATCGGGTGGGGCAGTCAGACAGGCACCAGGATGCACAGATTGGTTAGAAATTAAGAGGAGGCAGTTTACAGTCCCGTCTCAGCAGGGTACACCCTGTGCACAACAGCTCTCCTTCTTCACTTAAAATTTCTGCAGACGGGGTCTCATGCCTTCGGCCTCTTCCTTAAACCCTTATTGGCTTCACACCTGGAGCCACCAAAGGGAGACCCGTGTCTCATGATGACCCCCTAGGGCTTAGCTTAATGCTGAACACAGTCAGCGCTCTGAACCCTGTTCAGCTGGCATCTGTGGGTGGCAGCGCAAGGCTCTGACCTCTCTTTAGACCAAAGTTAAACCTTTAAAATGGAAATTTACAGATCTCTCGGATCTTACTTAAGATGATTAAAAGTCATTGCAGGCCATCTTATGATAAAAAAAAATATATATATATATAATATATATATATATAAAATATATATATTGGGCTTCATCTTGTGTAATGAATCAAGCCTGAGTGCCCTGTCATCTGTTTTAGGCCCAAGGAATCAGCTACTCAGAGAACTCACATATGGCCAGGAACCCTCAGAGGAAGAATTCCTGTAACCACATTAATGCTGAGTTCCAGCTTCCCTGGAGAAATTCAGGTGAAGTGTCTGACATTTTATGAAGACAGATTTTCTCAATAGGGTTCACTCAAGGAAGAATTTCTCTGCTCTTATTAGCTTTATTAAGCTTCCTGGACATTTAGGCGAAGAATTCTAGATGCCTTGTAGTCATTTTCTTATTCTACAGCCTCTCCTGAAGTCAGACATATTAATAAACAGTTGGTGACCTGGGCCACAGGAGACGGGTCATGTTATTTACACAGTCTTCTGTTTGTCATAGGACAAGAGTTAGATCTCTATGGGAGGATTTGCTATCCTGGGACTGAAGGTACTAAGGGTCAGACTAGCCACAAGGATTTAGGAAAAATAATAGTAGACCTCAAAAATCTTTAATGATGAGATCCTGAAATTGCTCAAGATTCTTCTGGACATGTGTGAAAAAAATGCAATTCAAATCACCTAGAGAAGAAAGAAAATGGGATGGTTTTTGTAGCTGGAATAGCTCACAGGCCCAAAGGTACTGCTGGAGGAACCAGGACCTCAGATCCTAGAAGGGATCTCAGTACCTCTGCACTCACGTTCTCTTTCTATCCTACTTTTATCTCTGCCGGGCTCTGATTGGCTTTGTTCTGCATACTAGCCTGTTCAAACGACGGAAAAGACGCCTGCTGGCAGCCCCAGTCCTGGCTTCCAAACTTAGCAACCTCAGCGGAGTGAGAACTCCTTTCTGCCAAGTCCAGTTCCATGGAAGGACTCTGGTCTTCCTTACGTCCTGTGCTCAAATGCTCCCCCCAAACACCCTCTCTTGCCAGATAGATGGGGAACTATGGTTTGACCCTCCTGGCCCACGTTTCCTTGAACCTTCCACTTACCTGTTGGTAGGAGGCACCCTGAGAAGAAAGTGATGAGTCAGAGCGGCCAGGACTAGGATGAGGAGGGCAAGACACTCACTTCAGATGCAAAATATAAGATGACATCTAACAATTCAGAAATCAAGATTAAATATGATATTTAAAGAAAGTCAAATTGGCCGCCTGTGCCTAAAAGGATTGACTGCCTGTTTTGGCTCATAAAGTTTTATTGGCACCAGGGCTGAGATGGGGGTGGGCCAGAGAGGTCGTGTGAAGGCAGGGTCAGCGTCCATCTGTGTTAAAATTGTGATATTTCGTTCAAAAGTCGTCCTGGGAAAACATAAAATGTAAGATGTAAAAGTCACAGAAGCAACTTGTTAGGGTTTAAAAGGCCAGTTTTATACTCTTTTATCCATATATGCCTATCATATGAGGCAGATAGCATTTTTTTTTTTAAGATTTTGATTTATTTTCTTCCTGTCCTACAGGATAATCTTTTGCCACTCATGCGGCTTGTAGGATCCCAGTTCCTGACCCAGGACTGAACCCTGGCTATGGCAGTGAAAGCCTGGAATCCTAACCACTAGTTAGGGAACTCCCAACATTTTAAAACATTACTTTTTTTTTTTTTCCTTATGTTAAAAGCTTTTGGAGAAAGTGGTTTTGCAATGATCCGGCCTCCTCCTCACCTGCCTCTTCATCCATCAGCTCTAACACCGAGGATGGCACACCCTGAAGCCAGTGGAGGTCAGCTGTTTAGAGGAGTGCCTTTTGCCTGGCTTCCTGGTTTGACTGGTTCAGGGCAGCAAGAAAGAATCCTGCTTTTCATTTCCTGTAGATTTTAGCAAATAAGCACCACCTTGCGGTCAAGGCAATCACAGAAAGAAAGGGGCAGGAGGCAAGGCATGCTACCAGAGGGTCTCTTTGCCTGGAAACAAGGAGTCAGAAAGAAAAGCTGCCACTAATAATGACTTGAAAGGACCTATCCTTTGTTTACTTCCAAGTATTTGAAAACCTTGTTTTGCTCTACTCACACTGTCTTTGGAATGGAGACTGCCATTTATACTTCTGCTTAAAAAACATCATATGTCTGAACTGCTCCACTTCCCAGCTAGGGTCAGGGTTATAAACTGCTGGTGACTGCTAAGTGCTCCTATAGGAGACTTTGCAGTGTTGCACTCTGGTTATAGAGTCGTGTCCTAAAGTAGCTGACGATCCATTGGTGAGGCAGGTGGGTATTAGTGAAACAAGGTGAGTCATGTCAAGAACCAGTGACCGCTTCAAGCCAGAGGAAGGAGACATTGGGAGGAGAGCAGCGTTAAGAAAATTTTCATGAAAGGGGATGGACTTAGGCCTTGAAGACAGGGCGCTCCAAGCAAAGGGAACAGCACCAAGTCAAGTTACAGGACCTGGAATATACATGGGCTATTTGGAGACTAGTAGGATATTTGACAAGTTGTGAATCAGCAGTAGTGGATGAAAGTTACCAAAGCAAATTACAACACATTAAACAGTTTCTACGGACCAAACTCTAGTGCCTTTCATGTATCAATAAATTTAATCCTTTAGCTCATTTCATCAATGAAGAAGCTGAAACTTATACTGGTTATATAATGTTTTCTGGTCACATAGATAATATTTAAGACATAGGAGTAAAATCCAGGTCTGTTTGACTTCAGTTTTCATGTCTTATTAAAAACTTCTGCAATATGGTGAAGCTGAGGCTAGGAAGGCAGGAAAGAGACAGGCTGGGGAACCTGCCCTTAGGTTTGCTCAGTCGCTCATGAGAAGGGACAAAGCAAAATGTGATTGCTACTGCGGTTTTGTGCTTCAGTGTGTTTTTAAAAAGCTTGTGCACATACTGAATACTTGTTTAGAATTACCCACGTTGTACATCCGTAACATGAAGTATGGGTAAAGAACCTGAAGAGAGCAAACACAGCCTTGATCTTGTATTTTTTGTTTGTTTGTTTCATGCAGGTAAGAGAGACACGCCAGTAATCAGAAGCTAAAAGCACTATAAAATTAAGTCTCCTAAAGAACACACAGAGTGGTAGGGTCTTTGTGTGCTTACACAAACATGGGAGATACTTGTTGAAATAACCTCTAGTTTTCCAAGGTAGCAATTTCTACTTTTATTGGTCTTCCCAGGTGCCTCAGTGATAAAAGAATCTGCCTGCGATGCAGGAGACACAGGTTCAATTCCTGGACTGGGAAGATCCACTGGAGAAGGGAATGGCAACCTACTCCAGTGTTCTTGGCTGGAGAAGTTCATGGACAGGGGAGCCTGGCGCGCTGCAGTCCATGGGGTTGCACAGAGTTGGACACCTGAGTAGGGGCATGGGCAGTCTATTTTTATGCATAATTGGAATAGATTAGCGAGTGTTGCCACTTACTGCCACTAGATGGCACTGTAAGACTAAAGTTAAATAACTTTTTCACTCTGTACTCCCCCTGCGGCACCCCACCCATTTGTTTTCCAGTGAAAAAAATGGATTAAGAAGTAATAAGAAGGCACACATGTTAAGGGGAGGGGGCTTAAAAAAAGAATAGCTTTATCCTAAGTATTATTCTTTATTCTACTGCATTTCCTTTTGGGGAACATTTACTTGTAGAAAAAGTAATTTCCAGTAAGTATTTATTTCGAGTTAATATTTTAAATTAGTTTTGGCTTGAAAATATACTCATTCACTCATAGGTGGGTAGAGCTTTAGACCTAGACTTTGGGTTGTCCTTTTGTGATGGTGTTTTAAATTGTGGTTTTAATAAAAAGAAAGCAGACGTAAGACAGTGTCCTGTGACTATTGCTATCCACATTTATGAAAACAGTATATCTTCAGAATGATATGGTGTTGGGGAGATATTCTTTTGACTCTACAGTCTCAGTGAGTTTAACAGAAGATAGCTCAGCACCTTTTATGAATGTCGTTTGACTCAAAGATACCTAGCTTGGCTAAAATTCACACAATTTTATTGTCTAAATTATGTGATGAAGATTTTTCAAAGAGGAGTAAGATTTTATTTTTTCCCTTCCCTGTTGTAGTCCTTGCTTTAGTATGCAGATTTTATTTCAGATAAAATATTTAGGATTTGGGGCTTCTGGCTTCATTTTTAATATTTCAGAATGTTAATATTGTTTTATGATCGCTTCCTTTATTCTGATGGTCTTGTATTTCATCCCAGCTCTGACACATGAGTGCTTTCTGCCTCCCTTCCTCTGCTTGTGATTCTTTCTCTGTTCTTCCTCTCTGGCTCCTGGCAAAGCAGGTCCTCTCAAGAAATCTTCTCTGCTGCATTCATGGTGTATGAATGTTTCCTTTTTCTATTTTATTTACTTTTCTGAATTTACTTCCTTATGTAGTCTCCTTTTCAGCTGCCTTTTTTTTTAAGCAACTTTGATTAACCTTAGATAACAATAAAGAAAGTGAAAATAACATAGTTTATTTCCCTCATTTTACCTTTCTCATCATTTTTGTGACTATATGACAGCAAAGTAACTGGTTGAGAGACCAATTTAGAAGATCAGTGTCTCCTTTTTATAACATCCAATCTAGCACTTCCTTGGATTGATATTCATTCCCAGTGAAAAGACTGGATAGTTGGATTCATATGGAATTAGCCTTTGTTTCTTTCTATTTCCCGCAGTTGCTCAGTGTTTTCACTGTTTCTAGCCAATTTCATCCCATCATTTTCTGCTGCCTTTAGGAGATTTCTTATAGTTCTGAATGTTTGGGGTTACACAGGGCATGGGAACAGGGCTTATGTTTCTCAATGCCCACTATTAAACCGTTTTTTTTTTTTTCCTTTCCTATCTTGCAAACATAGGTTGAAACCAACACATCTGAGATCTAGGTAGAGGTCTCAAAATTTCTACTTCTGTAGAGCCTGATTTCTGCCACATGAAGATACACTGTTCTTAGTCCTGCAGACCTCATCTCATCTTGCATCAGCTTTTCTTGGATGTGGCCAGTGCTTGCTTGTTAGGGGGCCTGCTGCCTGATGATCTGATCAGCCAGCCTGAAACTTTCTTCCTTCTATATTAGGAGGAGGTAGGTTTTTGAATGTTTCATCAATAACTGAATAACCAATATATAGGATATATGGGGCACAAGGGGCTTCCCAGATGGCTCTAGTTGTAAAGAACCTGCCTACCAATGCAGGAGCCCTAAGTGACGTAGGTTCAATCCCTGGGTCAGAAAGATCCCCTGGAGGAGGGCATGGCAACCCACTCCAGTATTCTTGCCTGGAGAATCCCATGGTTAGAGGAGCCTGGTGGGCTTGGTCCTTTGGTCCAGGGACGCAAAGAATTGGATATGACTAAGGCGACTTAGTTTGCACTCTCACACACATAGGTCACAAGAAAAACCAATAATCAAGTACCAGTTATCAAATAGTTCCTATGGAGCTCAGCTGCTGCTGCTGCTAAGTCGCTTCAGTCGTGTCCGACTCTGTGCAACCCCATAGACAGCAGCCCACCAAGTTCCCCCGTCCCTGGGATTCTCTGGGCGAGAACACTGGAGTGGGTTGCCATTTCCTTCTCCAGTGCATGAAAGTGAAAAGTGAAAGGGAAGTCGCTCAGTCGTTTCCAACTCTTAGTGACGCCATGGACTACAGCCTACCAGGCTCCTCCATCCATGGGATTTTCCAGGCAAGAGTACTGGAGTGGAGTGCCATTGCCTTCTCCAATGGAGCACAGCTAGGAAACAGAGAATATGACCCATAGTACACAAAGGAGAAATGATTTGAGAAGTCACAAATTTTAGCCCAGGGTTAAGTTTGTTTTAAATATCTTGGAGCAAAACAGACCAGTTGTAACTTTTGTTTGAATGAATCTATCTGGTAGGAACTTCTGTTGATATGCAGAGGAATCTAGGTCATTGCTACCCAGAGTGTGGTCCACAGACCATCCGCCACCAACCAGGACCTTTTAGAATTATGGACTCTCTTCTCAGTCAGAAGTTGCAGTTTAGCAAGAGCACCAGGTGATTTGCATGAACATTATAGTGTGACAAATACTGACTCAGGTCCTGGTTAGAATGAAGACAGCTTTGTCTTTTTCCAATTCCACCTTGAGATTCCCTGTAAAACAGCTCCAGTGGTTCAAGTATGATTGAACTTTGTCCCCAGATCGATTTTACACAAAGTCCCCTTCCCCCCACTACATGTGTATTCATCTTCTTTCTTTTTTATAACAATAATTTGATTTACTTATTTAATGTTGGCTGTACCGGATCTGGGGGCGTCTCTCCCTGCAGTGGCCTCTCTCATCTGCGGCTCTCCGGCTCTAGCACACAGGCTCCGTAGTTGCCGAGCTTGGTTGCTCCACGGCATGTGGGATCATCCTGGATCGGGGATCGGGTCCGTGTCTCCTGCGTTGGCAGGTGGATTCTTTACCACCGAGCCCCCGAGGAAGGCCTGTGTTAATTTTCAGTGGTCTCCCCTGTCCCTTTCAGCTGTGAAATGACTTTCTTTTCTCCTTTTTCTCTCAGGTCTCACCTGGTTTTCCCCCTCCCCCCTCCTCCCCACCACCTCTCCCGGTTCCAGCTGGTAACAGTTTATGAAGCACGCTGCAGTGTTAATACCGTGTTAAGGTGGTTTCAGCTGCTGGCTCTCGGCGACGTCAGCGTCAGGACTGTTTCACCGTGAACCCTTGCTGGGTAGGGTAAACCTGGGGCCCTGCTGAACGTCTCCCTTCTCACACTGCAGGAAGCCCCACCACTCTTGGCATCTCTTCCCCTGATGGCGGCGTTGCTGGGCTGGGTAAGCAATTAGAAGTATTCTGCTTCTGGTCAAATAATTAGGACAGTTTCAAGACTTAAAATTATTTAGTGGGCTTGACATGACATCATTGGGATCCCCTGCTATTTTAAACTTCAGTGCAGTCAGGCGTTGGAGTTAACAACGGAATGAATATTATAATCTTTATTTTTAGCACATGTAACATTTTAGAATTTATAGCACAGAAAAAAAGAAAATACTTAAAAAAATTTTTTTTTTCATACCAGCATGTTGTTTAGGATCGGCTTCAACTTCACTAAGGTGTTTCAGTTTGGCAGTTGATGTTTTAGATTTTAGCAGTAATATTTTATAACTATTAAGTTTTTTTCCAATGTACCATCATTTATTGAAAGCATTTTCTTCTTTCTTTTTCTTCAAGAAACATTCTCCACATCTCCAACTGTGAGAAGAAAGAGGGATTAAAAACACTTTGGTGGCTCAAATCTATTATAAGCCAGTTTCCCCCAAAATGCGGCATATCTAGTCTTTTTTTTCCCCTCCACAAAAGAGTATGTAGTATGCAACATGTTAGTCTTTTTTCACACTTATTTTGGTTAATTTAAACATGAAATTTGGTCAATTTTTACTCTTGCTTGCAAGGTTAACTATGGGCCAGCACTGTTTGTTTCTTTAATATTGACTTAACTCTGACTGCTGTTGACATTTTTTAAGGTCTATTTCTTTTAATACTACATAATTTAAGGGGAAAAATCAAGACTAATTAGTTGTTAATGAGAAACGCATATAATGAGAAACAAATGTAACATTAATGTCATGTACAATGTATGTCTGTGTGGTTTAAAAGGTAGGAACACAACCATTATTCAAAATTAGGGAATAAAATCATCATAATAATCACTAACAGATGTGTTGTAACTTGTGTTGCAAGTCAAGATTTCTTTGTCAGGACAATGTGTTCTCGAGTTTGATAGCATGCGTTTGATAGGAGTTGTGAAGGGTGTATGTAATTTTTTTCCCACCTAAATGTTTTAAAATCCAGCTGCCTGGCATTGTTGGAAGATTAGAAAAGACAAGCAAAGGCTTTCTCTTCCTCACAACTTTATTGTCCTCTCCTCAGCACAGAGATGCTCCTTGACGTGCTGCTGTCAAGTTGGGTTGTGGCAGCCTGTCACTTTGCCAAGCCTCTGTACACTCATGGTTTGAGCATCCTGAGTGTCTCAACTCCAAGTTTACAAATCACCCACTTATTTTGACAGACTGTTAACGTTCCATGCAATGACTGGAATGATGAGAGGACCTCATGTATCCCCAGTGTACCTGAAGCTGCCCAGCTGGTCCCCATAGTTCTCAGCCTCACTTCCGAGAACCCGCACAGCTGAGCAATCTCTTGGGTTCCAGAAACAGCCTTGCCACTTCAGAGAATTCTCATATCTGACTCTGCAATCCCATGGACCCCAGGAAGCATGCTAGGCTTCCCTGTCCTTCACTGTCTCTTGGAGTTTGCTCAAATTTATATCCATCGAGCCAGTGATGCCATCCAACCAACTCATCCTCTGTCATCTCCTTCTCCTCCTGCATTCAATCTTTCCCAGCATCAGGGTCTTTTCCAATGAGTCAGCTCTTTGCATCAAGTGGCCAAAGTATTGGAGCTTCAGCATCAGCCCTTCCAATGAATACTCTGGACTGATTTCCTTTAAGATTGACTGGTTGATCTTGCAGTCCAAGGGACTTTCAAGATATTCTCCAACATCGCAGTTTGAAAGCATCAGTTCTTTGGCTCTCAGTCTTCTTTATGGTCTAGATGGAGGGAATTCTGAAATATTTTCCTAACCAAATTACAAACCAGAAGGAATGTGGTCCTTTGGCTGGTGGTGGTGAAGATGTGAGGATGAGGGTGTGTAGGGCAAAGAAGGCAAGACAGATGGTAAAACCATCTAGAAATATTAGCATGTGTGAAATTTCAATTCTCAAGCCTTTGAATGGTATAAACCTAAGGAGGTAAAAGTAAAACAGCAATTTTCATAGTTCTGCTTATCTGTCCATCCAACAGACTTTTATTGTGCCCTCTGTGTGTTAGAGCAAAAGTTACAGCCATGACTAAAACACACAAAGTCTCTGGTCTCATTGGACTTGTGGTCTAGTGAAGAGTAGCTAATGATATTGAAGCGTGCTGATTTGTAAGCACTCATCTAATAACGTGATACCTCATTTAATCCTTATTGCAATCCTCATATTGTTCTAATTGAAAAAGTAATAAGACTAAAATGTGACATCACTGATACTAAAAATTAGAATAACACAATAACACATCCTTATAGAGATACCTACTTGTTAGAAAAATAGTTTTGATTATTGCAAACAAACATTCAAGCTACTGGAAGAATTATGTAAATATCAGTAAAAGTGTAAGAAAACATATATATTATATAAAGAGAGAAAAAGTTTCCAATGCTGTAAAATTAACTCTGACAAAACACATTTAAAGGGAAAAGCAAGCATTGGACTATGTGTAGGGAGGGTGTTTCACATTTATGTTGGAACCAGTTACTAACTGGCTTCTAATAACAGACCCTTAATTTTTCCCCAAAGTATGATAGGTACATAGACCACTTGCATCAGAGCCACCTGGAATGTTTGCTAAAATTGCCAATTGGCGGAATTTCTTATGAGTAGCTAGAGGCACAGCTCAAGAGTCTGTATTTTCCTTGAAATCCCTATATGATTCTTATATACATTAAAGTTTGAGAAGCACTGATGCAGAAGGTCATTTTCACAGTCTGGTATCTCAGATGGTCTCTATTTGAAATTCTTAGAGTTATGCTGTGAGCTGGTGAACATCTGCCTAAAATTCTAATACAGGCACTAATAGTGCATAATAACATACAGTTTCCATTAATGTGGAACAAGGGTGCCTGTTCTCTGGCACTATGAAACCTACAGTATTGTTTTGCTTTCTATGTGTGTTATGAACCAGTGGCATAAATCTCATTTTTTTTCTGACTTTATTTCTGATGTCTGTTATTTCGTTTATCATACTCAATGTTTTTAGGTTTTTTTTTTGTTGTTCGTTTGTTTCTTGTGATTTTATTATATCCCCAGTCTTCTCTCCAAACCAAATTCTCTAGTTATTTTGAAAATAATTATTTTTGTAAGGGTAAGGACAACTGATTATTAATCAATCTGTAATCAGGATCATTAAATTATTAATAGATATATGTATGTTTGTCTTTTTATTGGTCAGGGTAAGAGAGGCTGGGTTATGATAACAATTAATTTCAAAAATCTCAGTGGCTTGCCACACATGACATTTATTTCTCAGTTTTGCCACGAGTCTAACATGAACATGTGGGGCTCTGCTCGTCACTGTCACAGAGGAATGTGGGCTCAAGAAAGCTCTGTGCTTTGCAGCTACGCTGAGACATGTGCCTCTTGTTGGAGGTTTGAGGGTTGAAGGGTCCCATGTGGACTTGTAAATGCTTTGGTCTAGAAGGGACATGTACCATTTTCTCTCATAGACCGTGGGCCATGACTGGTTGCCTGGCTTCATCTAATAATAAGGGGCGGAAAAGTTGGGACAGAGTTTGTATCTTCCGTGGGCAGTAATATTCTTGCTATATTTTTGCTACCTTTAAAATCCCAGTTCAGTTCCATGCCACTTACCATGAACAAAGCAGATGTGGGTTGCTGTATTTCATTTAACTAGGAAGGAGGCAGAAAGAAGACACCTTTGCTATAAGACATTGTTACTTGTACCTTTCCATCTGTGAAAACAAGTTTTATTAAACCCCTGTGTATTTCTTACACAAATAGAAATAATGTGTAATATACAAAAGGAGAAAAATCATGATGCAAAAGAGAAACAGGATACTTGATAAAATAAAACCCATGCAATAGTTTTTAATGCAACGATTTTTTTCTTTTAAATATAACAATGCTAACACAAAGGCATACTGGTCAGGCACTACAAAAAACTGCATAGAAATTTTTTTTGGCTTAAAATTTTTAGTAAGTAAGTTATATGAAAATGCATGTTGCTCCAGCAGAAGTTACAACAGTGAATAAAACAAATGAAGTGCTTTACATTAAATTTACATTAAAGAGCATAATAATGGTTGACATGTATTCAGGCTCACTATTAGTTCTCTTGTTACTCCTTTACTAACATTATCTCTTTTAATCCTTTATAACAATCTTATGAGGTGGTTGGAGTTAACGAGGAAATAATAAGATAAATTTTGAGGAGATTGGTGCCCTCTGTTTAATTTTGTTTTGCTTTTTAATTCCTGTGAATCATCAGTAGACTTAGAAATATTAGGTTGGACTATCTGGAATGATTATTTTTATTGGCCAAAATGATTAAATATTGTCAGTTTCATGCATTTTAACCTAACAATCAAAATTTCTGAAAATAATTATCAGAACAAAAATATTCATCATTACAATCCACTATTATTATGTTAGGGCTTCCCAGATGGCTCAGTGGTACAAAATCCATCTGCCAATGCAGGAGACACACGAGACCCATGTTCGATCCTTGGGATGGGAAGACCCCCTGGAGGAGGGCATGGCAACTCACTCCAGTTTCTTGTCTGGAGAATCCCATGGACAGAGGAGCCTGGCGGGCTACAGTCCATGGGGTTGCAAAGAGTCAGGCACAACTAAGCATGCATTATCAAGTTAGCATTTATTGAATAGTTCAATATTTTTATCATTATTTTTAGCATGTTTGCTGTGCTAACCTTTTGCATGTATTTTCTCACTTAATTCTAGATTAGGTTCCTATGGTTTCTATAAGCAAATTGCCACAAACTTAAAAAGCCCATAGATTTATTATCTTTAAATTCTGGAAGTCAGAAGTCTAAATAGGTTTCACTGGGTTCAGATTAAATTATTGGTAGGATTATGTTCCTTCTGGAGATTCAGGGGAGAATCTGTTCCCGTACCTTTTTCAAACTCCAGAGTCTACATTCCCTGACTTGTAGCTTCTGCCTCCACCTTTAAAAGCCAGTGACCTCACCGCCTGACCTCTGAAGTCATGGTCACAGCTCTTTCCCTGACTCCAAAGGACTCTGTAATTACATTGGATTCTCCAGCTAATACAAAATAATCTCCCTATCTCAAGGTCCTTAATTTAATTGCATCCGCAGAGTCCCTTTGTCACGTAAGGTAACAAAGTCCCACATTCCTGGGATAAGGATGGGACAACTTCAGGAGTCATCATCCATGCCCACAACACATGGCATTATAAAGCACATTTCTGCAGCTTTTGTAGAACTACTTTTTGAGTACATTGATGTAACTGAACATTCTTAACATAGATATTTATAGAAAAAATTCCTCAATGTTTGTAAGATATAAGTAATAAATCACCTTTCGTTTTATTTCTATGACTGCTGGGAAACTCAGGGCCTAAATTTGTACTCTGTCACTGGACAACTTCTTTTCTCCTTTTCTGTGAATTCATGTTTGTTTTTCCTTATGAACTGTATATATGCATGTTTCAAATTATTTAAGAAACATGACCAGGTTGTATATTTTCAGTAAGTAATACCAAAATCATCTCTAAGCTACCAGATACAGCTTCTTGGTGAGTGGTTTCAGGATGATTTCTAAAGCTGATAGATTTAGGAAGGGAAAGGTCTTACAACTCTCTTTTGCAATAATAATATTGTTTTCTTCCCCAAAGACATCCATGGGCAGAAACTCTTATTGGCAACGTGACTACTTCTTCAGGGGGTTGATGGTAGGGCCATGTCTACAATTCCACTTGTCATTCCTGTGACTTGCTCTGCCTGATGTTGAGATAGGAGGTGTCTAAATGAATAATTTTGGACAGATAGAACTTAATGAGGGGTCTGAATTGCCCAGTGGCCTGAGGTCCTGGTGTCGTCTTCCAGGATGGTGGGTATGCACATAGTCAGACATCTTGAGTAGAACTTTCCAGTCCGGCATGCCATCACATAAACTAGAGTGTGGCTTTAACCCTGAAGTACTAGTCAGTGGAAATCTTGTTATCAGTTCTCTGACAGAATGCCTGCCACACAGTAAATGCTTCATAACTATTGTTGAATTACCAAGAGCAAAATTTGAATAGTGCACACCTTTGGAAGTATTTGTTGTGTTTTCTAGTACTAAAATCAAGATTCAGAGTCTGGTTGTTTGTACAACTGGTGGTGTCATGATGCCTCGGGATATTTCTTTGTTAAAGCTAACATAGTGTGAGGGCTTTTGAAGGTGAAATGAGTGACTGAAATGGGAAATAGGAGTGTTATTGTTCATAGATGCTTGGTGAGAAGAGGCCAAGTTGATGGGGACAGCAGAGATAGCAGGCTGAAACCTGTTTCTCCGACTGGTTTAAGGAGCTGGTTTCCAGCCCCCGGGAGAGAAGCTGAAGGAAGAGCCACGGTACCTTGGCCAGAAGCAAGGCTGATGGGCCCCCAGGAAAGAAGTGTGCCACACGCCTTTGAGGATAGAGTTATCCTCTCCTTCGCTGAGCTGTTGTAGTTCAGTTGCTCGGTCGTTTCTGACTCTTTGCGACCTCATGGACTGCAGCAGGCCAGGCTTCCCTGTCCATCACCATCTCCCCGAGTTGCTCAAACTCATGTCCACTCAGCCAGTGAGGCCATCCAACCATCTCATCCTCTGTCACCCCCTTCTCTTGGTTGAGCTGTGGATCCCACGTTCGCCTGGGTGCCGTGAGGGTCTTGGCTGCCATGTGTGTGAGAACCCTGCTTATTTCACAGAAGGCATGGGTGGCTAACACTGTACCTTGGAAACAAGTCAGCTTGTTCCTGGGCACCTGTGCATTACCTCTGGTGATTCTCAGACATTATTGGGGAGGATTTTGAGTGGGTCTTTGTGTTCAAGGGCACACTGACTCCCTACTCTTGAGGTTGTCTTTGGGAGGAAGCTGTTGGTGTCTCTTTTTTCCCTTAAGCTGTTAGAGAAGTTTTAAAGGAGAAACTGGGTTTTCATGTCCTATTTCCCTTTCTCTTGGGAAGGAGCCTGGTTGCAGGCAGTATAGATCCTGCTGGGCAGTTAGAAGGGCCTGTCTCACACAGAAAAGCCTGTGGTTTTCCTCCACTACTCATGACTTGATGGGGGTGTGTATAATGCTGGGTTAACATTAAAAAGTCACACAGGCCTGCAGCCATGAGTCACGTTTTCCCATCATATTTCTACTGCTAGTAAAGATGATATTTTGGACTCCCATCTTACTCTGGCTTTGTTTTGCAAATGTTTCAGGACACAGGTAGAAACTGTAACAACCAAGAGTGCGAGATACATAATTTACATGCAAAAATCAATTGCCTTCCTGTACACCAGTGTTTCTCTTTTTTTTTTTAATTTTTATTTTTACTTTATTTTACTTTACAATACTGTATTGGTTTTGCCATGCATTGACATGAATCCACCATGGGTGTACAACTGAGGGCAGTCTCAGCCTCTCCCCGATGTGACAGGTGGCAGTGTCTGAAGACAGTTTGGCTTGTCATGACTGGGGATGTTAGTGCTACTGGCATCTAGTGGGTAGTGGTCAGATATCTGCAAATATCTTACAATGCACTGGAAAGCTCCTACTGCAGAGAATAATTGGGCCCAAGATATGAATAGTGCAGTGTCAAGTTTGAGAGACCCTTAGAGACACAAGTAGCAACTTGCTAGGAGATATAATGAAAAAACTCCATTTAGCAGAAATTCCATACCGGCTAAAAATTTAAAATTTTCATCTAGAGAAAACTCCAGCAACAACAACAACAAAATGGAAGAATCCTTAGGGACAAACCTAACGATAAATGTGCCAGACCTGCATGAAGCAAACAGTGTTACACTCTTGACTCAACAGATTCAAAGATACCCCTTCCCTTTGGGTAGGATGTCTCAACCTTATCAAAAGTCAGTGCTCCTAAGTTGATTTATAGACTTAATATGAGCCTAATGAACATACCAATATATGTTGTTTTGTGGAGTTAGACAAGTTGATAGCAAAGTTCATACTGAAAAAAACAGGCAAGAATAACTAGGATAACATTGAGAAGGGAAAGCTATGAGAAGGACCATATTTTAAATACCCCGTAAAAGCCTTTGTAGTGAAAGAGGTGTGGGCCAGCTGCAAGGATAGGTAGATGGATCAGTGGAACAGATCAAAACATCTAGAAATAGTCCCACGTACATGTGGAATTTTATTATATGAAAAAAGTGTCAAATCATTGGAGAAAGGATGGACTGTTTACTAAATGGTGTTGGGATGACTGAACAGTTGTTTGGAAAAAAGATAAAATTATATCCTTTTCTTCTACCAGTAAACAAAAATAAACTTAAAACAGATTGTATTTCAAAGTAAAAAGACTTACATAGGGTCCTACTAAAATCTGGATATAGGGAAAGATTTCCCAAGTATGATTCCAAGTAAAGATGAGCTAAAGAAAAAATTTGATGTTTGACTATATAAACATTTATTTTTTTGTTTCAAAAATAATACCACAAGCAAAGTCAAAAGTCTAAAATTCCTAAAACATAAAGAACCTTTCAAAATTGAGAGAAGAAAGACAAAAATCCCATAGAAAAATAGGCAAAAATGCATGAAGAGACAACTTATAAAAACATTTGCATCAGGTGATTGCTTATGATGTCAAGGTCATTTCATAACACCTTAATAAGTTCAAGTTAAATTTCTCTTCTCATATATACCCTTCCAGATATGCTTTCTGTCTTTTGCTCCCTATTTTAATTTGTACAGTCCCTATGTACTCCATAAACTAGAAACCTTGAGATCATTGCTGTTTATTTGTTTTATTCATTGTCCACATAAATCTAGGATTCTAGGTATTCTTGAACTAGTATCTTTTATTTCTGTGGCCACTGGTATTGCAATAGTTTAGGTTGTCATCTCTTCTTGCCTGAGTTAATGATGAGTTTTTAACATTGAAAGCAATTATCTAAATTCATAATATGAATAATTCATATTATTCATTCATATTCTAAATTCATAATATTATCTAATTTACAGTCTGTGCTATATTAAATGTAATTATATGTAATATTTTTCCTTTAAAAATTTATGAAATATTATCTTATTGCTACCAGATAGAAAAATCTAAGCATGTAAAAGAAAAGTGAATGATTTCCTTATGAATTTATGTTTTCAATTCACTGAAATCAACCACATGAATAGCAGAGTACGTGACATTCTCCACCTGTCTTCATGTACATAAAAAGGTATCAAATATGTGTAAACATAAACAGGTTTTTAAGTAAGAAAATACTACTGTACATATTAGAAATTAAAAGACGCTTGCTCCTTGGAAGAAAAGCTGCTGCTGCTGCTTTTCGTGTCCTCTGTCTAGGGATTCTCTCTAGGCTCCTCTGTCTCTGGGATTCTCCAGGCAAGAATACTGGAGTGGGTTGCCATTTCCTTCTCTGATGCATGAAAGTGAAAAGCGAAAGTGAAGTCGCTCAGTCATGTCTGACTCTTATCGACCCCATAGACTGCAGCCTACCAGGCTCCTCTGTCCATGGGATTTTCCAGGCAAGAGTACTGGAGTGGGGTGCCATTGCCTTCTCTGGAAGAAAAGCTAGACAAACCTAGATAGTGTATTAAAAACCAGAGACATTACTTTGCCAACAAAGGTCTGTCTAGTAGAGCCATGGTTTTTCCAGTAGTCGTATATGGATGTGAGAGTTGGACCATGATGAAGGCTGAGCACTGAAGAATTGCTGCTTTTGAACTGTGGTGTTGGAGAAGACTCTTGAGAGTCCCTTGGACTGCAAGGAGATCAAACCAGTCCATCCTAAAGGAAATCAGTCCTGAATATTCATTAGAAGGACTGATGCTGAAGCTGAAACTCCAATACTTTGGCCACCTGATGTAAAGAGCCAACACATTAGACAAGACCCTGGTGCTAAGTAAGATTGGAGGCAGGAGAAGGGGATGACAGAGGGTGAGATGGTTGGATGGCATCACCGACTCGATGGACTCATGGTTTTGAGCAAACTCTGGGAGATGGTGAAGGACAGCGAGGCCTGGCATGCTGCAATCAGTGGTGTTGCAAAGAGACACAACTGAGTGACTGAACAAAAACAACTGTACATGTTATTCTACCTTTTTTTTTTTTACTTGAATTAACTTAATTAATTTTTTTTCAATAGAGCAGTGTGTTCAGTCACAAAAACTCCCAATCTAGCCCTCCCCCTCTTCCTCCCTTATAAATTCTTTATCTAAGAGACTTTGCTTTTTAAATAGGCCTCCAGATTAATCGAAAACATTTTTTATTGCCTGGTGGTGTATATTTCACAATGAACATGCTATATTTTTTGTCATCTTCCTGTGCATAACAATCAAATTTATTTCAGTTATCCTTTGACACATAAAAATCTTTATATGTATATCCTTATATTCTAATGCTTTTATTACTGTCAAAAATATTTCACATAGTGAGATTTCTTCTTTTAAGGACACTCAGCATCTTGGTTTTAACTTTAATTTTCCTGAATATTAGTGAGATTGTACATTATTTCATTTATTTGTTTTCAGTTTGGATATGTGCTTCCCAAGTTTGCCCACTTTTACGTTCACTCTTTGTCTTCTATCCGTCTGTATGGGTACTTTCCATTCTCCTGGGCTAGTAATGGATGAGTTGGCCAATTCTCAGTCCTCTATGATTTATTGGGAAGAAGAATCTCTGTTCTGAGATTTCTAAGGTGCAAAGGGACAGTCCTTTCATTACAGAAACTGGGAACAGTTTTCTCATGTTCTAGTTTTCTTCCAGGACAACTGAGCCTAGTGGGGTTGTACTGTTGGCCCAAGGATTCCATTTATAAGGTTCTCCAGAGAAACTTTGGTTTTGATGGGTCAGTGGGTTCTGTTGACTTTTGCTAGTTGTACCCTTTTAGAAAGCCAATAAATTTCAGTTTTCTGCCTTGGGTTTTAAAGAGAAGCTATTTTTGTGTGTGATTCCGCACCCCGCTCCCCCGCCCCCCGGCTCTCATCTGCCTCTGGGAGAAAAGCTCTGGTGATAGTCCTTGGAGGTTCAAGTAGAACTTAGCCTGTAGGCACATCCCCTAGTCTCTGTCACCACACTTGAGTGGTTGTTGACTTTCTCCCGAGGGACCATGGAAGGCAGAGTTATTGCTGAGACCTCTCAGGTTCTCTGTGCTCAGGTTTTATTAATAAATTATAGATTTGCTTGACTAACCAGACATTTTTTGACTTGTAAATTATTTTCCCAAGGAAATGCTTCTCAGTTTGGGATTATCTAACCTTTAGGGTTATGTAGAGAGCATTGTGTAGCAATTAAGAACCAGGAATTTTGGAAAGAAATACATTACAGGTCCTAGTTATTTTACTTGTTAACAGGGCTTCCATTTATTTATCTATAGTATATGCATGGTGATTATTACATTGTAGGATCATTTGTAAAAATAGCAATTAAGTGAAGAAAAAGTTAAAGTGCTTAGCGAAGTATCTGACATATAAAGACCTAATGAACTGAAACTGAGTAGAAATATTTATGATTAAATCTGTTGGTGTGTATGCATATCCTTAAGCTAATCTTTTGGTTCTGGTAAGTCTAACTACTATGAATTCCCTCTACTGATCAGTCTTCACCTTTGCTGTTCTAGCAAACATCTTTCCGTGTCATTCCTTTATATGTTTCAAAAGTTTGCCAAGTAGTAAAGTCCTTTTTCAACTGTATTTAGTGGTCAGATTTCCTTCACTTTCAGAATTTTACTTAGAATGCATTCAAAATGAAAAGCACATTCCTGTGGGCTTTGTGAAAATCAGTATTTTACTTGTGTGCTGCTTTTGGGGGAATCTTAAGCATCATTTTTGAAACTATTTTTAATGTATTAAAATTGGTTTAATATAAATAATGGCAGAGGCAGACAACTTGCAGAATTGAAGGCTAATAAATTTTTTTGCCTTTTTCAGTAAAGGTTTCAGGTGAAACTTAAGTTTAAAGTAGTCTTTAGCAGCCTCAGGCTCTGCAAAAAACAGCTCCAGCAACAAATCAAAGAATGATGTTTATGTTCCTCTTATAGAAAGATCATTACCAATTGATCTTTTCAGCAAAACCTACACACACGAATAGCTGTAGAATAATTGAAGTGGAATCAGTATGTTTTTTTGAAAGTGACCAACAATGTTATGTGATGTAACTAACCCTTTGAAAGCCTTCTCTCTGGAACGTGTGAACATGCTGAATTTTATTTTGATTACGTGTTGTTAAAAATCCCTGTTGGGCTTTTTGTCTTGGAAATTCTGTTATTTTTCATTGTGTTTCAGGAAATGTGCCTATAGTGGCCATCCATGATTCTCATGAAGGGCAGTTGACCTAAGAGTTTAGAGAGAAAGAGTTGGGCATCTCTTCATTCAGTGAGCACTGACTAACTGCTAGGACCTGTGCTCAGTTCTGAGGCTGCAGTGAAGGGAAATAAAAATGGATATGAGCTTCTTGGAGTCCTAGCCTGGGGGAGAAGACAGAAGTTGCATTTTAAGCGTAATTAATTACAGTTGTGAGAAATGCCCTGAAGGAAAAGTGTAGGTAAAACAAGCAAGGTGACAGAGTATTGTTGTCTTAACAGGCAGATCTTACACTATAAATTTCACACCAACGCTTCCTGAGAGATGATATCTGGGAGTTTTAGATGTGACACTTGTAACTGGACAAGGGAACAGGAGAAGGCTTATTGAGTCTTTGCTGCACGTCATGCGCTTTAGATGCATTGTTTAATTTTAAGAACAGCTCTAAGAGAAATTATTTTTCCTATTTACACATAAGGAAACAGATACAGAGAAGTCAAGTTATTTCTGCAAGCCTTCCCAGTAACTGTCCAGGACTGACCTCAACCCCTGCTGATCCCAGCATCCTACTTCTAGATATGATTAGCTCTTCTAGCAGATTCTTCACATTAACCAATAGCCTTCCTTTGCCTTAGGCCAATATGCTTCATGGATATTTTCTGTAAAATGTTAAGGGAATGTTATCACGCAAGTTCTCTCTTTTCACTTGAGGCTCTCAAAGCAAATAGAAAAGGAGGCATAATTTGTGTGTCCTAAATGACAAGGAAAAATCAGCATTTTCATGATTATTTGAAATAGTTTCATTTGAAAAAAGTCTGTAGGTGGTTAGCGAACTTGTTAAAAAAAAAAAAGGTGATACAGGAAGTACTGCTTCTTTGGTATTTACCAGGGAAAATGGTCAGTTTCATGAATACCCTTTTAATTATGTACCTTAATGCAATGCAAGGCCTTTAAATTAGATTTTATAAAATCTGGCTGTTAAGACAGTATTCAGTTAAATGGAAAAATATTTCAAAGTCATGTCAGGCATATGAGGGTGAACTATTTTATATGTATACAAACTTTGGATTCACGTAATATCTTCTATGAATGTAGAGATGATTCACAAAGTAGAAAAGACTGACACAGAATACAGGAAAGAAGAAGAAAACTGCTTTCAGGTGCAGAGTAGTGAATGCATAATTCAACCGTTAAAAAGAATAAATTTATGACCAGCTGATCAGTTAACATTATTTGTGGCTTCCTGTGGTTAAATGGTACAGCTAATTCCATTCTCTTTCATGATCCACAGACATTCATTTGCCAATGAAGATTAAAGTGACACACTCAGTAAATGGATCTAAAAACCAACTAATAAAAGTGGAAGTTGTGAATAGTGGCCTATCAGTGTCAGTTCCAGGCTTCACACAACACCAAGCTTGCTTCCCAGAAATCTAGTCCATTGGTATTTATTTGGTATTGGACATTAGTTATTTACTTATAAAATATGTGCTCATTACAAAGGTCTGTGAGTGCAGATGCATTAATTATTCATCCTAAGATTCTCAAACATGTTGGAGGTTCCGAAAGGTAATTTCAACTACTGATGGGAAACGTTCCACATGAGAGCCCATCAGCAAGGTTTCAGGAAGTGGGTCATGGATTTGGAAGGTCACAACCGGTCAGGCACTTTTACCATCTCCCGTAAAGTTCTCTGACATTTAGAAAGACAGACGAGATAATTAGGAAATTAGATATACTTTTTTCCTCTGAAAAATCAATATATTAAAATCTATTGAAATACATAAATTTGTATCTTATTTACATCCTTTTCCTCCCAACCACAGTCCCTTGAGTGACTAGAGACTAAGAATTACAACATCATGAGATTGTAGAAATCAGGTTTGTTTTACTGTATTTATGTTTTAATGGAGTAAGAGTGAATCACACATTGAAGATAGCCTATATCAGTGTAGAAATCTAGGTATGAAGACAGAAATATTAGAGGATTGTTAATTCATTTTAAGAAATGTTTTATTTTTTCAGTGTTTAATATTTTCCATGGTTTTTGTCTAAATACTAAGCTCTCAATGCCTTAAAATGATTTATCTTTTGAAATTTAGTTTTAATTACTCTAAAACATTCTAAAAATACTAGTCATTAACTTCATATATACACAAACATATTATACAAAGTATAACTATATATCATTGTTAAAAAAAACCAAGCTGTACATACCTATACTCAGAAAAATGTGGAAGTGTCCCTGCATTATTCCCCTACCTCCATTCCTCTTCTGAGAGAGAACACTGTCAATAATTTTATAAGCTTCTTTCCTATCCTCTTCCTCTTCATTTGCTAATAGGAGTACACACACATATATATTCATATATATCTCCTTGACTTGTAAAAATGGGATAAAGTACTTAAAAAATTAAATTTATTAGACATATTAAACAGTCTCAAATGAAGTAAAATGTCAGAGAAAGACATGGTTTATATGTGGAATCTAAAAAACAAAACAAAGGAATATATATATGTGTGTATATGTACATATATGTATATATATAACAGACTCACAGATAAAAAGAAAAAAACTGGTAGTTACCAGTGAAGGGGGGAGGGGAGATAGGGGTATGGGACTAAGATATACAAACTACTATGTATAAAATAAATAAGCAACAAGGATATATCGTACAGCACAGGAAAATATATCCATTGTTTTGTAATAACCTTAAATGGAGTATAATCTATAAAAATATTCAATCACTATGTTGTACACTTGAAGCTAATATAAATAAATTAACTATACTTAAATTAAAAAAAGATGAGTTTAATGTTTTGAACACATACAAAAAATGAATAAAAATAAGTTTGCATTTGATTCTTTATCTTGGGAGTGATATATTTAGTATTTGTTAGGGTTTCACCTAGGAAAAAAGTCTCTCATATGAAGCTATGTCTATTTTTATTGTCATTATTAATGCATTCTGTCTTCTTTTGTGTTAATTACCTAGTGTAAACTTGTAGTGGTCTTTCATTAATGGTAATTCTTGTAATCTTTTGTTCCATGTAAATGCAAAGTGCTTGGAATATATAACTGTTTAAAATTGTTTTCTTTGTAATTTACAATGAAGATATACTTGCATTTTCTGATTAGATAATTTGTGAAGGGATAGTCTAAAATAGAAGCAAGTACATAAACATGTAATATTTGATCTTGCAAAGAGAAGGAAGATATGTAATAAGAAATCTCTAACTTCCTTGTGAGACATAGTGAACTGAAAATGAACCCTGGTGTTTCAGGAGAGTTAGAGCCCTTTTGTTAAAGATACAAAGATGCTATTGTATATGTAAGGGGAAAATGAGGAGAGAGAAGAAGCAGTGTTTAGAACATTTAACATATATATATATATTTATTTCCAGAGGATATTAAACTATTTTATCTTACTGTAAACTTTCTTTTCCTTTCAATTTCAAGAGGGATTTTTGCACATGGATAAAATAATTCAGACAGTATTGAATGATACCAAATATAAAGTAAAATCCTCTGACCTTATCCTATGCCTAGTATCAATCCCACTCTAAGAGGTACCTTTTAAAATGTTCCTTTATTCCCTAAATCCCAACTCAAGAAGCAATTAAAGAGCTTATTGACACTGAATCTGATGAAACCATGAGACAGAGATCCTTTATGCTGTAATAATAGGGCTCTGTGGTATCAAGATAGCCTGAACCCTTAGCCATAGGTTAGAATTTTTCCATTGTTAAAAGCTTCTGGAGTTCTAACTATAATAGCTCTCGATGGGCCCATGGTAACAGATGCAGACAACAGAGGGTTACCCGGATTTATCTGTTCTTATGTTTCTGTGGCACATCTGTGACTAAGAAGTATGTGGGTGAAATGTTCATTCAATAAACATTTATTGAATATCTATTATATGAAGCCACACATAGGCATGTTCTAGGTTATGGAGATGCAGATATGAACTAAACAAACCACCTGTCCTCATAGAGCTTACATTTTAATAGAGCATTCTGTCAATAAATAAGAACAAATAAATTTATAATGTTAGATAGTAATAAATTCTTTCTATAAAAATATAATACACAATAGTGTCTATTTAGATAGAGATAAATGTCAACAGAAATTAGAATGAAACTAGGAAGTGATCCATCAGGAGGAAAAACATTCCAGTTGAAGGGAATGTCAAGTACACATTTCCATGGCAGCAGCATAGTGCTTTGTGGGAACTGCACAAAGGTCAGTATCCTGGAGTGGAGTGAGTAAAGGGGAGAATGGTAGTGTTTCATCTAGGAGACCAGAAACTTGACCAGGGGACAAACCAAGTGGGATTTAGAGGCCAAGGAAAGAACTGTTGATTTATTTGATAAGATGATAAATTGTTGGAGAATTTTGAGCAAGAGATGGGCAACATTTATTTTTACACTTAAAGAAAACTGGTCTGGCTGCTGTGTGTCTATCTATGTGCAATGGTTGGAAATCTTGGTATAGAAGGCATTCCATAGAGGGTATATGCAGACTTTGAAAGTGGGTACAATATCAGATTCATGCCAGAGCTATTCTGTGTGAAGCACTCCTTTGTAAGTTCTTTCAACACAGGATGCTTTTCCCAGCTATTAAAACTGGCCAGGGAGCAGGAGGAGTGGAAGCTAAAGGCAGGCTGGGAGAGCAGCAAGAGCGCTTCCCAGAAGTGGTCCTACTCCTAACATGTGCAGGGCCTAAGGTACGTATTTACCATGAAGGACTGCATGGCATTTCTAAATATTTAAAAGTTACTAATCAAGCTAATAATGAAGAATAGCAAGGAAAGATAAGAGAGCCTTCCTAAGTGAACAATGCAAAGAAATAGAGGAAAACAATTGAATGGGAAAAACTAGAGATCTCTTCAGGAAAATTAGGGATACCAAGGGAATGTTTCATGCAAAGATGGGCACAGTACAGGACAGAAATGGTATGGACCTAACAGAAGGAGAAGATATTAAGAACAGGTGGCAAGAATACGCAGAAGAACTACACAAAAAAGATCTTCATGTCCCGGATAACCATGATAGTGTGGTCCCTCACCTAGAGCCAGACATCCTGGAATGTGAAGTCAAGTGGGCCTTAGGAAGCATCACTATGGACAAGGCTAGTGGAGGTGATGGAATTCCAGCTGAGCTATTCAAATCCTAAATGATGGGGCTGTTAAAGTGCTGCACTTAATATGCCAGTAAATTTGGAAAACTCAGCAGTGGCCACAGGACTGGAAAAGGTCAGTTCTCATTTCAGTCCCAAAGAAAGGGCAATGCCAAAGAATGCTCAAGTTCAGTTCAGTCGCTCAGTCGTGTCTGACTCTTTGTGACCCCATGAATCGCAGCATGCCAGGCCTCCCTGTCCATCACCAACTCCCGGAATTCATTCAGACTCGTGTCCATTGAGTCAGTGATGCCATCCAGCCATCTCATCCTCTGTCATCCCCTTCTCCTCCTGCCCCCAATCCCTCCCAGCATCAGAGTCTTTTCCAATGACTCAACTCTTCGCATGAGGTGGCCAAAGTACTGGAGTTTCAGCTTTAGCATCATTCCTTCCAAAGAAATCCCAGGGTTGATCTCCTTCAGAATGGACTGGTTGGATCTCCTTGCAGGCCAAGGGACCCTCAAGAGTCTTCTCCAACACCACAGTTCAAAAGCATCAATTCTTCGGCGCTCAGCCTTCTTCACAGTCCAACTCACATCCATACATGACTACTGGAAAAACCAAAGCCTTGACTAGATGGACCTTAGTTGACAAAGTAATGTCTCTGCTTTTGAATATGCTATCTAGGTTGGTTATAACTTTTCTTCCAAGGAGTAAGCGTCTTTTAATTTCATGGCTGCAGTCACCATCTGCAGTGATTTTGGAGCCCCCCAAAATAAAGTCTGACACTGTTTCCACTGTTTCTCCATCTATTTCCCATGGAGTGATGGGACCAGATGCCATGATCTTCATTTTCTGAATATTGAGCTTTAAGCCAACTTTTTCACTCTCCTCTTTTACTTTCATCAAGAGGCTTTTTAGCTCCTCTTCACTTTCTGCCATAAGGGTGGTGTCATCTGCATATCTGAGGTTATTGATATTTCTCCCGGCAATCTTGATTTCAGCTTGTGTTTCTTCCAGTCCAGTGTTTCTCATGATGTACTCTGCATAGAAGTTAAATAAGCAGGGTGACAATATACAGGCTTGACGTACTCCTTTTCCTATTTGGAACCAGTCTGTTCTTCCATATCCAGTTCTAACTGTTGCTTCCTGACCTGCATACAGATTTCTCAAGAGGCAGGTCAGGTGGTCTGGTATTCCCATCTCTTTCAGAATTTTCTACAGTTTATTGTGATCCACACAGTCAAAGGCTTTGGCATAGTCACTAAAGCAGAAATAGATGTTTTTCTGGAACTCTCTTGCTTTTTCCATGATCCAGCAGATGTTGGCAATTTGATCTCTGGTTCCTCTGCCTTTTCTAAAACCAGCTTGAACATCAGAAGTTCACAGTTCATGTATTGCTGAAGCCTGGCTTGGAGAATTTTGAGCATGACTTTACTAGTGTGTGAGATGAGTGCAATTGTGTGGTAGTTTGAGCATTCTTTGGCATTGCCTTTCTTTGGGATTGGAACGAAAACGGACCTTTTTCAGTCCTGTGGCAACTGCTGAGTTTTCCAAATGAGCTGGCATATTGAGTGCAGCACTTTCACAGCATCATCTTTCAAGATTTGAAATAGCTCTACTGGAATTCCATCACCTCCACTAGCTTTGTTCGTAGTGATGCTTTCTAAGGCCCACTGACTTCATATTCCAGGATGTCTGGCTCTAGATGAGTGACCACACCATGGTGATTATCTGGGTTGTGAAGATCTTTTTGTACAGTTCTTCTGTGTATTCTTGCCATCTGTTCTTAATATCTTCTGCTTCTGTTAGGTCCATACAATTTCTGTCCTTTATCGAGCCCATCTTTGCATGAAATGTTCCCTTGGTATCTCTAATTTTCTTGAAGAGATCTCTAGTCTTTCCCATTCTGTTCTTTTCCTCTATTTCTTTGCATTGATAGCTGAAGAAGGCTTTCTTATCTCTTCTTGCTGTTCTTTGGAACTCTGCATTCGGATGCTTATATCTTTCCTTTTCTCCTTTGCTTTTCGCTTCTCTTCTTTTCACAGCTATTTGTAAGGCCTCCCCAGGCAGCCATTTTGCTTTTTTGCATTTCTTTTCCATGGGGATGGTCTTGATCCCTGTCTCCTGTACAATGTCACGTACCTCATTCCGTAGTTCATCAGGCACTCTATCTATCAAGAATGCTCAAACTACCGCACAATTGCACTCCTTTCACATGCTAGCTAAGTAATGCTCAAAATTCTCCAAGTGAAGCTTCAAAAGTATGTGAACCAAGAACTTCCAGATGTTCAAGATGGATTTAGAAAAGGCAGAGGAACCAGAAATCAAATTGCCAACATCAGTTGGATCATAGAAAAAGCAAGAAAATTCCAGAAAAACATCTACTTCTGCATCATTGACTACATTAAAGCCTTTGACTGTGTGGATCACAACAAATTGTGGAAAATTCTTAAAGAGATGGGAATACCAGACCACCTTACCTGCCTCTTAAGAAACCTGTATGCAAGCCAAGAAGCAACAATTACAATCAGACATGGAACAATGTACTGGTTCCAAATTGGTAAAGGAGTACGTCAACATTGCATATTGTCACCCTGCTTATTTAACTTATATACAGAGTACATCTTGTGAAATGCCAGGTGGATGAAGCACAAGCTGGAATTAAGATTCCCGGGAGAAATATCAATAACCTCATATATGTATATGATACCACCCTTATGGCAGAAAGCAAAGAAGAACTCACTGAAAGAGGAGAGTGAAAAAGCTGGCGTAAAACTCAGCATTCAGAAAACTAAGATCATGGCATTCAGTCCCATCACTTCATGGCAAATAGATGGGGTAACAATGGAAACAGAGGCAGACTTTATTTTCTTGGGCTCCAAAATCACTTCAGATGGTGACTGCAGCCTTGTAATTAAAAGACTCTTGCTCCTTGAAGGAAAAACTATGAGAAACTTAGACAGCATATTAAAAAACAGAGACATTACTTTGCCAACATAGGTCCCTCTAGTAAAAGCTGTGGTTTTTCCAGTAGTCATGTATGGATGTGAGAATTGGACCATAAAGAACGCTGAGCGCCGAAGGATTGATGCTTTTGAATTGTGGTGTTGAGAAGGCTCTTCAGAATCCCTTGGACAGCGAAGAGATCAAACCAGTCAATCCTAAAGGAGATCAGTCCTGAATAATCACTGGAAGAACTATTGCTGAAGCTCCCAATACTTTGGCCACCTGACGCAAAGAGCTGACTGATTAGAAAAGACCCCGATGCTGGGAAAAGTCCACGGGGTCACCAAAAGTTGGACACAACTGAACGACCGAACAACAGCATATCAAGCTAAAGTGCATTCTGTTCTTTTCTTTAATAAGTATACTTTCAAAATTCCTCTGGAGGAGGAAATGACAACCCACTTCATTATTTCTGCCTGGAGAATTCCACAGGCACAGTAGCCTGGCAGGCTACATCCATGGTGTTCCACAGAGTGGGACACGGCTGAGCATATCTGCATACCTTCAAAATTAGTTGGAAGACAAAATTTAAGGTTCTATGACTTATTGTAGTTGCTATATTCAACTGTATTAAATAAGATTACTTCCTCATCAAAAGACATTATAGAGTCAAAAAATAAACTACAAAACATAAAATAAAAATGTATTTGAGACATATTTAGCTGGCAAAATTAATTTTCAGATATATGAAAAAAAAAAAGAAAAAGCACCTAAGAGGAAAATGGTCCAAACATGTGAATAGGTATTTCACAAGGGCAAAAAGAAATCAGAAAATATAAAATGTTTTACAATATAATTAAGATCAAGAAATAGAAAGTAAAACTAGAATAAGGTATGACCTTGATAGGAAAAAATTAAAATTGATTGGAAAAAATTAAAATCAAAGACTGCAAGTTTTGAAGAGGATGTAGAGCTGTAAATACTTTTAAGTAATATAAAAATTATATAAGTATAGTTGATATAAAATATGTTTCAGTATAAAATATAATTTTTAAGGTTATATTACACTTATAAAATATTCATAATATAAACAAGCTCCAAGGATATATTGTACAACATCTGGAATATAATTTGTACCTCTTAATCCCCTACCTCTATTTGCTCCTTCAACCTTCCCTTTCCCTACTGGTAACTACTAGTTTGTTCTCTATATGAGTCTGTTTTTTTTGTTGTTGTTGTTGTTTTGTCTAGTTTGTTTTGTTTTTCAGATTCCGCATACGTGATATCATACAGTATTTATCTATCTTACTTGTCTCACTAAGCGTGCTAATGCTGCTAAGTTGCTTCAGTCGTGTCTGACTCTGTGCGACCCCATAGATGGCAGCCCACCGGGCTCCTCTGTCCCTAGGATTCTCCAGGCAAGAACACTGGAGTGGGTTGCCATTTCCTTCTCCAAAGCATGAAAGTGAACAGTGAAAGGGAAGTTGCTCCATCGTGTCTGACTCCTAGCGACCCCATGGACTGCAGCCTACCAGGCTCCTCCATCCATGGGATTTTCCAGGCAAGAGTACTGGAGTGGGGTGCCATTGCCTTCTCCGCTCACTAAGCATAATACCCTCCAAGCCCATCTATGTTGTTGCAAATGGAAAAATCTCATTGTTTAAAAATGAGCTTCACATGCAACCTCTTTGAAGAAAGTACTTAAAAGATTGGCAGACACTGTAAGATACTGATCCACTTGATCTATTCATTTGTTGATGGGCGCTTGGCCTGCTTCCATATCTTGTAATTGTAAATGATGCCGCTATGAACATTTCTGACTCCTTGCATATCTGAAAAACGTGTCTATTTTCATAATTCTTTGATTCATCTTTGTGAAGGATTTTGGGTTCAAGACTGTTTTAAACATCAGAATTGTACGGCATTCCCCCCTCACATTTACTCTGGCACTCAGAACCAAAAGGTGACATAGTTCAATGCTAATACTGGTCTTTTTTAGGGAATTTTTTTTTTTTAGGTTTCATGTCATCTGTTGTATTTTCCTTTTTTTTTTTTCAAAATACAAATTAATTACATTTTTTAATTTACAAGGATTCTTCTGTGATTGCTTCTTTTGCCCACAGAAGCTTACTCTTGTGCTCTGAATACAGTAGCCATTTCAAATCCTCTGATAAAGCCAGTTACATTTTTTGATGTGTCTCCTCTTCTCCAGAGTTATCTCTGTTCTACCATGGGTCATTTCTCCCATTGTTCACCTTTATCTTTCTTTTTTTGCTATTGGTTTTATTTATATTTCTGAGCAAAATAGTAGGTAAATGTAAAATCAGATATAATCTAAAAGAAGGGTGAACATACTAAGTTACGCTTCATTTTTATTGATTTAAATAAACAGGAAATTATGAATGGTTTGTTCTGTTAAGCATATGTCTGTTTGTAAAGCATCATATGTATTTTTTTCTGTCTCTAATCAAGTAAGAAAGAAAACTGATGAGTGAGCCATACATTTCTGGGGGAAAAATGTGACTAAGAGGATTGTAACAAAGCACTTAGGAGAGATTAGAATAAGCAGGTGGTGGTGGTTTAGTCACTAAGTCATGTCAGGACTTTTTACAACTCCATGGACTAGCCCATAAGGCTCCTCTGTTCATGGAATTTTCCAGGCACGAATACTGAAGTGGATTGCCATTTCCTTCTCCAGGGGATCTTCCTGGTCCAGGGGTCAAACCCATGTCTCCTGCATTGCAGGCTGATTCCTTACCGTCTGAGCCGCTGTGGATTCCCAACCAGGTAGATAAGGAGGCGAGTTTATTAATGACATATGTCAAATATACTTTAATCACTTTTGTGTTGCAAAAGTTATAAAATAGCTAAATTTCCTTTTCTTTTATTGAGGTATAGTTGATTTACAATATTATATAATCTTCAGGTGTATAATACAGTGATTTACAATTTTTAAAGGTTATACTCCAATTAAAGTTATTATGAAATATTGTCTATAATTCTGCTAAAACAGCCAAATTTTCTTGAAATGGTAGTAACTGTATCTCAACAAATCTGGGGTGCCTTTGAATGAAAGATGTATCATTTTTTAATACTACCAAGAAAAAGAAAATCACTTTTCAAAATCATTCTTATCATTTAAAGTATTTAGACTTGGTTAGGTATAATTTTGATCCTTGTGAATACACACAGGGAAAAGCTAAGCAAAATAAATTAAGGTCTAACTAAAACTTTTTCACATCCCAATTCTTCTAAGCCACTTCTTGACTCAAAGTCATCAGGGTCTGAGTTTTTTTTTTTTTTTTTAAATGCAGTTCCACCCTTTTGACTCTTGAAAGTATTGATGAGGCAGCATTTTTTAGATATGTGCTTCACTCATTATCTCTGGGAGTTTCTTCCAAACAATTGACATCCCTTCAGCAAGTTTTGATGCTGATGTTTTCCTGTTCTTGACAGCAGGTATCAATGGCAAGTTTCAGTCGACAAGCAGTTCTCATAGCTCTTCCTTAAATATTTTGATTTTTGAAATGAGGGCTTCTTGTTGTCCCGTCATACCTCTTGGGATAACAACAAGTAAGCACATGACAAAGCAGCGGCTACACTGTGTCACACCTACTCTGGATAGAACCACACTAGGTGATGCCCTTTATTGGGATGGGGAGGGAAATGGGAGCGAGTTTCAAAAGGGAGGGGATCTATGTATTCCTATGGCTGACTCATGTTGAGGTTTGACAGAAAACAGCCAAATTCTGTAAAACAGTTATCCTTCAATAAAAAGTAAATTAATTAAAAATAAATCCTGTGCACAACAATGAACACCCAGCACAATCAAAAATAAATGAATAAAGAAATGAAAAAAAAAAGGATATTAATGTGGAAGGAAAAGGGAATGTCTTAGAAATAATGAAAAAGCAGAATTCATCCTTTACCTCTGAAAGACAAAATTTCTAATTTCTATCAGTTCAGTTCAGTTGCTCAGTTGTATCCGACTCTTTGTGACCCCATGGACTGCAGCAAACCAGGCTTTCCTGTCCATCACCAACTCCTGGAATTTACTTAAACTCATGTCCATCGAGTTGGTGATGCCATCCAATCATTTCATTCTCTGTCACCCCCTTCTCCTCCCACCTTCAATCTTTCCCATCATCAGGGTCTTTTCCAATGAGTCAGTTCTTTGCATCAGGTGGCCAAAGTATTGGAGTTTCAGCATCAGTCCTTCCAGTGAACACCCAGGACTGATTTCCTTTAGGATAGACTAGTTGGATCTCCTTGCAGTCCAAGGGACTCTCAAGAGTCTTTTCCAACACCAGAGTTCAAAAGCATCAATTCTTCAGCGCTCAGCTTTCTTTATAGTCCAACTCTCACATCCATACATTACTGGAAAAACCATAGCTTTGACTAGTCGGACCTTTGTTGGTGAATTTCTATCACCCCTACAAATTTTAATAAAGTCCTTATAACAGACACAAGTTTTTTTTTTTTTTTGTAATGATAACAGCTAACATTTATTGAGCACTTACTATGTACTAGGGTGGGTATTATTTTCTACTTTCTAGGTGTTAACTCAGTTACAACAGCATAATGTGGTAGGTACTGTTTTTTTTTTTTAACTTTTTATTTCATGTTGGAGTATACCTTATGGACAATGTCATACTAGTTTCAGGTGGACTGCGAAGGCACTCAGCCATACATATACATGTATCCATTATTGCCCAAATTCCCCCCTCCCCCTTATCAAGTCTGCTGCATAACATTGAACAGAGTTCCCTGTACTATACAGTAGGAAAAATGCAGGTATTTTTAATGATACCAAAAGTCAAGTCAGTTGATCATGATTATAGGAAAATTGGTAAGATATAGTTGGTTATTTGACTCGTAAAGAGCATTTTATTTCTGAGAAGAGCAAACTGTGTTAAAAACTGTAATTGTATCCATGGTTAGGCTTCCCTCCATATGTGCTGCTTCTCTCCATATGTAGTCGTCTATACCGTTTGGATTTACTTCCGTGTCCTCTCTGTGTCTGTCTCAGGAGTCTTAGCCTGCCTCAGGAGATCCTTTGCTTTCTTTAGAAAGCGTTTCTGTGGTTTTATTCTGAGGCATTGCTGCTACCTCATCCTCTGAGAGAAGGAAGAGAAAGGCTTGAGAGGAGAGCTCACTGACTCGTCCATGCAAAGTCTTTTCCTTTATTTCCCTGATACAGCCCCACACATTCTGTTGCTCCTTGCTCTAGTTTCACTCAAAACTTGTACCTCTACGGTGGTCTTCTGCAGCTTTTTAGCCTGTACTCTCTTATTTGCCTCTATTTAGCCTCTAAGTTGAGAAAATTCTGTGGTCTACTGATGGCTGCTATTCTCATCTCAGTACTATTCAACATTTAGTCCCTTCTGTTCATATTTCTATTATTTTCACGTGATTTTAGGAAACAAGGAAGGTGAATGTGTATAGTCTGCCATTTTGATCTGGAAACCCATCGGATTTTAAAAGATGTCAAGATTATACATTCTAAGAAACTAAGACTTTTTTTGGTGTGGTTTAGGTGCACCGTAAATTTGAAGATATAAATAGTTTGAGTCTGCAGCTAGGTATTATGTTCAGCTTATGTTCTCATGTTGTACAGATATTGTAGGTGGAGGCATCAGTTTGGCACAAAGGTTTGGATTTACTCTTTAAGTTATTCCAATTTAGTTTGGGATATCCCAGTTGAGCATCTCAAATTTAGAAAAATTTCAAGTTCTTAAGGAACAGATTATGTTTTAATTATTGCATTTCAGAGTCACAAAATACTCAGTCATTTTTACCACTAGAATATGTTCCATAAGGAAATAAAATCTAAACTGAAGTACCGTTCCTTCTGTTGCTAAGAGAAAAATGTTCTTAAAAGGCTTACCTCATAGAGTTGGATTTACAGACTACTTTCTAAGCAGCTCACCTCACAGCCATCATTGACTTCCATAACTTAATATAAAGAAAATCTGTTTCTTCATAGATTAGGGTTGTAAGATTTATTGGTGACTGAAGCATGTAATTCCCATAAATAAGTTCTGGGTTAGATTCTCCAAGGCCAAAGGGCTCACGTGACATTTTTCATTTGGGTACAGAATGGCCATTTGGGCTTATAGGATCATTGAACCTACATTTCTAGTAGTTGACACTGATCCATTCAAAGTCTATAAAATATAGGAGATGCCTCAGATGCCTCTAAAGTTTTGAAATAAATAATTCAGACACCTTATAATTTTTTGCCTGCAGACTCTTTGACACTAAGTGAAGGCAAACTTGGTCAGTACTTACATGGGAAATAGTCAAATAAAGAATGGAACCAGTGATGGCTAAAGCAACAAGAATCCTTCCCCTCCTCCCAGTATTTTTACAATCTTCACGGAGCAGTTTCTGGTATAGTATTAATATTGTTTTGCAGTGAGTAGGAGTTTTTCAGATGGTACATTTTAGTTTTTAGATGAAAGAAGGTAGGTGATCTTAGTTCAGAGACTACAAAATAAAGCTGCTTGGACACAAACTATTTAATCCTTATAGTCTGACTAAAATAATCTGCTAGGAATTAATGGAAACATTTCTAAATGTTAGAGTGATTTTTATTTTTTAGAAATTGCATTTCAGTTGTTTTTCCTTTTTTCTTTTTTTCTATTCATGTCTCAGATGAGTAAAGAAGTAGATTAATGCATATTCTATTTCTTTTAACAGAAATTTAGCAAAATATGTACTATTTACATACATACTTGTATATAGGTACAGCTATAGTTCTTCAACAGATAAAATTTTTATGTGTTGCAGCATATAGCATTTGGGATGCCTCAAATTCCTTTTGCAAAGTGATGGGATATAAAATGGGCTTCTCAAGTGGCACTAGTGGTAAAGAACCTGACTCCCAATCCAGGAGACATGAGAGATGCAGGTTCAGTCCCTAGGTTGGGAACATGCCCTGGAGGCAGGCATGCAACCTAGTCCAGTATTCTTCCTTGGAGAATCCCCATGGGTAGAGGAGCCTGGCGGGCTACAGTCCCTGGGGTTACAAAGAGTTGGACAGGACTGAAGCAACTAAGCATGCACACACAGGATCTAAAACAATAAATGTGACTCACCGTATCTGAACTTTTTATTTAGTAGGCACTCATAGTGGAGAGAAAATCAACTGTACATGTGTGCTATGTGGTATAGAGTGGAATAAAGCAACAGCATTAACTTCCTGTCTTGTCGTTGACATTTTCTGTATCTGACCACAGAAATAGATAAAGAATAGTGTTAGATGTTCCTTGCTGTTATTTTTCAATATCACGTATTCAGTTGTATTTTCAGTGTTTCTTAATCTTATATATAATGTTACAGGAATAATCTAATCTAATAAATACTTGATGTCTTGCAATGGATTATAGTTAGTGGTGGTCTTAAGGGTGTTTTCCATTCATTCTGATGACTTGAATCATAAACTGATGGTCCTCAATCCTATATTCAACATGGCTTTTCTCCTGAGCTCCAAATTTCTGAGTCCATATTCAGCTGCCCTTGTTTTAGGGTCCTGCTAACTGCAAAGGAGATGGGGAAAGTAGTCCACTGGGATGTCTTGGCAGAAGGGGAGCATGGCTTTGGTGAATAGTTACCAGTCTTGATCACAAAGCTTCACCTTCCTAACTCTAAGTTTAGTTAATAGTTTCACTTTTTTCAAAGTTAGAAGTCTTGGATATTCTGTGAATTGTTTCCACTCTTTCTATAATTGCTTGAAAGTGGTCACCAGATTCCACCAGTTATATCTCTTTAATCCAGTTTCTCTCCATTCCACTGTTGTTATTCAGTCACTCAGTTGTGTCTGACTTTTAGTGACCCCCATGGACTGCAGCATACCAGGCTTACCTGTCCTTCACCATTTCCCAGTATTTGCTCAAACTCATGTCCATTGAGTCAGTGATGCCGTCCAATCATCTCATCCTCTGTCATCCCCTCCTCCTCCTGCCTTCTGTCTTTCACAGCATCAGGGTCTTTTCTAATGAGTCGGCTCCTCACACCAGGTGGCCAAAGTACTGGAGCTTCAGCTTTAGCATCAGTCCTTCCAATGAATATTCAGGATTTATTTCCTTTAGGATTGACTGCTTTTATCTCCTTTCTGTCCAAGAGACTCTCAAGAGTCTTCTCCAGCACCACAGTTGGAAAGCATCAATTTTTTGGCTCTCAGCCTTTTATATTGTCCAGCTCTCACAGGCATGCATGATTACTGGAAAAAACATAGCTTTGACTAGAATGACCTTTGTTGACAAAGTAATGTCTCTGCTTTAAATGGCAATCCACTCCAGTATTCTTGCTGGAGAATCCCATGGACGGAGGAGGTTGGTGAGCTACAGTCCACGGGTAGCAAAGAGTCGGACACGACTGAGCGACTTCACTTCACTTCACTTAGATTTGGCATAGCTTTTCTTCCAAGGAACAAGCATCTTTTAATTTTATGGCTGTAGTCACTGTCCACAGTGATTTTGGAGCCCAAGAAAATAAAGTCTCTCACTGTTTCTATTATTTCCCCATCTATTTGCCATGAAGTGATGGGACTGGATGCCATGATTTTCCTTTTTTGAATGTTGAATTTTAAACCAGCTTTTTCACTCTACTCTTTCTGTTTCATGAAGAGGCCCTTTAGTTCCTCTTCACTTTCTGCTATAGGGTGGTGTCATCTGCATATCTGAGGTTATTGATATTTCTCCTTGTAAGCTTGATTCCTGCTTGTGCTTCATCCAGCCTGGTATTTCTCATGTACTCTGCATAGAAGTTGAATAAGCAGGGTGACAATATATAGCCTTGATGTACTTCTTTCCCAATTTGGAGCCAGTCTGTTGTTCATGTCCAGTTCTAACTGTTGCTTCTTACCTGCATACAGATTTCTCAAGAGGCAGGTAAGGTGGTCTGGTAGTCCCATCTCTTTAAGAGTTTTCTACAGTTTGTTGTGATCCACATAGTCAAAGGCTTTAGTGTAATCAATGAAGCAGAAGTAGGTGTTTTTCTGGAACTCTCTTGTGTTTTCTACGATCGAGCGGATGTTAGCAATATGATCTCTGGTTCTCCTGCCTTTTCTAAATCCAGCTTGAACATCTGGAAGTTCTCGGTTTACATACTGTTGAAGCCTAGCTGGAAAGATTTTGAGCCATTACTTTGCTAGCATGTGAAATGAGTGCAGTTCTGTGGTAGTTTGAACATTCTTTGGCATTACTCTTCTTTGGGATTGAAATGAAAACTGATCTTTAGAAGTGAAAGGTAAAGGAGAAAAGGAAAGATATACCTATTTGAATACAGAGTTCCAGAGGATAGCAAGGAGAGATAAGAAAGCCTTCCTCAGTGATCTATGCAAAGAAATAGAGGAAAACAATAGAATGGGAAAGACTAGAGATCTCTTCAAGAAAATTAGATACACCAAGGGAACATTTCATGCAAAGATGGGCTCGATAAAGGACAGAAATGGTATGGACCTAACAGAAGCAGAAGATATTAAGAAGAGTCGGCAAGAATACACAGAAGAACTATATAAAAAAGATCTTAATGACCCAGATAATCACGATGGTGTGATCACTCACCTAGAGCCAGACATCCTGGAATGTGCCTTAGGAAGCATCACTACGAACAAAACTAGTAGAGGTGATGGAATTCCAGTTGAGCTATTTGAAATCCTGAAAGATGATGCTGTGAAAATGCTGCACTCAGTATGCCAGCAAATTTTGAAAACTCCATTCCACTGCTATCTCACTATTTCTTGTGTGGTCAGTTGCCTCCTACCTGTTTCCCATTTACCTTAGTCCTCCTTCCAGACTGGTGGAGCAGTTATATTACTCAGAAATTAGGTGAGAATTAAAGACATCAGCTGTCTTCACTCTTTTTAAAGCAGGGCTTCATGACTCACTGAAGTATAAAATTTAAACCAAATTAGTTTGATGTATATGTTGCTCCTTGCAATCTGACCTTTATCAAGTCATGCTCCAGTAACACTGAACTGTGTTTATTTACCAAATATATTATTCCCATTGCATCATTGTGAATCTTGTTTCTTTTGGTAGCAATGCCCTCTCTTACCTTTCTAAGTGGGCAAATAGTCACCCTTTCCCCTAGTTCACATGTAGGCAGGGATTCTGCAATGCATCTTCCTCCATAGCCTTGATAACATTTTTCATGCATTTGTTAGTAACACTGATAACATTCTTTGGCAATTTGAGTGTATGGGTATTATGTTAACATTTAGCTCAGTACCTGGAACATTATGGATACTCAGTAAATGTTTACAGAATTAATAAATACCATAAATTGGTATTGCCAAGAACTCATCACTAATAGCTCTTGTGTAGCTACCCCAAGGCTTTTAGATAACCAGAGGATGACATTAGTTTAATTTCTGATGTATGAACCAAGAATACTTAATGCTAAAGAACTGAACTGTGACTCATTCTGAAATCACATGGTCTCCTGGAGAGGATGGTTATTAAGAAGACTGACAATTGAGGCGATGGGGGATGTACTAGTAACTGGCCATGCTACATTCCCTATGATTTAGAGCAGTATCAGTGTGGCCGCCAATCATATCTTTCCACATATCAGAAATAGAAATGTGTCAAAAGAAGATTTTTTTCTTTAATTTGAGGCAATGATCTCATAATTGTTCATGATTAGGATTGACTTGTTTAGGCCACCTGGTCTTATCTATTTAAAACTTTCAAAGCCTGAGCCCTCTTCCTTTTTTTCAAATGGGATAAAAAAGCACGTTGGGAATCCAGTTGATACCTTTGAATGGAAATATACTTCCAGTTGATGAGACCTTGTCTTTATATGCTCAGCATTCAGCAGTAATTTTAAAAGACTGCAGAGAGCATCATTTTCCTTTGAACCAGCTTCCTGTTTTCTATAGTCGTGCTTATTTAACCTTTGAATTCCCAGATTTTGGACCCTGTCTTTATAATCCTACCTTCCTGACTTTGTTGACTTCCCGGAACTTTTATATTCATGTTATCCATCTAGTTTCTTGCTTCCTGAGTTTTATCTCTGGCTTCTTATGACCATCCTTGCTATTATGAAAAGTTTCAGGATAGTTGTTGTAACCAATGTGTATGTAACTTCTCTCTCTACCTCTCTGCAATGGACTGTCTTGAAAAGAATTTTTAACCTGATTGGATCTAAATAAAATAGGAAGGAAGTACATGGAATAAGTCTGGAGCCTAGAAATACTCACGATGATTTTTGCCAGCAATACAAGAGTTGCCATATTTTCCAGTGACTTTAGAGCATCAGCCAGAGCATTAACACAGTATGGTGCCTGTCCCTACAGAGAATGCAATTTATTGAAACTGAAATGTCCTTTTATAAAAACTGAATGTATGAAATGGAAATTCATGATGATAATTTATCTGTAGAGTAAAAAAAAATACATGTTTATCTGCTCCTTGTCTCTCTGCAAGGGTTACTTATTCTTCATTCTTGGTCACTGTAACCCAGAGGACTGAACTCACTCCTTGAATCCAGGGCTGGGTGTGTGATCCATGTCTTGCCAATCAGTATGACACACACTTTGGACAGAACAAACCATTCAGAGCTGCAAGTTCACTAAAGCTCAGTCTGAGTCAGTTTGAGATTTTTAGCCAAAACTACTGGGAAAGACACGTGCCCTTTCCACTTGGGTTACTGCATTGATAGAAAATTCTCTTGGAGTTATCAGGGGGCATCCTTACTCACTGTGTGGGGAAGGCATATTTGACAATAAAGCAGGTGGAGGGAAATAGAGTTAAGACATAAAGAGACAGGAACAGTGTTGTGAAGAATTTATTGAAGCAGCTGGATTCAGCACACGATTTAGTCACGTGAAGTGGTAGATTCCCTTTTTTGTTTTAAGCTGTTTTGAGTTGGATTTTTGTCCTCTGTAACTGAAAGAAACTTCAGTCAGTCATTTGAATATAGCCTTTAGATGAGAAATTTAATGGTTTTGTAATCAGTAGGCTTGCTTTTCTTGTTGGAAACAAAGTAAGGCCTTAAAGCGTTCTTCTTGTTTTCCTTACAAAATATCACATCCCTCTGAGAAGATAACTATCTTGCCAACATCACAGTTGTTTACATCTTGATGAATTTTTAAAACACAGCAGTAATCAGATGAATTTGGAAACAAATTAGTTACCTTTTCCTCCCTTGAGCTCTGAGGATCATAAGCACCCATTTCCTGAACATTAGGGAGAAAACCTTGTTTTGTTTTTCGTTTTTCTTTCTTCTGTGATTGTATACAGATAGTTAATGATCCTTATAGAATGTACCTAAACAGTAGAATCCTACTTAAATCCGTTTAAGCTTTCTCTGGACTTGAAATAGTATATGTCCCATAACTGTTAAAGATGTGGTTAGCTGAAGGACTTTCTACCTTCTATGTCTTGGGAATTTTCATTTCACTCTTTGACCCATCACTGAACTTGAGAGGGCACAGTGGCCATTTCTTAGGTCAGATCTTATCCTTTTAGATTTCTAAGGCTGCCTGTGAATTTCTTTGTTATTTTATGACTATATAGGCTTGTCTCTGAGTAAATTTCCAGAATGAAAGGGAGCTTGGAAAACATCTCATTATCATGAAAACACGGTTTCTTATGAGCTCTATTCCATATGTAAATACCCACTCATCTGAGTTTCTTTTCAATGTTTGGCATTTCAGTTTGTATACATCTACATATTTATATATAAATTATTCCACACATTTTAGGAAAAACTATTGTGGGGGTGGGAAACATGTTAAATAATTATCATTTTTACAATTTGAAAGACTTTTTTCCCTTTTCTGTTTTAAAACCACTACCCCTCTAGAGCTTATGTAGTAGTGACATTGCAAGTTCTACCATTCCGATCCCTGGATTTCAAATAACATTTTATTCTTGAATAATCAGAGTTCATTGTAATTGGAGATTTCTGTAGAGACTATTCAGCATATTTCCATGGTCTCTCTACCTTGTCTGTTCAATTGATGAGCGACTGTTTCCAAACTTCTCTGAGAAAATTGCACCTAACAGCTTGTGATGCAAATTATGCACGTGCAGGATTATATATTTATATACATAGAGCAGTATTTGTGGTGGCACTTGTGTATGGAACGGATGCTTCCGACCTCTGCTGACTACTGGATCACAGTAGACCAAATGAGGAAATGACACTCCACGGTCAGAAGGCTGAGTTCCAGCACCTGTGCATGCTGACATGCTTGCGTCTTGCATTCCCTGGTTCCAGGACCATGAACGTGTCCCAGGCTCTCATGTGGTTTCAGACTGCGGGCTTTGACACAGGCTGTTCCCTCAATCTGCGGTGCTCTCTCTGCCTGCTTTCGTCCCTGGCAAGCTCAAGGCTCAGTTTAAGTGTAGTATCTTGAAAGTGAAAGTGAAAGTTTCTGAGTTGTGTCCGATTCTTTGCCACCCCATGGACGGTAGTCCCTGGAATTCTCCTGGCCAGAATACTAGAGTGGGTAGATGAGGCCTTTACTGACTGCTCTGAGTAATCTTTTCCTCTTTGACCCTCATTTACCTTTTGTACACTGTTATCACAGCAACTGTAGCATTCTTATTTGTTGAGATGTAATATTAATATGGTAGACTAAGAACAGAGGCAGACTTTGCCTGCCCTTACTTTGCTGCATCTTAAGGCAGGGTGGCTTCAACTGAGGAGTCATGGTTTCTTTCCTCAAAACTGGTGGAAATAGCATACTTTGTGCAATAAACCTACTCCCAAATCTAGACCTCTTTTACATAACATGCTTTAAACAAGTATGATTTTATAGTTTTGGATTTGTTTACTGCTTTATGATTCATTCCTGTCTGCTTCCAAGGACCTTTCATCAAAGAATATTCTACTCTGTCCCTTGATATGGAATCATTGGATAAATGCATTATCTGTATCTAAGTCCAAGCCTTGGTTTATATGTGAGACAAAAATTCAAGGTAACATGATTAGAGTTAGGCTTTAGAATCCATGGGCTTCCCTAGTGGCTCAGTTGGTAAAGGATCTGCCTGCAGTGCAGGAAACCTGGGTTCAATCCTTGGGTCAGGAAGATCCCCTGGAGGAAAAAAAAAAATGGCAACTCACTACAGTATTCTCATCTGGGAAATCCAAGGGACAGAGGAGCCTGGTGGGTTACAGTTCATGGGCTCACAAAAAAGCTGGACATGACTTAGCGCCTGAACCATTATTGCCAAGGAACCCATCTTCTGGACTCTGTCCCAGAGTACCTGGCCCTGCCAGAGGCAGTGCAGAGCCGACACTCGGATGAGTCTATCCTCTGCCTGGTTTGTAACCGTAGAAAACTCATCCTCAGGAATTAAGATGGCTGCCCTTCTCATGGATATACTTGATGATCGACGGTGTGATCCGGCCACCGCTTTGGGCTTTAGTATCTCATGTACCCCAATGATGCTCAGTGCTGTTTATCTCAATCCGCATGGACAGGTGTCCTCTAATGACCTAGAAAGGTCATTATAAAACCTTCACTATAAAGCCTGAAGAGGGGAAGGTGGGTCTTGGATACAGGGGCCATCGCCCACACAGTGCTGGACCACAGCAGAGATATTGAGGGGGGAAAATACCAGCGTTTTCCCTCCGTGATCACGCAGTATCAATGAAACTGAAAATGACCGGATAGAATCAGACATCTCTCAGGGTGAAAAACAAAAGGTGCAAGTCCTCCTGATTACATTCCCTCTCACTTTCTTGGCTTTTCATGAGTGGTGTACTGAGAGAGTGGGGGGATTGATAGGAGGAGACTTAGAGAAGTTGTTACAATTTAAGAATTGGTCTACAATGTGGCCTGAGTCCTAGATATAGATGCTAAAACGTATCTTGAGGTTATGTAGGCCAAATTGTTTCCACCTTCCATGTCTTCATATCTGTTATTCTAAGACCCAGAGACCTGACTACCACAGGAAAGGAGTCCTCTGTAGCAGTAAAAATACTGTCTGTTACATGTCTTAAATGTCTTTTCTCCTTTCCATATGAACATATTGCAGCATATACTTACTCTTTTCATTTCCGTATCCTTAGCATCTAGCATAATGCCCAGGTCTCCATGAAATAAATGAATTTTGAGTGAATGCATGGTGATGCATGGTTTGCTTTGATGGAAAACATACATTTGAGGAGGCTGCTGGTGTGCTTGTTTGTATCAATCTTAGGACCTCCCTGAGCATGGCATTCTGTAAATATTCCTATGTGAACATGCCCATTGTTAGCTTTTGTTTCAAGACCTTTTTGTAGTTGTAAGCTAGCAAGATCAATGCAGGATTCTATGAATGCCATTATTTTCAGCATCCACTCATTTTAGAAGGAAAGGAAGTTCTTTTCCTCACCTCCCACAGCCTGAAGAAAAGTTTCTTTTTTGAGCACAAAATTACCATTTGTTTCAAGCTTTCTCTTCATTTATAGCAATTTCCACATGTTTTAAACTATTTTCAGCAAGAGGAAAATCAACATGTACACTTTTGATACGTAGGCTAAGCTGTTTGACACAGGTTTAAAGGCCTCATGGCTACAACAGATAAATTGGAAGATTTTTCTTTATTTGCTCTTGACTGTTGTCAATGCTGTCTATGAACTCAGAAGCACAACAAACTGAACTTTTTTCCTTTTCTTTAAAGTGCCCCTTCAGGAAGGAGCTGAGGGGGCTCACGGATGCCGGCCTCACTTGCCCTTTGCCTTATGACGGTTCTCCATCTTCTTGGGGAGCAACCTTGTTTAGGACACTAAGCTGTTGTTTTGAGTGCTGTTAAATGGGCCACGTAAAGTGGACCTTGAACAGTACTACCCAGCAACTTAATCTCTTCTTGAGGATGAGACAGCATACCATTTAGCTGAAGTTGTGCCCACTTATTTATTATGTTGCACAGACTTTGGTTGGGAGGACAGTAAGATAGCATCCTTTGCAGTCACCTAGCTTTGGTCTGCCAATTCCAGCTCCTGACAGGTAGCAGGCTAGATTTTTGGCTGCAAAGACTCTCAAAAACAGTTTCGAGATGCTCTAGGGAGGGCAAGTGTTTAGCCTGAGCAATTCAAAGAAGCATAATTGTGCTTCACACTACACAGAAAGTCACCACATCTGTTTCATATTTTTGGCTTTTAGAACTGAACTAGAACAGAGAAATAAACATACAGCTTTGAATATAGAGTAAAAACAAGTTCATGGTGCACAGATGAGCATATTGTATGTAACTCAGTGAAAATTTCCTTAATGAGGGTTTCTTTTGGTTAAGTGAGAAATATTTCTGGTGTTAATCAAGGTTTTTTAAAAGAGATTTAATAGAAAATATTATCTATTTAAATGTCAAGGCAGCCTATCATCCCCCCTTAAATCTATTACAGTCAATTGTTGAGATGCCGCAGCGGTGTTCACGTGACCTATTGCAAATATTTGGGGAGTCATCTGCACTGCATTAGCCTTCCTAGTGGTAGTTATTTAAAAAAAATAATTTGGATGTAGTAGGCTAAAAACATTCAAGGCAATGAATTAGAACTTCATTAACCACTTTCATCTTTTATTTTGGTTCAAATGTAAATGCAGTCATTTGATATCTAAGTGTATATAATATGTGATGACTGTCTTTTAAAAGTGTAATCTAGCAGAAAATACATCTTAATTTGAATGTAACACTGTCTTAAATATAATTTTAATATTCTTCAGCATCTGGCGTCTCAAAGAATGAGGTCATTTGAGGTTAAGAAACTTTTCCCTGCAAAAATAATAATAATACTAATCTTTAGACAAACAGTGAACAAAGCAAGCACTTATCTAAATGATCAGATGCCATGCAGAAAAGGGAAGAAAGACACTAACGTGCACTAAGGTTTTCCTTTTGCTAGGGATTTTTACAGTATTATACTCATGTATTTCCTACATAAGTATCATAATGTAAGAATTGGAAATATATGTCTATGCAAATACTGGTATGGGTATATTTATTTCAATATTATTCATAATAGCCCAAATGTCCATTGACAGATGAATGGATAAACAAAATGTGATATATCCATACAATGGAATATTATTCAGCCAAAAGAAAGAATGAAATACTTATTCATACTATAACATGGATGGCCTTGAAGTTCTTACGCTATGTGGTAGAAGGCAGACAAGTGATCCCATTTATATGAAGGGCTTCCCTGGTGGCTCAGTGATAAAGAATCTGCCTGTAATGCAGGAGCTGCAGGAGACTTGGGTTCAATCCCTGGATTGGGAAGATCCCCTGGGGAAGGGAATGGCAACCCACTCCAGGATTCTTGACTGGAGAATCCCATGGACAGAGGAGCCTGGCTGGCTATTGTCCGTGTGTTGCAGAGTCAGATGACTGAGCAAGTAACACTTTCACTTTCACTTTGGGCTTCCCTGGTAGCTCAGTTGGTAAAGAATCCGCCTGCAATGCGGGAGACGTGGGTTTGATCCCTTGGGTGGGGAAGATCCCCTGGAGAAGGGAACTGCTACCCACTCTAGTATTCTGGCCTGGAGAATTCCGTGGATAGAGGAGGCTGACGGGCTGCTTTCCATGGGGCTGCAAAGAGTCAGAGACACCTGAGTGATTTTGACTTAAGTATTTCCTACCGTAACATATAGATAATATTTTTGAGGTCTTTCAGATGATGAGTCTGACATGAAGTAATTAGTTCAAACAAGATCTGCCATCCTCTCTTATTTTCTTTCAGTCTTGCAATTACATGTTTTTGTATTTCTTTTTTAACGTCTATCTTCCTAGAGATCTGGAAGCTCCACGTGGCCAAGGACTATGTCTGTCCTTCACTGTGTACTCATGAATTGGCTCACATATGAATAATAACTAATTGATAAATATTGGCAGTAATAGATGCCAGGTCCTGTTCTAAACTATTCAAATTTATTGACCCATTTGAACCACCTCAACAAAACTTTGAGTGGATCATTATTTCTCCTTTATAAGTGAAAAAAAAAGAGGCACACAGAGAAGTTAAGTAACCTGTCAAAGTCACACAGCTGTAGGTAGAGGGAAGCAGAATTTAAGCTTCAGAAGTCTGATTCTATCTAGGTCCAAACTTTTAACTATAAGATGCATTCCTGGAAGAGTAAGAAATACTCTAAAGTTCATCAAGATTGAAAAAAAAAAACCCTCATAGACAAAATTGCTCACTTATATGTTATATGTTAAGGTCTAACATGATCACTTAGATGTTATCATGACCCCTTTAAAGCAGGGTTTGCTCAACTCCAAAATCAGTTCTCTATCACTGTGTAGTGCTCAAATCTCTTTCCCTTCTCTGATTATTAATCCAACAGAGGTAGGTCTTACTAGACAAAATGTGGTGACACCTAGAAAGATATTAATCTCCTTGATTTTTGGCTTCCTGTTTTTCATATTTAATGACATCGACTTTGTGAGTAATGTGGGTCTGTTTTTTCCTTGCCTGGTAGAACTGTGAGATGGAGCCGAGGCTCACCTCTGTAACTGATCTAGGCTGATGGGAGTTGAAAGTGTAGCCCTGAAGTTATGGGCCAAGAGACTCCATGGTTCTGTGCTGCAAGCCAGAAGGAATAAATTATTCTGTTCCCTTCTTCTGTCATTTTAAATCTGAAAAGGAATTGTGTGCTATAAAAACCTGAAACCTGTTCCTCTATTGTTAAAATCTAATTTTTTTTATAGGCTGTCAGAGATAAGAGAGAGAGGTTGCACAGTTCAACCGTTATTTTCAATCAGGTACCTATCATGCATTTTATATCAGAAAGCCAATGAGTATTTGGTAATTACAGCGATCATATAATCTTTCAAATGCAAATAGTCTGACTCAGATTTCCGTTTGGTACCAAGCGATGATGGAAGAATGGTATAGCCTGAACGTTGTTTTACTCCCATCTGTGTGCACCAGGCAATCACCACTTACAGATGGTTGTGATTCAGAGACAGGTTGCACATGCAAAAAAAGTATGTTTCAGTTATTTTAATAAGATTTATTGCAGTAGTCACAGTTAAATGCTTAAACCTTAATGATAATTGCTGCTAATCTTTCAAGAAAATGATTAGAGTTTAATAAACCTCAAGAAGGATATTTTGCTATACACTTCAGCAGAATTACAAAGGTAGATTTTATGTTTACTCCCTGATCTCATAAATTAGAATGCTGCTTACACCCTTTTCCATCTCCTGAAATTAGATTTTGTATATATGCACACACATGTTTATATAAACTGGGGACAGATTAAGACACCCAGTTGCACTGAAAAACATAATTGGTCAAGTGGCAATGAATATTTCTAAACAAACATACTAAAACAATTTCTATTACTCTTGGACTTTTTTTGTGGTAAATATGTATAACATTTATCATTTTAACCATTTTCAAGTGTGCAACTCAGTGGAATTAAGTACACTTACAATGTCATACATCTATCACTACTATCCATTTATAGAACCCTTTCATCTTACCAAGCAGAAAACTTGTGCCCATTTAACAGTTACTCTCCATGCCCCTTAGCCCAGCTCCTGGTAACCTCCATTCTGCTTTCTGTCTCTATGAGTTTGCCTATTCTAGGGACCTCATATAAATAGAATCATAACATTTTTTTGGTCATTTTGTGTCTGGCTTATTTCATTTAGCATAATATTTTTCACTTGACATAATGCCTTCAGGGATCTTTCATATATCAGAATTGTATTCCCTTTTATGGCTGAAGAATATTTCATTGTGTGTATATATACCATGTTTTTTAACCCATTCATCTATTGATGGATATTGGCATGGACATGGGGAATAATGCTGCCATGAACAAGGGTATAAATCTTTGAGTCTTTGCCTCTAATTCTTTTGGATATAAACCTAAGAGTGGGATTGTTAGGTAATCTAGTAGTTCTAAGCTTGACTTTTTGAGGAGCTGATGAACTTTTTCACAGTGGTGACTCCATTTTATATTGCTACCAGCAATGCATGAAGGTTCCAGTTTTTCCACATCCTTGCCAAAAACACGGAGAAAGGGTATTTCTTGACCCCCCTCATTTTTAAAAAAATAACATACTGATGGGTATTAACCTTGTAATTTTTATGTTAAATACTTTGAATAATTGTATGTAAATTTTAATTTACTAATCCTGTGCAAATATTCACAAAGTTGGGAATTTAGAATGATCTTAATTTTAATTATTCCATTGTTTTTGTATGATCTCTTCAAGAAAATTAGAGACACCAAGGGAACATTTCACGTAAAGATGGGCTCAGTAAAGGACAGAGATGGTATGGACCTAACAGCAGCAGATGATATTAAGAAGAGGTAGCAAGAATACACAGAAGAACTGTACAAAAAAGATCATGACCCAGATAATCATGATGGTCTGATCACTCACCTAGAGCCAGACATCCTGAAATGTAAAGTTAAGTGGGCCTTAGGAAGCATCACTACGAAGAAAGCTAGTGGAGGTGATGGGATTCCGGTAGAGCTGTTTCAAATCCTGAAAAATGATGCTGTGAAAGTGCTGCACTCAATATGCCAGCACATTTGGAAAACTCAGCAGTGGCCACAGGACTGGAAAAGGTTAGTTTTCATTCCAATCCCAGAAAGGCAATGCCAAAGAATGCTCAAACTACCACACAATTGCACTCATTTCACACACTAGTAAAGTAATGCTCAAAAGTCTCCAAGCCAGGCTTAAACAATAGGTAAACCACGAACTTCCAAATGTTCAAGCTGGTTTTAGAAAAGGTAGAGGAACCAGAGATCAAATTGCCAACATCCGATGGATCATAGAAAAAGCAAGAGAGTTCCCGAAAACATCATCTTCTGCTTTATTGACTATGCCAAAGCCTTTGACTGTGTGGATCACAACAAACTGGAAAACTCTGAAAGAGATGGAAATACCAGACCACCTGACCTGCCTCTTGAGAAATCTGTATGCAGGCCAGGAAGCAACAGTTAGAACTGGACATGGAACAACAGACTGGTTCCAAATCAGGAAAGTAGTACATCAAGGGTGTATATTGTCACCCTGATTATTGAATTTCTATGCAGAGTTCTTCATGAGAATTGCTGGGCTGGATGAAGCACAAGCTGGAATCTAGATTACGAGGAGAAATATCAATAACCTCATATATGCAGATGACACCACCCTTATGGCAGAAAGTGAAGAAGAACTAAAGCGCCTCTTGATGAAAGTGAAAGAGGAGAGTGAAAAAGTTGGCTTGAAAGTCAGTATTCAGAAAACTAAGAACATGGCATCTGTTCCCATCACTTCATGGCAAATAGATGGGGAAATAGTGTCAGACTTTATTTTTTGGGGCTCCAAAATCACTGCAGATGGTGATTGCAGCCATGAAATTAAAAGACGCTTACTCCTTGAAGGAAGTGTTATGACCAACCTAGACAGCATATTAAAAAGCAGAGACATTACTTTGCCAACAAAGTTTTGTCCAGTCAAAGCTATGGTTTTTTCAGAGGTCGTATATGGAGAGTTGGCCTGTAAAGAAAGCTGAGTGCAGAATAATTGATGCTTTCAAACTGTGGTGTTGGAAAAGACTCTTGAGAGTCCTGTGGAGTTCAAGGAGATCCAACCAATCCATCCTAAAGGAAATAAGTCTTGAATATTCATTAGAAAGACTGATGCTGAAGCTGAAAGTCCAGTACTTTGGCCACTTGATGTGAAGAACTGACTCATTGGAAAAGACCCTGATGCCGGGAAAGATTGAAGGTGGGAGGAGAAGGGGATGATGGACAATGAGATGGTTGGATGGCATCACTGATATGATGGTCATAAGTTTGAGTAAGCTCCAGGAGTTGATGATGGACAGACAAGGAGGCCTGGCGTGCTTCAGTCCATGGGGTCACAGAGAGTCAGACATAACTGAACAACTGAACTGAACTGAATTTCCACAACTCTGAACAGGAAAGTTTCTTCACTTAAAGAATATGCCAAAAAGGCAAATATAAATAATTTTCAACCCTTTATGAAAGCTTAAATAGCAAAATAGTTTTATCTTAGTATATAAAATAGGAACAGCAATAAAATGCATAAATACATGAAAGAGATAAAACAATACAGCTTAAAATTTAGGACATTTCTGTTTCTCAGATAGGAGGTTGTGTGTTTGCTTAACTATGTTGAAATGTGTGTGTGTGTTTATCCATACATACCTACATACATACATAGAGATCCACACACATATACACAAATCTCTATTAATCAGGAGGCAATTGCAGAGAAGGTATGGGTAGTTAACTGGAATCCTGATGGCTCTCAAAACCTGGGATACCCTTGTTAACCTTGGATTTCAGAATTTGTCGTTACTGAGAATGCAGTGGTTTTTTTGGGAATGACTTAACAAACAGGTGTCATCTATTAGGCACATTCTAATTACAACTATTTCCTTTTCAAGCCAGGAACTAAATCTGCCTCTTGATTTGAGTGAAATTACTGCCTTTTTAAAGATTGTGCTGTGTTAAGTCCAGACTTCTGGCTGGGGCAAATGTGGAGACTGGGTGTTGGGGAAGAGTTCCATATGAGGGAGGGCACTCAGAGGGGAACCAGGCCTCGTGTTTTGGGGAAAAAATCAATGGGTACTGAGTTTTGATTGAAGATGGCTACAAAGCATCTGTGAGACACATTTTAAGGTTTAGTATTTCATTTCTTGTACTAAGCACCAGCATTTTATCACCATATAATTCTAGGTTTATATGGCTTTGGAGTTTCAACTTTGGGTTCATGTCTGAAATAAAAGTCCTTAAATTATTTATTTTTAGTTTTAAGATGAAATAACTTAGTTGTATTTATTTTTTTCAGAATCAAGTACACCATGGTTTGTAGAAATATTATGTAGAAAAACTCATTTAAGAAAGTAGATACAAATGAAATAATTCTTCTTTGAGATCTACAATGTTGGTAGCATTTTCACTGATACCATTCAGTGTTTATAAGTAAATCGTAAGATGCTAGTGTTAAAACAAATGTTTTGCAGCTCTGATCAGAGCACTGAAAAATATAAATTTAAAAAAATGTGTTATTTTCTCAGGCAACTTACCTTCCAAATTGCACTATAGTGCACTGCAAGATGGGCTATTGTACAGATATTTAAAATGCAACCATAAATGAGAGACCGCATTGTCAGGAATAGCCAATATTCTCATTGTACTGGAAATGCGCGTTAGCCTGGGTAGTTGTGGAAAGGAATGAATCATAGCCTCTTTTCCAATGAATGAGTCATGGCTGGCTGAATGGAGGTGGGAGTTTTAAGCGCTTTTTCTTTGAGTGATGGAAAGAATTTTTCATTGTTTTATATATTATTCAATATCTCTGTCACTATCGCTGTTGAAAAATGATATGAAAAATGATCATTTATCATTTAAAATCAATTGAGATATTTACAACTAATACTTTTCTTCCATGGATCTCAAAGTGCTTTCTAAAAATCAATTAATTTGCACATATACTACTGTAAGGTTTGTCTTTTTATCACCATTTTATGGATAAATTCATAGCAAGAGAGGTTAATTAACCCATCACAGAGTCCAAAGGGCCAGAGTGGCAAGGCAAAATGGACTGAACACCGACTTGAAGGCCAGGAACTCTGCTTTTATCATGAATTTTAATTGATTTAGATCAGTTTTTCTAGCCTAAAAAGCACAAGCAATAATTCTGAATTATCATGCAGCAATATAGTGTGGATTAAATAATTAATATTCTGAAGCCCTTTATAAATGTGAATTATTATTACTCATTCTAGCCTAGACTGCTAAGTCGGCCAAACTACCTTCCAGCGCTGGTGACTAAAGTGTAAATTAATTGACTAAGTGAGAAATTCATCTCACACATTTCCTGCTGAGAGATAAGACTCCTCTGTTCTGTTTGGAGATCTATATATACAAGGCTGTATTTTACTCTGCTTCCCTTAATGTATATATTTGCATCTGATTCCCCAATAAGCTGGGAATTCATCTTATACCAAGAGATACATATTTAAGGTACCAGTATAAAGTGCTCATCCTATTAGAAAAGCATATCTCCCATCTTTTAGAGATGTACTTTGAATATTGTTTTATGGCTAGCCAAATAATAATTTGCCTTACTACCCTTTTACATGTTTGGAAGTATTATCAAAAAAATAATAGTTTCTCCAAAAATATACTTTCCTGGGATACTAATCTTTGTGCTTATATTTGGTGCTTTTTCTATAAATGTACTTGGGACACTTTGGACATTTGGACATTAATGGACAGTAACTATGTCCATTATAGTTACCGGAATTCCAAGGGTTGCTTGATTGACAGCTTTTCCCCCCTAACTATTTGATTAGAAAAGCTATTGTTAGAGAGGAAAAATCCTCAAAACACTTCATGTAAAGGAAAGAACGGCTGGAGGTTGAAAGGTATGAGGACTAAAACTAATTAGTGTTAGGCATAAGGAGGGGCATATAAAAATGTCTTAACCTATTACTGAATACATATAAGAATAATTTTTAAGATTATGTTATGACAGCATTTCAATCATTTATTCAACAAATATCTTTTGGGCACCTATCTTATGCTGGGCACGCAGTTCTAGAAGCTGAGAATAAGAAGCAAGTCTATGACTCTGTTGTCTGTCACTTGCAGTAAACAAAAGAATAAGAATGTGTATGTGTGAGTGTATATGTATGTGTGTATTCTAAGTTGATTAGATAAGGGCAAAGACGCTTACTCCTTGGAAGAAAAGTTATGACCAACCTAGATAGCATATTCAAAAGCAGAGACATTACTTTGCTGACTAAGGTCTGTCTAGTCAAGGCTATGGTTTTTCCAGTAGTCATGTATGGATGTGAGAGTTGGACTGTGAAGAAGGCTGAGCGCCAAAGAATTGATGCTTTTGAAGTGTGGTGTTGGAGAAGACTCTTGAGAGTCCCTTGGACTGCAAGGAGATCCAACCAGTCCATTCTGAAGGAGAGCAACCCTGGGATTTCTTTGGAAGGAATGATGCTAAAGCTGAAACTCCAGTATTTTGGCCACCTCATGCGAAGAGTTGACTCATTGGAAAAGACTCTGATGCTGGGGGGGATTAGGGGCAGGAGGAGAAGGGGACGACAGAGGATGAGATGGCTGGATGGCATCATGGACTCAATGGACGCGAGTCTGAGTGAACTCCGGGAGTTGGTGATGGACAGGGAGGCCTGGCGTGCTGCGATTCATGGGGTCGCAAAGAGTCGGACATGAGTGAGCGACTGAACTGAACTGAGGGTGAAAGGATGAAATGGTGAAAGGAGACAGAGTATAGTGAGAGTACTGTTTTCAAAGGACTGGCCAAGAAAGGAGGAGTTTAACAGTAAAGCAGAAGGTTGAACAAAGTAAAGATGCAAACCCTATACGTATTTTTGGGAAGAACATACCACCACATAGATGCAATAGTCATGCGAGATCCCTGAGAAGCTGACTTGTGGCAGAGAAAGCATGATGGTGGTTCTGAGTCATCCCAGGGCTTAGATATTCCTCAGCACACTCAATTCTCAGAAAACAGCAAAGAGACCTTTGGCGATGGTAATTGTGCTTATGTACCTGTGGGAAGACAAACTGTAAACACTTGAACACTGGTACAGGCTATCAAGAGCTAGCAGATGCCTAGTTTATATAAAACTGGCAGAAGCTTGACATCAATTTCAGGGATATTTAGCGAATAATTCTTAAATTTTCAAACCATATTCATAAATATGATTTGGAAGAAGAGTAAATGTATACTGGAGAAATGTATTTAATTTGGACAACTATGGATTGGGTCCAAAGGCCCACTAGCTAACCCAGACAAAGCAGCAGAGTGTTCAGTGATTCATGCATCAATAGATCATAACTTTTGCTTTCAGTTCTTTTTATAAAGTTAAAATTCACGTGCCATAAAATGTACCCTTTTAAGTATACAGTTTAGTGGTTTATGGTATATTCACAAAGTTGAGGACATTTCACAACTATCTAATTCTCCTAGGTTTTCATGACACCATGTATCAATTACCAGTCACTGCTTGGTTCTCCTTTCCCCAGCTGCTTGCAAACTTTAATATACTTTTTGTTTCTGTGAATTTGCCTCTTCTGGACATTTCATATAAAGGGGGTCATAGAGTAGGTAGATTTTTGGGTCTGCCTTCTATCATATAGCATAACAACTTCAAGGCCATCCATGTTATAGTATGAATAAGTACATCATTCTTTCTTATGGCTGAATAATATTCTGTTGTATGGATATATCACATTTTATTTATCCATTTGTCTGTCAATGGACATTTAGGCTATTATGAATAATGTTGCTTTGCATAGGTCCATACAAGTATCTGTGTGGACATATATTTCCAGTTCTTACATGTATATACCTAGGAGTGGAATTGCTGGGTCATATGAGAACTCTGTTCAGCTTTTTGAAAGTGAAAGTGCTCAGTCATGTCTGACTCTTTGCAACCCCATGGACTTGCGAGTCCATGAAATTCTTCAGGCCAGAATACGGGAGCGGGTAGCCTTTCCCCTCTCCAGGGGATCTTTCCAACCCAGAGATCGAACCCAGGACTCACACATTGCAGGCAGCTGAGCTAGAATGAAAGCCCAAGAATACGGCAGTAGGTAGTCAATCCCTTCTCCAGTGGATCTTCCTGACCCAGGAATTGAACCAGGGTCTCCTGCATTGCGGGTGGATTCTTTACCAACTGAGCTATCAGGGAAGCCCACTCACCTTTTTGAGGAACTGCCAATTGATTTTCCAACTTGGCTATACCATTCTACATTCCCATCAGCCATGTATGAGGGTTCCAATTTCCCCACATCCTCTTCCGTAGTTTCTGTCTTTTTGATTATAGCCATTCTAGTGTGTATGATTATATTTATCTCACTGTGGTTTTTATTTGTGTTTCCTTAAAGTACTTATTCAGGGAAGCTCCTATCTGCTTCCTTGGTGGCTCAGATGGTAAAGTGTCTGCCTGCAATTCAGGAGACCTGGGTTTGATCCCTGGGTGGGGAAGATCCCCTGGAGAAGGAAATGGCAACCCACTCCAGTGCTCTTGCCTGGAAAATTCCATGGACGGAGGAGCCTGGTAGGATATAGTCCATGGGATTGCAAAGAGTCAGACACAACTGAGCGACTTCACTTATCACTTCAGGTGGCTCAGCGGTGAAGAATCTTCCTGCAATACAGGAAATGTGAGTTTGATTCCTTGGAGAAGATTGATTCCTGTGAAGATCCCCTGGAGTAGGAAATGGCAACCTACTTTGGTATTCTTTCCTGGGAGATCCCATGGACAAAAGAGCCTGGTGCCTTACAGTCCATGGGGTCACAAAAGAATCCCACATGACTGAGCATGTACACATGAGTGGGGTGCATATTTAATCTGTAGATCTATTTGCAGAGTGTTACCATTTTGACAATCCACGAGTACAAGATATATCTCCATTTGTTTTAGGTTTTCTTTAATTTCTCTCTACAGTGTTTTATAGTTTTCGGTATACACTTTGCACTTCTTCTGTCAAATTTATTCCCAAGTATTCTTTTGAATGCTATGGTAAATAGAATTGTTTTCATAATTTAATTTTCAGAGTTTTTATTGCTATTCTATAGAAATGCAGTTGATTTGGTGTATTGTTCCTGTGTCCTAAAACTTTGCTGAAGTAGTTTATTACTTCTAAAAAATTTCTGGTGGATCTCTTAGAGTTTCCTATATGCACTATCATGCCATTTTGCATATATAGTTTAGTTTTTCCTTTCCAGCCTGATGGCTTTTATTTTATATTTTTCTTGCCTAGTTGCTTTGACTAGACATCTGTACAATGTTGAATAGAAGTGACTTGAGTGGATATACTTGTATTGATCTTAGGAGAAAAGTTTTCAGTTTTTTACTGTATGATGTACCTATAGATTTTTGTAGATAGCAGTTGAGAAATTTCTCTTCTAATCTTGGACTTTTTAGTGTTTTTTTTAAAAAAATCTTGAAAGGGTGTTGGATTTGTCAAATACATTTTCTGAAATTGTTAAATTTTTGTCCTTTGTTCTTTTTCTCTGGTGCATCAATTACACTGATTAATTTTCATATGTTGGATGCACCTTTGCATTCCTTGAATAAATCCCACTTGGTCATAATGTATAATTATTTTTTTAAGTTGTTGGATTTTATTTGCTAGCAATTTGTTGAGGACTTTTGCAATGTGTTTATCTTTTTTTTTTTTTTTTTTAGTATGAGGGTAATTCTGGCTTGATAGGGTGAATTGGAAAGTGTTCCCGTTTCTATTTTTAAATTTTTAGGGAAGAATTTGAAAAGGGTTGGTTATTTGCTATTTTTCTTTAAACATTTGGTAAATGACCAGTGAAGATTTCTTGTCCTGGGGTTTCCTTTGTGAAAAGTTTTAAAAATTACTCTTCCAGTCATGTTGTTGTTGTTCAGTTGCCCAGTCATGTCTGATTCTTTGCAACCCCATGGACTGCAGTAGGCAAGGCCTCTCTGTCCCTCACCATCTCCTGAAGTTTGCTAAAGTTCATGTCCATTTCATCAGTGATGCCATCCAGCCATCTCATCCTCTGATGCCCTCTTCTCCTTCTGCCGTCAATCTTTCCCCACATCAGGGACTTTTTCAATGAGTTTGCATCAGATGACCAAAATACTGGAGTTTCAGCTTCAGCATCAGTCCTTCCAATGAATATACAGGATTGATTTCCCTTAAGATTGACTTGTTTGATCTTCCTTGCTGTCCAAGGGACTCTCAGGAGTCTTCTCCAGCACCATAGTTTGAAAGTATCCATTCTTCAGCATTCCACCTTCTTTACGATCCAGCTCTCACAACCGTACATGACCACTGGGAAGCCGTAGCCTTGACTATACGGATCTTTGTCAGCAGAGTAATATTTCTGCTTTTCAACACACTGTTAGGTTTCCTGTCAAGAAGCAAACGTCTTCTGATTTCATGGCTGCAGTCACGATCTGCAGTGACTTTAGAGCCCAAGAAGAGGAAATCTGTCAGTACTTCCACCGTTCCCCCCTCTATTTGCTGTGAAGTAATGGGGCCAGATGCCATGATCTTAGTGTTTTTAATATTTAGTTTTAAGCCAGCTCTTTTACTCTCCTCCTTCACCCTCATCTAGAGGCTCTAGTTCCTCTTCATTTCCTGTCATTAGAGTGGTATCATCCACTTATCTGAGGTCGTTGATATTTCTCCCGCCTATCTTGATTCCAGCTTGTAATTCATCCAGCTGGCATTTCTCATGATGTGCTCAGCATATAGACTAAACAAACAGGGTGATAGCAGACAGCCCTGTCATACTCCTATCTCAATCTTGAGAAATCCTATCACAATCTTGTCATATTCCTTTCTTACTTTCATAGGTGTATTTATATTTAGCACTGCTTCTTGAATAAATTTTGGTAGTTTGTGTCTTTTTCAGTGTTTGTCCATTTCATCTTGGTTATCTAATTTGTTGTCATATATTTCAGAGTATTCCCTAATAACATTTTTGTTTCTGTAAGGTCAGTAATGACATGTATGCCCAAAGATATAGCTTTATAATCATGGTTTTATGCTGTCATCTTTTAAATCATATAAGAGAAAAATAGAATTAAGACAAAAATATATTTATACTGTCTTTTATATTTACTTATGTAGTTAGCTTTACTAGTGTATTTTATTTCTTTGTGTAAATTTGAGTTACTGTCTAGTATCATTTTAGCCTGAAGGGCTAATTTCTTTTTGATTTCTTGCAGATCAGGTTGCTAGCAACAAATTCTCTCAAATTTTGTTTATCTCTGAATGTCTTAATTTCTACCTCGTTTTTGAGTGAAGAGTTTATACTAGGCTTCCCTGTTGGCTCAGACTGTAAAGAATCTGCCTGCAATGCAGGAGACCTGGGTTTGATCCCTGGGTTGGAAAGATCCCCTGGAAAAGGGAATGGCAACCCACTCCAGCATTCTTGCCTGGAGAATTCCATGGACAGAGGAGCCTGGCAGACTACAGTCCATGGGGTTGCAAAGAGTCAGACACGACTGAGAAACTAATATTTTCACTTACTAGATATATAATTGTTTATTGACAGTTTCTTTCTTTTTTTTTATTTTTTATTTTTTAAATTTTAAAATCTTTAATTCTTACATGCATTCCCAAACATGAACCCCCCTCCCACCTCCCTCCCCATAACATCTCTCTGGGTCATTCCCATGCACCAGCCCCAAGCATGCTGTATCCTGTGTCAGACATAGACTGGCGATTTAATTCTTACATGATAGTATACATGTTAGAATGCCATTCTCCCAAATCATCCCACCCTCTCCCTCTCCCTCTGAGTCCAAAAGTCCGTATACACATCTGTGTCTTTTTTGCTGCCTTGCATACAGGGTCGTCATTGCCATCTTCCTAAATTCCATATATATGTATTAGTATACAGTATTGGTGTTTTTCTTTCTGGCTTACTTCACTCTGAATAATCGGCTCCAGTTTCATCCATCTCATCAGAACTGATTCAAATGAATTCTTTTTAACGGCTGAGTAATACTCCATTGTGTATATGTACCACAGCTTTCTTATCCATTCATCTGCTGATGGACATCTAGGTTGTTTCCATGTCCTGGCTATTATAAACAGTGCTGCGATGAACATTGGGGTACATGTGTCTCTTTCACTTCTGGTTTCCTCGGTGTGTATGCCCAGCAGGGGGATTGCTGGGTCATAAGGTAGTTCTATTTGCAATTTTTAAAGGAATCTCCACACTGTTCTCCATAGTGGCTGTACTAGTTTGCATTCCCACCAACAGTGTAGGAGGGTTCCCTTTTCTCCACACCCTCTCCAGCATTTATTGCTTGCAGATTTTTGGATCACAGCCATTCTGACTGGTGTGAAGTGGTACCTCATTGTGGTTTTGATTTGCATTTCTCTAATAATGAGTGATGTTGAGCATCTTTTCATGTGTTTGTTAGCCATCCGTATGTCTTCTTTGGAGAAATGTCTATTTAGCTCTTTGGCCCATTTTTTGATTGGGTCATTTATTTTTCTGGAATTGAGCTGCATAAGTTGCTTGTATATTTTTGAGATTAGTTGTTTGTCAGTTGCTTCATTTGCTATTATTTTCTCCCATTCAGAAGGCTGTCTTTTCACCTTGCTTATGTTTTCCTTTGTTGTGCAGAAGCTTTTAATTTTAATTAGATCCCATTTGTTTATTTTTGCTTTTATTTCCAGAATTCTGGGAGGTGGATCATAGAGGATCCTGCTGTGATTTATGTCTGAGAGTGTTTTGCCTATGTTCTCCTCTAGGAGTTTTATAGGTTCTGATCTTACATTTAGATCTTTAATCCATTTTGAGTTAATTTTTGTGTGTGGTGTTAGAAAGTGATCTAGTTTCATTCTTTTACAAGTGGTTGACCAGTTTTCCCAGCACCACTTGTTAAAGAGATTGTCTTTACTCCATTGTATATTCTTGCCTCCTTTGTCAAAGATAAGGTGTCCATATGTGTGTGGATTTATCTCTGGGCTTTCTATTTTGTTCCATTGATCTATGTGTCTGTCTTTGTGCCAGTACCATACTGTCTTGATGACTGTGGCTTTGTAGTAGAGCCTGAAGTCAGGCAAGTTGATTCCTCCAGTTCCATTCTTCTTTCTCAAGATTGCTTTGGCTATTCGAGGTTTTTTGTATTTCCATACAAATCTTGAAATTATTTGTTCTATTTCTGTGAAAAATGTGGCTGGTAGCTTGACAGGGATTGCATTGAATTTGTAAATTGCTTTGGGTAGTATACTCATTTTCACTATATTGATTCTTCCGATCCATGAGCATGGTATAAAAAATATGGAATGCTTCACGAATTTGCGTGTCATCCTTGCTCAGGGACCATTCTAATCTTCTCTGTATCGTTCCAATTTTAGTATATGTGCTGCCGAAGTTAGCACGACAGTTTCTTTCTTTCAGCACTTTGAATGTCATCCCACTGTTTTCCTACCTTCATGATTTCTGATGAGAAATTAACTGTTAAGGTGTTTGAGAGTCCCCCTGTATGAAGATTTACTTCTCTGTTTCTACTTTCAAGATTCTTCCTTTGTCTTTAACTTCTGATGTATGTCTAAGCTGTGGACCTCTTTAAGTTTATCCTTCTTGGATTTCATTGAGGTTCTTGGTTGAGATGTATAGATGAATGTTTTTCATCAATTTGAGAAGTTTGGGAAATTATTTCTTCAAATATTTTTTTCTGTGTTGTTCTCTCTCTCCTCTTTCTAGGATTCCTTTTAAACGTATGGTGGCATGCTCAGTCATGTCTTCAGGTCTGAGGTCTGTTCACTTTTCTTCATTCTTAAGTATCTATTCTTCTGATTGGATCATATTGATTAACCTGTCTTCAAGGTTACTAATTCTTTCTTCTGTCTGCCTGAATTTGGTATTGAGCACTTGTAGTAAATTTTTAATTTCAGTTATTGTATTTCTCAACTCTAGAATTTTTATTTGGTTCTTAAAAAATATTTTTTTTCTATTTTAATTGATATTCTGGATTTGGTGAGACATTCTCATACTTTGGTGTTTTGGGCATGGTTTCTCTTAGTTTCTTTAATATAATTAAAATAGTTAATATAAAATATTTGTCCACTTAGTCCAACATCTGAGCTTTCTCAGGAACAGTTTCAATTGGTTGCTTTTTTCCCTCCCAGTGTATGTGCCACACTCTGTTGTTTATTTGCATATTTCTTGACTTTTTGCTGAAAGCCAGACATTTAATATAACACAAAAACTCAAAAGTCAGATTCTTCCCAGCATTTGTTATTGCTGTTTGTTGTTGCCTGCTTCTTTAATAACTTTTCCTAACTAATTTTGTAAAGTTGTATTCTTTGTCATAAGTAGCCACTGAGGTTTCTGTTCAGTAAGCTCTGTGGTCAGATAGTAATGCAGCAGATAACTTCCTTAGATTTTTAGAACCAGTCAGTCTCTCTGTGTTTCATGAGGGGCTCTTTGTATCACGGAACGTGTCTTCAACACTTAGCTATGACGTTGACAACTCTACCTTAGCCTTCACTTCCTGCTTGTGCAGGGTGTCATGTCTGACACATGTGAGAATTTAAGGTTTTCCCAGGTCTTTCTTCACTATTTGTACAGCTTCAGTCATGTTCACAGCCCAATGAATGAGTGACCTCCTAGATTCCTAGGAATGTGCCGGAGATTTTCAGTGATCTATGGACATCTCATTCTCCATGTTTTCCTTTCACGTTTTATGATTAGCTTATTGTTTTTCTCAACCATTATCCACTACCATGGGCAGCTGATTTGTTCAACAATTGCTTCTGATTGTTTTCAACAAACACCGCAGGATGAAGCCTACTCTGCAATGAGCAAACGCTGAGTCAGGTACCATAAAGCCAATCTTGCTAGTGGGGTCTTCCAAGGAATCAGGTCAAATAATGACATTTTCCTGGGAATGGAATTTGAAAGACCTTCAGTCATGTTGTTCCCCTTTCAGTGGCTTCCAGGCAGCTGATTTTCACCATGAATGCAGATTCTTGGCTTTTAAAATTATCATGGATTAGTGGAGGGAAAAATGAAAATAAAGCAAGTCCAAGTGTCACAGAGCTCACTGATCTTATCAAGATTTAGCTGTTCTTCTTGAATACACACTCCCTAGATTTCTACAAGTCTTTGGTTAATTTTGATTTGAAAAAATTGAATCTGACAGTTTTGGCCAATACTCTTGTTGCTTTTATGGAGGAGAGAATTTTCAGAGGTCTTTACTTGTGTCAACTACAAAGTGGCACTTGCTAAGGGCATTAACCATCTGCCTCTGCAGAAATTAAATCATGTGCTGCTGTAGCTGTTGACCTTTGACATGTCTTGAAGGGAGTTCAGGGTGCCAAATAGGAACGAGGCACTTTGTGCTCTAGAAAAACTGGTGAAACAGGTCTTTAAACAGTTAGATAGTTTCAGGAACTGATTTCATGAGCCCAATCCTTGCATCTCCTCATATCTAGAAAAGCACTAAATCCCTTCATGGTGACATCAGCTCCTTGTGACTAGCAGAAAACCTTTTGTAAGATAACTGCTTGATTACATTGAACTCCCCCTTCACCAAAATCACATATATTCACCATTTCCTCACAGCCTCTTTGGAGCAGTTCCTCAGAGCTATCTGAGGTGCTGTCTCCCAGGCACCAGTCCTCATTTGGATCCAAATAAAACTTAATTCACAACTCTCACGTTGTACATCTTTTTTAAGTCAACACTTGATATTTTCACTGATGTCACTAGAATACTTTTGTGAATCAATTTGGCCTCTCATATTTTGTTACATTGTTTCAAATTAAAGCCAGTTGTCTTAGTTTGGGTTTTATTGGAAGCAGAGCCTGAGGTAAAGACTTGTGTGCAGGTAGTTTATTTGAAAGTTTGATTCTAGGGAGCAGGGGTGAAGTAGCAGAAAAAATGAAGAATGGGAAGGAGGACAAGTCAATATAAGAGCATGTTACTGAGCTCACTGTTACAAACAATGGAGGCTTAGCTGCACCAGGACCTCCATGGAAGCCATCTTCCAAGGCCAGAAGTTAATGCATTTTTCCATCAGTTTTTGTCTTTGATTGTTTGAGGATTACTCACAAGGTTCTTAACTACCTAACATGTCCAAGTCTCAAATTGCTATGGAGTTAATGTGCCATTCAGACATGGGTGGCAGAGGGTAGTATTTGTAGGAGGCACTATATCAGCACAAAATTAATCAAAGCTCTCAATGATATTATCTTCCCTAGATGAGACTGTGATCAGAGGAAGGCAAGAGAACATGAATAGAGTACCTATGTGTTCGTTTGTTTTTGTAAAGATATTTTATGAAATTCCAATAAAAGCAATAGAAAAAAATTTTACTCTGAATAACATATATGCTATACTTAATGTTTTCATCTCAAGTGTCTGTACTATTATTACTAAGATGTACTTTATATATAAATTTATATAGTATATCAATGTTTATTAATTTTGACCCAAGTTTCTCTAAGTAGAGCTGTGAGTTAGTTTCCATTTTATTTACTATCACAATTTTAGGTGCTATTTTATATTAGTGTGCAATTCATTAAATTCATCCTTCACAATCTAGTTTCTTCTATTTTAGTGCTGTGTAACAGAATTAGATTTCTATCCCTAGGGTACTGAAAGGTGACAGCAAGTTTATGTTACATTTTGCAGTTTATTAGATATGTTTGGAAGAAGACATGTCAGATGCTTAGATTAAGAAAATTTGGACTTTTCCAAGTGCATTATGATCCTAAAGGAGAAAAAAAAGTATTAGTATAGAAGTTTCAACTCTCTAAGTGTTACTGAAATTTTATTGTTTTTTTAATAACAAAAATCTTATGGAGTGATAAGTAGCATTGTGCTGCAATGTCATAGCAAGATGGTGGAGTAGAAGGATGTGTGTTCATCTTCTCCTGTGAAAACTGCAAAATTACAATATGCTGCTAAACCACCATCGATAGGAGAATGTTGGATCCCACCAAAAAAAGATACCTCATGTCCAAGGGCAAAGGAGACACCCTAACAAGATGGCAGGAGGGGTAAAATCAGGTTTAGAATCAAAACCCCATATCTGCCAAAGATGCTCGGAGGGCTCAAACAAAACCTTGTGTGTACCAGGACCCAGAAACCCCACAGAGACTGAGCCAGACCTGCCTTTGAGTGTTTGAGTGTTTCCTGTGGAGGCATGAGTCAGTAGTGGCCTGCCTCGGGGACAGGGACTCTGGCTGCAGCAGACCTGGGTCATGTAGCATGTGGCAGAAGTCCTCTTGGAGGAGGTCGCCATTAGCCTCACCACAGAGCTGCTGAGCAGGTGACTCACAAACTGCAGAACAATTATACCAAATAAATTCTCGCATGGTTAAGAAAGTTCTAGGACCCACAACAGATTTCCCAACCTGGGGACCTGGCAAAGGGACTGAGAACCCCCAGGGAGAATCCCCAGGGAATTTGACATCACTAACTCAAGTTAGCCTTGTCTAACTCAATGAAGCTATGAACCATGCCGTGTAGGGCCACCCAAGACAGAAGGGTCATGACAAAATGCGGTCCACTGGAGAAGAGAATGGCAAACCATTTCACCATTCTTGCCTTGAGAACCCCTGAACAGTATGAAATGGCAAAAAGATATGGCACTGAAAGATGAACTCCCTAGGTTAGTAGGTGCCCAATATGCTACTGGAGAAGAGTGGAGCAGTAACTCCAGAAAGAATGAAGAGACAGAGCCAAAGCTGGAATCAAGATTGCTGGGAGAAATATCAATAACCTCAGATAGGCAGATGACACCACCTTATGACAGAAAGGGAAGAGGCGCTAAAGAGCCTCTTGATGAAAGTAAAAGATAACAGAGAAAAAGCTGGCTTAAAACTCAACATTCAGAAAACTAAGATACGGCATCTGGTCCCATCACTTCATGTCAAGTAGATGGGGAAACAATGGAAACAGGGAGAGACTTTATTTTCTTGGACTTCAAAACCACTGCAGATGGTGACTGCAGCCATGAAATTAAAAAATGCTTGCCTCTTGGGAGAAAAGCTATGACAAACCTAGACAGCATATTAAAAAGCAGAGATGTTCAGTTCAGTTCAGTTGTTCAGTTGTGTCCGACTCTTTGCGACCCCATTAATTGCAGCACGCCAGGCCTCCCTGTCCATCACCATCTCCCGGAGTTCACTCAGACTTGCGTCCATCGAGTCAGTGATGCCATCCAGCCATCTCATCCTCTGTCGTCCCCTTCTCCTCCTGCCCCCAATCCCTCCCAGCATCCAAGTCTTTTCCAATGAGTCAACTCTTCACATGAGGTGGCCAAAGTACTGGAGTTTCAGCTTTAGCATCATTCCTTACAAAGAAATTCAGGGCTAATCTCCTTCAGAATGGACTGGTTGGATCTCCTTGCAGTCCAAGGGACTCTCAAGAGTCTTCCCCAACACCACAGTTCAAACGCATCAATTCTTCGGCGCTCAGCCTTCTTCACAGTCCAACTCTCACATCCATACGTGTCTACTGGAAAAACCATAGCCTTGACTAGATGGACCTTAGTCGGCAAAGTAATGTCTCTGCTTTTGAATATACTATCTAGGTTGCTCATAACTTTTCTTCCAAGGAGTAAGCATCTTTTAATTTCATGGCTGCAATCACCATCTGCAGTGATTTTGGAGCCCCAAAAAATAAAGTCTGACACTGTTTCCACTGTTTCCCCATCTATTTCCCATGAAGTGATGGGACCAGATGCCATGATCTTCGTTTTCTGAATGTTGAGCTTTAAGCCAACTTTTTCACTCTCCTGTTTCACTTTCATCAAGAGGCTTCTTAGTTCCTCTTCACTTACTGCCATAAGGGTGGTGTCATCTGCATATCTGAGGTTATTAATATTTCTCCCGGCAATCTTGATTCCAGCTTGTGTTTCTTCCAGTCCAGCGTTTCTCATGATGTATTGTGCATATAAGTTAAATAAGCAGGGTGACAATATGTAGCCTTGACGTACTTCTTTTCTTATTTGGAACCAGTCTGTTGTTCCATGTCCAGTTCTAACTGTTGCTTCCTGACCTGCATACAGATTTCTCAAGAGGCAGGTAAGGTGGTTTGTTATTCCCATCTCTTTCAGAATTTTCCACAATTTATTGTGATCCACACAGTCAAAGGCTTTGGCATAGTCAATAAAGCAGAAATAGATGTTTTTCTGGAACCCTCTTGCTTTTTCCATGATCCAGGAGATGTTGGCAATTTGATCTCTGGTTCCTCTGTCTTTTCGAAAACCAGCTTGAACATCATGAAGTTCACGGTTCACATATTGCTGAAACCTGGCTTGGAGAATCTTGAGCATTACTTTACTAGCGTGTGAGATGAGTGCAATTGTGCGGTAGTTTGAGCATTCTTTGGCATTGCCTTTCTTAGGGATTGGAATGAAAACTGACCTTTTCCAGTCCTGTGGCCACTGCTGAGTTTTCCAAATTTGCTGGCATATTGAGTGTAGCACTTTCACAGCATCATCTTTCAGGATTTGAAATAGCTCAACTGGAATTCCATCACCTCCAATAGCTTTGTTCATAGTGATGCTTGCTAAGGCCCACTTGACTTCACATTCCAGGATGTCTGGCTCTAGGTGAGTGATCACACCATTATGATTATCCGGGTTGTGAAGATCTTTTTTGTACAGTTCTTCTGTGTATTCTTGCCATCTCTTCTTAATATCTTCTGCTTCTGTTAGGTCACTACCATTTCTGTCATTTATTGAGCCCCTCTTTGCATGAAATGTTCCCTTGGTATCTCTAATTTTCTTGAAGAGATCTCTAGTCTTTCCCATTCTGTTGTTTTCCTCTATTTCTTTGCATTGATCACTGAGGAAGGCTTTCTTATCTCTTCTTGCTATTCTTTGGAACTCTGCATTCAGATGCTTATATCTTTCCTTTTCTCCTTTGCTTTTCGCCTGTCTTCTTTTCACAGCTATTTGTAAGGCTTCCCCAGACAGCCATTTTGCTTTTTTGCATTTCTTTTCCATGGGGATGGTCTTGATCCCTGTCCCCTATACAGTGTCACGAACCTCATTCCATAGTTTATCAGGCACTCTATCTATCAGATCTAGGCCCTTAAATCTATTTCTCACTTCCACTGTATAATCATAAGGGATTTGATTTAGGTCATACCCGAATGGTCTTGCGGTTTTCCCTGCTTTCTTCAGTTTCAGTCTGAATTTGGTAATAAGGAGTTCATGATCTGAGCTACAGTCGGCTCCTGGTCTTGTTTTTGCTGACTGTATAGAGCTTCTCCATCTTTTGCTGCAGAGAATATAATCAATCTAATTTCGGTGTTGGCCATCTGATGATGTCCATGTGTAGAGTGTTCTCTTGTGGTGTTGGAAGAGGGTGTTTGCTATAGCCAGTGCATTTTCTTGGCAAAACTCTATTAGTCTTTGCCCTGCTTCATTCCTCATTTTAAGGCCAAATTTGCCTGTTACTCCAGGTGTTTCTTGACTTCCTACTTTTGCATTCCAGTCCCCTAGAATGAAAAGGACATCTTTTTTGGGTGTTAGTTCTAAAAGGTCTTGTAGGTCTTCATAGAACTGTTCAACTTCAGCTTCTTCAGCATTACTGGTTGGGGCATAGACTTGGATTACTGTGATATTGAATGATTTGCCTTGGAAACGAACTGAGATCCTTCTGTCATTTTTGAGATTGCCTCCAAGTACTGCAGTTCGGACTCTTTTGTTGACCATGATGGCTACTCCATTTCTTCTGAGGAATTCCTGCCTGCAGTAGTAGATATAATGGTCATCTGAGTTAAATTCACCCATTTTAGTTTGCTGATTCCTAGAATGTCGACATTCACCCTTGCCATCTCTTGTTTGACCACTTCCAATTTGCCTTGATTCATGGACCTGACATTCCAGGTTCCTATGCAATATTGCTCTTTACAGCATCAGATCTTGCTTCTATCACCAGTCACATCCACAGCTGGGTATTGTTTTTGCTTTGGCTCCATCCCTTCATTCTTTCTGGAGTTATTTCTCCACTGACCTCCAGTAGCATATTGGGTACCTACTGACCTGGGGAGTACCTCTTTCAGTATCGTGCCATTTTACTTTGCCAAAAAAGGTCCATTCAGTTAAAGCTATGGTTTTTCCAGTAGTCAGGTAGGGATGTGAGAGTTGGACCATAAAGAAAGGTGAGTGCTGAAGGATTGATGCTTTTGAACTGTGATGTTGGAGAAGACTCTTGAGAGTCCCTTGGATTACAAGGAGATCCAACCAGTCTATCCTTAAGGAAATCAGTCCTGAATGTTCATTGGGGGTACTGATGCTGAAGCTGAAACTCCAATACTTTGGCCACCTCATGTGAAGAACTGACTCATTTGAAAAGACCCTGATGCTGGGAAAGACTAGGCGGGAGAGGAAGATGACAAAACATGAGGTGGTTGGATGACTTCACCGACTTCATGGACATGAGTTTGAGTAAGCTCCGGGAATTGGTGATGGACAGGGAGGCCTGGCATGCTGCAGTCCACGGGGTCGCAAAGAGTCGGACACAACTGAGTGACTAACCTGAACCTAACTGAACACTGCTGTGGATTCTGTCAGGTGGATATTTATTTTATGCCAACAAAGAAAATTTTCAGATTATTATATAGTATTATCTGTCTATTAGATAATATTTATCTGTGATTAACAGCATTCCCTGGTGACTGAGACAGTAAAGCATCTGCCTGCGATGCAGGAGACTCAAGTTTGATCTCTGGGTCAGGAAGACGTCCAAGGAGAAGGAAGTGGCTACCCTCTCCAGTATTCTTGCCTGGAGAATTCCATGGACAGAGGAGCCTGGTGGACTAATGGGCTTAGAAAGAGTCAGACATAACTGAGCAGCTAACACATATGATTAAAACACAACTTCCAAATTAATGACTAAAGGAGCAGGTCTTCCCTTCAGGGCTTAGAGGACAGAGCATTGAAACAGCATTTTTCTCAGGTCTTGAAACAGAGTAGAATTTTTTTTTTTGCTGGATTTTAGGCTCATTTGGGAACTGTGACCCCCTTCTGCTTTCCAGTTTCTTCCTTATGTGATGGGAATATCTATCTTAAGCCTGTTCCACCATTGAATTTTAGAAGAGGATAACGTGTGTTCTAGTTTTCACAGTTTCACAGATGGAGAGGAATTTTGCTTCATAGTGGATGGTACCCAGAGCCTCACCCATACCTAATTTAGATGACTAGATAACCAGATGATTTAGATAACCAGATTTGGAAACTTTCTTATTGATCCTTAGATGAGATTTTGAATATAGAATTAATGCTATAAATGTTAAAGACTCCTGAGGATGTTCAGATGGGGTGAATGTATTTTGCATATGGTATAGACATGAATCTGGGGAGAGGGCATAGGTAGACTATAAGGTGTTAGACAGTGTCCTTCCAATGTTCTTGTCCACTATGAACCTCAGGATGTGATTTTACTTGGAGGTAAGATCTTTGCAGATAGAGTTAGTTAAGAAGAGGTCATACTGAATTAGGATGGATTCTAAAGCCAATGACTGGTAACTTTAGAAGGCCATATGAAGTCGCACAGACACTCATCCACAGAGATGAGATGGAGGCAGAGATTGGAAGGATGCATTAAGGAGCACCAAGAATTGCTGGCTGTCACCAGAAGGTAGAAAAAGCAAAGAAGGATTCTTCTCTAGAGTCTTCACAGGAAGCATAGCATTGCTGATACCTTAATTTTAGACTTCTAACCTCCATAACTCGAAGCGAAGAAATTTGTTATTTTAGAAATTTAAGACTTCTATTTTGTGGTATTTTATTACAGCAACTGCAGGGAATTAATGCAATTTTGTGCTCATGCATGATAGGAGTGACTAAATAAAGAGGAGTTGGAGGTTTTAGAACACACAGATATAGGACAACAAAGCATTTACTTGTCAAATATAGCATTGATTACTAAGTTCACACTGTAGTATTGTTAGGAAGTTGCTAGGTTATGTACAAAGACTATATACTTTCAAATATTTGAGAAATTGTACTATTATTGATATAATAATTTTTTAGAGATTCAGGACCCAATTAAATTCTTTTTCACTAGGATCTTTACCCAGGAATTGAACCAGGGTCTCCTGCATTTTTGCAGGCAGATTCTTTACCAACTGAGCTATCAGGGAAGCCTGGCTCCTTACCAGATAGCATCAGGTATGTCCTTGATGTATGCTCAAATGTGCCTACTCAATTTGCCAATGCTATGTTAACTAGATACTAATGATTTTTTGTTTTCACCCAACCTTTCATATTTCATGATCATGTGTACTTTATCCATAAAATGCATTTAACAATGAAGCCTGAGAAAAGGAAAGGGAATAAATATATATATGAAAAGGATATGAGTCACCGAACATTTCTCTTAAGCAGAAACTATAGTGGAGGTTAAAATGGTATTTTTTTTTTTTTAACAATACTATGAAACTAACCAAGCAAAACTAAATTTTAGAGGGCTCATCTTTTTCCACTTGTTTTCCCTCTACTGTCATCTCCCTTCAAGGCACATCAGAGGCATCATTTCTTCCAGGATGCTATTCTTGAGCTCTGATTCTTGATAATCACCCCCCAGCTAGAAGCTGGCTCCTCAGTGCTCTTTCAGATGTCTCATTGCAGTGTAATGATTTGTTTCTGTGATTGTCCTCTCCTCTTGATTATCAGCCCCAAGGAAGTTCATTGGGCTAGATAGATAGGCTGTTTAATTTTTTTTGAATATGAACATGATTCATTTTTAAAAACAGCTTTAACAGTATGAGTGACACAAAATAAAATGATTATATTTAAAGTGTACAGTCTAATAAGTTTTGACGTATGAATGCACTCATTGGACCATCACTATAACAGGAGAGCAAACATACTCATCACCCCCAAAAGTTTCCTAATGAAGATGCGATATATTTAAATGAAGCTCTAGAGGAGAAATTTATTATAGAGAATTTAAAGAATTCTGATGAAAAAAGTCAGTGGGTTGGTGGAAATCTGTATAATTTGAAACAGCTAAATCAGAAGCACCAGGCAGACCATTGAGCTAGATTTCAGAGACTCATTCTTACCCTTTGAAATCTCTTCCTTGAACTATAAGTGAAGTGAAGTCACTCAGTCATGTTTGACTCTTTAGGACCCCATGGACTGTACTCTACCAGACTCTTCTGTCCATGGGATTTTCCAGGCAAGGGTACTGGAGTGGGTTGCTGTTCCCTTCTCCAGGGGATCTTCCCAACCCAGGGATCAAACCCAGGTCTATCCTCATTGTGGGCAGACGGTTTACCATCTGAGCCACTAGGGAAGTCTGTGGCCCAGCTGGTAAAGCATCTGCCTGCAATGTGGGAGACCTGGGTTCCATCCCTGGGTTGGGAAGATCCCCTGGAGAAGGGAAAGGCTACCCACTCCAGTATTCTGGCCTGGAGAATTCCATGGACTGTACAGTCCATGGGGTCGCAAAGAGTCAGAAAGGACTGAGCGACTTTCACTTTCATTCTGTTCCTTGACCCGTAGCTAGTCAGTAAGTGGTGTCTTGGGTTTGATGTCAACCTTGGTGAGTCTGAAGGTCAGTAAGAAACAACAAAAGAAGCAACAATGCTGTCATTCATTAATTCTAAAGGAGTTTTCCTGGTGGCTCAGATGGTAAAGAATCTGCATTCAGTGTAGGGGACCTGGTTTTGATCCCTGGGTCAGAAAGATGCCTTGGAGAAGGAAGTGGCTACCCACTCCAGTATTGTACAGTTTTGTTCACATGTTAACTCCTTCAGGCATGTTACAATTGTAATATAATATGTCATAGTTTGATGAGCATTTTTCTTGTTATTAGTATATAAAGTAATAGTCATTTTTTATTAAATTATTTTTAACTGGAAGGTAATTGCTTTACAATATGTGATGGTTTTTGCCATACATCAATATGAATTGACCACAGGTGTACATCTTTCCCCCCACCACCCTAAACTCCCTGCTCACCTCCCAAGTAATAGTCTTAATATCAATTTTTGCCTTATATATTACCCAAAAATCTTCTACTTCTCTATGGTTAAGAGAGCAGAGACAGAATGCCCATTATGTTTTCTGTAGGTTTCAGTTGCCTCCTCAGCATGCTTGATTCTGTATTCTTGGCCAGTCTTCAGAGGTATGGCCGTTGCCATAGGGTGCAGTAGCAGTCAGTTGGAAAGACTCAGGAAAATAATAGAGCCGTATAATGATAAAATGACCTGATGTACCCGTGAGATGTTTTTCTTTCCAAAAAGAAACTAGAACTATATTCAAAATTCCTCCAAGTCATTGTGTAAATAAAGACATGTTTTAAAGTTCCACTGAAAATAGGCAAATAAGAGGGAACAGAGTAAAGGACTAATCAAAATCAGCAGGAAGAACTTGGAAAATGAACCTTTTGCAAGTCATAAAGTTGTTGTTTAGTTGCTAAGTCGTCTGACTCTTTTGTGACTGCACTGACTGTAGCCCACCAGGCTCTTCTGTCCATGGGATTCTCCAGGCAAGAATACTGTTGTGGGTTGCCATTTCCTTCTCCAGGGGATCTTCCTGACCCAGGGATCAAACCCAGGTTTCCTGCATTGCAGGCAGATTCGTTACCATCTGAGTCAAATGCTTAATATTTTAATAATTTTTTTTTGAGATCATGATCTAAGTCTTGGACAGTGAGATACTTTATCATTGCCCAAACATATTATAATAAGGTATTACATTCCACAGTATCTTTAGGTATTTCAGGTCCTTGGAAATGTTTCTGAAACTTGGGTAGGCCATGGGAAAAAAGGAAATTTAAAGAGAGACAAAAACATTGGTTTGGCAGTTTCCTTAAAGCAAGTTTTCAGTGTTCTGGTACAATCAAAGAGTTGGCTTAAAAATAAGGTGGATACATCAAGCTTTTCTCAAAGACCCATGTTTCCTCCATTACAGTCACTCTGACAGATTTATTAGTCTCTTTATCTTCTTTTTTTGTTTCACTTTTTTCTCCTATCAGTAATGGAGAATGATTCTCAATTCATGCAAATGAATATTACTATACAGATAAGTGTAGCTGACATTCACTGAATGCTAATTTTATTATTCAGATTTAGCATGTGCATAAATTAAGTTGTGTTGTTCAAGTTTCTTTATACAGTTGTTATGAAATGAATACTTCCTAAGCTAAAGTCATTCTCTTGTTAACTTTGTTTTTACACTTCTTTATAAATATACCTATGAAGACTATTTGCCTTCCCTATTTTTTAGAAAGGAAGAATTATAAGTAGAAGGTTAACAATAGGAAGGATGTGCATTAATTTGCATAAAATTATTGTTAAGGAGAAAATTGCAAGTATTGTAATGTTGAGATTGCATGCAGTACATAATAATTATGTCATTATACTTTAAATATTCTGTTATTGGTCATAATTGTCAACTTTTAAGAGTAACCTTTGAGGAATAATAGGTTAAAGAAAATGGGTAGGGAGAAGATCAGTGAGAAATCTTATTGAGAGATAGTAGTGTGGCAGAGACTGACTAGCTATTCACCAAACTAGCTTCTGTTCTCTTCTTCTTGACCACACAGTTAAATCATATTTCCTAACCTTCTTTCTACTCAGGTATAGCCATGTGTTGGAGATCTACCCATTGCCATGTGAACAGAAGTGACAAGTTCCATTTTTCGGATTGGCTTATAGATTCTGACAGATAATTCTCCAACCTCTTCTTCACCAACTCAGCACAGCTGGGCCCGGGGCCCTGGAAAACCTCATGGTGGAGATAAGAAGCCACAGAAAGGATGGCCTCTGATGTCATGAATGGCTACTGAGGCGAAGGTCCCTCACTGCTTAGAAAAATGGTATGTTTGACTTTATACGAGAAATAAACTTCTATTGCATTTGAGCTATCATATACTTTTTAGTTTGCTGCTATAGCTAGTATTACCTTAATGCATACACATGGAAGCAAAGAATTTCTGGGTAATCCATTCTTAGTTTTTAGTATGCTGTTAAACCCACCAAAATTGTGTGTGCATGCTCAGTTGCTTTAGTCATGTCTGACTCTTTGCGACCATATGGACTGTAGCCCACCAGGCCCCTCTGTCCATGGGATTCTCCAGGCAAGAATACTAGAGTGGGCTGCCATGCCCTCCTCCAGGGAATCTTTCCAAACCAGGGACTGAACCTGCTTCTCCTGCAACTCCTGCATTGAAGGTGGATTACTTACCACTGTGTCGCCAGGAAAGCCCCCCCCCCCCCCCAAACTGTACATTGTCTTAAAAAGATATCCTTTATTTTTTATTTGTGAAAGATTTCATTGCTATAACACAAGCAGTTATTATTTGTATGGACTCTATTATTAGTCGGTGACAACAAAAAATAAGGAAATCTTTGACATATAAGGGGACTTTAAAATTGTCTTGAAGCAAAAGTCATAGGTTTTTATTTTTATTATTTACATTGACTCTGAAAAAGAAAAAAAAGATCCAGAATGCTATGAGAAATATGTTGGTTTCTTCATGGTTGGTGTTGTGTTTGGATTGTGTATGTTATCTTCATATTCAGCAGTGTGTATGAGATTTCCCTCTCTCCCTCCCTCCTTTCAGCCAAGTGACTTAACTAATGTGTGTCTGTAACTAGAGAGGCGGATTATGGATCTGCTAGAGGATCAATCTGGACTGGAGGTAATGTTTGAATTTAATGGATCCTTAGAAATAATTTCATCCTATGCCATTATTTATAGATGAAGGAAATTATTCCTAGGAGGCATGCATTCTTACAGTGCTTACTGTTTACATAACATTTTGTATCATCTCATTTATTCTTCATGACTTATCATTTGAGGAATTGTTACCTCCATATTTGTAACTGAGAAATTGAAGACTTAAAAGTAAACATATTTAAGGTTTCCGACTCCTTTGAAGATGATGAACCCTTCAGTAAAGGATTAAAATGATTTCTACACCTAGTGGCAGATAAAGACATTGCAAGGGCAAAGACGGAGATTGGGCTGGTCCTGTAAGGTCATTTCCTTCATGGTCTCCTTCCCATGGAGACTGAGTGAAATTGCTGAGTAGAGCAAGGGCAAAACAATGGAATGTGTTACCTGCTCTTGAGATAAAGTAACCTTACCTCTAGTTCATGGGACATACCTAAGAAGAGCTCCAGCCTTCAAAGGTGTTTTTCCATTGGTGAAAATAGTAAGGGATGTGCCTTGGTCTGTTCAGCTGCATTAACATAATATCATAAACTGAGTGGCTTATAAACAACAGAAATTTATTTCTCACACTTCTTGAGGCTGGAAAGTTCAAGGCGCTGGCAGATTGGATATCTGGTGAAGGTCTGCTTCCTGGCTCAGAGATACTGCGTCATCTTATGTCCTTACATGTTGGAAGGGGCAAGAATACTCTGGAGTCTCTTCTGTAAAGACATTAATTCCATTCACGAGGACTCCACCTTTGTAACTTAATCACTCCTAAAGGTGCTACCTTCAAATATTATAACATTGTGTGCCAGGATACAACGTAAGAATTTCAGAACAAGTTGGGGTAAGGGGAAACACATTCAGTCTATAGCAGGGTGGAGAGAAGTACATATATTTCCTCCCTCAAGGGAATGAAAGACTCAGGTGGTCTTCTCCTCTCTGTGATTCAAGGTAAAGACATGAGAACAGAAATCTTCCCTATAAAAATGACTCTTACTTTTAGAATTCAGAACTTAACTTTCCATATCCAAGAAAATTGAATAAAGAATGACGTGTCTTTCAGTTCAGTTCAGTTGCTTAGTTGTGTCCAACTATTTGCGACCCCGTGAACCGCAGCATGCCAGGCCTCCCTGCCCATCACCAACTCCCGGAGTCCACCCAAACCCATGTTCATTGAATCAGTGATGCCATCCAACCATCTCATCCTCTGTCATCCCATTCTCCTCCTGCCCTCAATCTTTCCCAACATCAGGGTCTTTTCCAGATATTAAAGGGAAAAGAATTCCTCCTTAAAAGTTATTGTTCTATCTGGTACCTCTGTGCACTTTCTTTCTGAAGGCCTTGAAAATAGAAAAGCCCTCATACTATGTGAAGGCAAGGGAATGAGCTAAGGAGTCTTTTGAGAATTGCTTCTGCCCAGTGATGCTAAGGTTGAATGACATTGTGGTGTGATTTACAAGCGCAATAAAAACATTGTAATTGCTTATTATCTTTGTTATTTTAAGTGGCTTTCAGTGAAAAAGATTATACTAACTAAATAATCTGGAATTTCTAAAATTGTTTTACTTTCTTTGAACTTTAGCAACCCTATTTTAATTATTTAAAATAGGATTGAAACTCTTGAACTCTTGAAACTCTGAAACTCTTGAACTCATTCAGCCAACAACCATTAGCTTTTGAGTGTAAACTAGGATCCATTTTCCCCAGTAGAATAGAGAATAGAGTAATTGTGTGCTCAGTGGAGTCTGACTCTTGTAACACTTTGGACTATCGTCCTCCAGGCTCTTCTATCCATGGAATTTTTCAGGCAAGGATACTGGAGTGGATAGCCATTTCCTTCTCCAAGTGATCTTCCCAATCCAGGGATCTAACCCATATCTCTTGGATCTCTTGTACTGGCAGGCAGATTCTTTGCCATAGCACCATTGGGGATTTACCCAATACTAGTTCTAATAATTATATTCTTAAAGAATCATATTAAGATTTAGATATGTTGAAGAAAGGGTCTCCCTCAGAAAAAAGGGAGCATTTTTGAAAAGAAACACATTAAGAGCATCTTTGAAAAGCTCGTATCATTCAGCAACTGCAAGTTTAGTGGAAGAATCATCTATAAGCTTCTGAAATTCCGTCATCCTCAGTGTGATTATGTATCATCAGAGAGAGATTTGTACAAGATCTTGCTAAGAGAGAGTCTTTATTGGAGGCTTCTAGAGACTCTTCTAGCCTGATTAAATGTGTTAAGTCTTAACTGTGGTTGAATACTTCTAATCTTAGCCACAAGTGGGTGACCATGACGTACCAGCAAGTTCTTGTGTCTTTTGAATCATCAAGGGACATTTGAAATACAGTTTCTCTTGCCACTCTCTTTTTAGGAAGAAGGAAATACAATCTTTACCAATTAGCCCCAGAGAAGTTTCATCACTGGTTCATTGCATATTTCCCCACTGTTTTATTTTATTAGAAGTGATGTTCCTTACATAGTAAAACTGTCATTATATTATATTATATTATATTATATTATATTATATTATATTATATGTAGGTTGAAGACAACCATCAAAATAACTTAGCTCTATTACATTTCAAGTACTTAGTGACTGCATAATGAAAGGCAAGGGGAATTTTAGAAAAAATTAAAAACACACCCAAACCGATATTGGCTACAGAATGATACTCTCATGAACTATGCCAAAATGCTGAATTAGGGGAAAAATATTAATGATTATCCAGGTTATTAAAACTATTAAAATTGCAACGAATCAGTTTCAGAGTCTGAGTTACTGCCAAAATGGGTACGATGCCAGGAAAAGTATGCTTCTTAAAAATTCTTATGGTAGGAATTGAGCATTATGGAGTGAATAGAGGCATTATATTTTAGGGGTAGAGTCTCCAGCTTTGGTAGGCAGCATAATTGTTGGATGAGTTCATAAAAATTAAATATTTGAGCTTCACCTCCTCCCTGCCTTTTAAAAATGAAAATCCTTGTGTAATTATAATGCAGGTGGTATACAAACCATGGGACGGCTTTAGTATTTATTGAAAGTAAATTTTCTGGCAGTTTAGATAAACCTCAGTATCATAATATCGATCAAAAACATCCAGGACCATTTCAGTACATTATTACACAAGTATTGAAATTGAGGCCCTTCTGAGTACATCATTATTATTTTTCTACCTATTTTTTGTTGTAACATTCATAATATTGTGGATATTTTGCTTTGTTGGGCATGTGGTTATAATTTCTTTGACTTATTTGCTAATTTTTATATTGTAAAATAAAGGAGGAATTATTAATTTTTTAAAAATCATCAAATGGGTCCCTCTTTCTAAGCCTGTAATTTCCCCCTTATTTTCCTCTGCACCTTTAACATAAGAATGGCCTTCTTTATCAAAACTCTGCTGAGGATTCTCCTCTCTGTTTCCTGTGACCTTCGCCCCTTTATTTCTTTACGTATGGAATCAGGCACAGCTTTATTTTCTTCATCTTCGTTGAAATATCTTGAAACTCATTCCAGCAGGGTCTGTTGAACTTTTCCTCCATACTTGTTTCCTTTCAGAAACGTGTAGGTAAGGATTACAGAGATATGGTAGGCTCTTGCCTTTATTTAGGTCACATATCAGTGAAGTCCAGAAATGCAAAGCTGAGGGGCAAAGGGTAACAGCTATGCTTAAAAAGCATTTGGACTACCAGGAAGCTCAGTGGAAGTGGCATCATAGGGTTAGTCAAGGAAGTGGAAACCAGAGGAGGTTGATTAGGATAGGGGGCATCTCTTAAGAAGGAAAATGATAGAAAGTGAAAATGTTCACCCTGAAGAAAGGAAAGCTAATGAGTACATAAAGAGCTACTTTTACATATTTTATCAACTTTATGTAGAAGATGTTTTAATCTATTTTTCTGCTAAAAGAGATTAATAACTGGAAGCATGGGGTAGAAGTTTTAGGTGAAATAATTCTAATCCAATATAAGAGAGATTTTTCTTGAAAGAGTAATTTCAATGTTGTGGTAAGTGCCCAACTCTTGGAAATTGTAACACATTGTTTAGATTACTTGCAGTACACAATGTTTTAAAGGGAATTATCATTTACTTAACTTCCCTGGTGGCTCAGATGGTAAAGCATCTGCCTACAATGCAGGAGACCTGGGTTCGATCCCTGGGTGGGGAAGATCCCCTGGAGAAGGAAATGGCAACCCACTCCAGTACTCTTGCCTGGAAAATCCCATGGACCAAGGAGCCTGGTAGGCTACAGTCCATGGGGTTGCAAAGAGTCGGACACGACTGAGCGACTTCACTTTCACTTTATCATTTAATTAGAGGCTGGACTATATGGCTTATAATAACCCCTTCAATTCTTAGATTTTGTGAATCCAGGAGGAACAGTAGAGACGTCATTATATCTTAATAAAAAAAATTCCAATCACCCCATTAGCAGTCTGCCTGCCCCCCAAACCCCCCAAAATCCAACTTGACTAAATCATTTACAAGATGACTCAGGTTAACCCCTGTAATTTAATGTAATATGAATAATTCATGCTGCTGTAGACTGTAAAAGATAGAGAATAAACAATGACAAGATACATAGCTTTGATTGAGATGTCACAACTATAGGATAATAAACTGTATGGTAAATATAAATTATTTTTAAACATTTAATTATTATAAACATATATCTTCCTTCAAATACACATGCATTTATTCATGGTAGGCTTGAAAAATTCTGTTACTTCAATTTACCAAAATTATTAACACAGATGACATGGTAGTATTAAAAGAAATTATATAAACTAATTTAAAGTTCAAATTGGTTGGTATAATTTTTTTACAAGAATCAACTGGGTTGGATGTTTTTACACTACTCTGACCATAAAGCATATATTCCTTTTCTGTTGTGTTCAAGTTTTGTATTTGGTGGAAACATTTATTATACTAGTGGGAATTAAAAAAGAATTTATTTATTTGGCTGTGCTGGGTCTTAGTTGCCGCATGCAGGATCTCTTAGTTTTGGCATGTGGCATCCAGTTCCTTGACCAAGGATTGAACCTGGGCCCCCTTCATCTAGGGCATGGACTCTTAGCTGACCAACAGAGAAGTTATGCTAGTGGGAATTTTTGTCTTGAATTTGTGTTAAGCTCCATTATTTTCTAAGAGGAAGGCAAAAATAGCTCTAATTGTAAAGGCAGTCGCTGGTAAATTGTGGAAAAATTTTCAATTAAGAGGGGTCAGTGGAACTTGATAGAATTAGGGTGTATACATTTCCAAGTAATTCATTTGATTTGATTTGACCAGTAATAAGAATTGTAAATAAAGCTTACAAAAATCAGTTAGGCTAATTGAGATGATATTGTCTTTATTCCTTCTCCCACATGATAGCATTTGATTTATTGGAATAAATACCAAGGGCCATAGCTAGAAATATTGAGAAACAGGTCATAATTGGCTCATTATCTCCCCCAACCTCCACTGTTCTAGGTGATCATAGCCAAATATTCTAACTACCTAATTGATACATAAACCAGAGTTGTGCCCCATGTTTTAAACCTATTCCTCCAGTTAAAGATTACCTGTGGTTTCACTTCATCAGAATCCTTATTCTAAAATTAACCAAGTTGATAAATTAGCTGATGTGAAGATACTAACAGGGTTCCAAGTACCATATCTTGTTGTGTATTAAATTCTAAACTAGACCTTGCTTTCTTCAATTGATACACTTTTTAGATCATGTCGGAGAAGGCAATGGCACCCCACTCCAGTACTCTTGCCTGGAAAATCCCTTGGATGGAGGAGCCTGGTAGGCTGCAGTCCATGGGGTCACTAGGAGTTGGACATGACTGAGCGACTTCACTTTCACTTTTCACTTTCATGCATTGGAGAAGGAAATGGCAACCCACTCCAGTGTTCTTGCCTGGAGAATCCCAGGGACGGGGGAGCCTGGTGGGCTGCCATCTCTGGGGTCACACAGAGTCAGACACGACTGAAGTGACTTAGCAGCAGCAGCAGCAGAGGAGATCATGTAATTTCAAATACTAATTTCATAAATGAGGAAAATGAAGGCAGGAATTTTAGGTAAATGATATTTCTGGTTTTCTTGCGAGACTTGTCTGCTGATGCTCAAGCCAGTTAGTAGTCATTGGTTCCTAACCTCTTTAACTATAAGATGATACTCTTTATCTATAACAAAGGGAATTGTTGAAAAGTACAAGAAAATCTATTGTTGACTGGGATATGAGGAGATATATATATAGTCACCTACCATAGAAATAGATATTTATACTGTTACAGATGTCTTGAAAGCAGTATGATGTTTATTAAAAATAGTGGTACACACACTTTTGACATAATAATCCCCTCTTATTGTGGTCTAGCCTACGGAAACAAAAGCTTCAGTAATAAGGATCTATTAGCTGCTTATTGTAGCATTATTTAAGTAGAATATATAATTTATAACAAATTAAATGCTTTTCATAGACAAATGATTAATTAATTAATCCAACAAATATCTATTAAGTACTTTCTATGTGCCAGGAAGGTTTCCATGGTGGCTCAGTCAGTAAAGAATCCTCCTGCAATGCGGGAGATCAGGGTTTGATCCCTGGATGGGGAAGATCCCCTGGAGGGAGGGCATGGCAACGCACTCCAGTATTCTTGCCTAGAGAATCCCATGGATAGAGGAGCCTGGCGATTGCAGAGTCAGACATTACTGAGCAACTAATAACAAAACAACATGTGTCAGGAACTGCTTTAGGTACTTTGAATACACTAGTGGACAAAACAGTTGAATATGGAGCTTACATTAGAGTATGGGGGAGCGGATAAAGAAAAGACGTGAATCATATAATGTGACATAAGTGTGCAGTATAATCACGTGAGATGGTGGTTATACAGGTTAACATTTTAGCTGGCCTGTCATGATGGCTTAATGGGAAGGTAACATGTTAACAAAAAATGTGAAAGGAATTATTAGAAGAGTATTCCAGAGAGAGAGATTAAGTAGAGCAAATGCTTTGAGAAAGGAACATCTCTGAAATATTTTGTGTGAAGAAGAGCTGAGAACAATGAGGAGAACCATAAGAAGTACACCAAGCATCATAGTAGAAAACCCATGAGACAGGTTGTATCACCAATAGAGTGAAAAGATCTGGAGACCTGGGTCCTAGGACTGCATCCTGGAATATTCAAGTATTAAAAATTAGGAGAGAAGTATAGGGACCAGCGAAAGAGATGGAGCAGGAGCAAACAGGTAGAAGGGAAAACCAAAGTGAGGAAGAAAGAAAACTTGGGGGAAAAAAGTGAAGAAAATATATCAAGGAAAAGGGTTTGATAAATAAATGCCTTTGATAGATTAATCAAGGTGAGGGCTGAGAATTAATTACTTATATAATGATTCTGGAGGTCATTGATCACCTGGATTAGGACAATTTGAGGGGTGATATGAGGGCAAAGTTAAGTGAAATTTGCTCAGTCGCGTCCAACTCTTTGCGACCCCATGGACTTAGTCCCTGGAATTCTTTAGGCCAGAATACTGGAGCAGGTAGCCTTTCTCTTCTCCAGGGAACCTTCCCAACCCAGGGATCGAACCCAGGTCTCCTGCATTGCACGCAGATTCTTTACCAACTGAGCCACAACAGAAGCCCAAGAATACTGGAGTGGGCAGACTATCTCTTCTCGAGCAGATCTTCCTGACCCAGAAATCGAACTGGGATCTCCTGCATTGCAGGCGGATTCTTTAACGGAGCTTGCAAAAGCCTGATTTAAATGATTCTGTCCTACTGTACTAGAACTGCTATAACAAAATATTATAAACTGGGTGGCTTAACAACAAACATTTAAACTGTATTTCTCACAGTTCTGGAGGTTAGAAGTCTGAGATCTGGGTGCCAGAAGGTTAAGGTTCTTGATGAGAATGCTCTTGCTGGTTTACAAAAAGCCATCTTGCTGTGTTGTCATGTGGTGGAAAGAAAAATTGCTAGATTTCCCGCCTCCCATTATAAAGGCCTCCTCTCATCCTGTTAATGATAGCTCCATTCTCATGACTTAATTACATCACCAAAGCCCCATCTCCAATTACCAGTGCATTAGGATTAGGATTTTAACATGTGAATTTTGGGAAGAGACACCAACATTTGGCTCATTGCTTTCTGCCCTGGGCCCCCAAATGTATATTCTTCTCAGGGCCAAATATGCTCCATCCCAACAGTTCCAAAGGGCTTAACTCATTCCAGCATCAGCTCTAAAGTCTAAAGTCCAAAGGCTTATTTAATTATCATGTAAATCAGGTATGATAATCAGAAGCAGAAGATATTAAGAAGAGGTGGCAAGAATACACAGAAGAACTGTACAAAAAAGATCTTCACGACCCAGATAATCACCATGGTGTGATCACTCACCTAGAGCCAGACATCCTGGAATGTGAAGTCAAGTGGGCCTTAGGAAGCATCACTACGAACAAAGCTAGTGGAGGTGATGGAACTCCAGTTGAGCTCTTTCAAATCCTGAAAGATGATGCTGTGAAAGTGGGGCACTCAATATGTCAGCAAATTTGGAAAACTCAGCTGTGGCCACAGGACTGGAAAGGGCCAGTTTTCATTTCAATCCCAAGAAAGGCAATGCCAAAGAATGCTCAAACTACCACACAACTGCACTCATCTCACACACTAGTAAAGTCATGCTCAAAATTCTCCAAGCCAGACTTCAGCAATATGTGAACCGTGAACTTCCTGATGTTCAGGCTGGTTTTCGAAAAGACAGAGGAACCAGAGATCAAATTGCCAGCATCTGCTGGATCACGGAAAAAGCAAGAGAGTTCTAGAAAAACATCTATTTCTGCTTTATTGACTATGCCAAAGCCTTTGACTGTGTGGATCACAATAAACTGTAGAAAATTCTGAAAGAGATGGGAATACCAGACCACCTAACCTGCCTCTTAAGAAACCTGTATGCAGGTCGAGAAGCAACAGTTAGAACTGGACATGGAACAACAGACTGGTTTCAAATAGGAAAAGGAGTACGTCAAGGCTGTATATTATTACCCTGCTTACTTAACTTCTATGCAGAGTACGTCATGAGAAATGCTAGGCTGGAAGAAGCACAAGCTGGAATCAAGATTGCCAGGAGAAATATCAATAACCTCAGATATGCAGATGACACCACCCTTATGGCAGAAAGTGAAGAACTAAAAAGCCTTTTGATGAAAGTAAAAGAGGAGAGTGAAAAAGTTGGCTTAAGGCTCAACATTCAGAAAATGAAGATCATGGCATCCAGTCCCATCACTCCATGGGAAATAGATGGGGAAACAGTGGAAACAATGGCTGACTTTATTTTTTTGGGCTCCAAAATCACTGCAGATGGTGACTGCAGCCATGAGATTAAAAGACGCTTACTCCTTGGAGGGAAAGTTATGGCCAACCTAGATAGCATATTCAAAAGCAGAGACATTATTTTGCCAACAAAGGTCCGTCTAGTCAAGGCTATGACTTTTCCAGTAGTCATGTATGGATGTGAGAGTTTGACTATAAAGAAAGCTGAGTGCTGAAGAATTGATGCTTTTGAACTGTGGTGTTGGAGAAGACTTTTGAGGGTCCCTTGGACTGCAAGGAGATCCAACCAGTCCATCCTAAAGGAGGTCAGTCCTGGGTATTCATTGGAAGGACTGATGCTGAAGCTGAAACGCCAATACTTTGGCCACCTAATGCGAAGAGCTGACTCATTTGAAAAGACCCTGATACTGGGAAGGGTTGAGGGCAGGTGGAGAAGGGGACAACCGAGGATGAGATGGTTGGATGGCATCACCAACTCAATGGACATGGGTTTGGGTAGACTCTGGGAGTTGGTGATGGACTGGGAGGCCTGGTGTGCTCCTGTTCATGCAGTCGCAAAGAGTCGGACACAACCGAGCGACTGAACTGAACTGAATCATGTATAAATGAAACTTGAGGTATGATCACCGTTAGGCAAATTAATCTTTAACTTTGAACCTATGAGATCAAGTATATTCTTCCAAAATACAATGATGGGACAGAGGATGGACAATTACATTCCAAAATGGGTAAATTTGGAAAGAAAGAGGAAGGGGTAACAGATTCCAAGTAGGTTCAAAACCTAGCATGACAAGTTTCATGAGGTTGTAAGGCTCAAGATTACCAGTGTTTGGCTCAGTGCTTTGCCTTCCAGACCCACTGGGTGGAAGTCCTGCTTTTCAGACCCATTGCAGTGCCAAGCAGGGGTCCCTAGGCCTCTGCTGTGTGCTCCCACCACATGACTTTGGGTGGTCCTGTTCCCCCATTGCTTTGAGCAGAAGTCATTGGCTTGTTGAAAGTGAGATGATGGGTTCTCCACTTGAAACTAAGGAGGAAGCCCTGATTTTGGACTCTCCTTTGGAGTCCATTCTTTTGTCTTGAAGAACAGGGCACAGTTTTCAGCTGAACAAATTTATGGTCCTGGGTTATAAGCTCAAGAAGTCTGACATCTTCATTAATCTTTTCTCCCATCTCCTCCTCTTTCAGCTCATTAATTTTTATAAGAAATCTATATTTACTAACTTATAGAGATGTCCAGGATATATTATGAGTGAAAACATGCATGTTTGGAGCAATATATAGTTAATGATTCTATTTCAGTATCAACAATCAAACAAAAATAAAAACTCTTAGCATCATATGTATGATTGGATATGTACATATCTATTTGTATATGTCTTCTAATAAGGAGAATTGTGTAAAAGTTACCATGGTGAACTGTCATAGCTAGTCGCTTGTTATGATAAAGGGGCATACGGAACTTAGTAGAGAGCATGGGCGTTGTTGGAAGGGGATGATGTTTAGCTTTGCCTTAAAATAGTTTTGTGTTTTATAATTTTACTTGTTTTAAAGAGCATGTATTAGAGTTAAACTTTGATTTTCATTTGAAGAAATAAAATATGGTTAAACTAATGAATTTATGAATTATCAAAGATCCAGATCAAGGAACTGCAGCATCTGATTGAGAACTTGCAATAAAGCTGGACATTAACAAAATGATTATTATAATGGAAGTTTAAATAAGAAAATAATAGTTTTACATTTGTAAATACTACACTGGAATTGACACAGAAAAAAATGAATATACCTTAGCTCTCTTTTTGGGGGAGCCTTAGGGACAGCATTTCCTTCTGATCAGTTTTGACAGTGTTCATCTTAAGACATAACAAAGGGAAAGCTACCAACACCAACAATTCAAGTAAAGTTGTAGATCTCTTGTCTATGGACTTTGAGACTAAACAAAGTTATCCATGGAAAAGAAACACCCACTTAAAAGTTAACTTTATTAAATCTGCGTATTATTGAAACCTACATTGCCTTTCTGTTCTCTTTCCTGAATTCTAACCAGGAAAAAGACCTGCTCAAGATTTCCGAAACTATGATTGATACACACACCCGGAACTAAAAGAGTTTGAGAGAGTATACCATTTACTTACCCTGCTTGGGGCCATCCATGTACATGGTTGTACAATGATCAGGATGTAGAGGTTTTCAGCTGTAAGTATATTTAGGGAGCTCATAGGTAACTGAATCAGAAAGAAAGACTTCAGAAAATAGGGTCAGGTGTCTGTCATACTGGAGTACACATGCTCCCTACAAATGTATTTTAGAACACTGTGAAAACCAAATAAAATACTATAAATTGGGCTTAAAATATTCATTTTTATGTTAATGGGTCCATGTAGTAATCCAAGTCTATGCCCCAGCCAGTAATGCTGAAGAAGCTGAAGTTGAACGGTTCTATGAAGACCTACAAGACCTTTTAGAACTAACACCCAAAAAAGATGTCCTTTTCATTATAGGGGGCTGGAATGCAAAAGTAGGAAGTCAAGAAACACCTGGAGTAACAGGCAAATTTGGCCTTAAAATGCAGAATGAAGCAGGGAAAAGGCTAATAGAGTTTTGCCAAGAAAATGCACTGGTCATAGCAAACACCCTCTTCCAATAGCACAAGAGAAGACTCTACACATGGACATCCCCAGATGGTCAACACCGAAATCAGACTGATTATATTCTTTGCAGCCAAAGATGGAGAAGCTCCATACAGTCAACAAAAACAAGACCAGGAGCTGACTGTGGGTCAGATCATGAACTCCTTATTACCAAATTCAGACTGAAATTGAAGAAAGCAGGGAAAACCACTAGACCATTCGGGTATGACCTAAATCAAGTCCCTTATGATTATACAGTGGAAGTGAGAAATAGATTTAAGGGCCTAGATCTGATAGATAGAGTGCCTCATAAACTATGGAATGAGGTTCGTGACATTGTACAGGAGACAGGGATCAAGACCATCCCCATGGAAAAGAATGCAAAAAAGCAAAATGGCTCTCTGGGGGAAGCCTTACAAATAGCTGTGAAAAGAAGACAGGTGAAAAGCAAAGGAGAAAAGGGAAGATATAAGCAACTGAATGCAGAATTCCAAAGGATAGCAAGAAGAGATAAGAAAGCCTTCTTCAGCGATCAATGCAAAGAAATAGAGGAAAACAACAGAATGGGAAAGACTATAGATCTCTTCAAGAAAATTAGAGATACCAAGGGAACATTTCATGCAAGGATGGGCTCGATAAAGGACAGAAATGATATGGACCTAACAGAAGCAGAAGATATTTAGAAGAGATGGCAAGAATACACAGAAGAACTGTACAAAAAAGATCTTCATGACCCGGAAAATCACAATGGTGTGATCACTCATCTAGTGCCAGATATCCTGGAATGTGAAGTCAAGTGGGCCTTAGAAAGCATCACTACAAACAAAGCTAATGGAGGTGATGGAATTCCGGTAGAGCTATTTCAAATCCTGAAAGATGATGCTGTGAAAGTCAATATGCCAGCTCATTTGGAAAACTCAGCAGTGGCCACAGGACTGGAAAAGGTCAGTTTTCATTCCAATCCCAAAGAAAGGCAATGCCAAAGAATGCTCAAACTACTGCACAATTGCACTCATCTCACACGCTAGTAAAGTCATGCTCAAAATTCTCCAAGCCAGGCCTTCAGCAGTATGTGAACCGTGAACTTCCTGATGTGCAAGCTGGTTTTAGAAAAGATAGAGGAACCAGAGATCAAATTGCCAACATCCGCTGGATCACAGAAAAAGCAAGAGAGTTCCAGAAAAACATCTATTTCTGCTTTATTGACTATGCCAAAGCCTTTGACTGTGTGGATCACAATAAACTGTGGAAAATTCTGAAAGAGGTGGGAATACCAGACCACCTAACCTGCCTCTTGAGAAATCTGTATGCAGGTCAGGAAGCAACAGTTAGAACTGGACATGGAACAACAGACTGGTTTCAAATAGGAAAAGGAGTACGTCAAGGCTGTATATTGTCACCCTGCTTATTTAACTTATCTGCAGAGTACATCATAAGAAATGCTGTGCTGGAAGAAAGACAAGCTGGAATCAAGATTGCCGGGAGAAATATCAGTAACCTCAGATATGCAAATGACACCATCCTTATGGCAGAAAGTGAAGAGGAACTAAAAAGCCTCTTGATGAAAGTAAAAGAGGAGAGTGAAAAAGTTGGCTTAAAGCTCAACATTCAGAAAATGAAGATCATGGCATCCGGTCCCATCACTTCATGGGAAATAGATGGAGAAACAGTGGAAACAGTGTCAGACTTTATTTTTTGGGGCTCCAAAATCACTGCAGATGGTGATTGCAGCCATGAAATTAAAAGATGCTTACTCCTTGGAAGAAAAGTTATGACCAACCTAGATAGCATCTTCAAAAGCAGAGACATTACTTTGCCGACTAAGGTCCGTCTAGTGAAGCCTATGGTTTTTCCAGTAGTCATGTATGGATGTGAGAGTTGGATTGTGAAGAAGGCTGAGCGCCAAAGAATTGATGCTTTTGAACTGTGGTGTTGGAGAAGACTCTTGAGAGTCCCTTGGACTGCAAGGAGATCCAACCAGTCCATTCTGAAGGAGATCAGCCTTGGGATTTCTTTGTAAGGAATGATGCTAAAGCTGAAGCTCCAGTACTTTGGCCACCTCATGTGAAGAGTTGACTCATTGGAGAAGACTTTGATGCTGGGAGGAATTGGGGGCAGGAGGAGAAGGGGACGACCGAGGATGAGATGGCTGGATGGCATCACTGACTCGATGGACGTAAGTTGAGTGAACTCCGGGAGTTGGTGATGGACAGGGAGGCCTGGCGTGCTGCGATTCATGGGGTCACAAAGAGTCGGACACAACTGAGCGACTGAATTGAACTGAGCTGTGGTACTATTGCCTTTTTGGACAATTCTTCCTTATAAAGGACTGTCCTGCACACTGCAGAATGATTATTGTTGTGTCCCCCCATCAGGCCTTGGAACTAATTGCATATAGCACCCCACATCCACCCCTATCCCCCAGCTCTGGATATTGCAACAAGCACTTTCCTCTATAGTTTAGGATGCCTTCTATGGGGAGAAGTCTCCCTGGGTTATGGGCCCAGTGTTAGGCTCATGAGTGTAAAAGTGAAAGTGAAGTCTCTCAGTTGTGTCTGACTCTTTGCTACCCCATGGACTGTAGCCTACCAGGCTCCTCTGTCCATGGGATTTTCCAGGCAAGAGTACTAGAGTGGGTTGCCATGGGTGAATAGTGTTATTTTATAGCAACATGTTTGTTTGCAGCCATGAAATTAAAAGACACTTACTCCTTGGAAGGAAAGTTATGACCAACCTAGATGGCGTATTAAAAAGCAGAGACATTACTTTGCCAACAAAGGTCTGTCTAGTCAAGGCTATGGTTTTTCCAGTGGTCGTGTAGGGATGTGTGAGTTGGACTGTGAAGAAAGCTGAGCACCGAAGAATTGATGCTTTTGAACTGTGGTGTTGGAGAAGACTCTTGAGAGTTCCTTGGACTGCAAGGAGATCCAACCAGTCCATTCTGAAGATCAGCCCTGGGTGTTCTTTGGAAGGAATGATGCTAAAGCTGAAACTCCAGTACTTTGGCCACCTCATGTGAAGAGTTGACTCATTGGAAAAGACTTTGATGCTGGGAGGGATTGGGGGCAGGAGGAGAAGGGGACGACCGAGGATGAGATGGCTGGATGGCATCACTGACTAGATGGACGTGAGTCTAAGTGAACTCCGGGAGTTGGTGATGGACAGGGAGGCCTGGCGTGCTGCGATCCATGGGGTCACAAAGAGTCGGACATGACCGAGCGACTGAACTGAAGTGAAGTGAACTGTGTTGTTTCACCCAGTATGCGTGTGTGTGCACTGTCTCTCAGTCGTGTTCTACTCTTGGTGACTCTATGAACTGTAGCCTGCCACGCTCTGTCCATGGAATTTTCCAGGCAACAATACTGGAGTGGGTTGGCATTTCCTATTCCAGTGGATCTTCCCAGACTAGGGATCCAACCTTGTCTCTTACGTCCCCTGCATTGGCAGGTGGACTCTTTACCACTGAGCCACCTGGGAAGCCCCTGTTTTACCTGACCCAACTCTGAAATGTTGAACAAGTAATTTACTCTTGCCTTTGCTGTTGAGCTCTGTTTACATTCAGTGACACTTCCCTGGTAGCTCAGATGGTAAAGCATCTTCCTACAATGTGGGAGTCCTGGGTTTGATCCCTGGGTCAGGAAAATCCCTTGGAGAAGGAAATGGCAACCCACTCCAGTATTCATGCCTGGAAAATCCCATGGACCAAGGAGCCTGGTGGGCTACAGTCCATGGTGTTGCAAAGAGTCGGACACGACTGAGTGACTTCAGTTCACTTCACTTCATATTCAGTGACACTGCCTCATCTTTCCATGGGGACATTGCCTCTTATATGGACAAAAGTCCTTTTAAAAATGTTAAAGTTTATTACCTTAGCCAAACATTAATTAGGTTTATATATTTTTTGAATGTATGAAAAATGTTCTAACAATTCATTGAAGGTTGATGGGTTTTTTCCTCTATTAGGCACTCAAAAAAACCTTACTGATTAATTTTTTAAAAAGCTAATGAATCAAAGAACTGTTTAAGGCACAGGAAGTGAACCAAGTTTCTGACCTTTCTGGCCTAGGCTTTATCCCCATCAACAGAGCTTCACATTTACGATACTACATAAATAAAAAATAACAGTAGGTGACAAGCCCACAGGGAGAAGTAAGCAGGAGGTGAGGCATTCTGAAGTCTTTCTGTGCATTATCCTCAACACATTTGTTGCATTGTGGTTTTTTGAGGACTCGGCTTCCAGAGTGTTGCTTACTTGCTAATGGATACTAACTAGGAGGTGAGAAATCTCTGTCATTTACTGTGGTCAGAGAAGGAAAAGATATTTGTTGAAAGGTTAGACACCCATGCAGTAGTCAGCTGATGGCCTACTGAGGAATTTATCGGAAGGACTTGAACCTTCCCCACTGGACAGGACTTGGTGTTAGCTATGTGTTGATATTATTCCTTAATCAAAAACTAGGTAGCCCAAGAAGATATCCTGGGGATGAGAAAAAGGCATGTGGAATTTGGATTCAGCAAAGACCTGAATTTGCCTTGGGAAAGAGTACTTCCAAAGTAGTTTTTTCATATATAAAATACAGACAATATCATTTTTCCCTTATAGGGGTCTGATATGAACCGATGGAGATAATGTCTATAGAATGTTGAGTTCCTTCCACGCTTTCTTCTTTGTCTTCTCTTTCCTTCATGTCCCTTAATTTTTCTTTCTTCTTTCCTTCATACATGGTAGATTTGACTATAAGGCACTGGAGTATTTCCCTACAAGTAACGTAGATAATAATAGAACTTGAAACGATTTTCCATTTCAGATTCTGTGTATTTGTCATGCTGTGTCACTTCAGGTATGACCGAGACCTTGTGGACTGTAGCCTGTGATGCTCCTCTGTCCACGGGATGCTTCAGGCAAGAGTACTGAAGGGGGTTGCCAATGTCCTCTTCCAGGGATTCTCCCGACACAGGGATCAAAACTGAGTCTCTTCTATTTCCTGCATTGGCAGGCAAGTTCTCTAGTGTGAGTGCCACCTGGGAAGCCCATGTATTTGTGAGTGATACTAAAATACACATACAGGAGTAAGGCTTAGTTTGTAGCAATATCAATGTATGTGCAATTCTTAGAATATCTCACTTGATTGGCTTAATTCCTTAGCACGAGTTTCATCACGTTGCACATATGGATATAATTAATTTATCTCTTGAGGAGCCTATGTGGTAACCATAGCAGTTTGTCTAGGCCGCATATACTTCTTCAGTTCACTTCAGTCACTCAGTTGTGTCCAACTCTTTGTGACCCCATGGACCACAGCATGCCAGGCCTCCCTGTCCATCACCAACTCCTGGAGTTTACTCAAACCCACGTCTATTGTGTCAGTGATGCCATCCAGCCATCTCATCCTCTGTCATCCCCTTCTCCTCCTGCCCCCAATCCCTCCCAGCATCAGGGTCTTTTCAAATGAGTCAGCTTTTTGCATCAGGTGGCCAAAGTATTGGAGTTTCAGCCTCAGCATCAGTCCTTCCAATGAACACCCGGGACTGATCTCCTTTAGGATGGACTTGTTGGATCTCCTAGTGGTCCAAACTGTTAGTGCAAAGTATATTGTAGAATTATTTTAAATTCTGGGTTTTGAAGTTTTGGAAATACTGAGCTTTGATTTTTTTTTTGTTTTTGTTTAGATCAAGTTAGATTGTTGTCAGGCATGCGTTGTGCTCGTATACATTTTTACACTGTGTGATGATGAGTTGATTTATTCTCAATAGTAACTTTTTTACAAACTGATCAAGAACAAATCAGTGGTGTTGAAAGACTTAAGTGTGAAAGAGAAAGTAAATTGTAAAGGGAGAAGGTCCTAGAAAATACTATTTATGAACATAAATGTGTCAGGAAGCTCTTATAAGAAAAACACCAATGCAGTATACTAACGCATATATATGGAATTTAGAAAGATGGTAACGATAACCCTGTATGCAAGACAGCAAAAGAGACACAGATGAATAGAACAATCTTTTGGACTCTGTGGGAGAGGAGAGGGTGAGATGATTTGGGAGAATGGCATTGAAACATGTATAATATCATATAAGAAATGAATCGCTGGTCCAGGTTCGATGCAGGATACAGGATGCTCGGGGCTGGTGCACTGGGATGACCCAGAGGGATGGTAAGGGGAGGGAGGAGGGAGGAGGGTTCAGGATGGGGAACACGTGTATGCCCGTGGTGGATTCATGTTGATGTATGGCAAAACCAATACAATATTGTAAAGTAATTAACCTTCAATTTAAATAAATAAATTTAAATTAAAAAAAGAAAAACTTACTGGATATAGGAAAATGGTAAATAGTTTAAATGTGCTGTATCTCATAATAGTGTTTAAATATTCCAAATACCAAGTTTATTCCATATTAACTAGGTATTATATTTCATGTCAAAAATGTGAATCTGTGTTTATAACTGCAGAGTGATGTTTCAGATAGTTTGATATATATGATTTTTTTTGTCTTAAATGATGCCATTCATTCTGTCTCTACTGTGTCCATCTCTCTTCAACCAATACTAGCAGGATGTAACATTATGAATTACTATATTTTAAACTAGATGCTTATAAATTGTGGTACTTTCTGAAGCTGAATGCCTTTTAAAAATGAAAAAGATTATACTTTTGTCTTCTTTTAGCAAATGTATTTAATGTTTGAAGGCAGAGAAGGAATTTTAATAATTGTTTAATAATTTTAATAATAAATCTAAAAGATCTCAAAATATTAAAGAAAGAAATTTTAATAATTGTAGAAAAGGAAATTTTATCCATTTCATAAGTTATACCTATGACAGCATACTTGTTGCCCCATATCTGGCTAAGGGTTCCATTCATGAATGAGTCAGACTCTTTCCATGGTTCTTTTTCATGTAGTGCATGTAAGTTTTACTGACAAGTCAAGTAATGTGCCTTTTTCTTTAAAGAATATACAACAAGAAAAGGGCATGCCCGAACATTAGGTGGTGTTTATATCAGTGTAATGACAGATTTTTTTCAAGTTCTTTCCTTCAGCATGAAAGCAGCATTCAATTTATTTTAATATAATGGCTTTATTGAGCTTTATTTTTTAATAGACTGTTTAATTTATTTTTAAAGAATTGACTTTATTATTTAGAGTAGTTTTAGGTTCAAGGCAAAGTTGAGATGGTAGTACAGAGATTGCCCATATATCTATCCCCTGCCTCCACACGCATAGCCTCCCCCTCTATCAACATCTCCCACCAGGTGATATATTTATTACCATTGATGAACCTATGTTGACACATCATAATCATCCTAAGATCCTAGTTTACATTAGGGTTCACTCTCAACTTCTCTTTTTGAATCAATACATATAATGGCATTTTTTTAGATCTCATTGTGTGTGGTACAGGGATCTGATGTTCCCCTCTGTATTTGAATCATTGTGATGGCTTTCTGACCTGGGTAGGCAAGGTGGAGAGTGCAATGGAAGACACAGTTTCTTTTTTTCCAGAGATGGTCTTATTGATTTTGAATATTTTGTCGATAGAAGACCAAATGATAATCCTCTTAATTTAACTAGTAGTATGGATTAAGAAAAACATTTCTTTGAGTCCTAAAGGATAATATTCAGATTACATCTTTCTTCACTTTGAATTAAAAAACCAGCTATATATGTTTCTCAAATTGGAGCAACATGCATATAATATTTGATATCCAAAATCCCTTCTGCCTTACTAAATTAAATCTCAGATGCAAAATTCTTTTGATACTTTTCTCCCTATAGACTTAATACTCTGTCTCAATCACTTTTGATAATACCACTATTAATGATGACCAATATTTACTGTTTTCTATATGGTGGACATTTTGCTAAGCAACTTACATATAGTTGTTCAATCTTCCCTCCTCTTCCAACCCTTGAGTTAAACATTTATTTTACTCTTCAGTTCAGTTCAGTTCAGTCGCTCAGTCATGTCTGACTCTTTGCGACCCCATGAATTGCAGCACACCAGGCCTCTCTGTTCATCACCAACTCCCAGAGTTCACTCAAACTCATGTCCATCGAGTCGGTGATGCCATCCAGCCATCTCATCCTCTGTCGTCCCCTTTTCCTCCTGCCCCCAATCCCTCCCAGCAGAGTTAAAAAAATTAAAACTAAGAGAGAGAAAGTCTCTTTCTCAAGATTCAATTTGATTGGGATTTTTCTGAATAAGGAGCTCATATCCTTAACTTATGCAGTGTTTCTTGACCTCTGATGTAGGACAATTCTTCACTGTTTAACTCTTTGTTGAGTATGTCAGGACAATTGGGATCTCTGGCCCAGTTTTTAAACGATAGTAGCATTCCCTGCCCCCATAAGTGTTTACCAATAAATACCTGCACATTTCCAGACATCCCCTGGAGAAGGTAGGGTCCCAGCAGACCCATGGAGGTGGATATGATTGCTGTAGTTATGTGGTCAAAGAATAAAAGATTAAAAAATAAAAAAAATTAATAAAAAATTAAAATAGACCAAAAAAGGGTAAACCTGGATTAGTTTTATATCATCATATCTTTAAATCTGATTATGCTTGGCTCCCTTAACAGGTGTAGAGATATGGAAGGGATCAAAAGGTAGAACTACTTCCAGACTTGAGAGGCTCAACTGATTTTTACAAAACTACATAGTGTGCTTTAAGTGTTGCTGGCAACTATGTGTTCAGTTCAGTACAGTTCAGTTCAGTCTCTCAGTCGTGTCCAACCCTTCGTGACCCCATGAATCACAGCACGAAAGGCCTCCCTGTCCATCACCAGCTCCCAGAGTTCACTCAAACTCATGTCCATCGAGTTGGTGATGCCATCCAGCCATCTCATCCTCTGTCATCCCCTTCTCCTCCTGCCCCCAATTCCTCCCAGCATCCGAGTCTTTTCCAATGAGTCAGCTCTTTGCATGAGGTGGCCAGAGTATGGGAGTTACAGCTTCAGCATCATTCCCTCCAAAGAACACCCAGGACTGATCTCCTTTAGAATGGACTGGTTGGATCTCCTTGTGGTCCCAGGGACTCTCAACCATGTGTAGTTTTTTCTTTATTTTGGCTGCGGTGGGTCTTCGTTGCTGTGCACTGGCTTTCTCTAGTTGTGGCAAGCAAGGCTACTCTTCATTTCAGGGCATGAGCTTCTCATTGTGGTGGCTTCTCTCGTTGCAGCGCCCAGGCTGTAGGATGCTCGGGCTTCAGAAGTTGCCGTGCGTGGGCTCAGTCATTGCCACTCGCAGACTCTGGAGTGCTGCCTCAGGAGTCTTGGTGCATGGCCTTAGTTGTTCCACGGCATGTAGGATCTTCCAGAACCAGGAATTGCACCGGTGTCCTCTGCATTGCCGGGTGGATTCTTAACCACTGGACCACCAGGGAAGCCCTATGTGTGTTTTATGGTTGTATTATTTCCTATTTTCTGTGTAACGTAGTATATTTACAGGTTGCAGGACGAGGACATGGTCATATATGGGGTGGCGAGTCCATTGTTCTGCCTGCCAAACTCAGAAAATATACATTGTATGATTTAATCCTTTAAAAATTTGAGATTTGTTCTATGGACAGGAATAGGGTAGATCTTGATGAAGGCTCTATGTGTTCTTGTTTTCAGCTGTTTTGAGTTGGAGTATAAAAAATGTCAATTAGGTCAAGTAGATTATATCTTTATTGATTTCATTGTTTACTTGTTTTATTACTTACTGAGAGAAGACTTGAAATTTCCAACTACATTGGATTTTTCTGCTTCTTTTGGTTCAACTTTTGTTTCAAAATATTGAAGCTTTATTGTTAGTTATGTACACATTTGGGATTATTTTGTCCTCCTGACCTTTTTGTCACTATGAAATGTTCTTTATTTGATAATTATTCCTCCTTCTGAAAATTCCTTTGAAATTAATGCAGTCACTCTAGCTTACTTATGATTCATCTTCCATCCCTTTTATCATATCTGTCTTTATATTTCAAGATTTCTTGTTTGTAGTATGCAGTTGGATTTCACGTCTTTTAAATATAATTTGACAACCCTGCCTTTTAACTTAGGCTTTTAGACCATTTGTACTTAATAGAATTATCTGTATGATCAGATTTAAATCTATTATTTGCAGTTTTTTAAGTAGAAAATTTTTTTTTAGATCAGTGTTAGGTTCACAGAAAAATTGAGCAGAAGTTACAGAGAGAGTTTCCATACACCTCCTGTACTATATTCCCCAATATCTATCAACGTCCTACACCAGCATGGCACATTTATTATACTGACGAACCTATACTGACATATTGTTATCACCCAAAGTCCATAGTTTATACCAGGGGTTACTTCTGATGCTGTACATTCAATGGGTTTTGACAAACGTACAACATATATCCACCATTATAGTGTTGTACAGAATTGTTCCACTGCTCAAGAAATCCTCCTTTGTCTGCCGCTGGTTCCTTCTTCCTTCTTTAGTAACCACCTTGATCTTCTTGCCATCTCCATAGTTTTTTCCTTTTTCAGAATGTCATGTGGTTGGAATCACGCAGTATGTAGTCTTTTCAGAGAGGCTTCTTTCACTTAATAAAATGTATTCAAGGTTCCTTCATGTTGTTTCATGACTTGGTGGCCCATTTCTTTCTAGTGAAGAATAAGATTCACCTATCTGCATGTACCACAGTTTATTTATCTGTTCACCTCCTGAAAGACATCTTGCTTTCTTTCAAGTTTTAGTGATTATGAATAAAGCTACTACAAAGATATGTGTGCTTGTTTTTGGGTAGATGTAAGTTTTCAGCTTTTCTGGGTAATCACCAAGAAACATGATTGTTGGGACTGTGTGGTTCCCTTCTTTTGGGTTGAACTTTGGGTGTGTTTTTGGCCTACAGCATTTTTGTGAGGCCAAAAAAGTAAACATCCCTCCAAATCTAGGCCTGATTTTACTAAGATACCTTGTTCTTAAGTTCACTAATCCATTCTGTTTCTGCTTATGTAGAAACCATTTTGAAGCATACACAATCAAGTACTTGCAACTCTACATACTCTTCAACCAAATACATCCCCTGTATTTGTCACCTAACTCAGTGTATCTTCCTCTCCCAATACAGTAGATTAACACCTCCCACCAGATCACATTCCATTCTCTCTGTTGGTAAAATACTCACAACACCCAGCCCAGCTATTGTCATGTCTGAAAACTTTTCCTGGAAACCACCAGTCAAAATTGATCACTATTCTCTGTGCTTGAAAGCACTTCTCCCTCTGTATTGTGATTAATAGCATATTGCTTCTGTCACCATTGCTAGATTTTGATCTCCTTGAAAACAGGGATCAAATCTTTTTCATCTTTTTAACCTCCGGGCTTACAACACTGTACGCGATGGAACTCGATAAATATCATTGAACTGAATACATTGAGTTCGGTTCCTGCAGGTATGATGGCGAGCACTTGCCAGTACAGGGCTTCAAACGCAGTTCTCTTCTCACTCCTGGGCCCAAGCTCTCATCTATAATATGGGTTGTGTTCTAATGGTTTCACATCTGGGAGATGCAGTTTTATTTTTATGTTAGATTTGCTTATAGTTTAAGAAGTTGATGGTTTCTTATGTGGATCCTCACATCTAGTTTATATGTGCATTGATTAGTTTTGTGTTCTTTGTACCATAAATCCAAATGAGAAGAAGGGTTTCAAAACATGTCACTGAATGTATGCTTTTCTAAGGAGCTTAATTTCAGTTTCTTTTCTTTCACGGCGGAGAGCGAGAGCGAAATGAGAGGCAGAGGTGTATAAACTACTTGCAGAGCACCAGAGGAAGCCTGATGTATAGTAATGGGTCCAGGCGCATAAACGTCTCTCTTGGCGCTCTTACCACTGTCGGATTATTACGGTGTTCTCAGATTCAGCTGAATGTGTTCAAGGATCTTCTTTGGTCTGAAAGGTCAGCTGCTTTTAGTTGTGCACTGGTAGAATACTAATATGTCCTTATTCAAATTACCTGCTACAGCACTTATTAAATTGATGGCCTTGTGCTCTAATTTAATACTGGTGTCGTTCAGAGGCGGGCTGCGGCAGCACTCTGCTGAACTGGGTGATGCCGAGGCAAAGTTCAAGCTGAAACCGTGGTTTGGGGCTGCATTTTCCCGCTAAATTAGCAGTCAGATGCGGTGTATAATTAATTAGCACAAACCAGGGGAAGCTTGTCATTTAATAAGCCTTTTTTATTTCTACATTACACAAACAGTGGGAATTGATCCATTAAGTGCCTGGCTATTAATGCTGTTTAATGTATGTCTGGTTGTTAAATTGAGATGTCTATGTACATACATCCAGAGTTTAAGAGCTCCTCATGGTCAGTTCAGTATTTGCTCAGATTTGAAGTCATGTTCCACAGAATCAATAATAGCTTCGTTACTGAATTTGAACCCAGTTCAAACATGCATATGAATTTAAACTGAAAGTTTCATTATGGTCTCAGAAATACGGTTTCATATATGTCAACCAGTTAATCTTAAAGGAAATAAACCCTGAATACTCATTGGAGGGACTGATGCTGAAGCTGAAGCTCCAGTATTTTGATCACCTGATGTGAACAGCTGACTCATTGGAAAGTCCCTGATGCTGGGAAAGATTGAAGGCAGAAGGAGGAGAGGGTATCAGAGGATGAGATGGCTGGATGGCATCACTGATGCAATGGGCATGAACTTGGGCAGACTTTGGGAGATGGTGAGGGACAGGGAGGCCTGGTGTGCTGCAGTCCATGGGCTTGCAAAGAGTTGGATACGACTGGGTGGCTGAACAGCAACATATGTCTCTTTAAAAAATTTATTTTTAATTGAATGGTGATTGCTTTACAGTATTGTGTTGGTTTCTACCAAACATCAACATGAATCAGCCATAGTCTTTATATGTCTTAAAGTTCAGTTAGTCCCTGTCCTCCAATATTAAATATTGCATTGTGTTTGCAGCAATGTGCCTTTACTTTCTTGTTTATATAATCCTTGCTCGCAGTTGCCTTAGGCAGAGAATAGCTTTATCTTTGCAGTATTCAGCATAGTATCATGAAATTGTAGCGTTAGAAGGAGCCTTATGAAATACACAGAATGAGATTTCAGCAGCCCTGTCAGGATATCTAGAAAGGCACACTGTCTTACCTGTGGCCTAAGAATAATCCAAAATATTGAAATGTTTGAAGCAGCCCTTCAACCTAATGATTTTCTCTAAAAATGATTAAGGATGATTTATACTGTTTTGTGAACTGGCTGTTTGTTAGTTATGAGATGACTAATAAATGTGTTCTTTGTAGAATGAGTGTCATTATATAACATGCACAATTTCAAACATTGAAAGCTTTTTAAAACATTTACTTAATGCAGAGAGGAAAGCTAAACACCCGAATGTGAAAAAATTACTTGAAGAATAGGACAATTTGTTTGAGCGTTGTTAAGGGTCATTTGTTACATGGAGAGATTGTTGTAGTGGGTTGGCCAAAAAGTTTGTTCATGTTTCTCTGTAAGATGATAGTGTCAGTCACATTTAAATTAGTGAAATCCATCCCTGTGTAAACTGTAAATATCAAAGCTCCTTGTGTGTTTATATGTGTGTATGTGTGTACACATATATATGAAGAGATACCTTGAAAACTTTTAAGACCAACAAACGTAATCATAAAGCTATGTTAACATCTCTGATTTTTTTTCCTAAAAACTGAAAATCCCTTCTGCAGGCTTGCATAGGGGATGTTAAGGATGCATTTCTATTAAAGGATATCATTTGGGGTTATTTTTCCTTCTATAATTAGAAGAAATATTTGCACTGCAGGAATTACTTGAGCTGTAAACATTTATTTTTGAAAAAATAGTGAAGTAAAATGCCTATGACACTAAATACTCAGGTTTTGGGGCCAGTTCAGTTCTGTGTAGTGTACTTACCTCATTCTGCTCTATATTGCAGTCAGACATTTCTGTGCTTGTTTTACTATTCTGATGGAAAAGTCCTCTAATACTGGGACATGTCTAAAATATGGCATTATGTTTTTTTTATTTTTAAATTTTTTTGCAGAATCAAGAAAAATATCACAGATTGAATAGTACCAAGGGGAAAATAGTTCAGTTGGGTGGACAGTTATCTTAAAATGAAGGCAATTTAGGAAAATATTTTAGTTCCCTATGCTTCATCCACATAATACCAAAAAGTCATTTATTTTGCTAGCAAAATAAAATTTTAGATTTTCCATTAAATTTTCTACCTGGCCAGTTATTCATACAATAACAGAATTACCTTTATGATGTCATTGTTGTTTTCTCACTGAGAAAGGTTTGTGATTATTTACTCACTAACAGACTCATTCACTCACTCATTCATTAATTCCCCAATACTTAAGAGAGGGCTGTTTTATGGTAAAACTCGGTAATATACAACTACATTGAGAATTTTTTTTTTTTTTACTATTTTGTTATGCCTTGCTTTTTCATTAATTATCCCGTAAAATGCATTTTTAATCACCTACTATGCTTAAGTTATTGTGCTAGAATTAGTGCCAATCACTAAATATTTCTTGGAGAAGGCAATGGCAACCCACTCCAATACTCTTGCCTGGAAAATCCCATGGATGGGGGAGCCTGGTAGGCTGCAGTCCATGGGGTCGCTAAGAGGTGGACATGACTGAGCGACTGCACTTCCGCTTTTCACTTTCGTGCATTGGAGAAGGAAATGGCAACCCACTCCAGTGTTCTTGCTGGAGAATCCCAAACATGGGGGAGCCTGGTGGGCTGCCGTCTACGGGGTCGCAGAGTCGGACATGACTGAAGTGACTTAGCAGTAGCAGCAACTAAATATTTCTAGTTCTTCTTTGCCTCCACAGAGTTAGGTATATAAAGTGTAGCTTTGGCAAATGTGTTGTGAGAAGTATGTGATGTGTCATGTTCTCTTCCCTCTGGCATTGTGATCATGGAATCTGCGTTGAGATAATTTTCATCAATCTGGATCCTGGGGCCTCTACAATGAATAGAAGCTTTTATCCATCTGGTAACTAGATAGTGTTAGCTAGAAATACAATTTTTTTTATGTTAAATCACTAATATTTGGGTATTGTTTGTGCTACATAACCTTGTTTATCCTAATCTGAACAACCATTATAGATATAAATTTTCTTGAATGAAATACCTGAAAAGCACTGCCTAACAGTGCAGGAGACACAAGAGACACAAATTCACACCCTGGGTTGGGAAGATCCCCTGAAGAAGGAAATGGCAACACACTTCAGTGTTCTTGACTGGAGAATCCCAGGGACAGAGGAACCTGGTGGGTTATAATCCATGGGGTCACAATGATTCAGAAATTACTTAGTAACTGAGCACACATGCACACAAGCAAAGATAAAGGAAATCTTTGAAATGTATATTCAAAAACATTTTAGCTCCATATAATACAATTTGGTGGAATGGCTGCGTTTGTCATAAGTTTTGTTATACATAAAAATGGCGGCCTATGTACTACATTTAAACTATGTTGTGACAATTCTTTAAAAATTTTTAGTTAACCAAAAGAAGTGCTACCCATGACTCTTCCTAAATCCCAACAAGATTGTGATTTACCTAATTCTGTGAATGGCATTCCTAATTTGTAAAACTGAGTCAAAAGAAAAACACGATTTATTTTCATTTAGTTAATCTATCTAGTAGGCTTTTCTAGTACATTTGGATAATTCAGATAATTATTCTGAAAATAAAACATAAAATGAACAATATTAGGTTTGCTTATCAAAAATTCTACTTCACAAATAATTCTGTCAACTTTATCCTTTGATATGTTTGGTATAGCTTTATATACTTTTGGTATATAGTATTTATTGATATTCACATTTCTAAATTAAAATTTTCATTATTAGTAATATGATTTAAAAATGCTATCCTATTGATTTTTGCACTGATCAAAGTCAATCAAATATTACTTTAATACAATTATTTTGAAACTTAGTATTTAAAAATGTTGACTACTGATGTATTAATGTGAAAATATTTGAGTTATTTCTAAAGTCTTTGGAATAAAAGGTGACTAATTTTCACATATATATGTATATATAAAATAACAAACATTTTTAAAGTGAATTTTAAATTAATGAATGTAGATAAACAAGCAAAGGGCAATATATAAATTATTTTTTTCATCTAAGTCCATACTGAATAACCCTTTAGAAAGGAAATTGTGCCAAAAATACCTTTAATTGGGATTTTGGTTTGTGTTAGAATTTGGGGTGAGTTTTTATGTTGAATTTCCTAACCAAGTTGACTTTAACACATCTAAATAAGATTTTTGGTTTGATACTTATTTTATTACTATGAGAAACACTGGGCTGGATGAAGCACAAGTTGGAATCAAGATTGCCGGGAGAAATATCAATAACCTCAGATATGCAGATAACACCACCCTTATGGCAGAAAGTGAAAAAGAACTAAAGAGCCTCTCGATGAAAGTAAAAGAGGAGAGTGAGAAAGGTGGCTTAAAACTCAACATTCAGAAAACTGAGATCATGGCATCTGGTCTCATCACTTCATTGCAAATAGATGGGGAAACAGTGGAAACAGTGTCAGACTTTATTTTTTTGGGCTCCAAAATCATTGTAGATGGTGATTGCAGCCATGTAATTAAAAGATGCTTGTTCCTTGGAAGAAAAGTTATGACCTAGACAGCATATTAAAAAGCAGAGACTTTACTTTGACAACAAAGGTTTGTCTAGTCAAAGCTTTGTTTTTTCCAGTAGTTATGTATGGATGTGAGAGTTGGACCATAAAGAAAGCTGAGCACCGAAGAATTGATGCTTTTGAACTGTGGTGTTGGAGAAGACTCTTGAGAGTCCCTTGGACAGCAAGGAGATCCAATAAGTCCATCATAAAGGAAACCAGTCCTGAATATTCATCGGAAGGACTGATGTTGAAGCTGAAGCTCCAATACTTTGGCCACTTGATGTGAAGAACTGACTCATTTGAAAAGACCTTGATAGTGGGAAAGATTGAAGGCCGGAGGAGAAGGGGACAACAGAGGATGAGATGGCTGGATGGCATCACCGACTTGATGGACGTGAGTTTGGGTGAACTCTGGGAGTTGATGATGGACAGGGAGGCCTGGCATGCTGCAATTCATGGGGTCACAAAGAGTCAAACACAACTGAGCAACTGAACTGAACTGAACTGAGAAAAGTAAATGGTACTTGTAAAGCCTACTGTGGAGCATAGTATGGTATCAGGGAAATTATGTGAGTACAATGGTCAAAAATGTTTCCATTCTTTATCTGCTTCATGAAGTTAACAATGAAATTTTCCCAGTTTGAGAGATTACTCCTCTACCCTGTCTGAAGTTTTTTGACTTTTTGTGTCCTTCAAGCCTTTGATTCTTTTTCTAGGATATTTTTTCCTAAATATAGCTGAAAATTTATCACAGCTTTATCTATAATAGTAATAAAAGGAAAATAATATTAATGCTTAAGAAGAGAAAAAAATGGCTAAATTACTGTGGTTAGTCAATAAAGTAAAATTTGATATAATCATTAATATCATACTGAAGAATAGATGGATATATGCAAAGGTATTCATAGTATATATTCCTAGGAGAAAAGTTAAAAAATTATATGTATCAATCTGTGTTTGTGTGTTAGTTGCTTAGTTCTGTCTGACTCCTTGCGACCCCATGGACCTCAGCCTGCCAGGCTCCTCTGTCCATGGGATTTTCCAGACAAGAATACTGGAGTGGGTTGCCATTTCCTTCTCCAGGTATCACTCTGACCCCATTATAAATACATTATACTTTATATTTTTCTTTACATATGTATATGTACATCATATATACTATGTCTTTGTACACATATATACAAAAGACTGGATGCATGGGTAAATACATAAGGTGAAAGGTCTTTTTAATTTTTGTTTATTTGAATTTAATTTTTAAAAATGTAAAAATATTTTTCCAATTTTACTGAGCTAAAATAGGGATCAGTTAGTTCAGTCACTCAGTCGTGTCTGACTCTTTGCGACCCCATGAATCACAGCACGCCAGGCCTCCCTGTCCATCACCAACTCCTGGAGTTCACTCAGACTGGCGTCCATCAAGTCAGTGATGCCATCCAGCCATCTCATCCTCTGTTGTCCCCTTCTCCTCCTGCCCCCAATCCCTCCCGCATCAAAGTCTTTTCCAATCAGTCAGCTCTTCGCATGATGTGCCCATAGTACTGGCGTTTCAGCTTTAGCATCATTCCTTCCAAAGAAATCCCAGAGTTGATCTCCTTCAGAATGGACTGGTTGGATCTCCTTGCAGTCCAAGGGACTCTCAAGAGTCTTCTCCAACACCACGGTTCAAAAGCATCAATTCTTCAGTGCTCAGCTTTCTCCACATCCAACTCTCACATCCATACATGACCACAGGAAAAACCATAGCCTTGACTAGATGGACCTTAGTCAGCAAAGTAATGTCTCTGCTTTTGAATATACTATCTAGGTTGGTCAGAACTTTTCTTCCAAGGAACATCTTGTAAATTTAAGATGTATCAAGTGATGATTTGATACACACATATTGCTAAATGATTAGCATAGTTGCATTAGTTAACACCTGTGTCACCTCACATAATTACAATTTTTGTTTTGTAATAAGAACACATAAGATCTATTCTCTTAGTAAGTTTCAAGTAGCTGATATATTGTTTACTATAGTCTCCCACATTGCAGGTGGACTCTACCAACTTAGCCACGAGGGAACACCAATAGTCACCATGCTGCACTTAATTTTCTTAATTATGTAAAACGAACAAGTGTTGTCTTTATACTAAGTAAAAAAATATACTTTATTATCATTTTTTGACTCAGTGAAATTGTTATAGAAAATTTGTTTTATTAGAATATCTGGCAACTTCATTACAATAATAGTTTGAACCTTTCAATAAAGGTTTTGTGATATCTTTAATAATTTTGAAAATATAAAGGAAAGGGTCTTTTATTTTCCTTTTTACTATTTAGGTATTTTGAAATTGATATAGTGAAAGGACAGCTACAGATGTGTTCTACAACAATTATAAAAAAATCAGCCCATTAAACTTGTTATCCTGACCTAAGTGATGTTTTTATTGAGAGAAACTTAGTGCTTGAAATCATTTCCATATAAGGCACTAGAATAAGCATTATTGAGGCAGCTGGGAGGAGCCACCCATGCCTGAGGCCAGGGCCGGGGGCCAGGAGGAGTAACCTGAGGAGTTGTGGCTGCTCAGGCACAGGAGGGCCTAGAGGAGCTATCCCACGTTGAAGGTCAGGAATGGTGGCGGTAAGGAGGTACCCCTCATCCAAGGTAAGGAGCAATGGCTGTGCTTTGCTGGAGCAGCCATGAAGAGATACCCCACATCCAAGGTAAGAGAAACCCAAGTAAGGTGGTAGGTTTTGCAAGAGGGCATCAGAGGGCAGACACACTGAAACCATACTCACAGAAAACTAGTCAATCTAATCACACTGGGACCACAGCCTTGTCTAAATCTATGAAACCAAGCCATGCCTGCAGGGCAGCCCAAGACGGGCGGGTCATGGTGGAGAGGTCTGACAGAATGTGGTCCACTGGAGAAGGGAATGGCAAGCTACTTCAGTATTCTTGCCTTGAGAACCCCATGAACAGTATGAAAAGGCAAAATGATAGGATACCAAAAGAGGAACTCCCCAGGTCATTAGGTGCCCAATATGCTACAGGAGATCAGTGGAGAAATAACTCCAGAAAGGATGAAGGGTTGGAGCCAAAGCAAAAACAATACCCAGCTGTCGATGTGACTGGTGATAGAAGCAAGATCTGATGCTGTAAAGGGCAATATTGCATAGGAACCTGGAATGTCAGGTCCATGAATCAAGGCAAATTGGAAGCGGTCAAACAAGAGATGGCAAGAGTGAACGTTGACATTCTAGGAATCAGCAAACTAAAATGGACTGGAATGGGTGAATTTAACTCGGATGAACATTATATCTACTACTGTGGGCAGGAATCCATCAGAAGAAATGGAGTAGCCATCATGGTCAACAAAAGAGTCCTAAATGCAGTACTTGGATGCAATCTTAAAAATGACAGAATGATCTCTGTTGGTTTCCGAGGCAACCATTCAATATCACGGTAATCCAAGTCTATGCCTCAACCAGTAATGCTGAAGAAACTGAAGTTGAACGGTTTTATGAAGACCTACAAGACCTTTTAGAACTAACACCCAAAAAAGATGTCCTTTTCATTATAGGGGACTGGAATGCAAAAGTAGGAAGTCAAGAAACACCTGGAGTAACAGGCAAATTTGGCCTTGGAATGCGGAATAAAGCAGGGCAAAGACTAATAGAGTTTTGCCAAGAGAATGCACTGGTCATAGCAAACACCCTCTTCCAACAACACAAGAGAAGACTCTACACATGGACATCCCCAGATGGTCAACACTGAAATCAGACTGATTATATTCTTTGCAGCCAAAGATGGAGAAGCTCTATACAGTCAACAAACATAAGACCGGGAGCTGACTGTGGGTCAGATCATGAACTTATTGCCATATTCAGACTGAAATTGAAGAAAGTAGGGAAAACCACTAGACCATTCGGGTATGACCTAAATCAAGTCCCTTATGATTATCCAGTGGAAGTGAGAAATAGATTTAAGGGCCTAGATTTGATAGATAGAGTGCCTGATGAACTATGGAATGAGGTTCGTGACATTGTACAGGAGACAGGGATCAAGACCATCCCCATGGAAAAGAAGTGCAAAAAAGCAAAATGGCTGTCTGCGGAGGCCTTACAAATAGCTGTGAAAAGAAGAGAAGTGAAAAGCAAAGTCGAAAAGGAAAGATATAAGCATCTGAGTACAGAGTTCCAAAGAATAGCAAGAAGAGGTAAGAAAACCTTCTTCAGTGATCAATGCAAAGAAATAGAGGAAAACAAAAGAATGGGAAAGACTAGAGATCTCTTCAAGAAAATGAGAGACACCAAGGGAACATTTCATGCAAAGATGGGCTCGATAAAGGACAGAAATGGTCTGGACCTAACAGAAGCAGAAGATATTAAGAAGAGATGGCAAGAATACACAGAAGAACTGTACAAAAAAGATCTTCACGACCCAGATAATCATGATGATGTGATCACTAATCTAGAGCCAAACATCTTGGAATGTGAAGTCAAGTGGGCCTTAGAAAGCATCACTACGAACAAAGCTAGTGGAGGTGTTGGAATTCCAGTAGAGCTGTTTCAAATCCCGGAAGATGATGCTGTGAAAGTGCCGCACTCAATATGCCAGCACATTTGGAAAACTCAGCAGTTGCCACAGGACTGGAAAAGGTCAGTTTTCATTCCAGTTCCAAAGAAAGGCAATGCAAAAGAATACTCAAACTACTGCACAATTGCACTCATCTCACACGCTAGTAAAGTAATACTCAAAATTCTCCAAGCCAGGCTTCAGCAATACGTAAACCATGAAGTCTCTGATGTTCAAGCTGGTTTTAGAAAAGACAGAGGAACCAGAGATCAAATTGCCAATATCCGCCGGTTCATCGAAAAAGCAAGAGAGTTCCAGAAAAACATCTATTTCTGCTTTATTGCCTATGCCAAAAGCCTTTGACTGTGTGGATCAAAATAAACTGTGGAACATTCTGAAAGAGATGGGAATACCAGACCACCTGATCTGCCTCTTGAGAAAACAATATGCATGTCAGGAAGCAACAGTTGGAACTGGACATGGAACAACAGACTGGTTTCAAATAGGAAATGGAGTACGTCAAGTCTGTATATTTTCACGCTGCTTATTTAACATATATGCAGAGTACATCATGAGAAACGCTGGACTGGAAGAAACACAAGCTGGAATCAAGATTGCTGGGAGAAATATCAATAACCTCAGATATGCAGATGACACCACCCTTATGGCAGAAAGTGAAGAGGAGCTAAAAAGCCTCTTAATGAAAGTGAAAGAGGAGAGTGAAAAAGTTGGCTTAAAGCTCAACATTCAGAAAATGAAGATCATGGCATCTGGTCCCATCACTTCATGGGAAATAGATGGGGAAACAGTAGAAACAGTGTCAGACTTTATTTTTGGGGCCTCCAAAATCACTGCAGATGGTGACTGCAGCCATGAAATTAAAAGACGCTTACTCCTTGGAAGAAAAGTTATGACCAACTTACATAGTATATTCAAAAGCAGAGACATTACTTTGCCGACTAAGGTCCGTCTAGTCAAGGCTATGGTTTTTCCAGTGGTCATATATGGATGTGAGAGTTGGACTGTGAAGAAAGCTGAGTGCTGAAGAATTGATGCTTTTGAACTGTGGTGTTGGAGAAGACTCTTGAGAGTCCCTTGGACTCCAAGGAGATCCAACCAGTGCATTCTGAAGGAGATCAACTCTGGGATTTCTTTGGAAGGAATGATGCTAAAGCTGAATCTCCAGTACTTTGGCCACCTCATGTGAAGAGTTGAGTCACTGGAAATGACTTTGATGCTGGGAGGGATTGGGGGTAGGAGGAGAAGGGGACGACAGAGGATGAGATGGCTGGATGGCATCACGGACTCAATGGATGTGAATCTGAGTGAACTCCGGGAGTTGGTGATGGACAGGGAGGCCTGGCGTGCTGCGATTCATGGGGTCGCAAAGAGTCAGACACGACTGAGTGACTGAACTAAACTGAAAGAGTTCTGAATTATAGCTGATAAGTATGTAAGACTGAAAGGAGACATTAATTTTTTTTAAGCATTCTAAATAGTGTTTACATTTCTGAGATAAGAACTGCATTACTAGAGATTCATACATAACTTTTTCTCCCTTTTTTGCACATATGAACACATAAGAGTAGAAAAGACAGTGACCACTCATTGTTTTTTTTTAATACTTTGCTAGGATTTGAAGGGATGATTACTATTTAGATTGAAAAATGCAGTCTTGGAAGTGTTGTTTTCCCCTAGATTTACTGAAACATGAAAAATTGTTTATAGTTCATACTTATTATGACCATAGGAAAAATAACAATATATACATTTTGAATATTCATTGGAAGGACTGATGTTGAAGCTGAAACCCCAATACTGTGGCCACCTGATGCGAAGAACTGACTCATTGGAAAAGACCCTAATGCTGGGAAAGATTGAATGCAGGAGGAGAAGGGGATGACAGAGGATGAGATGGTGGGATGGCATCACTGACTTGAGGGACATGGGTTTGAGTAAACTCCAGGAGTTGGTGATGGACAGGAAGGCCTGGCATGCTGCAGTCCATGGGGTTGCAAAGAGTTGGACATGACTGAGCAACTGAATTGAACTGAACATTTTATTCTGACCATTATATGCATGTTAAATGCAATCATAGAACTCAAAATATGCAAATATTTTGTTAGGCACTCAAAGTTATCTCATTATTTGTAATTTGTTGTTTAGTAACTAAGTTGTGCCCGACTCTGTGACTGCATGGACTGCAGCCCGCCAGGCTTCCCTGTCCTTCACTATCTCCCGGTATTTGTTCAAACTTATGTCCATTGAATTGGCGATGCCATCCAATCATCTCATCCTCTGTCGTCCCCTTCTCCTCCTGCCCTCAATGTTGCCTAGCATCGGGGTCTGTTCCAATCAGTTGGTTCTTTGTTTTTTTTTTTTTTTTTTGTCATGGTCACTTTTTACTATTTTTTTTCTTTTTTTTTTTTTTAGTTTTTTATTTTTAAAATTTTAAAATCTTTAATTCTTACATGCGTTCCCAAACATGAACCCCCCTCCCACCTCCCTCCCCATAACATCTCTCTGGGTCATCCCCATGCACCAGCCCCAAGCATGCTGCATCCTGCGTCAGACATAGACTGGTGATTCAATTCTTACATGATAGTGTACATGTTAGAATGTCATTCTCCCAAATCATCCCACCCTCTCCCTCTCCCTCTGAGTCCAGAAGTCCGTTATACACATCTGTGTCTCTTTCCCTGTCTTGCATACAGGGTCGTCATTGCTATCTTCCTAAATTCCATATATATGTGTTAGTATACTGTATTGGTGTTTTTCTTTCTGGCTTACTTCACTCTGTATAATCGGCTCCAGTTTCATCCATCTCATCAGAACTGATTCAAATGAATTCTTTTTTATGGCTGAGTAATACTCCATTGTGTATATGTACCACAGCTTTCTTATCCATTCATCTGCTGATGGACATCTAGGTTGTTTCCATGTCCTGGCTATTATAAACAGTGCTGCGATGAACATTGGGGTACATGTGTCTCTTTCAATTCTGGTTTCCTTGGTGTGTATGCCCAGCAGGGGGATTGCTGGGTCATAAGGTAGTTCTATTTGCAATTTTTAAAGGAATCTCCACACTGTTCTCCATAGTGGCTATACTAGTTTGCATTCCCACCAACAGTGTAGGAGGGCTCCCTTTTCTCCACACCGTCTCCAGCATTTATTGCTTGCAGATTTTTGGATCACAGCCATTCTGACTGGTGTGAAGTGGTACCTCATTGTGGTTTTGATTTGCATTTCTCTGATAATGAGTGATGTTGAGCATCTTTTCATGTGTTTGTTAGCCATCCGTATGTCTTCTTTGGAGAAATGTCTATTTAGTTCTTTGGCCCATTTTTTGATTAGGTCGTTTATTTTTCTGGAATTGAGCTGCAGAAGTTGCTTGTATATTTTTGAGATTAGTTGTTTGTCAGTTGCTTCATTTGCTATTATTTTCTCCCATTCAGAAGGCTGTCTTTTCACCTTGCTTATGTTTTCCTTTGTTGTGCAGAAGCTTTTAATTTTAATTAGATCCCATTTGTTTATTTTTGCTTTTATTTCCAGAATTCTGGGAGGTGGATCATAGAGGATCCTGCTGTGATTTATGTCTGAGAGTGTTTTGCCTATGTTCTCCTCTAGGAGTTTTATAGTTTCTGATCTTACATTTAGATCTTTAATCCATTTTGAGTTTATTTTAGTGTGCCGTGTTAGGAAGTGATCTCGCTTCATTCTTTTACAAGTGGTTGACCAGTTTTCCCAGCACCACTTGTTAAAGAGATTGTCTTTACTCCATTGTATATTCTTGCCTCCTTTGTCAAAGATAAGGTGTCCATATGTGTGTGGATTTATCTCTGGGCTTTCTATTTTGTTCCATCAATCAGTTGGTTCTTTTGAATTAAGTGACCTGTTTTTCCCAGGAAATATCTTTAGCTTAAAGGACAGTATATGGGAAAGTTATTGAGTATAAAAATACTTTTTGGAAGATTTTTGAAATATCCAATCTTGTCTGCTCACAATCCTCTCTTTAGATTGCTTAGGTCACTAATCCTATTTTTGCTAAGAATAAGCAAATGTATTTGGTTGTTGTTCTTTTGTCTTATTTTTAAGAGCTTTGTTCTTAATTATCTTTCTTTTTTTTTCTACTATAGGTCATTTTCTATCATATGGCCTATAAAATCATTCCCAATAGGAGAGTAGCAAAACAGTCATCATCTTTTGAAGATAAGTTTGATTAAAAGGTAAATTCAGACCTCTGGATAGCATATGGGTGATTGATGCACAATGAAATTGTTGTTTTCATCGAAATTACTGATTATTGCCCATTTGTTTGTTTTTAAGGCAGAGGCTGTTGTTGAGGATTTAAAGTAAATTTTCTTGAATTATACAAATACAAAAGTTTGTTTTTAATGTACAACATTTTACATATATTTAATTAAAAAATTTTAATTTTAGCATTTTAATTTATTTTAATTGATAGATAATTGCTTTACAATATTGCATTGGTTTCTACCATACATCAACATGAACCATTCATAGGTTAAACTTTAAAATACTTGTTTAAAATAGTTTGAAATAGGATTTCTGAATTAATCATTATTTTAAGTAGTTTAAGAGTTCTTAACACTGTGGGAGTAGAAGGCAGAACATTTGTATTGGAGTGCTTTACATACTAATCATCTAGAATGGAATATAACCAACTCTTTCAAATATCCTTCCACTTGTTATGATAGGATGTCTTTAGATAAATTTACAGGATTTATTTTATTTTACTAATTGATTGGAATATGTAATTCATCCACAGATACAGTTAGTGAAAGCTGGATTCTAAATGACTTTCCTATGATAAGCTTTCCAATTAATTCTTTTCACACTGTTTTCCTGGTGACATTTGAACTTCTTTCATTATATAAAGCATATCTGGAATGAGGCATTGCTGAATAATAATCATGGATGCTAACATGTTGAAGATTGAACCCCTGACATAGTCAAATGTGTTCTGGTTTAAAACAGTGACCTCAAATAATGCTGGTGTAAGTGAATCGTATTTAGAAAGGATCTATAGGCAGCTTGCCTGTCTTGGGCTTGAATTGGTGAAAAAGGAAGAAATGAAATTGCAAACTGTCTTCATTGCTTACTAAAGTTGACTATATTGATTCATATTTTTCCTCCTAGTCATAAATATTTTTTCTTTATCTTGTCTGATATAAAAATTTTGCAGTAAGTATTAAAAATGTATTATATAAAACATATGTCAAATCATGTATTACTTATAATTTACATTTGTGTTAAAGGATTACTAAATTTCTTCCATGGTATATTTCATAAAAGAGATGATATTGGTAAGATCTTGTTTAAATGGCTTGCTAATACAAGACGCAGATCATTTAAAATGGACCTTACATCTTTATAGGATGTTAGAAATGAAGACATTACTTCAAAATGTAGGTAATTATTGCCTCCTCTTTTATCAGTGCTATTTTCTGAGATATTATCATAAGAGAGCACTTTAGTATTAAGCAGGGCCTTCGAGTGGCAATAAATCAGTCCAACTGAGTCATCATTGTCTAAGGCATCTGAACTACTGCAATGTTGTGGATCCGACCGAGAGTGTGAAATCACTTGACCCTTGGCATTAACCTTTGCTGAATGAATAGACACTGCTTTCCACATCAAGGAACAAAGCAGAAGACTATTGATTAAACACCACATTCACTTGATATTAAATACTGGCTGAACTCACTTCTTGCTTCCAGTTCAAGAAGGAGAAACCCAGAGAGTTGCTGAGTCTCACGAGAATGGATGTTTGTGATTCAGAGCAATGTTTTTCCTGCAAAGTAGTTTTTTTTTCCCTTTGATCAATAACTAGCAACCATGATCAGCCATGAGTATGTATTGCCAATTCCGACCTGTGTATTTTATCACCTAAGGTGAGAGGTCACAGTGCTATGACTAATACTTCAGTTCTAAGCAGGGATTGTTCCCTGACTTCAATATCTCTTTGAAAAAGCAATTTATTTTATCTGTTGCTCATGAGTCATTGTTTTGGCAGTTGATTTGACTACGTTAGTAAAATACATGACTTTTCTAAAATTCTTTGGTTTAATCACTCTTTTTGCAGATGTTGAATTTTCTAGAACTTGACATTATTAGAAGAAATCATAAAAAAGTATGTTTTAGGATTTATGATTGTAGGTAAAGAAGTATTGTAGTTAAATAAATTTCTCAGGTTAGAAGAAAACATAAGCTTTGGAAGAGAGTATAGCAATACCTATGAGAATAAAGGGAATAAGAAAAGGTGTTTTATCAGAAATCTCAAGCTAATTATCTTCTAATCCATCGCTTGTCCTGCACAATTGACAACAGTTTGACAGCTTCTTTGTAGACCTATTTTATCCAGAAGAACATGTGTTATTGACAGATAAATCATTTCACAGAACTAAAGTTAAATTTTAGCCACAGATAAGAAAATCACTTTTTAAATTTAAATAGTTTTTATGTGCTCATATAACTAGAATTTATTGTAGGGAGCATCATAATAGCTATAAGTTCTTTCTTTCCTCTCCAAGGTTTCATATTATTTTGGACCCAGGATTTTACACCAGTAAAATTCTATAAATAATTGTTTTCATTGCTAAAGGTTTTAACTGGCTTGTGTTCAACACCAAGAATTCCAGATCAGTTGGTTGCAATTCTGTCATGGTTGAGCAAAGATCATTTCTTGGCTGAATAATAGAAAGTATTTCCTCTAAGGACATAATGATATAATTTAATACACTCACAGTCTCACACAGTTTGCAGTTTTTGAAAGGGAGTATTAGAAGACTGGGGAAAGTTGATAAAACGAATCATGCTGCTAAACTTAATGGTCAATCCTTTTGATTTGACGCTTTCTATAGGATGTGTAGTCCTGAAATCTTTCTTTGAAAGCTACTGAAGCTGTGAAAAATATGAACAGCATTCTATCTAAACACCATTTTGGTTATGTATCATATAGTTCCTTTTCTGTATTACTGAGGACATTTGTATAGAAGTCATTTTAGTTCGCTATTATCTTGAGCACAGACATGCTATATGTACACAAGAACCTTGAACTTGACTTGGAGGTAGCTATGTACAATTTACTTGACTGATATAATACAGTACCAGCTTGTTCTGTGCATGGCAAATATGATAGACAATCATTTGCAAATAGTAATATTTTAAAGTTATATTTAATGAAAACATTTAATGAGAAGTCTTGGCTTTGAAGTACCAAATAAATGATCTTTGTTCTGCTGTGAAGGAGATACTTTTGTGATATCTGAGACTAAACAGACTGAATAGAGACGTGTCTGGGTCAAGGTCACATGGCAAGTCTGTGACATAGCTGTGATTCGAATCCATGGAACACATACTGCAGACCCCTCGATAATCTCTGTGGTGTCCGTATGTGATTTCTAAAGGGAGATTACTGTAAAATGAGGTGGGTGAGATACAATAAGATGATAAATAATTACAATTTATTGTAACAGAAATATTGGAATGTTCTCATTCAAAATTGGAAGGATAAGGAAGCAAAAGAGAGAAAGAGGAAAGAGAAGAAAAAGAAGGGGAAAATACTTTTGGTTCTGTCCTACAGATTTCAAAAGAAAAGACTCAGATAAGCATCTCCCTTGAGACACATGCAAACATAGTGTTTATACTAACAGGGATGAGGAGTTCATAATTAAAAAAACGTGTTTTTTTTTAATCATTCTTTTTAATTAAAAGAATAAATAGGTTCTCATTAACTGCCCCCTTCCCTGTCCCTGTCTTTAAAAGTAATTCAGAAGTGCTTTAGAATGTACTTAGATCAGCTGAAGAGCAAATCTTTCTGCTGTTAAAGGTGAGTTCCAGGATGGGCTGTTTATGAAACTTCGTTGTTTCTGTATTAAAAACAAACCTTCTGGTGGGGGTTTTGGAAAAGTTGAGATAATAAAGGCTCCAAAAGTATCTGCCACAGGTAGATTATTCAAAATTGATCTTTTCTAAGGTTTGACAAGTTTCCCATTTTTATCTGTTGCCTCATGAGAAACTTCTTTTTAAAAGTTCCCTGTAACAGTTCACATCTAAAAAGGATGGCTCTCAAGATGTTCATAGCCCTGAATGTAACAGTCTCTCTCTAGCCTGGTCAGGTATCTTTTTAGTGTGAGTTTTTTGTTTCCTTGAATTAACAGAAGACTTTGGAATTGATACATGTTGTTAAATCTTTGCTTGGGATCTAGTAAAACCCCGTGTAGTTTATCTGACACAGTAGAGTTTATCTTTGTACATTTGTCATTCCTCATAAAAGATATCGACCAGAATTTTTGTGACTTTGACCAGCAGAGAACCTTAGCTGACATACTCAAGGATGAAATGCAGTCAGCGGAAATGGAAACGCTTCAACCCTGCCCCTGTGGCAAGAACGGCTTCCCGTTAGACAATCTGGTCAGATTCTTTATGGACCCAAAGGGAGGTGCATGTGCTGGGCATTGCGTTTATGTTTTTCTTGACCTACCTGCTCCTTAGAGCTCCATCCTAAGGCAGCTGATTGTGTAAAACCTCTCAGAAGTATGCGTCATTGATCTAGCCATAATCACACGGATCTGTTGGCTTTTCACTAAACTTTACTTAAGTGAAAACTAACCCTCTTCTTCCTGTATGGGGTTATGATTGAATGGTGTGAAGATGCTGGCTGTGAAACTAGAACACTGCTTTTAAATGTCTTTAAAAGAAGGAAGGAGAAATGTGTCCCCTCGACCACTATAGAGGAAGATAAAAAGAATAATGATGGCGCACACTGCACTGTCCATGTCGACCTTCCAAGAGTCTTTTTACAACATCTCAACAGCTTGAAAAAAACTTTTCTCTCCTCCTGCCTACATTTATTTACTCCCAAATTATCTTTTTAAACAAGCATTTTACAAGGATGCATTTTAATTTATTGTTGCACGCATGTTGCACACACTATTTATTGAGAATTCCTTAAATAGTCAGTTTCCTGGATGGCAAATAGAGTCCACTACCCACCTGAGATATGTGGAATCAGGATAGTTGGAGAAAAGGAAAAAGAAACATAGGGCCATGAGGACATGAAAAGGGGTTAGCAAATAAGACCATTAGGAAAATATTGGCCTGAGATGTCAGATGGAATGACTCTCCCACATCACTTAGAATCTGTGGACTGGGTGTATGAAGTTAAGCTTTACCAATACATAGGTAATAAGGTCTAAAATACTTAATAATGAAAGCTATGTTAAGTGTCTTTATGGGGGCAGAGTTGACTTCAAATGCTAAGCTTTCACTGTATGCCGCTATAATTTCACGACACGAGGGGAGTCTAAGCACTTAGTAATATTTGTTGGCCTCAGTCATTTCTCCCAGTACTCTCTGGACATGATTATAATTTTTCCACAACTAATAGCTTATTCTTTTATAAGGAATGGTAATGGGGATGGGTAATTATCATCTAGCTGCTTAGGGCTGTACTTTCGTGTATGCAAGAGCAGACCTCTTGCTTCACCTTTCAAAATAACATTCGTAAACATCACAGTGCACCCAGAGCAGCTGAATGGGGGCGTGTGTGCTGACCCAGAATATCAGTGCAGCCAGCCAGCCAGTAACACTGTGAAATACTTTCCATTTTTCACATTGCATATCTTTTATGTGAAAACGCACACACACACACTCACACACTCACACAATGGCAGCTTTAGTCAAAACAGCTCTACTTAAGAATTAATATTTGCAGTCATGATTTCTTTTCACATGTTATCTTAGTTCTAAAATTAGTGATAATAAGATATGGTGGTTAAATAAGCAAATATTTTTAAGAAATTTTGGTTCCTTTAGATTATTTCTTTTTCCTTATTTTGTTCTCATCGTATTATAAAGGTGGTTGTTAAAAAATTCTTTCTAGTTGGGCCTAAAAACGGTCTACTTTGGTATAATTAAAGGCTGATGAGTCATTCACCATTGTCTCCAGGTTAGTTTAATAAGTAAGATACAGTGACTATGGAATTGTGATCAATAGCCTTTGATCTATTGACACAAAGGAATATTTTTAGCAGCAAATTAGACTGTTATGTAATAGGCAACTGTGGCTCTTGTTAAGGGAAAAGTTTTATACCATGATGCAAGAAATGAAATCTGATATACAGAGAAGAATGAAAACTTTAAGAGAACTTTGAAACATATTTTAAGATATTTGCTAAGAATCTGGAGACTGACTTTAGCAAAGAAATGTTGTCTTCCATTCCTCCAGAGTTCAAACTGCATTGAATGCTCTTTAGTTCCATTTGTTTTCTGGTTCAGTAAAAAATTTCCTTTTATGATTTTTAGAATGGCCATTATTCTCAAATCAGGTTACCAAATGTTGTTAAATTAGGCAGTAGTTTATCTGTTTAGAACTAATGTGAGGCAACATCCTTCCTGATTTATAGTATTTATTCTAGAAGATACTTGTGGAATGTATTATTGTCATGAGCATGAATGTTAAAGACTATGAAACCATTGCTGGCAAAGAACTTATCACAAAATATTCAGTGCAAAGGGATATCTGATGCTTATCAACATGTTATAAAGAACTTTAAAAAAAGTCTTGAGATTTTGTGTGAGAGACAGCCTTCAAGATAAGTTTGGGGAGTCCCTATTTGGAAAGAAATTTAAACCTCACTGTCAAATGGCATTTTCATTCATTTGAGAAATTATTTTATCCATTGAAAGGGACCCTATTGCAGATGTACAATCCATCAGGTCAGTTCAGTCACTCAGTCATGTCCAACTCTTTGTGACCCCATGGAATGTAGCACATCAGGCTTCCCTATCCATCACCAACTCCTGAAGCATGCTCAAACTCATGTCCATTGAGTCGGTGATGCCATCCAACCATCTCATCCTCTGTTGTCCCCTTCTCCTCCCGCCTTCAATCTTCCCTAGCATCAGGGTCTTTTCCAATGAGTCAGTTCTTTGCATCAGGTGGCCAAAGTATTGGGCTTTCAGCTTCAGCATCAGTCCTTCCAATGAATATTCAGGGCTGATTTCTGTTAGGATTGACTGGTTGAATCTCCTTGCTGTCCAAGGGAATTTCAAGAGTGTTCTCCAACATCAAGTTCAAAAGCATCAATTCTTCAGCACTCAGCTTTCTTTATAGTCCAACTCTCACATCCATACATGACTGCTGGAAAAACCATAGCTTTGACGGGATGGACCTTTGTTGGCAAAGTAATATCTCTGCTTTCAATATGCTGTCTAGGTTGGTCATAAGTTTTCTTCCAAGGAGCAAGTGTCTTAATTTCATGGCTGCAATCACCACCTGCAGTGATTTTGGAGCCCAAGAATATAAAGTCTCTCACTGTTTCCACTGTTTCCCCATCTACTTGCCATGAAGTGATAGGACTGGATGCCATGATCTTCGTTTTCTGAATGTTGAGCTTTAAGCCAATTTTTTCACTCTCCTCTTTCACTTTCTTCAAGAGTGTCTTTAGTTCTTCTTCACTTCCTGCCATAAAGTGGTGGCATCTGCATATCTGAGGTTATTGATATTTCTTCCAGGAATTTTGATTCCAGCTGTGCTTCATCCAGCCCAGCATTTCACATGATGTACTCTGCATAGAAGTTAAATAAGCAGGGTGACAATATACAGCCTTGACATACTCCTTTCCCAATTTGGAACCAATCTGTTGTTCCATGTCCAGTTCTAACTGTTGCTTCTTGACCTGCATGCAGATTTCTCAGGAGGCAGGTCAGGTGGTCTGGTATTCCCATCTCTTGAAGAATTTTCCACAGCTTGTTGTGATCCACACAGTCAAAAGCTTTGGTGTAATGAATAAAGCAGGAGTATATGCTTTTCTGGAACTCTCTTGTTTTTCCTGTGATCCAGTGGATGTTGGCAATTTGATCTCTGGTTCCTCCACCTTTTCTAAATCCAGCTTGAACATCTGGAAGTTCACAGTTCATGTATTGCTGAAGCGCAACTTAAGAGAATTTTGAGCATTACTTTGCTAGCATGTGAGATGAGTGCAGTTGTGCTGTAGTTTGAACATGCTTTGGCATTCATTGCCCTTCTTTGGGAGAACAATCCGTATCTTAGCCCATATCACACTTGATTATAATTGCGTTCCATCTCTTGCTAGCCTGTGATTCCATGAGAGAAAAGAAGAGTAGGCCCATAGGTAAAATTGTTAAATGTCTCCACCAGGCAAGATCTCTTTTTTAAGACATTTATTGAAGAAATAATAACTTCCTACTAACAAAAAATAAACCATAAGTTAACAATATGTGTGGTCCTAATCAAATTTAATACATAAGCTATACATAGAGTTTTAAACAAGTGAAGTTGTATTCTTTAAGGCATTAACAGTGTTTGTCCTAAAGAATCCTTTGTGAACTTTTATTGGTGCTATACACCACTTTTGATGGCTATCATAGCTTGATCCTGAGATCTGGTCTGCTTGCTTGCAAATTAACCTGTTTTCTTTGGTGCGTAGGATAGGAAGTGTGACATTGACTTTGGAATTTTGATCAGTAGCCTTTGATCTTAGAATCCTTTGTCTTACTTGTTGCAAGTGATAACTGGCACAAGGAACACTTTCTGTCTGCAAGAAGAAATATAGAGGATTTGGAGTTAGAGAAAAATAGATCTCTAATCAGCCAATTTTACTATGTTAAGTAAAGGCTAGGAAGAAAACACACATCCCCTTTATCAAGGCTTGTTACTGGGAGAATAGGGTAGACAGGGCTCTGTATTTTAAAACTTTAGATATAAAACAAAACTTTCCTTTAATGAACCCAGTCTTAGATGACCAAATGTTATTTCATAGTAGCACTCTGAAGTTCTGCCTAGAAAAATAAATTGTTTACTAAGAGATTAAATCTTCCAGGATGAAATGATAATATCAGCCATATTAGACCTATTTCAAAAATCAGAGTAAAAAAATATGAATGACAAATTTAATGCCAAGAGTGCTAGATTGCATGTGAAGGGTCACATAGCTTACAAGATATCTCTAGATGGATCTACCTTCAAAAAAATAAACTTATACTAGTACTTTATCCCAGCATTTGTAACTTTAATTCATTTTGTGCTATGCTGTCCTGTGCTTAGTTGCTCAGTTGTGTCTGAGTCTTTGCGACCCCATGGACTGTAGCACACCAGGCTCCTCTCTCCATGGGGATTCTCCAGGCAGGAGATACTTGAGTGGGTTGCCATGCCCTTCTCCAGGAGATCTTCCCAACCCTGGAATTGAACCCAGGTCTCCTGCAGTGCAGGTGGATTGTTTACTTTCTGAGCCACCAGCAAAGCCCATGAGTACTGGAGTGTAGCCTATCCCTTCTCCAGGGAATCTTCCTGACCTAGGAATCAAACTGAGGTCTCCTGCATTGCAGGCAGATTCTTAACCAGCTGAGCTACCAGGGAAGCCCTCATTTAAGATAGGCTAGGCTAAGTTATGTTGTTCATTGATTTAGGTATATCAGATGCATTTTCTTTTTTAAAAAATTATTTATTTATTTTTTACTTTACAATATTGTATTGGTTTTGCCATACTTCAACATGAATCCTTCAATATCTGCATTTTTGATTTGTGATATTTTCAGCTTACAATGGCTTTATTGGGACATAACCTTATCGTCAGTTGAGGAAGACTCGTATGTGTGTGTGATTTAAGTATATATCCTATGAATACTTAGTTAACACATGAAGCACTTTACTTGGCAATGCATTCACTAAAAGTCACCTCCATGCCTGAAGCTACAACAAAACTTTTCACTATCTTTTTTTTTTTTAAATTTCACCACCAACAAAGGATTTACTAATAGTTGACTCTACTCCACAACCTCTCCAGCATTTATTGTTGGTAGATTTTTTGATGATGGTCATTTTGACTTGTGTGAAGTGATACCTCATTTTAGTTTTGATTTGCATTTTTCTAATAATTAGTAATGTTGAACATCTTTTCATGTGCCTCTTGGCCACCTGTATATCTTCTTTGGGGAAATGTCTCTTTAGGTCTTGCATCCATTTTTTTGATTGAGTTGTTTGTTCTTTTGATTTTGAGCTGCCTGAGCTTTTTGTATATTTTGTCAATGAATTCTTTGTCAGCTGTTTCATTTGCAAATATTGTCTCCCATTCTGAGTGTTGGATAGTTGACTTTAAAAATGATTACTCATTCGTGAAATAAGCCATCTTTAATGTATGTGGACTTTCTAGAAATATTCCACACTTATCTCTGTCCTTGCATGATTAGAGTCTAAGAATCTAGTGACTTTAGTAGCCTTTTGTTTTTTTTTTTCTTCTGTTTCCCATTTCTTTTGGAATGGCACTCTAGGCCTGAGATTTTGAATAATTCTGTGTTTAGACACATGGAGGGCTTCACTGACTTAATCCAACTTTAAATATAGTTGAATCCTGCTGCTAGAATATTTACTCATTTGTCTCTGATGATCCTTTCATGCATGGTGTGGTTTGTTTTTATTGTTGTTTAGCCACAGAGTTGTGTCCGACTCTTTTGCGACCACATGTAGCCCACCAGCCTCCTCTGCCCCTGTGATTTTTCAAGTAAGAATTCCGGAGTGGGTTGTCATTTCTTCCTCCAGGGGATCTTCGTGACCCAGGGATTGAACCCTAAGCTCCTACTGCATCTCCTGCATTGCAGGTGGATTCTTTGCCACTGAGCCACCAGGGAAGCCCATAGAGTGGTTAGAGCACCTAAAAGGAATAGGAATTGAAATTTTGTTGCACCCATAGAAAAGGCTGTATCAGTTCAGTTCAGTCGCTCAGTCGCGTCATCTGACTCTTTGCAACCCCTTGGACTGTAGCACGCCAGGCCTCCCTGTCCATCACCAACTCCTGGAACTTGCTCAGACTCATGTCCATTGAGTTGGTGATGCTGTCCAACCACCTCATCTGCTGTTGTCCCCTTCTCCTCCCACCTTCAATCTTTCCCAGCATCAGGGTCTTTTCCAGTGAGTCAGTTCTTCCAATCAGGTGGCCAAAGTATTGGAGTTTCAGCTTCAGCATTAGTCCTTCCAATGAATATTCAGGACTAATTTCCTTTAGGATGGACTGGTTGGATCTTCTTGCAGTCCAAGGGACTCTCAAGAGTCTTCTCCAACACCATAGTTCGAAAGCATCAATTCTTCGGCACTCAGCTTTCTTCATAGTTGAATTCTCACATCCATACATGAATAGCTTTGACTAGAAGGACCTTTGTTGGCAAAGTAATGTCTCTGCTTTTTAATATGCTGTCTTGGTTGGTTGCATAATTATGAACAAAATAAAATGCATCTGTGGCAGATTTTGATCTCAACCTCACAATGTTGTAAGAGGTAAACATTTAGCTTTCACTTACCTATAGCTATTGGAGGCCAAAGATATTTACAGCAAAGTATCTAGTAGTTGTGACTGACCATGTTTGTCTAGGTTAGTTCACAATGATGAAGTGAAAAATCCCATTTGGAATGAGAAGAAGGGAGCCCATGGCAGGCACATGGTTCTGCAGTGTTTGAGTCTAATCTGAGGTAGGGGTGGCACTTCCTGTCTTAGCAGCTCCTCGTCCTGTTTTCTCTTTGTGAGGAGCTTCGAAACCCAATGTCATGATGGCCATGTCTGATCTAGATTGCAGAGGGTGAGCCCTCTTGGTGGTTACGCATGTTTTCCCCCACTTCCTGTGGTGCAGATGGGGAGGTCTGGGGTTTCCTTTGTGCATAGTCACAAGTAGTTCTTGGCCAGCTTGTTTATTTCCCTTCAGAGCTTATTTGGAATTCAGTCTGTTTTTATTAACACCTATGAAGAAACACAGCCAAAGATCCTGCCTAGATGTAGCCTTAAACCCAATAATTTTGGGGACTGGCCTCCACGCTCTATCCTTTTCTCCTGTATTTAAGAGACACAACTGTGAAGCTGGTTGGAACAACAGGATGCTGTGGCAAGGCTGTTCCTTAAACTTTGCTGGACTACACTTGTTCCCATTGTGCAGCAGAACACTCTTGTGGGAGTGTGCTGCCTGACAGCATTTAGGACATATTTGTTTCTATTTCCAAGCCTACCATTTTTGAATAATGTTTTAATTTTAGAACACTTTTAAATTTATTGAGAAATTATGAAGGTAGTACACAGAATTCCCATATACCTGGTAACCAGGTTTTCCTGTTTTTAACTTTTTACACTAACTTGGCACATTTCTTTAGTTAAGAATCTTGATCATGATTAGTATCTGCACATTTATTCAGATGAACATTTTTCTGTTCCCGGATCTCATCCAGGATACCACATTGTATTGTTTATTTATTGTAATTTTATTTATTTTTGGCTGTGCTGAGTGGACTTTTCTTTAGCTCTGGTGAGTGGGACCACCCTCCGGTTGTGGACCATAGATTTCTTACTCTGGTGGCTTCTCCTGTTGTAGATCATCCATCAGCTGTTGAGTGCAGGTGTGTGGGCTCACAAGTTGCGGCTCAGCACAGGCTCCATAGTTGTGTTTTCATTCTCTTAACAGTGTCTTTTGCAGAGCAGAAGTTTTATACTTCAAGCTTACCAATTCTTTCTTTCACACATTCTGCTTTTATCCTTGTATCTAATCAGGTGGCATGGATTTTTCTACTGTGCTCTATACGTTTTATAATTTGCATGTTAAAGTTAGTTCTGTGACTGCTTTGCATCACTTTTGGTGAAAGCTGTAAGATCTGGGTCTGAGTTTGTTCATTTATTTATTTATTTGTGTTTGGAAATCCAGGTGTTTAAGCACTATCTGTTGAAAGTGACATGAAATGAAAGTTGCTCAGTTGTGTCCGACTCTTTGCGACCCCATGGACTGTAGTCCATGGAATTCTCCAGGACAGAATAGTGGAGTGGGTAGCCTTTCCCTTCTCCAGGGGATTTTCCCAACCCAGGGATCGAACCCAGGAAAAGACTATCTTTTTTTTGTTAAATTGCTTTGCATTTGTGTCTTTGTCAAAGATCAACAAAATATATTTGTATTGTCTTTTCTCTGGGTCTTCTATTGTTTTATTGATCTATGTGTCTGTTTTTTGGCTAATATATTGATGTCTTGATTATCATAGTTTTAGAAGTCTTTGAATTGAGTAGTGTGTGTCTTTCATCTTTGTTCTTCTTAAGTATTATGTTGGCTGATACAGATCTTTGGCCTTTCCATATAAGTGTTAGAATCAGATTGTAGATATTCACAAAATAACTTGCTAGGTTTTTTGCTTGGGCTTGTGTTGAGTCTATAGATCAAATTGGAAAGAATTGACAACTTAGTAGTAGTATCTTCTTATCCATGAAAAAGAACCATCTCTCTATAAAGAGCTTATTATTTTTTTTTTACAATAATTTTTAGTTTTCTTTCTATACATCTTGTTATATTTTGTTAGTTTTATATCTATGTGTTTTATTTACTTTTGTGGTGCTAATGTAATGGCATTATGTTTTTAATTTCACATTCCAATTATTGAAAACTGGTATATAAGAAAGTATATTAACTTTATATCCTACAATGTTGCTATAGTCATTTATTATCCAGGAGGTTTTTGTGTTGATTTTGGGGAATTTTTTTTTTGCCTACAAAATCGTGTCATCTGTGAACAAAGACCTTATTTCTTCCTTTCCAGTTTGTATACCTTTTATTGCCCTTTTTTTTTTTTTTTGGTCTTACCTTAGCTAGGGTTTGCTATATAGTGTTGAAGAGGAGTGGTGGCAGTTTGATCTTCTTTCTGTTTCTGATCTTAGAGGGAAATAAAGCATCTGTTTTTTCACTAGGAAGTAGGATGTTAGCTGTAGGTTTATTGTAGATGTTCTTCATCAAGTTTGGGAAGTTCCTTGCTGTTCCTAGTTTCCTGAGCAGTTTTTATCAGGTGTGTGTATGTGTGTGTATGTGTGTGTGTGTGCATGTTTGCTCAGTCATGTCTGACTTTGCAACCCCATGGACTGTAGCCCACCAGGCTCCTCTCTCCTTGAGGTTCTCCAGGCAGGAGATACTGGGGCAGGGTGCTATTTCTTACTCCATGGGATCTTCCTGATCCAGGGATTAAACTGATATCTCTTGTGTGTCCTGAAGTGGCAGGCAGATCCTTTATCATTGTGCCACCTGGGCAGCCTTTTGTTATCTCTTTATACGAAAAAGAAAGGCTGGAGGGGGCTGGAAGGAGAGGAGTGCCATTCCCTCCAGCTGTGATATCTGAGATTATTGATATTTCTCCCGACAATCTTGATTCCAGCTTGTGCTTCATCAAGCCCAGCATTTTGCAAGATGTACTCTGCATATAAGTTAAATAAGCAGGGTGACATACACAGCCTTGATGAACTCCTTTCCCAGTTTGGAACCAGTCCATTGTTCCATGTCCAGTTCTAACTTTGCTTCTTGACCTGCATACAGATTTCTCAGGAGGCTTGTGAAGTTGTCTAGTATTCCCATCTCTTTAGGAATTTTCCAGTTTTTTGTGATCCACACAATCAAAGGCTCTAGCATAGTCACTGAAGCATAAGTAGGTGTTTTTTCTGGAATTCTCTTGCTTTTTCTATTATCCAGTGAATGTTGGCAATTAGAATCAGGTAAAGTCTTTTCTTCTAGAAAGATGAGCTTTCTTATGTAGAATGCCTTGGGTGTATCTTTCAATAGTTATTGTGAAAATTGCTCTCTCTGTCTGCTGTAACCAGGACGAGATTTTTCTTGGATTTTCACCAGGAGAATCTAGTGGCATTCCTAGAGGTAAATGTCACGAAACTCTAGGGCTCTCCAAAGATTGAGGCCCCCCAAGAGTTCATGCAGCCATGAAATTTAAAACAAAAAACAATAAAAAATGCTTGCTCCTTGCAAGGAAAACTATGACAAACCTAGACAGTATATTAAAAAGCAGAGATATTACTTTGCCAAAAAGCTCCATATAGTCAAAACTGTTTTTTCCAGTAGTCATGTACAAATGTGAGAGCTGGTCCATAAAGAAGGCTGAGTGCCAAAGAATTGATGTTTTTGATTTGTGGTGCTGGAGAAGACTCTTGAGAGTCTCTTGGACAGCAAGCAGATCAAACCAGTCAATCCTAAAGGAAATCAACCTTGAATATTCACTGGGAGGACTGAAGCTGAAGGTCCAGTACTTTGGCCACCTGTTGCAAAGAACTGTCTCACTGGAAAAGACCCTGATGCTGGGAAAGATTGAAGCAAACGGAAAAGTGGATTACAGAGGATGAGATGGTTAGATAGCATCACCTACTTTGTGAACATGAATTTGAGCAAACTCTGGGAGATAGTAGAGGACAGAGGAGTGTGGTGTGCTGCAGTCCTTGGGATGGTAGAGTTAAACATGACCGCAACTTAACAAGAGCAACAAGGAACTTCTCATTTTAATGCTAGTCCATACTGAGGTTCCAGCAATTCATCACAATTACCATTTAAGTGTTACTACTGATTTATATTTCAGTGGCTTCAATCACATATAGACAGATCTTATTTAACTTTCTGAATTTTCCTGTTCTCCAGTTTTTCTTTCAACTAAGGTTTTCTGGTGGATCCAGGAAAAGTCACTGAGGGTAAGACCTAGCATTAAATTTTTGAATGCTTCTATCTGGACTACAGGAACTTTTGTACATATCCAAAGTGAAGAACTTTCAGTCTATTTAGATTTTGCCTTAGAAACTGGGGTTATATTTCAAATCTTCAGAAATGGCAAATCCCGTGTTCCCTTTATAATGGGAGTTAGTGTAGTGTAGGTTCCAGCTTCGGAGAAGGCAATGGCACCCCACTCCAGTACTCTTGCCTGGAAAATCCCATGGATGGAGGAGCCTGGTAGGCTGCAGCCCATGGGGTTGTGAAGAGTCGGGCACGACTGAGCGACTTCACTTTTGCTTTTCACTTTCATGCATTGGAGAAGGAAATGGCAACCCACTCCAGTGTTCTTGCCTGGAGAATCCCAGGGACAGTGGGCCCCCGTCTATGGGGTCGCATAGAGTTGGACACGACTGAAGCGACTGAGCAGCAGCAGCAGCAGCAGGTTCCAGCTTCCTAGTGTGCAGGAAAACAGGGCTTGAGTTCTGTTGCTTCCCTGTGTTAACTATAGGACTTAAGACTTTCAGTTAGTTTCTATGATTCTGATGTTCCTTGTTGGCAATAAGCTATGTTTGGATAACATTATTTACTCATTAAGTGTTTTTTGCTTGTTTGTAGGGCACTATGGTTAGCTATTAGAGAGGAGTCATTACAAATGGAGCCAGATACAAATTTGCCATCAGTCTCAGACCATAATAATGGAGATGACATAAATGCCCCAAAGTAGGAACAGATGAAGTGTCATTGGAAAGATCACTATTGAGCAGTAGGAACTGGAAGGAGAAGTATAAGAGAGGTGTCATTGGATTTATTCTTGAA